>NC_136685.1:72775865-73975865 GCF_903797595.1 Erithacus rubecula
GAGGCTCAACATATACTGGGCATGAATTTTACAGAAATCAGCTTAGTTAGACCAGTTGAGATTCTGGTTGGAGAAATCAAAAGCAATTTGTTCTAGAAAGAAAATACAGTCAGAAATTTACTTTAAGTTGCTTTTCTAGATAATGCATCATTTTTGCTTGAGGATATCAAAGAGGTTATTTCTGAATCTTTGTACATTTTTTGTAGTCCTATTTGGATGTAAGCTCACCTTCACACTACATATTCACTCGCACTTACACCTTGCTTTTAGACTGGGTGCTCAGCTGACATGTCCATGAAAGCTGTCTGACACATCCTATGGCTGTCACTGAGCAAGACCAAGTGGCCTCTTTTTCTGCTTGTTGGTTTCTCATATTTCAGTGACTCTCCTGTTCATTTATGGAGGGCCTTGTAGTTCTGCTTCACTTCCTACACGAACTAGCTGCTGCACTTGAGTAGGCTGGAAGGATCCATGCCCATTTTTCTTCCACATTGCCATTCCTTCATGCATTTTTCCTCCCTATCCAGTGGAAACAATGAGTTAGGTGATAGACGTTTTCAAGTCCCAACAAATAAACACACAGTTATGACTCCTTGACTTCTTTTCATCTTCCATGATTAAGAGTATTCCTTTCTCACTTAGTTGGGAAGGTATACATCAGTACTGATGCCTGGCCAGTGTATTTGGGAAAAGAAGTTTGGTGGAGACACAAAGTCCCCAACAAAGAAACAGAACAGGATCTCTCGAGTGCTGTGATGGCTCTTCAGAATAGAAGTATTTAATGCAGTTTCTTGGTTTGCCTGCTCAGGTTTTCAATGAAAAATTGAAATGTTCTTTGGGAAGCAGAACTATTTCATGAATAATTCACTGCAACTGAAAGCTCGCCTCTCTGTTGCAAAACAGTTTGATGTAAAACTTTTCAGTTTCTTCCAATTAGGACAAATGTAGAACTCTCTTTGTGCTGTCCTGGGGCTCAAAAGGCAAGACAGTTGTTGTCCTGTACCTTCAGCAGCAATAAACGTTTGATCAGCTTCTGTGTTTAAGATACAGGCATGAGAGGAAGGAAACCAGGCCTAATTTACTGGAAGTCCCCTTGAATTCTCCTCAGAAATTATACAGCTTGGCACTCTTTAGACCAGGGATAAGGCTTAGATTTTTCTTGCTTGTTTCTGTTGTATGTTTGCATTGCTCAAAGGCCTATATTTTTTCACAGATTTGTTTAAAAAATTCCAGCCTTATTTCCTATTCTACCACTGCACTGGGGTTTGTCTCCTGTTTGCTGTAAGTGATATTTTTCACTGAGCTTGATTAAACTATTGAAAAACCTTTTATGCTGATGTGCTTCTAAACTACATTTGGTAATAATTACTGAAGATACATACTTGTAAAGAATAATTATCACAGTTTTGGTGTAAGAGAGAAAACTGTGACTGCCAGTTGCCACATTGACAGCCTCAGCTGCAAGATCACCAAGAGCTCCACAGCTGGTTTGGGAAGTTTTGACTGCATGTATGTTAGTGTCTCTTCCAGCAGGATATGTGTTTTTGGTCCTCAGGACTTTCAGAAATGGTGGGCACGTTTTCCTCAATCATCTCCTTGTTTTCTTCCTGACTGCTGGAATACGAGTAACATTTGGTAGAGGTGGTACATAAACCCTCTGGCAGCTTCCATCATTCTGTTAAAGTGAGGAAAACAATCAAAGTGCTGCAGCAAGAAAACAAATGGCCAAGTACCTGTTGAAGCAGGAGGTTCCAACCCACTGGAGCCCAGCTTATTACAGGCCATATGCCTGAGTGGCTCCTCTCACTGAGTGCTGCACCCAGACATGGAAACAAGTGTGAAAGTGCCTGTGGTTCATCAGACCTGATTTCCCATAACCATGTGCAACTATTGAGAACATGGAAAATAAGAACCTGTAGAGCCTGTGGGGCTAACAGGAGAGAGAAGCCTTGACAAAATATAACATTAATATATACATTTCCCAAATATTTAGGTGAAGGTCATAACAGGATATAATAATTTTGTTCTTCAAGCTCACAGCAGATGATCTTGTTTTGGTCCACAGGCTATATTCATAAATGCAGCTCAATATAGGTAGGGGAGTAAATTGAAATGCTTTTCTATTTTTAAATATCTAGATATTTTTAAATATTATGGGGTTGAATTTATAGTTTCTCTTGACAGATAGCTCCCACCCTTTCAGTTATGCTCAATGTTTGCAGGATCTGCTGTGTAAATGAGAGACTAAGCACATAACTCAGGTCCTGAATGATGGATGTGTTACAGAGACTGAATGACAGAACTGCCAGAATAAGGAGAACAGAAAGGGTGGAAGAAGTCTGTTTTTCACCTGGCACTTCAGTTATCTTTACTCGGCAAAACTCTTTCAAAGAGCACTGAAGTGTCAGGTCCCATCCAACATTTCAATTGGGTGTTAGGAAGTCTTAATTATCTAGGAAAGGGAAGTGGCCACCAGCAACCAAGAGCTTGCTCTAGAGCTGCTGTATTCCCCATCCTCTCTGCAGAGTACTTATTTCCTTACAGAGCTTAGTTGCTTAAGTACTTATTCTGGAAGACACATTCCTGTGAAAGTGGCTTTGCTAATTTGGAGAAATTATTCTTAGTCAGAATAATGAGATATGCACTTTTAACTACACTCTGGAGTAGGTGCTTGGCTCTAAGTTCATACCAGGTCCTTAATTCAAAAGGGCTTCCCCAAAGAAGATGGTGCTTCATCTCTCATCACATCTTCCATAGTTCTGTGGCCAGTTGTACAGCTCTGTGGCCTTTTTATCCTCTAGACTGGGGTTATGTCATCTGTCTCTTTGCACACATAATTCACAGCACTGTCATAATTCACTGCAGCTACATCAGTCCACCCACATTTTGTAAATAAGATAATGAAAAGATTATTTAATTTCACTTCATTTATACTCCCTTTCTATGTAAGAGATTCCTGTCCTACCTTTGAAACATTTCACCTTTATTTTGCACTTTGGTGGCTTGTGCCTCCCCTTTTATATTGCCCAATTGAAAGCTTTTTTTTTTTATGGCTTGAGTGCTTTGCTTAACTTTCCCAGCAGCACATCAAGTAAGCATGCCCTTTATAACTAAAATGAGCTGTGCTGACAGCACTGCTCTGTCTCTGGTTTGGTGTGAAATGCAGTTACATGAAATGCTAGGAAGGTGTCTAGACATGGTGCAGAGTAGGCACCACATGAACACTGTTAGAAGACATTAGTAATCCCTCAGTGCCAGTTGCTGTCCTCATCTGTGTTAGTTCAAAGGAAAAAAAAATATACATTACAGAGTTTTCACCTGCACAGGATGGTTTAAATAGCTTTTATTGTCATGTAGCAATAAACAAAACTAGATATGGAAACCTGGTTTCTTAGAAATTAAAAATATTTTCTTACAAGTCTTAATAAATTTGCCATTCTTTGCTTCTGTGTTACATAAAGGTCCATTAATTATGCTGCTGTCTCTGAACATGGCTCCAAAGAACAGGGTGACCACCTTTTTCAATAAAATTGCAGATTTACAATTTTCCAGCTCAGTGAATTGCTGGTATTTAAATATATTGAAAGGCCAATGCCAGACTCTTCTGCCTCCCTGTGCTGCATTTTACTGAGAAGGGGGGTGCTGGAAGAGTGCAAGAGGAGAGAAAAGGTGCAGAGAAGAAAAACAGGGCAGGAAGGCAGTCAGATATGATAGTAGGAAAAGCCTTCAAAATCAGAAGGAAATAGAGAGCCTGGAAGGACCTAAGGCTCGGAGGTGGGTAGCCCTTGGTGTCTCCTCAACCCTCCTCTTGCTCCCAAATGAGAGTGATGAACACTCCTGGGACCCCAGACAGGGCAAGGCTGGTATCTCCCAGGAGCCATGGTCTGTCACTCTGGCTGTGAGATGGGGACCAAGCTGGTTTAATTGCCTTTTGCCTCATTGCCCAGAGAATATCAGAACCAAGCACAAACTCTGTGCCATGCCTCAAATCCAGGTAGGTTTGACATGGCCACACAAACACGTGGCATGAGTCCTATTTTCTGTCAGCTCTCCTTGATTGGGAAGGGGAAAGATGGGTCCATGCAGGTGTTTTCTGTAGTTGTCTGCAATTGAAAATTGGTTTTATCCATCTGCAGAATTGTACATTCTCTTGGCAAGAGGGAAGGCAGGAAGAAAAAAACAGTAGGAAACAAGGTAAAGTGGCTAAAAAAAATAATGTTTATCTACATAAAAATTATCTGAATGTAAAGGGGTGGAGGGTAGCAACAAAAGAAAAGCTGGGTCTTACATTTTTACGGGTCTGGCTTGTGTTCATATGTTGTGACATATAGCTAAGGAACATCTTGTGTTTGCCTTACCCGAGTATGACAAACACCCTTTCACCCTTTCTTACAGACACAAAACAATAAAGCTCACCCTCTCCTCTCATTGCTTATGAAAACAGTAATGCTCCTGAGGACACTTGAGTACTGCTGGCACTGGACACCACTGGTGGAGGAAGCAGCATGGCAATCTTCTGCTACCAGATCAGCTGAATCCCACGAAACTGATTGAGAGGTGAGAAACAGCTTTGGGTATGTGGATCATCTGCTGGAAACAGTGCCAGCTTGTGCCTGGATTTAGACATGGATGGTCCAGCCCAGGACCATCCTCACTGCCTGGGTGTGCTGCGAGGAGTGGCTGGGCTGTGCCCAGCACAAACTCCCTGACGCAAAGCCTCTCCAACCATTTTGTTTTGAGACAGAAGAGAGTCTCAAGGACCTTTAAATACTGGCTCCCTAATTTTCTTCCACTCCCTGTTCTTGAAACTAAGCTGCTGTGATAACAGCCACGAGGGTTTTAAGTGTTTCCTCCTTTGTAGGAAGTTTTACTGTAAATTCACCCTGGCTTCCAGGTTGTACATGTTGAATTCTGCTGTGTGTGATGCTGAAAGTGGAGGCTCAATTTCCCTGTTGTGAAGACTTCCAAGAGCTTCTGAGGGAAGTCCTATGCTAAAATACCATCCGTCTCTTTCCCTTCTTCCCATTGTCCTTCTTTTTCCCAACATGCCATGCTGCCTATACAGAGGTCTGTTCACACCTGTGCCCTGGAATTCCAGACAAACATTTATTTTTGTTAGTTTGTGTTGGTACTTGGATGACCTTGATGCAAATCTTACTTGGAGTGCAAGGTTTGATGAGTTCAACATGTAGGGTGGAAATTCTGTGAGGGTCACCTCCCCACAAATGGCTCTACTGTATATCTGAGACTGTCATGCCTATCTCCCTCCAGAAGCTAGAAATTAAGAGAAGGAAATATGTCTAGAGCACAGTGCATCAGACTTACTTCATTTCTTTTTTAGGATGAGAGAAATCTCTCTCAGAGGGAACAGTTTCTTTCTGGCCACCTCAGGAAGGCCATGTTTGTAGTAGGCATCTCCGTCATGGATAGCTTCCTTCAGCCAAATCCTTCCTGCAGCCACTCCTGCCTTAAAGTTTACCCTTTATTATACAGGGTGGCACAGATATTTTCCTTTTGCAGAGGTGTTGTGAAACCTAAATACTGTCATGCTTGCATGGCATTGACATGGGGAGGTGAGAGCTCATCATGAAGTAGGTGCTTTGCTGCAGGAAAGGCAGCACTGAAACCTCAGCCTATATGGATGCTGAAGTTCCTCAGGAGAAGTCACAGAATATACTAGCAGAAAGTAAAGGTACTGTGAAATTATTGTCAAGGAAGACAATGGAAAGAGAGATTGATGCAAAATGTCTGTTTAATTTCTTTTTATTGAAATTGCTTTACTTTATTTACATTTATCTCTATCACACACACCAGAAAAATCCTGGATTCCAGCAAAACTATATTTATTTTCTGTTTGCATTGTAAGAGAAAGGTTTTAATTTTGCCAAAAAGCAATAGGTATACTGAAACTTTAAAAACAAAAATCTTACCAAAATACAAGGAAGCTGCAGTGAAATATTTCTTTTTATTTTTACATGTCACTTTCGGAAATTAATTTTACCACTTGCTTTAGCAAGATCAGGAGTTCATCCAAATTACTGAGCATGTGTCTGAATATAATACTTTTTTTTAGAACCTTGTTCATGAAAGTTATTCTGTGGACCATATTCTTAATTATTATTACTTTTTTCTATTTTTTAAAATTTTTAATCATTCACAGTTCTGTGTTGCCACATTCTTGATCTAAACATGGCAATAAATATTTGTTTACAAGGTACAAAAATGTATCACAATAATTAAGGCAAGGCTGAGGCTCTGCTGGTGTTTGCTTACATTGCTGTGGAAGAATATGCATACTTATAAAAACTCACATTCAGGAAAAGGTAACTGTTTGCAGATACAAATCAAAATTGTTTCTTTATTATATTTTAGTATATTTGCCAAAATCTCTAGCAGTATGTTGTCCTGTGTTGCTCAGGTGGATTTGAAGGAGTGCTTTCCCCCTGTTGACCTCTGACAGGCACACACACATACATGTGCCCACATGCACAAACACACACACCAGGGCAAGTGCACAGAAAGTTCATCAGGCATTTCAGTAAGTGTTAGGCCCCACAATTCAAAGCTGCTTTTTGTGTAAGGGGATTAGGACTTTGACTGACTTTCTATGGCATATGGAGAGTGAAAAGTGCAATAAAGCCTGCTAAAGACTAGAGACCAGATAGCAGTACATCAGCAGCTAATTGCTATGTACACCATACAGCTGCAAATGAAACACAGCAAGAGACTTGAACAGATTCTATTATATAGCATTATAGCAATGGTCTGAGAAGAAAGCTGGAAATTCACAGAAAAAACAAGTCAAAAATTCCAAAACAGCAAAACAAAGAGAAAGAACAACTCCTGGCTGCTTTCACAACCCAGACTAGCAGCAGTGATGCTTAGGTCCTGCAGGGTCCTCCAGTTTTTCTCACAGCTACTGTGCATTGCAAGAGTGAGAGGTGAAAAGGAGCTGAATCTGGGCACTGGTGCAGAGCAGGGTATGGGGCATAAAGAGGCTCTTCATGCTTTGTCTGTGCTCACAGCATTAAAACATCATTTCCATCATGTTTTGCTGTACCTGTGGGGTGCTCTTGGTCCCCCTCACCAGGCAGCAGGGGAAGCAATATAACTGGTGCCTTCTGGCTGCACACAACCCAGTGCTCCAGGGCTGTCCCCATCCTTCTTTCAGAAAAGCTGCCCTAAAACACTCTTTCAAGATTCACACAATCTTCAGGAGAAACTACTCAAACCTTTGGACATCTGAGTGCCTTCCAAATGTCCAAATGGGGCTTCATTTTGCTCTGTTAAAGAGAGTGTCTTGTTTTATTTAAATTATGTGTAAGGTCCTGTTGCAATATGACTTTTTGGGGTAGGTGAGATGTATATGCCCTTGGGTAAAAGGAAGAATATCACTAGGCAACAATGTCAGCACACAAAGAAATTAAAGCAATACCAATTTCCTCACAAATGCTCTGTGCTTGCACAGCAGAGTGCACCAAGTCTTATGTTGCAAGACAGTAGAGAAGCTGTTCAAAGGAATTTCAGATAAACCATTTCTGTATGACTTTTTGAGAATTATTAATATTGAAATGGATGGTTGTCAAAGAGACAGAATTACTTTCCATTCTGTTAAATGTACAATTTACAATAGTGCTAGTCTTTAAGGTTCTATATAGTTTGGGTCTTTTTCCTGCTGTTGATAAAGGCTGTTTGTCAAAAATGTGGCTATTAAGCCATTATTAGTCCCTCATATCCCTTGCATGTATGGCAAAACACAAAAAGTTTTCAAACTGGAAAAAAATATTTAGCACCCTAAAAATTATGCCTAGATTGTTTTGAAGAATTCATCCACCTGATGTCCTGAAGCCTTACTGAGAAGTGTACTGCTTCTGACATGTTATATATTATAGTGCCTTATTCAGAAATGCAAACACCTTGTAGATAAAGAATATCAAAGGGATAATAACTTTTCTGTTTGGAAGATAACTTTTCTATTGAATATATTTTGACCCCACTTTTAAAAGGAAATACACTAATTGAACAAAACAGCTTTTAAAGCAAACTCAAAAGTTTGAGCATAAAATATAAGCAGTTTTTGTTTAGTCTTCTAATCTGTTGAGTTGCACAGTCCTTTTTCACAATGCAGCCTCAGCCCATAGCCCTTCCTGGTACAGACTCTGCAGCCAGGCTTTGAACAAAAACTGTGTTCCTCTAAGTGTGCTGGTGACCACCCATGGTGGCTGAGTGCTCTAATCCCCCACCATGAAGAAATCATGATGATTTTCTGCAAACATCTTCCAGAGCCTACAGGTGGTTGCTTTTCCTGCAGGGAGAATTTTCATACAGGGAGATGCCATTCAAGGTGACTGTGGATGGCAGAAGTACCATTCAGTGAGCCATAGCAGCCCACAAGATGATACACCATTGTATCCAGCATAAGGGAGAAACACATGCTATGTATTCCCCAAAAGGCTTTGGAGTAGTTGATGATGCTTTGGAAATATGTTTAGGGCAATCAAGACTTGAATCTCTCTCCAATTTGGTGAGAAAGCAGCAGCTGGTTTCAGACTCAGAGGATGGCAATGGAGGGGCTCCTCCAGCAATCAAATTTATCATTTATTTGTACTTATATAATAACTACAATATCATTATTTTTTACTTATATATATGTATATATATGTGTGTATATATATATGTATATATATTTGTGTGTGTATTAAGTAATATAAAGTAGTAAACTACATTTCCAAGCTTTGGTGGATATAATTTTACAAGAATTGAAAGCATGTGAACAAAAAATGTGAGCCTGGTTTGGATCTTTTGTTTTCTCCCCAGTACAAATGTGGCACTGTGCAAGCAGCTCTCAGATGGCTACAAGTTAAATTTTGTGTCTCTCTGGAGTAAGAAGGCAATTTCATTGCAGCTGAGTGTTGTGCAGACAGAGTGGCTGTAAAAATCTTCAGTCATTTGTGTTAGTCACAGAAGTAATAACTTTATTACAGGAACGAAGGCAGATATTGCTGATGTTTTGGGATAATGCTTTTTCCTCTTCATATTTATTGTAATATCAGACAAGGTTTTACTGGTGGCACAAAGACATTTGCTTTTAACATGCAAAAGGATTTGGTCTTGAGAGATTATGGGTTTAGATAAATTGAACATCTATTTTTTATTTTATTTTTGTTGGATCTTATAAAATATTTCCTTATAATCGTTAACACACATCATTTTAGCATGTTGATGATTATATCTTCTCTTTTTTATCACACTGAACTTCTTTTTCTTTATACTCTTTGGTAGAGTTTTGTATTTCTCCTTTTTCACCAGGTAGGTTACAGCTATGTTTGTATTTCCTCTTTTTAATTTTGTTTTCTTGCTGCTAAGAAGAGCTGGTAATTTGGATGAATTCTTACTGCATTTTCAGGAAGAACTGACTGAGCCTGGTACAAGTGGTCTGTAAAGCTGGAAGAGCTTTCTCCACTGGGAGGATCATGTGTTCAAGTACTCCCACACTCACAAAAATGAAAATTTGTGAAAATGGAGAAGAGGAACATGATAATCTGTGCAGACAATTCAGACTTTCCATAGCAGTCCCCTGGAAAAAGGCAGTAAGGTGGAGCTGTGCCAAGTCAAGAGACCTAAAGATTTTTGCAAGAACTGTTACCTTAACACACCAGCACTTGTGTACTTCACTTTTAACCTGCTGGAGTTATGTATAACTGATACAGGGTTGGGAAAGTCATCTGACATCAGCATAAGGAAAATGTTAAACGCTCCCAGTTTCTAGCACATGATTTTTAAGACATTTTAATCCCCTCCCTTTCAAGTATGGATTTACTGGGGAGGTCAAGGGGTCATTAACATTTCCCCTGTTCCTTCACCATTTACAGGCAAACTCATCAAGGACTGGTGTTGGATACTATTATTTCATTAATGCACATACCTGTATTTCAGTTTTTTCCTGCAGTCAAGTCCTCATCATCCTATCTCTTTAACAGTATTTGAAGTTTAGAAATTGTCTTTCATTAAAATATCATCAGCTTAAAGCTCCAGTAACAGACCTTACTGGTTTTAGACATTGCAGATGTTCTAGGAGAAAGAAAGGAGGCTTGCCCAAAATTGTTTTGCTTGTTAGACGAGAGCTGTTTTATCCTGCTGCGCCAATGATTGTGCATCACTCTGTGGGCAGTAGAGAGGGAGCCTCTTGATGCAGACTGACAAAACAGAAGAAACTAAAATGGGATAACTGGAACTGTATCAAATGTGGTAAAGCAAGGATAGTTCCTCTGCTGCCTACATAACTCTTTTTGAAAATCTCTCAAGGATGCACAGTTTTATACAGCCAAATACTCCTCTTTATGTAAATGTATTTAGTCAGTGTCATTTTGTGGTTATGTGTACAAAGGCAGAAGAATATGACACCACTGAGTGCACTCTCAGACATCAAGCTGAGTGGTATGGTTGACACACCTGGCGGATGAAATGCCATCCAGAGGGACCTGGGCAAACTCAAGAAGTGGTTGCATGAGAGTCTCAGAAGACCAAGTGCATGGTGCTGCACCTGGATCAGGGCAACCTGTTCTGTCAATACAGACTGGGGATGAATGGACCAAAAGCCTGCCAAGAAGGTGGATGAGAGGCTGGACATGGCCTGGCAGTGTGCACTTGCAGCCAAGAAAACCAACCACACCCTGGGCTGCATCAAAAGCAGGGAGGGGATTTTGTCTCTGCCCTGCTCTCATGAGACCTCTCTGCAGTGCTGCATCAGCTTTGGGGCCCTCAGCACTGGACAGACATTGACTTATGGAGTGAGTCCAGAAGAGAGCCAGGGTTGGAACGGGATGATTGCTAAGGTCTCTTCCAACCCAACCCAACCCATTCTGTGATTCTATGATACTGTGACATGGAGTCTATTAAGCTAGTAAGGAGTTTTCTGTGGGTCTGTTCTTTCCTATTTTCTTAAGGGTAAGCTTGTTTGTCTTCTAGATGGGAGAAATGCATTTAAGAGAGTGCCTGGGTATTTTGCATCACTTGCTCTCTGGAAATACCCAAAAACCCAAAAATTCCCAAAACAGAATCCACATACACTGAATATATGAAGTCAGAAAAGAACCTACTTCTAAGTACTTTAATGCCATAGAAAAGGAAATGATGACCATAGGATGTGTAGTGAATGTAACTTACAGGGAATAACATTTAATACTTAATGACACAAAGCTGGTGACATAAAACCTGCTGTAGGTGGTCAAAGTTGAGTATAGTCAGGCTGGTGTAGCACTCTGAACTCCAAATACCTAGTTGACATTCTGCTTAAAGTTGTGTTCTCTTTTTTCCCTCCCTTCTTGAGACTGGTTTCTTTTTCATTCTTGTTTTTTCCTTTCTTCAGAGTATCTTGGTTTCCTCCAGCCTAACCCTCCTGGGACAGACAAAGATAGGAAAATTTCAGTTTGCTGTTACTTTACTCTGCTTTGCTTAGCCTTTTAAAGTTGCTTAGTTGCTTTAGAGACAGTCACTTTCTAGTATGTGAGCTCAAGAAGTCATGAGGCACATAGCAGAATAGTAAACCCAGGCTTTGATCTATTGCTAGGAATGGATGTGGGAAGAGAGAAAAAGGTTGAGCTTTTCTAAAAGGTAAATATATATGTACATATATATATGACTGCTTACAGGAGTAAACAGAAGATACCACAGCTCAAAGAAAATGGGTCAGGTGAAACCTACTAGAGTCTTATTCTGACTCAGTCTAACTAAACCAGCCCTGTTTGGTAATATACATAGGTTAAAGCCTTCTGTGTAATCATTATTTTCATCCAAAATCAGGGTTACCAGAACTTCCATGCAGCTACAGGCCATTGTCACATGATCTCAGCTTCATGGTTTTCTCAGTGAGAGTCTGGCTCTTCTCATCCCCAGCTGCCCTGTTTGGAGAAAAGCTGAGCAGATCCCTGGCAATTTGCTGAGCTGTTTGGCCATGGCTTGCAGGGAGTCCATCACCTGCTGACATATACCTGCCATTCATCTCATATTGAAATGGTTCACTCAAGTCTCATTCACAAAAAGTGGGCTGGAGGCAAAAAGAACACACTAGTTTCCCCTTCTAGATATATTTTAAATGTGACCTTTTGTCTCCTGCTCAGGTTTATTTATATACTTTGGCACATCAGAAAAGTGACTGGCAATGTTAAATACTGTGATTTGAATTAGTGGTTTGTGTAGCATCCAAATAATCTGAATAAAGTACATTACAAAAATGCTGGAAATTGACATTATATCTATGTTGATGCACATTTCAGTTGCCAAGAAAAGAGCAGTTTGGCTGAAGGATCCAACAAAATCTGCTTAGTGGGTCTTCCTTGGCGAGAGCCCACAAAGCAGATTGCTTTCATACAGTACTCCCTTAATCACTGTAAAGAGGTTTCAGGGAGATTAATAATAACTAGTGCAGTTGTTACACCCACGCACAGTGACTCAGACACACGGCCCAGGGAGAGTCTTTACCTGTGTGGGCCACACAGACACATGCCAATATTTAGTCCAATAAAGTTGTCTTTCCAGCAGCATGAATGATAATCTTGGAGGGAGATGATGACAGAGCCTGTCAAACAAGCCCCTATACTGAGACACAGCCCAATATATAACAGCATCTCACTAGAGCCACATTAAAGGCTGCAGTGAAATCCTCTCACGCTCTCTCCTTCTCTCTCAAATATCAGCAACACTGATTAAAACAAAATAATGCCTAGTCCCAGTGTCATGCTGTGCTGCAGCGAGAGGACTCAAAGAGTGATGAGGACCCATTTGGTTTAAATGAAATTTTGGCCAGGTTTCTGAGCTGAGGCTGAGGCAGCTGGCTGTTAGTCAGATGCAATAGAGGCTGGAGGTGATCAGAGTGCTGTGGCAGCGGGGGGTGGTGGAGGAGTTCTGGGCTGCTGCTGCTCCTCATGCTAAATGTGGGGATAGCCTTGGTGATACTGACTCTGTGCTGGCCACAGCAGACACCCATCCATGGCTTTGTCTCTTTTGAACCTGGTATTTAGCTTAAATTTTGTGGGGTTTATCTCATCCCCTATTTCTGACATAAAAGTGCAGCAATTGTGATTTGAATAACTTCCCTGGGATCAGGAAGTGCTCGGGAATACCCTATCCCAGTCTTTAGTCAGATACAGATTAGCAGAGAATAATAATTTGGTGGCTGCTACAGAGCAAGTTCCATGTAGCAATTTGAGGTAACTAATTATGGATTGCCCCCCGGCTTGCAGCTCATTTGATGGCAAAGCTGCTATTGACTTCAGTGGCACGGGAGATTGTGGGAGCCCTGGACTAGAGGCAGGAGTAAGTGAACCATAACATGATCTATGGAAATGAAAGCTTTCCATCAAGAATACCAGAGATAAGTTGGGGACAAATAGGAAGTATTTGAGCTCTGATTCCTACCTGCAATATGGTAGGAGGTCAAGCTCTGAATTAATTAATTTTGTGGTCAAAAAGACATAAGGCAACAAGCCACTTTGGAGAGGAAGAAAAATCCAGATCCTGTATGGCTAACCTGATCCCCTATGAGAAGGTAACCCACTTAAATGAGGGAAAGATTTGTTTACCTGGACTTCAGTAATACTTTTGCCACTGTTTCCCACAGTATTCTCCCAGAAAAACTGGCTGCTCATCGTTTAGATGGGTATAGTCTTCTCTGAGTGAAAATCTGTTTGGATGGCCTGGCCCAGAGAATTATGGTAAATGGGGTTAAATGCAGCTGGTCTCTGGTGGTGTTCCCTAGGAGTCTGTTATGAAACCATTACTGTTTAATGCTTTTATCTGTGATTTGGGTGAGGGGATCAGGTGCACCCTCAGTCAGTTTGCAGATGGCACTGAGTGTTGATCTGCTGGAGGGCAGGAAGGCTCTGTAGAGGGATCTAGACAGGCTGGATGAATGGGGTAAAGCCAGTTGTATGAGGTCCAACAAGATGAGACACTTGGGTCACAACAACCCCATGCAGTGCTACAGGCTTGGGGAGGAGTGGCTGGAGAGCTGCCTGGCAGAAAAGGGCCTGGAGGAGCTGATTGAGAGCCACTGACTGTAAGCCAGAAGGTGTTCAGGTGGTCAAGGCCAATGGCATCCTGACCTGTATCAAGAATAGTGTGAACAGTAGGACCAGGGCAGTGATCACCCACCTGTATTAAACACTGATCGGGCCACACCTTGAATCCTGTGTTTTGGATCCTTCACTACAAGAAACACACTGAGGTGCTGGAGTGAGTCTAGAGGAGGACAACATAGCTAGAGAAGCATCTGGAGCACAGTTTTTATGAGGTGTGGCTGAGGAATCTAGGGCTGTTTAGCCTGAAGAAAAGAAGGCTTAGGGAAATCTTACCACACCATGCATCTGCCTGAAAGGAGGCTGTAGTCGGGGGGGCAATCTCTTCTGCTAAGTGACAAATGAAAGAATGAGCAGAAATAGCCTAGAGCTGCACTGGGGAGATTTAGATTTGACTTTAGGAAAAAAACTTCACTGAAATTGTTGTCAAGCAGTGGGACAGGCTGTCCTGGGAAGTGGTTGAATCACCATTCCTGGAGGTATTTAAAAGGTATGCTGGTGTGGTCCTTTGAGACATGGTTTAGTGACAGACTTGGCAGTGTTACCTTTGTGGTTGGACCCAAAGATCTTGAAGGTCTTTTCTAACCTAAATTATTCTATGATCCTTTTCTATGAAAAGCAGGATAAACTTCTCCTTTTCTGATTTTCAATGTGTCCCTGTGGAGAAGGGGCACAAAATTTAGCTGGGGCAGCACAATGTTGTCTGGCTTACCTAAGGTTTTCTTTTCAAGCTGTTTCTCTAACCCCTCCACGCCCAGGCCAAATCACACAGAGACAATGACAGGAATATGGGGAGGGACAAAGTCACACCAAAGTGTGGACTACAATGTGAAACTGAAAAAAAGGTTTAGTTTTCTTGTTTTAAGAGAGGAAGTCAAACAGAGATTGAACTTGAACTTTTGTTTAAAGTTTTTGTCCTTTTGGCAACTTGCAGAAAAGCACAAAGAGCTTCAATAGTCAGAAAAATTTTCAGACCAGAAATCACATCAATTCCTGCTATCCATACCAAAGCTGTATTAATTTACTCCCACAATTTTTGTATGAAGTAGGCTGCTTCTTTAAATTCATAGTGTTCAGTGCTCTCATTGACTGCACTATACACAGTTAATCAGTTTAGTTACAGACTGGATGGACAAGAGCAGTGTTTCAATAACTAGTCCCCTAAATGGATCTATAGAGCCTAAAATTAATTAGCAGCTCACATATTATTTTAAATTCCAGGCCATTTGCCAGAAAAGTAGCATGTAATACATATGATAAAGTGTGAAGGTGCCTGCATTTATGAAATGTGAGTGTGGGAAGATAAAACTGATTTTTTGATTTTTCAAATTTCTATATATTTATTGCAATTGGCAGCTTCAATTAATTTACTTAGGTGAATTATTTTAACTTAAGTGCAGGCCACACATGTTTTAGAATTCTTTTAGAATTCTTTAGGATACCTTGCTTGTTTTGCATAATCTGTCTGAAAGTGCATTGCAGAGGGTCCCAAAGAGCCTCTGTGGCACAAATGACATGATGTGCTATTATGTACAGAAGCCTCTCTTCACCTGAAGCAGCTTTTCATACATTGTCAAGACTTTGCAACTCAACAGGAAGAGCCATAAATAAGAAAGAGAAATCAATGGCTCAGCCTTGTTTTAATATAGCAGAAAGAAAGAACAAGTAAATTGGTAGAAAGGTTAGAAAGATGAAGGGAATGGGGAGGAAGGGAGAAGAGGTTAACATGATCAATAGTTTGCTGAAGGAAGCACAGCTGTTGTGAGGTCTGTGCTCAGTTACAAGATCAGAGATAATGATAGAACTACACCCCTGGAAGCCACACAAGGTCAGGGAAAACCCACAGAGAGTGTGGGCTGTCCAGTGCACAGAGTGGAACAGCAGTGATAAGGTGGTTTAATGTAACACAACTATAGAAAAAGTGTAGCTTAGAAGTCACTGCTTAAAATTATGAAAAAGTAGCGTCACTAAAATTATTATGGGGGTTAATTTTTTTTCCCCTGCATTCATTTATAACATTTCTTTTTTAGTGAAAATCTCTCTGGTAAACACTAGAAAGAATAATTTCAAAATACACAGGACATTGGGACATGGATAGATTTATAGTTAACAGTAAATTTAGTAACTAAATTTCCAGCAATAAAATTTTAAATAGTTAACTTGGACACATAGTCCATTTCTTTCCTGTCCACAAATCTGCTTGAATATTCCTTCCTTGTTTTTCATTTTAACTTACTCTGAGTGTAATTTCCAAAAACTTCTGGTTTTTTGTGAGCATCTTTCTGTCGGTTTTCAAATAAAATAAAAAAAAAAAAAAAAAAAAAAAAAAGAAAAAAAAGAAAAAAAAAAGGGAGAAATCAATCAAACAAGTTTGGAATTAATGTGTTATTCACATGGTATTTTTCCGTGCCTCTATTGAATAATTATTTGTCTGTGAAAGAAATCTGCTATCAGTAAAAACTTTAAATATTGACTGTTCTGAAGTACATTCTTGACAGTAATTTTTTCTGCCAGAATATTTATAAGAAGCAAACATAAAATGGACAGAATCACTGTCAATTAAAAAAAAAAGCTGAAAACATCTTTGTCAGTTCTTTTCAGATAACTGAAATAGTTCATTATCATCTTCCTCTAACTGGTGAAAAATTCCTATTATAATTGGTTTTTGAGGGCATAAAACAAAGCCATATTCTAATTACATTTGCAAATCACTGTAGTGGGTAATTTATTTTTTTTCTTAAAGTTATCTCTGTGCAGAGGAAAGCACAAAGGGAAATATCCACTTGGTCCCCTCCTTGCCACACCTAACAGAAATTCATAGAGGATTTCAGCATTTTTTATATGCTCCCCTGTCCTTTCCCCTCCACCAGAGTGTGAAGAGTCTGCATATGACATCATTATTGGGGATGACCTTATAATGAATGCAATAATGTAATAAAATGGCCTTTTCAGCACCTGCTGTGCCAGCTGAAGAGACTGCTCCCCTTCAGTCCTGTGGGTGCTGTGGTTCCTCACTGCAGGCATGGTGAGAGGGAAGAGCTGTGTGACTCAATGAGAGGAGCCTCAGGACCTCTGCACCTGCACAAATCTGTGAGTGGAACTGTGCCTGACCTGAAAATAGTGGGAATGAGAAAGGCCAGTTTATCCACAATCTGCCTGGCCTACCTTGTCTGAAACCAAAACTAAAATTACATACATGTTCTGTTGTCGTTCCTAGACTGCCCTTCTCTCTTTGAGAGTTTATAGTGTGTATATCCCTTTGTAGCAGATGATGTATTGGGAATTAATGCTTAGGAGAGTCCACACAGTGTTGGAGGTCAGAGAGTCAAAGATATCCTTCTGCTCACCCCCTTGCAGTAAGGCAAGATCTAAATGCTCATTCTGAGATTCTCCCTTCCAGCCTCCCCTGACCCAGCCTGGAGCTGGCTGTGACTAATTAAAAGAGAATAAATATGTCAGTGCTGACCCCAGGGATAATGCAGAGACAGGTCTTAATTTCCAGTTTTAGGATGGTGAACTGTGATGAAATGGTAACAGTGATACAGAGCTTCACGGTCCTATTAAGCCTGATTTATACAGCCAGTGTACAAAATCTGATGGAATGAATGACCTTGACTGTACTTCCCTTCACTCCCTAGATATAACACAATATTCCCTAGTTGGGATAGATGCCACTGGCATCTCAAACAAATGCTATTTGTCCCATCATCATTTTTTTAACATTACAGCATACATACAGCTGCTCTTATGTGCCCTTGCCATGACCAGTCCCTCAGTTTTCTGGAGAAAATCATCACCTACTAACCACAGTCTTGCTAGTCCTTAATTCTCAAATTTGCATGCATTCCTGTATCAGGATCTTACACAGAAGAAATTGTGAGGACAGCATCACATTTGGTCTGTGAGGAGACCCTATCAGAATTTGTCATAGTAGCAGGCATTGTGATTTAGGAACCAAGAGGCAAAGCACCAAAGTGATGCATTCATCAGCTAGCCTGGCTGAGCATGTAAGCCAGTGAGCAAGGCTGCCAAGCTGAAGGAGCACAGACCCGTAAACCTGCCTTCAAAAACACCACAAGGTGTGAACTCCAGGCTTGTCAGTCTGTACCACTGTCCAACACTGCAATGAATAAATCATTATGCTGGAAATTAACTCTGCTTTCAGCTTGACTGGGATGGTGCCAGCCTGTGTCTGAAGCGTGCCTGAGGGGACAGCAAGCCGCAGGATGGTGAACTGAGCAATTCATGACAACTTGTGCTGCTACTACTCTCTGCCATCCTAAGCAGGTCAACAATATGTTCAGGGTATGTTCAGAGAAGAGACTAACAAAGACAGATAGCTCAGAAGTGCATCTTTCTCTTTGCTTTGATTTCCCTGCTGCCGGGTTCCTGGGAACATGACAGACATTTTGTAGATCATAGGTGGCATGGGCCACTCCCTAGCCTTCATTGTATTTGCCCACTTTTGCTCATTTGCCCTTTCCCTATCTTCTCTGGTCTAAGAGGCTTTTCTTGTGCCATCAGCTGCTTTGACTCAGTTGCTTTCTTTTTTTTTGCCTTTTTTTTTTTTTTTTTTTTTTTTTTTTTTAAGAAAAGGATGGGGCTATTTCTACACTGTGTTTGGATTTGAGAAGCTGCTGGGCTTCTTAGTTGTGAAAGCCCAGAGAAAGAGGAGAGAACCCCAAATTCTTGGTTGACTGAATAAATAATCTATTGCCTTCAATTCTTCTTAAGTAAAGTAGAACTACTTTACTTAACAAAGTAGTAAAAGTAGTAAAAGCCACATAAAAAGTCATTGGATTTAAATCCCTGGAGATTAGCCAGTTGCCAAACATCATGATAGCAAATCAACTCTGTTATCTAAAGCATGGAATCTAGAGGCTGACAAGCCCACTGAGCTGCAGAGGGCCATACAAAACTACACCTAGATGAGCTGAGTTCAGAAGTCCATTGGGCACTTTTCCCTCAGCTGCACAAAGCAGACTTTCTGCCCTCCTCTCATTGTTCCGATAATGAAGAGGGCCTTGTGTGCTGGGATTTTCAGGCAAAATTTCTCTGCCAGTTCTGCTGGTGCCACTGGAGTTATTATGAATTATTAAAGCACTATAGCTGTCTGTAAAATTCAGCACACAGGATATACATGTACTGGCCCATCTACAGCTTTAAAAAAAAAAAAAAAAAACACAAAAAGAACAACAAACCAAACCCAAACCATCAGGATCAGCTCATAATGAAATTTAAATCTTTTCTTTATGACAGAATGATTTGATTGTAATCACAATATGTGATTTTAGCAAGGTGTTAAAGGATTTTAAGGAAATCAACCTCCTTATACTTTCTATAGAAACATGAACTTACTGAAATTGTTGCACTTTATATGCATAAATCATAGTGAAAAATAAACTGATAAGAAACACATTTGTTATCTACTTTCAGGCTTTTGTTCTTTGCAGTCTAATATTCTGCTAATGACTAATCAGTCTGATAACTTTTAGGGATAGTTTGCTATTTTGGGCTATTTCCCTAGATGAAAGTTATTTCTATAGCAGCTATTCTTAGAAGCATTTATGGAAGAAAGGGAGCGAGTAAGCACCAGTAGAGGAGTGACTCACCACAGAACTACTAATTGCCAACCAAAAAAAATCTTTTCCTTTGTGAATCAAGAAATCAGCTGCATTCAAAAAAAAAAAAAAAAAGAAAAAAAAAAGAAAAAAACCAAAAAACAAACCACCCTATATATTTGAGAACCAAACACTGCTTGTGATCTTCTGATATTAAAACTATGGGGGATGGGTGCACAACCAAAAACAGTGACAGACAAACATCTGAAATTACTCCTTTCTAGATCTATATCTCTCCACATCATTTACCTGCCAACCAATTTCCCACTACTCTTGTCTCCTTCTTTATCATCCCTGCAACATCTGCTTGCCTTTGATTTTTTCATCTTCTGTTGCTCCACAGCTTGAAATATGTAAAGTAAAAGGCAGCTAAAGGGACTGCTAGCAGCCTGCAAAAATTTCAATTTCTAGGTCTCTGGCTAGGATCCAGGCAGGTCAGTGGCAACTGAAAGTCATTACCACCTCATGCCTGCTTGCTGACCTCAGTGACATTAATTGCTGGACTGGCCACAGCAGCAATCTCAGCAGAGGAATCACCCACTCTGTGCTAAAATCAGGACATTCTCTCCCCTGTAGAGTCAAGGCTGTGGCAGGGCTGTATCCAAGAAGCCACAGAAACAGACACCTTTGTCTTCCTCTTCCCTTTAAATATATTAAAATGACTCATTATTCTTATTTTCCAGCTTATACAAAGACATGAGAGCTAAGGCTGTGGAGAACTAAGGCTGTGCTGTCATGTGTTTAAATACTCTGCAAATTACTTAACAATAAACATTATTCTATGTAACTAAATAAACTAAAAAACTATGGATATAAAGCTCAGGCTTATTGAGGTGGCACATGTTATCTTACTCTCCAGGCAACAGGCTAGCTTGATGTGTCCAGAGAAAGAGACAGAGAAGAAAAAGTCTCCATGTCTCATGCTGCAACCTTATCATAGCTGTTTCCAGGAGAGCTAAGAGCTGTTTTCCCCTTTCTTCTTCTCTTCTTATGTTATTTGTGACCTGTCAAGACTAGGAATTGGTTTGTCCTTTGGTCTTCATATCTAAAATAGAAACAGCAAAATCCTTTCCTTTCCTTTCCTTTCCTTTCCTTTCCTTTCCTTTCCTTTCCTTTCCTTTCCTTTCCTTTCCTTTCCTTTCCTTTCCTTTCCTTTCCTTTCCTTTCCTTTCCCTTTCCCTTTCCCTTTCCCTTTCCCTTTCCCTTTCCCTTTCCCTTTCCCTTTCCCTTTCCCTTTCCCTTTCCCTTTCCCTTTCCCTTTCCCTTTCCCTTTCCCTTTCCCTCTCTGGGGACTACTTAGAGGGCAAAAGAAAACCCCTGAACCTCTCAGTTGCCATTAGAAAATGAAGTTTTCCATTTCAAAGAACTATACAGTCAGATTTCTATTAATGTTTTACTCTTTTCAATGCTCATGAGAAATCTTGCCACCATATTCTCCATGGAAAGCTCTACCTTTATTTTTCTTTTTTATTTTTTCTTCCCCAAAGAAATTCCAGCTGCCAATATGAGAATTTGGACATTTTTTCTTTCACTTTGTTTATTCAGAAAAGGACACAATCTCTGTTGGTAAAAAAAGGAATCAAAGGGAAAGTAAATTTTAAAACCAAACCTTTACTTAAGTGGAAAAAAGAGCAATCCATGGTTGAAACTACATCAGGGATGTTTGGAACCTGCCTCGACATTTTGCAGTGCTTGGATAGGCAATATAATTTATATCAGATTAACCATGATTTAAAGGTCTTTCTATTTAAGCACACAAATCACAATTGAGCAGAATTTTATTCCCAGAATAATGTCATCTAAGTCATCTTGGTTAAATTTTTCCTATTCATTGTCTTCAGATGTTAACTTTTTATAAAGATAAATAAATTTGCTTACTGAGAGTTCCTGTAAAGGAATGAGTCACAAACATTCAAATTCAGATATCTAAATCTGAATTTCCAGTGCTGGAAAACTTTGGCTCATTGCTGTGTAGCCTCAAAGAAGGGAGATGACATTTATGAGTTCACATCACTGGGAGAACGTGTTCCTGACCCAGGTGTGGGAGCTGACACACCAGCTGGAGGCAGGACACGTCACAGCCCCTGCTCTGGGTGATGCTCTGATGGGTGATGGCTCTGCAGCTTTGAGCCACAAAACTGACCCAGGACTCCAGCCCCATCTCATATTCCTTGACAGCACGACCAAGGAGAGGAGGATGAGACTACTTAAAAAGGGAAGGAATATCTTACACCACCAATTAAAAGCCAGGATAAATCATTTCCTGTATACTTTCATCTGGTTGACAGGCCAAAATGAGCAGATCTGTTCCTCTGCTGGCTCTTCATTTCCCAAGGCTCCTGCAGAAGAGGCTTACTTTCAAACTTGAGTCATCTAACACAGGCACCAAGGTCCTCCACATATTCACTGGGGAATAATTCAAAGTGCATAAGTAAGGAACACCTTGAATAAATGAAGCTCTTTAGCATGGACACAGAATTACTGGGTCAGACCAAAGAGCCACCTAAGCCACCACTCTGCCTTTGACGTAACCAACAGCAGATGCCATGGGAAAAGGAGTAGGACATTCATATTTAAATTTTCTTCTTCAGTTACTTTTTTGCCTATCATCAGTAGTTACATATCACATGGACTGCCTAATATGTCCATGATTTCTATGAATTTAAAGACATTAATTTGCTTGTCTCTCTATGAACCCAGGTATATTCAGTGTCTTGAATATCTAAGGGCAGGATTTATAAAGTTAAACTATGTGAGGACTTTCATGGGAGATCACTGTGAAACTACAGCTGTCTGTGGAAGCAAACTTGAGAGGCATGAAGGAAATTGGGAACCAGAGCACAGTACAAGTATGGCAATATTTCTCTAGCCTTTTTCCTACCTCTGAGGTGCACTCACAGCCTTTTCCTGTATGGAAGACATGCTGAGTGCAATGTGAAAATCTATCAGAGATGTGTTGAAGGTCCCAAGATGATGAGGTGCACAGATCAGATGCCACATACAGTCCATGAAGTTTTTTGATGTGACCAGCTTAAGGACATTTCTTATCATATGTATCATCATCAGATGAAAACAGCTGTCAGGAATCCAAACTAAGCTTGAACATGATCTAAGGAATGAAGAAATTGGGTTGGTGTTACTATTTAATTACTAACAATCTA
Source organism: Erithacus rubecula (assembly GCF_903797595.1). Taxonomy (NCBI): domain Eukaryota; kingdom Metazoa; phylum Chordata; class Aves; order Passeriformes; family Muscicapidae; genus Erithacus; species Erithacus rubecula. Next base: position 72,798,723 of record NC_136685.1, read on the forward strand.
CTGGGCAATTTGGCATCTTTCCATAGATTATACTCTTTCTCTCCTTAGAATTGTACATAAATGTGTGGAAAAAATTCTGAAGTGTAAGCTAAATTTGAGGTCACATCTACCCAATGTTATTTTTTTTTTATCAATTTCCTGCATTGCATCACAAATCTGAACTCATCTTGCCGTAAAATGTCAGCAACAAATTCTGTTGGTTGCAGCCCCTTGTGCTGTGACTGTGCATAGACTCAGTTTGAATGGAACTTGTTATCTTCTACAAATTCATTGAATCATAGAAGTTTTTATGTGGGAAAGGATCTTTAAGATCATCAGGTGCAAGCATTACTGTCACTACCAAATCTACCACTGAATCAGTTCTCACAGATATAGTATAATGAGCTTGTGGAAAGTATGATACCAATTACAGGTTATAGAAAAGCTTTAGTAACCCTTTGAACCTTGTCAGGATAAGCACTCACTGTAGTTACTCCAATTTTTAAAAATTGTCACTTATAGGAATATGTTTCTAGTTCTGCTTCTGCTAAAAATAATATTATCCAGTAATGGATTACAGAGATCTTTTAGACAGGACACACTGAAGCTACTAAATATGTGCAATTGAAGGAAGGCTTCAGTGGGCTATGAAAAGGCATATACTCAAGAAGAAATAGCATTTGGATGCATAAGAGCATAACCTAAATGAGGTGTAGGCTGGACTGTCTTGAGCCATGTGCAGGGCAAGCTGAGGGTAGCAGACTGCTGGGATGTTGCTTGTGCCAGTAACTTTTGCTTCTCCCAAAAGCTCGTGCTTCAGACCTGCTGATATCTGGGTTAGTTTTGCATGCTGGCTACATCAATGTATACCTCTAGCCCTCAGGCAATATAAAATGAGGCAGGCTCTTCCCCCTGAGTCCTTACCCCTCTTCACAGAACCACAGACTTGCTGAAGTTGGAAATGACCTCTGGAAGTGTTCTGGTCCAGCCTTCTTGCTCGAGCAGGGCCACCTAGAGCAAGTCACTGAGGACTGTGTCCAGATGGCTTTTGGGGATCTCCAAGGAGGGAGACTCCACATCCTCCTGGTAACATATTCCAATGTTTGGTCACACTTGCAGTAAAATAAAGACAGACCTTTCTGTGTTTCAGTTTCTGCCCACTGCCACTTCCATTCCACACCAGAAATTGTACAGGCCTGGTCTGGTCTTGTGCCTTCAATTTAGAGGTGGCTAATTCAAGGCTGCCTGTGTGGCCACAAGCTGACTTGGTAGCCCATTGTCAGAAGCTAGTTCCAACCCTTAAGTTGCTTAAAGACTGTAAACTTGAATTATATAACAAGAACAAAAGCTGAATATGGTGCATACAAATTCAAGTGACAATCGTCAGATCCAGACAAATGTCACTGTCTTCTTTCTTCATCTAACTAGCTTGTTTCTGAGAAAGCTCCTTCAGACTATAAAGGGCAAGCAAAAGCCATTTGACTTATATTCAGTCTACAAATTAAGTTGTTTTCATCCTATTTTTCATGCCCTTGTTTATATCTGATTAGCTAATATCACCCAAGAGCCAGACCATTTGTTTAACGCTAACTGCTTCCAAAACATTTCTGTTAGTATCATCTAGAAAAACTGATGTCAGTTCTATAATGAAACAAAGGGTTATTATCATTCACAGAGCCATGTAACAACATTTAATACTGGGATTGATACTTGCTCTGTAGCTTATGCAAATGAAATTTCCTTTTTGTTTCTACATCAACAGCTTAAGAAAACCTCAATTCTTATAATGTTCAAATATGTAGAAATACAGATGGGCTTTTCTTACCTTTGCCTTTATAAAATCCATTAAAAGATCAAAAAGATTTGTTAAACTTGATCTTTGTCCCATAAATTCCAAGGAGCTGCAATAAGCAAATAATTCACAGTAATTAACAATACCAGTGCACATAATAAACTATGCATGCCAAAGTGTGATTTGCTTCTTAAATCTGTCTGTATTGACTGCAACACCTTCCTCCATATATTTAAGAATTAATTCAGAATGTTGTAAGCTAAAAACATCAAACTTACTGAACAGCAAGCTCAATGTTGTTTTTTCTTTTCTATCCTGCATTTATGTACTCACAATTGATTTGCTTAATACTTGAGATGGAGTAAAACTCCATGTATCTTGGCAGGACCCCAGGGCAGAGATGGCATGGCTGCATTGTGCCTTAAGAAAGCCAACATGGATTTGGTTTGGTATCCTGGTCTGGAGCCACCTCTGCCCCACCTCGAGTGCAAGGCTGCACCTTCTGTACCTTCCCTTTGCAGGGTACAGACCCATCTCTCCTGGCAGGTCTGTGTGGGGGAGTTGAGCCAACACTCAAGGCTGTGATGTCTATAAAGAAATAGCCCACCAGAAGAATCACAAGTCTGTAACAGTCCCACCCAATGAAGAAGCCAGAACTTGGCCTAATCAAAGCAATTAAGACACACAACTGTATTTAAAAATAACTTTTGTAGTTATTGACTTTCAGATGGATACATCAGTATTTTCTGCCTATCAGTTTAGGTAACAATCTCAAAATACCCATCACATTTCATTAGATACTATAAGCAAATCTGATTGCATCTCAGCCAATTATTTGAGATTTAGTGTTTTTCCACACTGGTGTGGATGTTCAACCTTACTTCCCTCCCCCCAGTTAGAATAGATGCAGTGAAAGAAGGTATAATAACCCCAGAAATAATTGGATTTTGCAGCAGTCTGTGACAAGCTGTCCAACACATATTCATACGGTCCATTCTGCTTTTATAAGCTAAAGCCACAGATTGCAATTTATTGCTGCTTCTTGAGGTTCAAATTAGAAAGAGTATTAATGTTGGAAGGAAAATATATTAGCAGAAACACTTGCTGGATCTGAGACATCTGCCTTTTGGCTGAGATCAATAATCAGAAAGCCCAAGGCTGATCTTTATAAGAATAAGGAGTGAATGCCTAGGAGAATGGATAATAAGTGCTGTCCAGAGATTTCATTCCCTTCCTACAACCATGTGAAAAATGTAGCCACTGGGTCCAGCAAAATTATAGGCTTCATTGAGATAAAAACTTCAGCTTGCTTTTATTTGACTAGAAATAAAAATTTTGGAGCACTAAAAGCCGAAAACTTTCAGCTTGTAGGCATAACATGACTTGTGCCTTCGGTGACGTGATGACTTCAGTGGAATGAGGTAGTTGCTGCAGGGACTTTTTCCCTGAGATGTTTGTATGGCACTTAACAGTGGCTGGTTCCCAAGCTCCACAGAGGACAGTAGCTGATTCTCTGGTGTGCCAGCCAATTCACAGTTATGTCTGCCACAGTAAGACTCCACAACTCTCCTTGGAACAACAAACAAAGCTCATATGACCATGTGGATCCTTCAGTGTTAGCTCTGGTGAGCAGGTATTTACTTTCACTCCCCTGCAAATAGGCTGAAGGCAAGCAAATCAGTCACTACCTATGGGCTTTCTTGCTGGGAGATCCTAGAGGTTGAACTCAAGGAATTGTTCCTCTTCCTTGGGGCTGTGGCCAGCTGAGCCATCATATCCTTGTGCCAATGGAAGGAAGGGGGATGTGTGTGACCTGTTACAGCTCTAAGACAACTCATCTGTTAGAAAGTTTGTGCCCATGTGCATTGCTAAGATTTGTGATGCATTCATTTGGATGCATCTGTACCACTGGAAAAAAAAAAAACAAACCAACAGATCCAGACTGAGGGGTGTCTGCAAACATGTTTAAACAGAAGGACTTAGACTAGACTTCCGATGTTGACCACAATACAGCCACCCATTTCTGCCAGCTAGAGACTGTATTTTCATAACATATTCTGTATTATATATATGTGTGTACCTCACTCTGAAACAGCACACAAGGCAGAGAACCTACCTCTGAGGGATGTACATTAGTTATGACCTGTAAAGCAGAAGTCATGCACATTCAGTAACAGGTCATTGAAGCAAACAGTTTCTCCTTTAGTCACATGCAAGTGCTGGAGTCTCTCTACCCTTCTGCTGTACAGACTTTGCCACAGCTTCTAACAAACAGAACAAAAACAACTGTAAATGCATCAGGAAAATGGAGAGGCATCCTTGACATGGTGAGAAAACCTTGCAGAGGGCATTCAGATACTATATTCAATTCATTACTTATGATTTTTTTTTGTGCTTTGCCATGTAATGTATCCAGAGAGAGAAAACAGATCATGTTTTAGTAGTTCAAATAAAATAAAATATGCATACAACCTGACTTACCCATGCTCTTGGAGCACTCTATGAGTCAAAATTAGCAAGTGACAAAATGAGTGATATAGGATGGTTCAGAGGAATTGGTAACAGGTAATATCCTCAGAGGAGCAGGCCACTCAGGATTCAAAGTGATGCACATGTGCTTGAGATACTGTTTGTACAGACTGTGAATAAGGATGATGAGCAATTCACAGTGGGCACTGGTGAATGAGGGGGAAGAAAACAAACCTCACTTTGTTTAAGCATGAAGGCAGATCTGTTAGCTGATCTCACAGAGACCAGCCCTGATGATCTTGTTATAACCACAGAGAATAAGCTCTTTCCTGGGAAACACTGTTAGCTTCTGGCTTGCACATCCCCTCCATGGTACCGCAACATAAAAGGGATCCTGAGGAAAAGGTTTTATGAGAGGATGACAGATGACTACAGATCTCACCTTGATCTGAATTGCTGAGTTCATGATGACTAAAGGCTGATATCTGATGTTTCATCACGTTCATGGAAGCACCCTGAAAATGTGCACAGCCTGTGTGAATGCAGAGCCTGGCACTGCTGCCTGCTGGCACGTCCCTGGTGAGACCCAGGAGCAAAGCATACCTGCACAGCCCATAAATTGGGGTCACTGCACACAGTCTCTCCCAGTCAGCATGCAAGCAGAGGGGAAAATGAGAAGGAAGTTACACTTCCTGTAACGCATTAGGAAAACAAAAACCTTCAAGCTGAAAAGTTTTATCAAGGACATAATTTAATTAAAAGGATAAATTAATACAGTGAAATAAACAAAAATGTTGAAGTACATCGTAGTAAAAGCCTAGGTCAAGATTTAGGACTCCGAGAGTCCTAAGAGATGATTTCAGCCCTTTCTCTTCAATCATACACAGTTTTACAGTTCTTAAAAAAATAAAAAGACAGAGAGAAAGAAAATACTTCCAAAACTCAGTGTTAATTTGGAAACAAAACAATTATTTTAGTGGATAATACACACACATACCAAGATGTGGCTTGGGACCTGACTGAAGCCTGAAAGAGCTGAGCCCCTACAAAGTCCTACAGTTGTGGAAGATGCCATTTTTCAGGACCCAGTTCTCTCACCATCTTGTATATCTAGGTATGTGAGACTTTCTGTATGTTTTCAGCATCTCAGTAACAAGTTCTAATGATGAATAAAAGAACAATATCACTGCCTCCAAAACAACTAGTGAGTGCTAGGTTGTGGTATTTCATTATTATTTCACTGAAACATTGTCAATAAAGCCCAGCAAATGCATATCTTGACAACAGTGAGAAATGTAGGTCCTCCTGAAAAGGACACAGCTAGAGGAGGAAGTAATAAGTGCATTTGCTATGAAGTGACTTTATTTTTATTTCTTTACAAATAGAAGAGACATAGAGAATGCATTAGTAACCTTCAAGTTACATTTCTTTTATATACAAGTGCTGGATTTTAGATCAAAGCTAAATTGTTTCTGGTTTAGCTGTTGGCTTTTTTTTTTTTTAATTCTTGAGTGCTTTTTAGTGGAAGTGCACTAACATTGATATTTTTCCTAGCAGAGATGAGTAGCACTGCTAAGTGGATAACAAATGCTTTGCTCTGTATTAGAACCATAAGTAGCAGCTAATTTAAAGGCTTTCAGAAAAAGTAGGGCAAAAAAAGTGGAAGTTAATACTTTTTTTTAAAATTTATTTTGCCACACTGCAGTTTTAATTTTGCTGCCCATCTGGGATTTTGCTCTGCTTTGAATTAGAGCTGTGCAAATCAACATGAACTCTTCTATAACTTTTTAATTGTTCTGTCTACCTATACACATATAAAATGGATGAAAAATAATTGAGTGATCAGTGGTTAATTACGTTACAATTACTCTTATGTTATATGATCTTTAACAATTATACTGATACTTATCAGAAAATTTATGTGCACTTAGATAATAATTTTTCATGAAAAAATATTATTATTAACTGGAATATATTCTGTAATTTTCTTAGTCTAAATATAGCTTTCATTATTTCCCATAATTTCTTACTAGGCCCTTCAGTTTTGCGGAAATACCAATTTGCAGTACTATTTAGCTAAGGAGCACACAGTATCACTTTTAATTCTGGTACATTACAAGGTAATCACTAAAATTCTGTAGAATGAGTAGATACTGAAGTCTACAAATATTGAAAGGTCTTGTTACCTTTAGGTCTTGATTTGTACCAATATGAAAAAGAGTAATTCTTAGACTGAAGGAAATAAATCCCTATTGAGATGAGAAGGTATAGATGCCTACTGACATTGATATGGTAAGAACATTTTGCTATAAACATCTTTAGATACATGTCAAAATTTATTGTCTCAATGCCTATTCATACTAAAAGGCCTCACCAGCTACAGGTCTTGATTGCTACCATTATCAAAAAGTTTCTTTGGAATCAAGTATTTAGAGTCTTACTGAGCTTGAAAGCCATTGATGCCAATTAATATCAAAACATTATCTATTGACCTCAGTGTTCTTTGTCAGTGATATGGACAACAGGATCAAGTGTGTCCTCTGGAAATTTCCTGGTGACCAAACTGTGTGGAGCAATTGACAGGCTGGAGGGAAGAGATGCCATCAGAGGAACCCTGACATGCTTGAAAGATGGGCCATTGCAAGCATCATGGAGTTCAGCAAAGGGAAGGGCAAGGACTACACAGGGGTAATGGCATAAAAGCAGGTTTCCCATCTGCCTTCCCTTCTCCAGGCTGAACAACCTCAGCCCTCTCAGCTTGCCTTTATAAGAAGGCACTCTAGCAACATCTTTGTCACACTCCTCTGAACCCACTCCAAGAAATCCTCATTTTTCTTGTGCCAAGCACCCCGAGCTGGATGCAGTATTCCTGGTGAGGCATCACAAGGGCAGAGTAGAAGGAGAATCACCTCCCTCAGCCTGTGGCCATGCTGCTTTTGATCTAGCCTGGGATGCAAGTGGCCATCTGATCTATGAGCACACACTGCTGGCTCATGCTCAGCTTTTCATCCTCCAGAACAGCCAGTCCCCTCTCCACAGGGATGCTCTCAATGAGTTCTTCTCTCAGTCCATATTTATGTCTGGGATTGCCCTGATTCAGCTGCAACACCTTGCTTTTGGTTTTATTGAACTTCCTGAAGTTCTCATGGGTCTGCTCCTCAAGTTTGGTGCTTCTACTCCAGACTTTGAGAATTGCAGTGGAATAAGGGAAGGTAGCTGAATCTTCAAAGCAAACATACATAGCAGATCGTGGCTATGCAACAACAACATCAGCCATAAGAAAAAAGAGACATTCTCAAAGGCACTATCAGACATATTTCTTTTTAAAGAAATCATTTTCATAGGTCAGTCAAGGAAAATGTGAAGGAAGAAACCTCTTTCCCTCTCTGAAGTCAAAACAGTAAGAGAGAGGAAATGAGAGAAGAAAGGATTAGAGGCTTCTTCAAAGTAAATGGCATTTATGAAAAGCCTAAAACTGAAAAATAGCCATGCAATACAACTTATTTGAAAAAAAACTGTTCTTAAGAATGAACATAATATTTAAGAGCCATATTTTCATTCTTCTCCACCATTAATGACATCAAAAAAGTTTGAAGGATAGACTGATGATTCAAGGCAAAAAATAATATAAAGATTAAAAGGTAAAGAAATAAAAAGTTCTTTTTATTTCTTTTATATATGTCTGCTGTAGGAGTCAGCTTTTTCAGAAAGAAACCCATATAAATAACCCAGAAAACATTATTGCTGTTAAAGCAAGTTTTTCCTAGTGTTTAAAAAAAATCGTGGACAAATCCTTTAAATAATGTCAGTTCTGTTTTTCTGTTTCATCCTTTTTTCTAGTTAAACTTATTCATGTATAAATACTGGGTTTGCTAGTTTATTTGTTTGTAAATCTTGGGAGAACATGCTTTAGTTGCCTGTAAACCTCTTCCTTTTGGTTAAACTCCCAGAATGATAAATATGTTTTCTGAACTGCAGATGACTAAAAAAAAAAAAAAAAACAACCAAAAAAATCCGAGGATTAATCCCTTATTCTTGATCTACAATGTGTCTGAGGAAGAAAATTACCTCAATTGAATATCAATGGCAAAACTCCATTGACTTCAACAAGCCAAGATTCAGTCCTTGTTCTTTGCTATTTTGTTGATATGAAAATTCAAATATTGTATTTTCTCATCCAAGACCAAGCTCAGAAAATCATGACTTTCTGAACATCAAATAAGAGAGGGGGACAATAATTTTTGCTAAGTGTGCATTTAGGAGTGGAATCAATGTTTTCATTCTTCATGGCACTTGCCTTTCATTCTCACCTGAAAGTAGTTTTGTTCTATCACTCTTGATATTTTTGTCTCCTGTGCACCAGGGCTGCAAATCCATACTGAGCCTTAGCTCTCAAGGTTATTGTCTCAAATCTAAGCTCAGCAGTGACTGCACACTGTCACCATCTGACAGCTGCTTGGGGTTTTTGTGAAACACTCAATGGGGTCAGTGCAGTCCTGGGCAGATTCTGACTACAATATAAAAGGTATGACCAGAAATGACATTAACAACTCTATGAATTTTCAGGTGGCAAAGGACTGGGTAAGCTGCAGCTAACAGAATTACTCAGGGACCTCTGGGGTAGCCCCTTTGGCCAGTAATGTGGTTCACTGGCGAATCCAGTATGAAACCTTGTAGGGAGCCAACACAAACTGGTGTAGGGCTTTATTGGCCAAGGATGTCAGCCTAGCACCTTTCACCTCCACTAGAAACATAGCAAGCTGCACACAAACAAAGCTTCAGCTGTCTGGCAGGGCATTGTTTCATTTTACAATGTGGCCGGGGGTGTGAGCTCTGAACTCTCTCTCAGGCCCTGGGGTAAACTAAGTGAAAAACTCATTTTAGAAAGTAGCATGTTAAGCTGATAAAAATAATTTTTAAATCTTTCCCCTGTGCTCTGGAGCAGCCTTCCTGGGTAACGGATGGCTGCACAGCTGCCTGGCAAAAATTACAAGCTCTCCCACTTTCATGTGGGCAAAATGGGAGAGGCACTGCAGACCAATCTGAAAGATGCTGAGAACACTTCTATAAATATGCAACTGACTTTCCTCAGGTTTTTTTTTTTGTTGTCTCAAACAACTGCTGAATGATTTTTCAAGTAAATTTCACACTATTCTTCAGACAACTCATTCAGCTCATTTGGCTTTATTTATTCATTCCTTGCTAGCAGCTGTGTCAGAGATGAGCAACTCAATACAAATAGCAAAACAAATACACAAAATGAAATTCCAAAGGCGAGGAGAAATAAAAGAAAGAACTTATTATGTTTCCTTGATCTCTCTGGCAAATCCAGAGGAAAGTGGACTGTCCTGTCCCTGGATGATGGCTGAAAGAGGGATTCTTATGGCAGAGTGCCATCCACCTGCCTGAGCACACAGCTGAAGATACCACTACCTGGTAATTTCACCCAACATTCCACTTCTGTGATTCATCTAAATTTCATAGTGTAATAAACCTTCCCTAGACACATTAGCACCACTAGATTAGAATATTTTACATTTACATTTGTTATCGTGGGGAGAGCATTAGTATTTTCTAGTCAATGTAATTTACATGAATGCAAGATAACTTTCAGCGTGAAATACTCACACTGAATGTATCTGGAGGTAATAATAGCTATGAACTTTACTTATTTGTTATCTTCTAGAGGTAGATTACACTTTTTATTAATAAAAATAATCCACAATCCTAAAATTGTGCTTCAACACAGTACCTTTGATAAACATTACCCAGCTGCCAATTTTCTTTGTCTCTGTAAGCAGGTAGGTCAATACTGATGTTGTGACACTGCAATCTATAAAATCTCTGCTCCCTGTGCTTCATCCCTGCAGAAAGCTGGCTGCTGAGCATCCTGCATTTACCCATCCAAGGAACAGGAGACCACTGGTTAGCCTAATAAAATCTCTGCAGCTAGGACCAACACTTGCCATGCCAAATGGACACAAATATTACCACAGATTGCATCAAACCCACCAAAAAAAAAAAAAAATGGGCAGGGATCAGAGGGAGCTCCCCGGGCCATTCAAGCAAAGTTAAAGTTGCATCAAGTGACAATAAAAGGATTCAACAGTGGACAGAAATCCTGTGTAACTGCAGCCATTGGGTTTACCTCTGGTTGTGGAATGGGGGCTAAGGAGAGGAAGGGATCACACACTGAGGCCTGTAAAATCCAGTTAGGGAAAGCTAAGCCCACAACTTACCTATGGAAACTTTCTTAAAGGGCTCACAAACTTACAAAAGCACCACTACTGCTGAACGGCATTTCTGTGGGATACAAGCCCATCATTTCATTTATTTGTAATGGCAAAATAAGGGGGTCAAGGTGTGCCTCTCCTGGGAATGATGTTTATATTAGAGCCCTTGAGGATGTGTCTACTTCCCTCTTTGCTTTGCAGGCCTCAATGCAATATTTTCTTCCTATTTTTTAGCTATTTTATTACGATCTTCAAAAGGAGGAAAAAACCACAAATTATCCAAGCACTTAGACATCTTTAGATGTTACAGTTCAATAGCAGTTTACTGCCATTTTGGTAAATTGTGCACAGCAGCAAGCCACAATTAAATGAAATCTTCATTCTTAATGTCTATATGTCTCTAAGATAAGAGTGCAGTTTCACTCTCCTCAGAATACTCTATATCTTTATTAAATGCACATGTCATTACAACATGAAATGACTGGCTCCTCAAGCAGTCTCTGAAAGATGGCTGCATTTATTTTGCTCTCTGTCTTAAATGACAACCAGAAATGCCTAGAGCAAGATTCTGTTCCTGGTAAATACTGGGCAAACTGAGACATTTCTCTGTTTGCAGGTCTATCCCATGCACCAGCACTTGGCTTGTAGGTTTGGGATGGGGAGTGGAGAGGAATAAAAAACACACAAGGTGGGGAAAAAAGCGCAAATCAATAAAATCTCACTAGTACTCTCCTCAGCCCACTTCTTGAAAAATCCACTTGCTTCAAGCTGTGTCTGTAAATGCAGTGAAATACTCCATGCTTAAGTGTCCACCTTATTTCTAATCCATCAGACTCAGCAGCATCATTTCAAAGGGGTGGAGACACTTGACAAGAAAGAACTGACCCTCCACCTTATGATGGCATGACCATGCTGCACAAGCTGGCACAAAAAGACCATGGAAGTGGTGCTTGTCTGTTTGCCATCCCTGTCTTGTGTGAACAGGGAGCACTACAGAGAAAATCTACCCCAACCTCTGCCCCCAAGAGCAATAACATCTTTTGTGTATGCCTGTCTGAGCAGTAATTCAAGCATTAGCAGGTACTGGCTGACCTCCAGCTGAAGCTGGATGCTGCACTTTCCTTCCTTCAGGGATGGGCATCCCTTCAGGAGTCTGCTATAAGAACCCAGGTGAGAAGGAGAGCCCAGCTGAATGAGAGCTGACCAGCAACAACTTTTATCACAGATACCCACCAATGGGGCATGTAGGGGATTGTACAATGAGAAGCACGGGTCTGAGATTTGCCTCTCCAAAACAATCCTTACCTCAAAGCAGCTCAAGAGTTGCCACTTCTTTTCCCTTGATGGTTTCCTGAAAGACCTGAGGAGCTATCTGTGCTCAGAGCAGGGCAAAATGCATATAAGTGCTTTATGTATTTTTTTTTTTTTTTTTTTGACCAATACTCTTATACTGCTTAAAAATGCCCAAAACCAATCAACCAAAAAAAGACACAAGAAAAAGCAAACAAACTAAAACCCCCAAACTATGTAACAACAACCCCCCACAAAACAAAGTGACTGGAAAAACCCCAAACAACCAACACCCCAAAACCAAGCCACTGGTCTCCACTAAAAATTCCCAGCAGGATTTCATTGGTTCCCCAGGAAAAGAACAAAGCAAATACCCAGTCTTGAGAGATCTTGAGTTCCCTCTGCAAGGTGCAGACCACTATCAGCCACAGAGGGCAGCCTCAGGATGAGAGATGCTGACTGGTGCATTTAAGACCTTCAGATGTAGAGTCCATCCCAATCAAGCATCACTGTGGCAGGCTCAGGGCTTTGGAGGAGCTCAGGAGTCAGAGCTGAGCAAGAACAATACAAATACCAGTAAGATAAGATTTACAGCTGGATGGTGTGATGTTCTGCAAAGCAAGGAGCTCCTGACAAAAAGGCATAATTTTCACACAAACCAGAAAAATGGAGTAGCTCTAGCTGACTGTAGGGAACACCAAAGTGAGCAGCCTATTTATTATATTGCATCTGACATTATAAGAGCCTGGGTAATGTAATTATCCATAAAAGTCCCAACAGTCTGCCAATTGTTCCTCACAGATACACTTGTTTTTAAGACAGCTTTTCTAGACATCCATTACTTACAGCTTCCTGCTTGCCTTTATCTGTTCTGTAAACATTATTTTGCCTTGAATTACTGAATGAAAAAAAATTTGAAAGCACATAAAAACTACTGGTTTAAAAATATAGATGTATTGTTATTATATTTTAAAATTTAATTATCTGTTTAGATAGGACACTTGATGTATATCTAACCTATCCTCCTCATTGTTATGCTGGTATGGAAAAGTTTATTTGCAGGCAGTGGGCCTTACTCTGGACCCAGGGAGACAAGGGGCCTTTATTTTACTGAGCTCTGTAGCTTTCCTGAGCAGTATAAGGAGCTGCAAGTAAAGAAGGATCTTGCCCCACAAGATTTGGCAGTACACCTTCTTAGGGTTTCAAGCTCTTTAATTCATAAAAGAGGACCATCACTCTTAGAAGATTAATGCAAGGGATTATGATCAGCAACAGATTGAGACAGTAAAGGCTCAAAATGCCCCCCTTTAAAGAGGCTTTGGATGGTGAGAATGTTTTGAAATTATTGAGTAACCTGTTGTTGGTTTATGCTATTTCAAATCAGCTTTTTTTCTTCATTTTATGAATTAAAATGCACCATCACTACCTCCTCTGTGTCATTTCCCACTTCTCTTGTTTCAAGTCCTGCTCCCCTCTCAGTATGCAGCCTTTTGTGGATCTAATTCCTAGACAAGAAAGTCTTTATATCTCATAAGAGGCCTACTTATTTAAATTGGAGTTATGATTCATTTTGGGCTGCTGGTAACTTAAAAGTATTCCTAAAATTGCACTATACTGCAATTGGCACTGAGTTGCCCTTATGAGACCCACTGGATATACACTATGTGCTTGTACTCACCCAGCTGCCCCACATCTGAAATTGGATGGACTTTCCAGGTACATAGGCCTTGGCAGTAGTCAGAATTATAGAATGGTTTGGGTTGGAAAAGGCACCAAAGATCATCTAGTTCCAACTCCCCTGACATGAGCAGGGACAGCTTCCACTAGTCCAAGAACCCCTCCAACCTTGCTTAGTCAATCTTTGAATTCATTCTCTGATTTCCAAATCTGTTTCTTCTTTTTAAAGATATATGAAGAGGGGACTCAGATGCTTTTTGCTTCATGCCCCTTTAAACTATACCTGCTGTCTGAGCTGTGCTCTCCTGCTGTAGGAGGACATTCTGTAAGATTACTTTTTAAACACAGTATTGGCACCAGCAAATCCTGGCCCCCTCTTTGGACTTAAAGAAAGTACAACACCAAAAAAAAAAAAAAAAAATATTGGGGGAGGAAATCTCCCAGCAGCAACTGTGGGATCTAAAGTACACTATTTCATAAGATATAGGTTTCTTTTGGTGTGCTGTGTGCTAATCCCTACAAGTGTTCTATAAATGGCATGATAGCTAAGCATGAACAAATCTTAAGAATAACTCAACTGTTTCAGAATCTCATTACATTTTTAACTTGATTTCAGTCTTGTTCAAACTTTATTCCAAAAAGCCAATTCAGGGCTGCAGGCAGCCTTGAAAAACACACAAAACCAGAAGAATATGGAGGATAGATACCAAAAAATGAATCCAAAAGGCAACATTTCATTCATCTATTTTATCCTCATGCATTCAGAGACAGTTCTGTCTAGTGCATAGGAAACCATAAACTCACTTAAGAGCAGGGCTTGACTCAGTCACTTGGCAATGCCTTCCCCTAGCCAAATGGCTCCATGGTTTACCTGTCCCACTCTATTTCAGACTCACCAACACAGACTGATAATCTTCTGGGGCTGGTACTGCCCATTTTCATGTACCTTTCATCTGTCCTTAGATTCATTCCTAATGAATAAGGGTGTATCCACTTTTTTTCCCTATAAGACCTCTTGTTTCTCATGACAATGGAAAAGAGGAGCCAATGTAAGAGCAGAGGAAACATGAGATCCAAGAGGCATCCAGAAGAGTTGCAGGAAGGGTAGAAGCTAATGTCACAAATTCATAAGGTTATGGGAAATATTTTTTCCTACTTTTCTGCAATTTATTATGCAATAAAACAAGACCATAGGGAACAGAATTTCCAGGAAGACACAGGAAAATAGGAACAGCCATTCTAGGAGACACATTGGGGATGATAAGCAGCAGAAAGTTGCTAATCTTCTAGTTGAGAGCAAGAAAGAAATTAAGTCAGAAGAAATCTATTAGCAGATAATTTACCTAGTTTGTGAGATTATGAATCTCACTTCTTTTAAAGATTTACTGCTTTGAGCAACCCATGTTTTATTTCCCTAGGCTTTCTGTTTTCCAGGTTCTATCAGGGGATGCCTATTTGTTCACTTGGTTTGTGTTCTGAGAAATTCTCCATGTCAAAAGCCCCTGAAGTTTATAATTAACCACAACAGAGCTCGTGCACTTGAAGATGGATGAAGCTGAAAGAAGAGACATAGCTACAGAGACAAAAATATTGTACTGAAGGCTGTTAACAGGGGAAAAGGCTGCCACTGTGAATATCTGCCTGTACAACAACAATGTTCAGCAAGGGATCCGTGTCTGGTGTCCCTTAGGCTTTGCAGGTAAGCTGTGTGAAAAGCTGACTTGAAGGGGCAGCTCCATCTTCTACTGCCAAGGCCAGGAAATGCTGTTATAAAATCTAGTATTCTTCCTGGAATATTTATTAGGAGTTTGGAAAGATTGATTTGGCCACTGAGGATAGATATGTGAGCATCTGCTGTAGTGGCAGTAAAAAGAATTAGACTCATCAGGAATAGTAATTCATAATGATAGTGGCGGTGTTTGCTCTTTGAATATAAAAAATCTCCTAGGCCCTTCAATCCAAGTGTAACTAACACTCCTACATGCAAGAAAAGCCTCCTTTGTTTGTTTGGGTTTTTTTCCCACAGCAAGAGTTGCAGTCAGAAGAGAGTCCAAATCTGTGAGCCTCTGAGCACAAGAGTGAGTGGATGATCAGTAATTGAGGTGTTTCCTTTTCTGAGCACCTCATACAAACAAAATGCCATGTCATCACATTTGCACACTTGAGAAACTGTGTGAAAAAATATAGATGAAGGAACCTGACGTGCAGGCCTGGTAAAAGTCAACACTGTTGCTGCAGTACTGACCCTAACTGGATTTTGGTTTTCTAAGGAAAGAGAAGAGATGAAGTAGGAAAGGCAGATATCTTTCCCACCTGAGACCCAGGGAAAGGTAGCCTGAATTCAGTTTATATCTATATATCCCATTAAGGAAAAAATCAATGCTATTCAAAATGCTGTATTTCTATGCTTTCTGAGGTATGACCAGAAAGTCATCTAAAGTATGACCAGAAAGTTATCCCAACATCCCAAGTGAAGATGAATCCCACTCATGATGAAGTCACTCAGATTGGGTGAACCTCTATCCCCTCCATCTCAGCTCCTCAGGTGAAGCTGCAGTACATATTTTTTTAAAAAAGGTTCTCCATGCCTTCTTTTAACAGTCTTTTACATTTCCCAGGAATAAGGAGTCCTAAGGAAAGGTGCTATAGATCTTAGTAGAAATAAACCCAACATTGTAATGTTAAAATTAGAACTTAAATGGATATTTAAAATGCTGAACCACAGATATAATTCTCCATAAAATTCTACTCAAGAGCTTGAATAAAACTGTGGCAAAAATTTCCTCTTAAACTGTAGAGAAACGTGCTGTAAATGGGTGCAATGGTGCACTTTAGAGCCCTGGAGGCCGTTAATTGAGCCCTCCCTCCTCTTTTAGCCTCACATTCTCTGCTAAGCCCACGCACACAGCTGAAAGAACAGCTCCTGGAGTACCATCCTGCTCTAAAAATGAATCTCTGTGTGGTCATGTGCACTGATATAGCCAGAACAGCATGCTTGTGACAAGTGCTTTATGCAGGGTGTTTAAGAATACGGCTGCAAAAGATTAGCAGCAAGCAGGTTCTTGCTTAAAATGAGATACACGTGGGAACCAAATAACGTGGGAAACAAATGGAAATGACAGAATCTTCAAAGACCATTGAAAAACCTCTTCATTCTAAGGAAACTGCCCACGTTAGCAGTTTAAAAAAAAAGACCCATACTTATTTTGGTCAACACTGACAACCTTCTTCCGTTGTGTAGTAGTTTCCTTCTCAATAGTCAGGTGCAGAGCACAGTCATACTCATCGGGAGCAAAGCTGACAGAATCTGCCTCTCCATTTGGCACGTTCAGCATTTCACAGACTTTATGCTGTATATCTGGTGAGTCAAGCAGCCATTCTGCCAAGCCTCCATATGTAAAGGCAGGCTCACCCTCACTGGCACAGCATAGCAGAAGATGTTCCCAGACTTATTTATTATTTATTAGAAAAACATGTTTATTAAATAACTGTGCTTCAAAATACAACTGCCTTTTTCTTTTTCACTCTTTTTTCTCTATGGCCTCCTAGGATCTCTCTGGCACCAAAAATTCCCCTGCAATTACAGCCAACAACTGAAATTCAGCCTGAAGTCCAGATATAGATTTCACACCCCTCTGGAGCAATCACTGAGAATTTCAGGGATTCAAGAAATTTCAAGACTTGCCTGCAAAGAGCTAAATCTTATAGAAGCATTGCTCATTCACCACCTGACACATAGGGACTGTACTTTTCATTTTAACACTCATAAAACATGTACAAGGGCTGAGGTGTTTTTGACACATAAATCTCAGGTGCTGAAAGTTCACTCTTGTTCTGCTGTCTCCTACAGTTATTTGAGGAAATGTGCCACTCCCAATGTTTCTGGGAATGTAATAGCACATTTCCCCCTAAAAGCCCAGAGTATTGTTATTATACAGACATTGGAAGTTAAACTCCTTTTGGAGGATTCTTGATCCTTTTCTTAAAGTTCAAGTGTCACTTTCCTAAGCAGTCAGCCAAAAAACATATTGAAGAAACCCCAAAATTTTGGAGATACAGGCAGAAAAATAGACAGCATGTTCAGCTAGTGCATATTCAGTATGAGCTAAATTGTGCCAGGCACTGGAAAGGGTGTGCTCACTGTGTGACCATGTGCCCATCTGCAGATGGTGGAACAGACACTCTGGTTGCTGGCTCCCCTCCTCCTGGCCCCTGAGTGAGAAATAGCCAAGGCCAGTTGTTCTGCCCAGTGAGCCTCTGAAGCCCCTCAGCACTCATCCTCTGGGAGACCACATCTGCCAAACCACAATGTTCCTGTGCTTGTAGGAACCTTCAGGAAAATGTGTAAGAGGAATATTCCTCCCCTCTTCTATTTTCACATACAAGAAGTTGTTTAACATAAAACAGTGAAAAAATATGCACCTGGCCTTCCATTTACTGGCAGTTTCAGACTGTGAGCTCTGGTACCAATCCCTGGTGCAACTCCATTGACTTCAGCAAACTATGCCAGAGGTCACAATGTGCCATTAAGAGCTGAAAGAAGACAAGATATGCAGCCCTGTTTCTTTCCAGCCCATAAAACCAGTCTGAAAGGTTTTCTTTCCTGTCTTCATTTTATCCAAGATCTATCAAGAATATTGAGTTCTATCTTTGTTTTTGCTGAAGGACTGCTGAAGTGGAAAAAGCACTTTCTTTAATTACAGGGGAAAAGGGGCTTCATCTATAATGGAAAGACAGTATTTCCCAGTTAGTTTCCACATATTTTAATTCAGTGGGTGTTAACCAAAGAAAACCCAGCATGTTCAGGATGTATTAAGAAAAAAACAAAATTAACAAACAAAAAAAATGCAAACAAAAAAACCCACAAAAAACTAAAAAACAAACCCTTCCATTAGCATTTGTATAAATTTAGACTTTGTGGTATATTTTTTTCAAGTGCTTGTGCCATACTTAGCACTCTCATAACAAGCTCCTTCCAGAGGTGCATCTGACAACACAATTAACATTTTCACATGTTCTTTGAGGTTTTGCCTTTTTCAGAACAGGCTTATGTGGAAGAATGTCTTATTTTCTCCCTTATTTGTTTTCAAAATATCTCTGTCTTAGAGAGGGGCAGATAAAAGAGGAACAATTTGCACTAGGTAAATGTGCGCAGACTCAGATGTGGTGGACTAAGTGAGCACAGCCCTAGAGCCTTTCCTTAAGCACTGCCTAAGAAGGGACTGTCTGCTGGATGCTTCTTATGTCTTGAATAGGGAGGGCCTAAGAGAGGGAAGATACTGCAGTCCTCATTCTTCTTCCAAACTAGCATTAGTTAACAAAGACCTGCTACACTCTGTACATCAAACCCAGAGACAGCCCAACTCTGATAGCATGACAACTGCTATGGCTGGTATTTTATGGCCCTTTGCAACACAGAGTAAGAAGTCATTCAGAAATGGTTTTCTAAAAACATTTGGCAGAAGTTATGCATTAAGATATACATCTTTTGAGCATGAAGAGCTCAGTGACCCTCCCAAGTCACACAGGTGACTGAGAATGTCAATTTGGTAAAATAACACAGTTTATATAATGGTGGCCTGTCTCATAATTGCCATGTAAATTATTTCCTTACAGAACCAAACAACCAAATAACAAATGAAAAAACATAATGCAATTCCATTGATGATCATACTGAAATCTGTATTAGGTGTCACAGTATGTGTCTACTGACATCTACATCAGAGTGACAATAGGGAAGGGAGGAAAGGCTGTCTCAGGTTTAGATTCCTGAGGCTAAATGCAATACAAATATACCCTGAAGTCAACTGATTTTCACATGTTATACATCTCGGTTGAATTTGCTTTCCAATATCCTGCTTTCCAAATCTATCCTAGATTTGATGTGGGCAGATGGTGGAAGAGATCTCCCTGGAAGCACTGTTCTCCCCTGGAGAGGAATGCCCTTATGTCTCTCAGACATGAACTGTCTGGCTGATTAATAAGCAGGGCTGTTGGCCTCAGGAGAGAGCTCGGGTTTGCTTCTTTTGCCTGCAAAGGGGGACTTTATTGGGGCAGGGGTGTTCAACTGGGACTGTCAGAGAAGTTTGGAGCAGGTGGTGAAAGTGAATGGAAGAAGTGAGAAGGGAGTGAGAAGGGAACAAAGGAGGATGCTGTGTCCCCTGAGAGAACAGCCTGTTGCCTGTGGTGACCTTGTCTGGCATGGCACTGTGGATGCCAGTGCCTGGAGCTGCAGAGAGGTGCCCTGTCTCCTCTGCCCTCACCACCTGCTAGGCAATGTGACCTCTGCAGGTCACCCAAAAACCCCATGGCTCCTGGAACAGAACCTGGTGCAAAGCCTTGTTCTCTGAGAAGACTTCTTACTTCCTCTGGATAAGGAAAACCCTTTTGCTCCTAAAGGAGAGAAAAGTAGCCATTCAGTTCAGAGCTGAGGCTGTTTTCAAGGCTTTCAGCAAACACACTGTGCTCCAGTACTGCTGACATATGTATTAAATGAGAATACATACTTTTAGAGGGCAAGTGGTGACTTTACCTAAATGCTATTTACACGTGAGTGTCAATCAATAAAGATGTTCCAAACCAATTCTACAGTATTATTTTTCCTTACTTTCCCTTACCCAGCATCTGTATGAACAAAGGCCATGAAAGACAGAGCTGTCATTTTATTTATACTACTGACTACTGTGTTTATCACTGGCTGTCCATTTCCTTTAACTTTGCATAAAATCAGCATTTGGGACACTGTAAATTTTGAGACTTTTAACACAAAACTATCCTTATTGACTTCACTGACTTTACCCAACTCGTGGATAGTGAAGAACCAGAGAAGCAACCTAAACTAACAGATTCACCTCATAGGCAGATTTTAAAGAATGATAATGCAGGCACTTCTGCAGCAGAACCTATCCATACATTTCCTACAGAGAAACAGAAAGCAAATGAGGTAGCTCTGGGGCTGTGGGTAAAGCCTAGCAGTCCCCCCTAGCTCACATTGCTCCACAAGGATGGGACTGTCACTATTGGGAAAATCTCACAAGTTACAAGATCTGAGAAGAGGGGGTTAAAAGACCTCTTGGATAAAACCTAAGAGGTGCTAGTAAGTAAACTGTAGAAATTAGCTTTTTGAGGTATGTGTTGACAATAGCAAGTTGAGAAAAATTGCCTCAAAGAAAATTTGCTTTTACTGCATCTACTTGAAGCCTGCAGATGAAGATCTGAGACTAGTAGCACCACTCTAGAAAGCCTGTGTGAAACCAACACAGGATTTCACAGGACTGTACTTACAACTTTGCTTCCACAGAGTCTTCACTCAAACCTGTCAGTATTCACAAGGATATTTCTAGGTGCCTGCAGACCTCAGTGTATGACAAATGCTACAAAATGAGAAAAATTACTTCCTTGGCTCTTTCTCAAGATGTTGCCAAGGTATTAAAAAAAAAAAAATTAATAGTCGCATTAACTTGATATGCTTCAGAACATTAACTCAAGAGACTTTTTTTCCAAACAGATTCACAATATTTATAATAACCCTTATGCTATGCTGCTTGTTGCCACCCACGTGAAGGAGATGCCGTACAATGTTGTCTGACATTATTTGCTTAGCTGTAGAAATTCTGGAATGGTATTGTGCAGAAAATGAGAGGAATTAGCTGTGTGTTGCTGATATATTTTCTCCTCCTGCAGTTTCACGTGGTTAGAGCCCCCATGTCACATCCCACAGGTGACTTCATTACAGTAGGTGAATGCTTTCCTTGTGTCAGAACATGTTTGTAAAATATTCTTTGGAATTATAGCTACTGCATGGATTTCTAATTGGACATTTAGTATAGCTGGCTGGCACATTGGTGACAGCTTCATTTAATGTATACAGCTTAATTGGGTAGCTCATTTGCCAAGCCCCAGCTGGCAGCAGCAAGCACCAGGTTCTGCATCTAGATGGCCACTTTTAAGATCATCTTGACACACCATCCAAAACCAGGGAGGAACCAAATCAAACTGTCAGAACACTTAGTGAGCAACATATTCCCTGCTTACAAGCAGTGAATCAAACAGGCTTATTCAAAGACCACATTATTTGGGAGAACATAAAAACACAGAAGAGAAAAAGAAGAGCAACAATCTGCAATAGGTCCCTTTCCTCTCTGTTCCAGTCCCTTCTACTCAAAGCAGATGAATAATAATTCATGTTGTCCTTCTTTCAGCATGATGCTGCTTATTGCCTTCCACAACCAGATCCATCACTTCCTGACCTATATAGATACTGAATTGACCTAATTTAGACCTTTTGAAAAAAATCCCAGCTTATTGGGAAGGGGCCAACATCTCTCCTGATAGCCTGCTCTGCTGTGGTTTCCACTTCTCACCAGGAATCTAAAAAAACCCAGATAGCCCATGAACACCTCATTTAAAGAAAGGAGCTTCCTTAAAAGTAGGATCCTTCCATGCTTCCCAAGTTTCTTTGGCTCAGTTCTTTCTTCTGCAGCATTAGATCTGGGCACCTGGTCAGGCTCAGTAACACTTCACTGATTTCAATGAAAATACCATAAAAAAAATGTTAGAGATCAGCTAGAGTGTAGCTCAAAAATTTCCAAGAGCTTATGGGAACAAGATCCAAAACTTGCTCTAATCTTCAGCAGTTGTCATTGCTC
Organism: Erithacus rubecula; assembly: GCF_903797595.1. NCBI lineage: Eukaryota > Metazoa > Chordata > Aves > Passeriformes > Muscicapidae > Erithacus > Erithacus rubecula. The sequence continues at coordinate 72,820,811 of NC_136685.1, forward strand.
TTTGGAGACTTTTGCTTTTAGAGCACTGAATAAATTCTGTGTCTTCTCATACTAACAAGTTCATTGTTGAGAGAACAATCTCACTCTTGTGCACAGGATTTTCAGAATCACAATCCTCTTTTTAATCCCTTGCATTGATTCCAGTCTACATATTGATATTTGTTTTGGAATATGATATTTTGATCAGTATTAAACTGAGTCATGTGGCTTTTTTGGATGTAAAGATATTGTAGAAACATCTGATGGACTAACTAAACAATAATGTTAAATACACAATTCCAATATCTCTTCTCTGAGATGGCTACTCTTTCCTCTTTCCTATGTTGGCTATTTATATTCTTTAATTTTACAAAAACAATTTTTCTACAATCTGTGTGGCTAGGCTGAAAACATGGATATATAGCTTGGCTACATATTCTCTCAAAACAAAAGCAGCCATAAAATGTGTAGTGAAGACTAAACTGGATGATATACAGCAGATAGAGATTAAAACCTTCTCCTGCTGAAAACAAAGGCAAATTGATTTAATTTTTTTAGTTGGGATGTCAGTCAAGGCATGTACATGTCTCAGACCTTGCTTACAGGAACACGTCTTCATGTATGCAACAACCCCCCTGCTACACCTACTTCCATTTCTTTTCATGGTTTCTCCATCACCAAAATCCAATGTTTTGGATTATATGAGAGACCTGAGAGTCCATCAGTTCCAAAAAGCAAGCTCCACGTCAAAAACAGTCTGATAACTGTTACAGTTGTACTTTCCACTGACAAAAGTCACTGTTTCCAGCAGAAAACTGTAATGTCTAAATACAGGTGGAAGTCAGGTCATTGGTAGAATTGTAAAACTTCATTAAAGTGAATATGACTACATTATACCAGTAGTTCATCTGATTGATGAGTAGAGTCTCACCTTGCAAGACTTCCCTTAAGAAAGCAGAGAAAAAAATTGGTATTAAATGGACCACAGATACTAATGCATGATGCCAACTGTGGATGAAGGTTGCAGGATTTCTGATACATTTTCTAAGCACCCAGATCAGTGGCAAGTTTTGACGTCCATTCTTTTGAACTGCAATTTAGTCCTCATTGAAAATACTTTTTTTAATCTCAAAACTGGAGACCTGCTATATTTTAATTGAGCTCACCATATCATCAACTGGACTAAAGTGAATTGAACAAGATGAGAGTTGAAATGGGAACAAACTCCTTCCCAAAGAGGCTACCTGTTAAGAAATTATTCTGGGGTAGGCAGAACTGGCTTTCTGGTACTCAGATCTAATTACCCCGTGAATGGGCACTTTCTAATTAAACTCCTTTCCTTGAGACATTCCCAAACCTCTCCACTTAGACATGCAGATGCCAAACATAGCAGGAGGTACCAAGTCATTCAAGATACACTGTCTTCAAAAGCAGTGAAGACTTATTTTGGTGGTGCCTGTGTGGGATGGAGCTATTAGGGAAACTATTTACCCTGAGAAGGAAATTAATACCACACAAAAGAAGAAGAAAGGATCCTGTTCCTGAAATGCTTTTTCTTCTCTTTTTAAATGATAGGAAAGAAAACTCACCTAAAGAATGAGGCATTTAGAAGGTTTAGAATTCATTAAGTGCAGAGAAATAACTTTAGCAAGACTAGATTTTCTGTGTCAATACCTTGAGCAAGAGCAGATTCAGGCAAATGTAGCAGGAAGTACTGAAAGTAGGAGAAAGATTTAAGAGCAGTGGATCCTGCTGTCTTGTAATTCTGAGCTAATTCAATGTCCCATCAAACATCCTGGCACAAACATACAGCTCTCTGACACATAATCCAGACAGCAAACAGAAGCAAAACAAAATTTTTCAATTAATATACCACTAATGACAACAAGAAGACCTTGACTTATCTGAACTTACCCTTTAGCAAAACACATGTATAAATAAATAATGACTGACATTCATAGTCTTAATAAAACCAGTTGAGTTCTGTATGAGGAAATGAGATCTTTCACAGCATTTTGCTCCTCCACATTTATCAATTTAGTAACTAAATCATGTTTTCTCCACTACCCTCAAATTCAGTTCTATGTTGTTTTGATGCTGGTGTTGATAATGAACCACATTTAAAAACTCCTCTGGCACTCCAGTTTATTGCTCACCTTTTCTGGGCTGTTTTCAGGTATCATACCCATCTCCCACAGATGGCATGTCCTAGTCTTGCTCAATCTTTAGTCCTCTTTGAGCTTTCCATGGACTAGCCATGGGTTCTGGTAGTAGGGATAACTCCCATCAGTCAAAATCTTCATAAGATATTGCCCAGGTCTTATCTCAGATAATTTCTTCCCCCTGCAAGCCTTGTCAACCACAAGTATCCAGTTTTTTTAATCCAGTATTTTAAAGAGAGTGAGATATGTTTCAGAGTCCTGAACACTTCAGTGTGTGCTTTAGGATGTATTCAATGTGCCAACATCAGCAATATCCACAGCCAAGTGCTCCCAATAGAGTTGACCTATTTTATCCATCAAAGAGTCATAATTGTCATCTGCTAAAGACATGTCCCAAAAGGTATAATCCTAATCTTATAGCACTCCAATGAGGTCTGTGTAGGCAAAATTTGCTGATGCAGTTTAGCTAGGTCCAAAGCTAGATATATAGATGGCTTGGCCTATTATTTCTCTTCCACTCTCCAGGGAGCTCATTGTACTTATCTTGATAAATCCAATATTGAACCTTACTTGGACTGGGAGCCAGCACAATAGCAATGTCACTGTCAGCTGTGTGATTTTTCAGAGATTCTCACATTTTCTATCTTCTTCATTTGCTAAGGAAGAAATGACCTTGCACCTTATTTCCTTGTGTTCATTAAAGGAGCAAAATCACAGTTCTTGCTTGGCTATTCAGAGGAAACTCTTTTTAAAATCACAAACTAAACTGGTGCCTATATGATCTTCACATTTATATGTTTTCCCAGCTGGGATTCAAACACTTCTGCCACTTCAAGGTCTCAACAAGATCATGTGAAATATTGTCTTTCTGAAAGGAAAAGAAAGGCTCCACAGTATGCAGGGCCAACCAGTGAAAAAATTTGTCTGCTCTGTCCTGGGGAAAGCAATTTAAATTCAATCTGCAAGCAACAGCTTCAGAGTGCTACAAGCACATCCCATGTCCATTAGCAGAATTATCAGTGGGGAAGATCACGGGTCTCTCAACTCCTTAGCCAAATTCTTTCCAAAAGGCGCTTGCCCCAGGGAGGAAGATTTCTCTCACCCTCTCTCCTCTGATAGCTTTCCATCACAGTGAGACTTAGAAAAACCTGCAGCCTGTCATTGTATTTCTGTGACCAGCTTCTTTCAAGCAATTTACTCTCAGTTCCTCACAGGAAAGTCAAAATACCAGATGGGTAATTAACAACCCTCCACCTGCACACCTACCTATCTACCCTCAGCATATTACAGTGTCTAGCATCATAAGAAAACATAACTAATGACACTCACAGTCCAGAAAAACAGAGGGAGATAGAAAACATAATGAGTTACTATGGAACAAAGCACTTACCACTCTATTGAGGAAATGAGCCATAAGAGCCACAGTTAAAGCCTGGGGTTTTGTACAATGCATGCTTTTGTACATGCTACTTCACTCCATGTTCATTTTAATTTAACTGAATCTTTCCTTCAAAATGTTACTTTCAATTTCTGGTCTTTAAGAATAATTATTAAAATCAACTACTTTTCACCTTTTTCAATAGACTATATCGACATACAAATGCTCCATCTTTCACTAAACCTAAGTTGCTGAAGTAGTCATAACTCCTGACCCTGCATGGGAGAAAATGTGCTTGAAATCAGAGTTTTATACATAGAGTGCATAACAAAAATTTCTACATTTCCTATCACCTGCTTCTGATGATCCAATTCAATATGGGCAAAACAGTGAATAGATTTTCTCACATGGATTCAAAACCAAAACTGTTTGAAAGTAAGCATGCATTTCTGTGGCTATTTTTCTTTTTTTTCCTAACATTGTCTTCCATTTGACTCCTAGCTTCATGGCATATAGTCTTCAAAATTTTCTTATTGCTGCATTGTACTGTGATAGATGACCAACTCACAGTTTGGAGTTCTGCCAATTTTTCAAGCAATTCCGTTTGCAGAGAATAATGTTGTGGGGGATCAGAGAGCCACGACAGCTCAGCCCTTGAGGGACAGAGGTAGGCAAGGAGAAACATCCCTTTCAAATTAGGGAGAGAAGAGCTTCCGTCCCACAGGCCTTTGCATGCATATGGTAATCTGCTAAATTCTATTGGTGAAAACAGTTGACGTTCACCCCGGTTCAGCCCCTGATTACCTTTGTACTACTGGTTCTCCCAGTTGGCTCTCCCTCCTCTGCAACACTTACCACTGTTCTCATTGGCCCTTGACCCTCAGATCGACCCCTTCTTCCCTGTATTTAACCCTGTGCTTCCAACCAGTCTTGGTCTTTGTCCCTGGACCCCCTTTGAGGCAATAAACTGCTCTTGGAGCTCCATACAGAGACCTGTACTTCGCCTTTGTTTGTCAGCAATCCAACAAGCATGCTCTGGGCTTTGAGAGTGCTAGCCGCCCACAGCGACCTGCTGAAATGCACTGCTTCATAGTGCCCCGATATCTGGGTACAGCAGTCCTGGACAGGAAGTTTTCTGATTAATAGTGCATCTTCTTCTAAAGTACTTTTCAAGTCACTCATCAGTCACTCAGGTCTGATAACCATTTCCCATGCCAGGGAGAAGACAAGGACTTATCTGGCTACTTGCCCATTGCTGACAGACTGATTTGTGCAGATGTTGCCCTGCATCTCAGCATGCCTCTATTAGTCTCTTCAGCTGTTAGAGTCTGTTCTTTCCTCCCTCTTCCTGCTTGCTCCTCCCTCCTGGTCCCCCACTTTTAAGCCTCCTTGATCTTACTCTGTGATTCCTCTGCCAGCTCTCTCTGGCAGGTCCTTGAACTCTGCTAACACCATTTGATAGCCTTTGCTCTTTGGCTGGGGTACTGGTTTGAAAGCAAAACCAGTGAGAGACTCCCAGTCAGAAATACAATTTAATAGGGGGAAAAAAAATAGAAAAAAAAAAAGAGAAAAATAAAATACTTGTAATAGTACAAACGAAAAACCACTGTCAGAGTCAGAATGCAACCTGACATCCCACTAATTAGCATAGTGGTAGCAGTCCAGATGAAGTGGTCTTGTCAAAATAGTGATCCTGTAGAAAGGTCTGGTAGCTCTAGTCACCTGGAAAACAGTGGGTAAGAGCTGCTTTGATATTCCAAATCTCAGTTTTTATCTAGGTAGATCCTCCCCCTCACAATGGGATGATGTAATTTTATCAGTCATGAGTGGGACTCGATCACTTATTCACAGGAGATATCTTCCTGGAAGAAGGCTGGGTTGTGGGGAAGATAAAGAACATTGCCCCGCCTGGCTTTTAAGAGACGGCCCATTAGCAGAGGATATCTCCCACAGAGATAAGAATCACTGCCCCACCTGGTTTCAGCAGATGGTGCTAGAATGCATACTTTTGGACACATCTTTACATTGTAACCTGGGACAGCTGGTCATCAAGAAGTGTCCCCTCAGAGAATAAGGTTTCCTTAGAGATTCTGTCTCCTTCTCAAGTTTTGCTGCTTAGTCCTTCCCCATCCTCTGGGCAACTCCTCCAAAGGACAGGCAGATGTTGCTCAGTTCATTATGCGGAGTTGAGAAATGACATTTAAATTGTCATCAACCATGTAAAAAATAAATAGATGTATTTGGTACATTTGAAAGAGCAAATGTAAATTATTATTGACTTTTTCGATCTTTATGAAAGGAATTCTTAAATTTGTCTTGTGATTTCACTAGATATTTTATGCATTGTTATCTTCTGTGGGATTATGTGGATACAGCCATTTCTTTGGATGATTATTTTTAGTATTTTTACACAGGCAATTTTGAAAGGCTCTCTAAGAATATAACTTTTAAGACAGCATTTCTTTAGGAATGATTAAGCATAATCATGCAACTATAATAATGCATTGCAGAGAAAAGTAGAATACAGAATTGATACAGTCTCAGTTGTGGTTGCTATGTAATTTTTCTTTTCATACTAATATTGAATTTTATGTATGAAAGAGTAACTGATTTTTAAAGATTGAGTGAGAAAGACTTAACTCAGAATTTCCTGTAGATTCAAGGTCCCTTTATTTTTGGAAACTGCATTACATATTTTAACTAGTATATTATTAAATATGATTTTTCCCTGGAAGTTAACTTTTACTATAATCAGATAACACAATTTAATGAGAACTATCTTACTTATTGAATACATACATTTGTATATCTGTATATCATATCAGATATGTAACAGCCTGGGAGGAAAAAGTGATGGTGATACTTCATATATTGAATTAAAGGTTTAAAGGATGGTATTTTCGTACAGAGCATTCTTGTGAGGACCTAGAACCTGGATATTCATGCGGGAAATTATATAAGAGCTAAGAATAATTGTTCTCTACCTCACCACTTCCTCCAGCATACATCAAGTATACTGGTTCTATCTGGAAGAGCTTTATTAAAACCAGCATAGTTGCACTAATTTCTTTGGCAGGGAACCTCATTCTGAAATTGTCTGTGGTTTCAGTGGTAAAAATTATAGCAATATTTTCAAGTTAAATTTTCTGGTTTTCATTGTAACAGTTAGGTATTTGTAACTTCTAATATTGTGTAAGTATTGAATACCTTACATTGCTTACACTTGTTTTATGCAATTGTCTTCCCTTAAACTTTCACTGGGTTATTTGCACAAGTGTATGTGGAAACACGCATGGAAACACACCTACAACAAAAATTTTATGCTGAGATCTCCACCAGCTAAAAAGCATTTGAGTTCATACTGAGTATGTGTATTAAAACATATACAACACTGTTAGGGTAAAAGGAATAAAAAAAATATTTTAGAGAATTTTGTAACGCACTGGGTGGGGCTAGATCCACTATTCCCAAGGAAGGAGTCATCCCTGCGCACACTAAAGAGTTTTGCCTTCCTGAGAAGTATTAAAAGCTCCCAGAATCCCTGCAAAAGCTAGCACAAGCTAGAGCTGCCATGCCACTGTAGAAAAGTGCTCATTTTCACCTTGTTGTCTTCTGTGTATAAAAGTAAAATAATTTGGGGTTTTTTTTAATTATGCAGGTAAATCTTGACACTAACACCCAGCAAAGACCCTAAATATGTTTACAAATGTAATTACAGATCTTACAAATCAAGCTATATTAATATTGCAACCCTTTACTTAGTCTGTATACCTAGAGATAAATAATTTTCCAACTATGCAAAAGGAATTGATGAGTGCATTGACAGCCCAAACCTTTACTAAAGACAGCTCACCACTTTGTAGGAGGACTCATCACAAAGTCACACAAGAGAAAGGCTCCTTCTTTCCTCCTTTACTCTCCCACTTATCCAGTGTAGAGGGTACCTGTGGAAATGCCTTTGTCACTGGATTTGGAGGACCTATGGCTATTTAGCTCTTCATAAAAAACAGCAGGAAAGTTTTGCCTCTCTGTTTCTACATTCTGGATATGGGACATCCCTGACAGCAGAGAAATGCCCATGTCACACTCTCAGGTCTTGTCCTCTCAGAGGAAGAGAGATGTGTCCAGGGACCATAATGTGAGCTTGACAGACCTTGAGTTTGACTGGGGGTTTAGGTAGCCCTCTCCAGTGTCTCAAAATATCAAAAACCTCAAGCAGAAGAGATATCTTTTCATTTCTGCTTCCTTCTCCATCTTGTTGCAAGCTAAGAAGAGTAATAACTGAGAAGCAGGCTCATTGATTCCAGAAGTCCCTGCTACATGTACAAACATTAGTGAAGACTGACACAAAGAGGGACTTTTTAATTTAATGTTGCAGACTACAAATTGCATTTTCAAACTTGAGAATTGCCAACCTGACTAAGGCTTGACAGTTCTTAATAGCCAGGTTACAAATTAATAATTTTTTATCTAGTTGAGTGCATAGCATTTTGATAAATAGTCTATTTGCCTGTCTGCTTTATCCAGTTATGCACTGTCTCCTTTCTAAATCTAAGGAAACTCTGTCCATAAGTTGACTAATGGAAAAAGCTATTTAAAAATCCCAGAAACCCAATGCTTTTCACATATTTTAAGTGTTTCCGAGCCTCTGAATAAAAATAACATTGTATGTATAGATAGTTTTCTCATTCTTTATTTTTGTCTTTTTTCTCATGTTGTTGCAATTTGGAATTTTATTCAACATCTTCATCTTACAAGTACCTTTCACTGCTATTCCTTGTCCCTTGTAGGGTATTTCAGTCCATCTCACATGTTCTAGAAAGCCACCCTTACTATGCCATCAATAGTGCAAACAAAGGAAGTTTTCAGTGACACATGAGAGTATTTCTCAAATAGTACTCTCTCTTCTGGACAAAAGGCCTGGAATCATTAGCAGTTTGAGGTTAGAAAGGCATGATCCTTTCCTTTCCTTTTTTTTTTTTTTTCCCCTGCAGCTAATATTGCCCCTCATTTTTAGTCTCCTATAAGGACCAGATCCTTTTCTGTTGAACGATTGCAGAGAAATTAATTTCCTACCTTGTACTAGTGTGGTTCATTATTTCTGTACAGTACTCTAAATGTAGAACTCCACACTTACTTTTAGTGACTTAATTGATTTTTTTTTCCTCAGACCATTTCTCCAATTTGTCATGATAAACTTGAGGTTTCATCCTGTACTTCACTGTGTTGCAGCTTCTCCCAAGCTTGTATCATCCCCATGTTTAATAAATTCAATCCATTCCATTATCCATCTCATTAATGAGATTACTGAATAGGAAACACCTTGGTGGCACCAGCACAGGGAGCATCATTTCAAACTGACAGCGAGCCTTTGATAATTACTTCCTTTCAGTCCCATCTCTGTGAAGGATGAGGTGCCTGGTGCAACATGGATCCTGGAGAAACATCTGCCCTCCGTGAGCTGCAGAGCTTCCCAGCCTTCCAGGCCAGGGGAGCTCTGTGCTGTGTAACAGGCAGTTTATTCTGCATTAGCAATTTAATGCACCTGCCCCTGCACTAAAGCCAGCTTTGCCTGGGAACATGTGCACCCCTAGCTAATCATAGGTGTGTGCACATGTGCTCCTGGTGCAGAAGTTCCATCTTTCAAACCAAGCCCACATGCATTCCCTGTGCTGAACAAACATGGCAGGTGCTAAGAACCACTGGGCTTGAATTCCCATTAATAGGTTTGAGGGAGATCTTTCCTCTTCCTGATGTGCTGCTCCACAGTGTTTCTCAAGTGTAGCTCACAATGGACTAGGACAGCAGTCACAAGTAAGATGACTCACACTCATGAGCTATTTTCATCTGGCTTATATTGCTTCACTCATTATGTTTTCCTTCTGTATTTAGAAGTCTTTTTTAGAGAAAATTAGGTCTGCTGGTATGAATCCACTATTGCCTACCCCAGCTGGTAGCATATCCTCCTGACCTTCTCCAGTCTTCTCTTTTCCTCAGTTTCTCAACTATAAATACAAAAACCACGTAAAAATATGAAAAATTCTTCAATCACTTGTAGATGCAAATTACTCTCTATTAATAACTATTTGCATTTTTATGGTGATTTTTTTCCCTAACTTCTTGGAGAAGGAGATCTGCTCCTTTTCATCTTCAGACCACTATGACATGTAGTCATCCAGTGAGATCACCAAGTACCTATGTGTGACATTCGAGTCAACTTATTTCAAAACAACTTTCTACCTCTCTGACAAATTTTTCTTGTCTTTCATCTACTTAGCAGCAATAGAAAACAATTTAGCAAATGCAAAACAATGGGTAATCCCACCCTTTGTGGAGAAGGTGAGGCTGACAACTTGGTGGAAGAATTCAGCAGCAGCAGCTGTGCCAGAGGCAAAAGGGGATTTTTCTTCCTTATCACCTAAACATTTCTGAAATGACATCCTGTGTAGGTGTGTGTCCATGAAGGTTTCCACAAACCTGCCCAAGTGAGGCATTTGTCTCCATTAAGTCATGTGTGAAGATAAGGGCATTCCCATAGTCAACAAGATGGCACATTGTATTTTAAAATGAAGGATTCACAGGGGTGGCAGCTCATTTGCATGCAGCAATGTGAATTTCACGGAGGAGGTGTTGTAAATCACCAAAGAGCTACTTGACAGTGCCACTCCGTGAGTCTGGTTCAGAATTATTAATTAGAGCAGGCTGAGGGTGGTTTGTTTGCATATCAGTTGAGCTAAGCCATGTTGGAATCCCTGTAAATAATAAAACAGGCTGATTAGGCCTAGTCATTAATTAAGTGTCTTCACTGTGAATAAACAGTGAAATCTTTCAGTTTGCCAGGGACCCCTATGACACTGTAATAAATATGCAGTCACAAGAGCTTCTATAACATGGTTTGACATCTTCATCTATTAAATTGCAGCTTTCTCCCCAGTGACAATGGGTTCAAATCCCACAATGGATGATACATCTGCCTAATTTTGTTTGCTAAAATGCATTACTTTGGAGATTTTGGACAACCAGGGTTAAGAACCTGATATAAAAAAAGGAAGGGGGAAAAAACTTGTTAATACTGTAAACTGCAGTGTTCAGTTATCTGTATATATGAGTTCTGATTGGTCTAATGACGCAGAATATTATATAAAATCTCATTTTATTGTCACATGAACGTATAAGTCAGCTGTTATTTATTGGACTAAGATGGTCTACATTTAAAATGTAATTAGCTCCCCTCAGAAGGTGGTGTTTGAATGGTGTTGCTAGTGTCTACCACTTCTCAATGTGGACTAAGTCCAAAGCTGAAATCATTTTTACAAAGTATACATTTTTAAACTACAGACAGTATTAAAAGCAATTAAATCTCATGCCCTAAGGCATGATTGACCAGGTATGTTACCAACTAGGAGTTTTTATCTCATTATGCACTGCTGCACAATTGGTGAGGCTCCATATTTGGGGATCTTTCATCTTTGAAAGGTGTGGATATTGTCAATGTTTGCAGCCAGGACATTGGACTAAAAGACAGACCAATGTGCTGAGCAGACATTGGCAAGTTCCATTTTCCTGTGTAACATACAAGTGCTGCAGGTACTGCCTGAACATAACCTCCTGGAAAACAAGGAAATCTTTATCGGTTCAGCAGAAGGGCAGACACCCACTGACGACATTGTTCCCAAGCATTTCCCCTCTGCAGCATTCTCCCTGCTGCACTTGGCGAAGCAAAGAGGTCTAGAACAGCCTTATTTAGAAAAAGGGATGCAGACATCATTTTGGTATTCTGGACATGAGGAACAGCTTCTTTACTGTGAGGGTGACTGAGCACTGCAACATGTTGCCCAGAGAAGTCTCCTTGTCTGGAGATATTCAAAAGCTGTCTGGACACAATCCTGAGCAATATGCTCTAGGGGATCCTGCTTAAGCAGGGAGGCTGGAATAGATGACCTCCAGTGGTCCCTTCTAAACATGAATCATTCTGTGACTGTGATTTTCTGATACTCCTAATTTAAAGGTGCTGAGATAATTACAATGCTGAGCATGAACATTTGAATAGGTGGGAGACAGATGACTCAGTAAGATCAATCTATTGATCTCAAGATTTTCTAAGTATTTAAGTGCCATGCAACAATTAAAGGTATTTCTGAATATGCAGCAAATGGCTTTTTTCTGACAAGCTCTTTTGTTTCTTTCATACATAATTGAGAATGAGAATGTCCTCAAACCTGGAATATCTTTTAGGAAGTAAGTGTTCAGCAGCCTGTTTGATGCTGACAGCCTTGTGCAGTGGTAAGCAATCAGCCAGGTGGCAGGAGATCACTGAATTCACTGCTGTGCAAAGTGGTAACTTCCTGGATCCTCGGGTTTACTGGGACAGGATCAAAGCTTATAGACCTCAAAAGGAAATGAATAGTGACATGAAAAGTTTGGAACATCTCGATTAACTCCTGCTAAGTAGAGACAAAGAAACAGAGTCCACAGCGGCTCCTTGAGGAGGATAGCCATGACCATGAGGTTTGATTACTTATTCAGAGTCCCCTGTGAGTGCACCAAACTGTCTGCAGCTGTCACCTTCACACTCCAGACAGACCTTAACAGGTAGCCATTGGCAGCACTCCCTGTCTGCAGCAATTCCAGCAAAGTAGCGTGGGAAAGGAGAGTGGTGATGTGTGCCAGGAGACCTGGCTTGTGCAGAGGTTTGCAGCAATGTTCAGTGTGCTGATGTCACCCAGCTGGCCCAAGGGAAGGGATTAGCCAATGTCTAGACACACTTGAGGCTTTCAGGGGAGCTGGCTATTTGTAAATGAGTGTGGAAGAGACTAAGGCAACCTTGGTGGGATAAACAGAGGCAGGGAGAAATCTTGCCAAATTTTCCATCCCCGCTGCTCACTGAGAGAATGTGCAACTGGTGGGGCAGATGGAATCAGCTCAATTTAAGCATGTGTTGAGGCTGAGCTTCTTCTCCTGGACATTGCCAAAAAAATATTATTTTCTCCAGGAGGAGTAGATACAGGTCTTCCCTTTTCTGTTAGACTTTGCTATTACTATTGGCATTTCTTTTGTCTGGAGATACGGCCATAATCCTGCCTGATAGGTCATTATACCAAATTCCACTGTTGCTTTTATCCCTGGTTTCTACAGAGGGATCCTGTGCCCCCAGTTGCTATTAAATTATCTCATTGGGCTGGAGCTCCTTTGCTACAAAAGGAAGAAACCACTGAAGGAGTAGGCATACTTGACTTTGGCATTTTTTCTTCTTTCTTTGGGACTGCAGGAATTGTAAGTTATTAAGCCTTTGCCTATATCACAAACTATGTCCTTTTTTCCTGGATTTTGCAGAACTAATAGTCTGGGAACTGGAGAGGATGGAGTTTATTGTCTCCTTACCTTGCCAACATGCTTGTCAGGTGAAACGAGCAGTCGTTTTTGTTTATGGCTGGAAATGTGTGTTCCACCCAGAGCAGACAGTGACCCCAAAAAACCTTTTGCAGAGCTGAAGAAATATTCTCCTTTCTCAAACAGTTCAGCTAAGGCATGTTTCAACTTTCATTAAAGCTGATGGAAATCCTCTTAGGTACTTCAGTAGTGTGGAATCAGGCCTATTAATTATTATACTTCACACTTTCTAGGAATACATACCAATGATGCACAGTCATCAAAAATTATGCTACAGATGGCTGTGACAGTTGATGATAACTTTATATTGGCTGATGGAACAAAATGACATTACAGAGAAATTTCAAGGTGACTTGCACAATATCACAGCAATTAGCACAGGATCACTTCAGCTTGATCCTCCATGTGAAATCAAGACCTTCCACCATGTCTCTGAATGTAACATTCTCACATTACTCATGCACTAAAGATATGGTCAGGAGTTTGATTTCATCTACAGCTAGGGCTTCCAAGAAAACAAGGAAGTTCCATACCTTACAGGTGGCTTTCTCTAGTAAAGGAGAGCAGAGGGCTATATTTTGCTTTGTGCAATAGACCACACATCTGGCACTCTAACAAAAGGAAGATATTCATTGCATTGCTGAAAACTTCACAAAAAGTGCAGCATCTGTTTTGTTCTCTAGACCAGCCTCTTCTCCCCTTCCAAGCTTAGTCTTTTTTAACAGAAAAGATCTCTAGCTGTGAGAATAGATTTCTCAATGCAAAAGACCCACGGTTTTGTTGAATTTACATCCAAGCAGACAGAGGGAAAAAACCCACCTGGTGATCCAAGTCTAAATCTCTCAGGTTATACTGAGACTCCTATTGACTTTTGTGATCTTTGAATCAAACTCTGAAAAAGGTGTACCATTCCATAGTTGCCTTAACAGGGAATAATTTTTCTGACGGCTAAAAACCATTTCTACACCTCAAACCACTGCAGAACACTACACAATGACATACTAATCTCACTAATACATGCCCATCTAGTGTGGCTGGCACATCCTTTTAAATGTGTCTTGTCAAAGGTTTGGTATACCCTAGGTTGAGGCAACAGAGGCACCTCTCTGTCAGTGTGTCCCTGACAGCTCTGCAAGGTTTGGGGTAATTCTACAACCTCATCAGAGGTGTAATCCAGTGCTAGAATATGTTCAGAAAAAGAGAAGGACTTGGATTTCTTTCTGAAAAATAATCTAGGAGAGGTTCAGATCTGTGTGTTGGGAGCTGATCTTATACTGTGGGACAGGTGGTTCCCTAAATCCTCACTCTTGGGTTGAGCTGCAGCATAAATAAAAACATCAGACATGAGGGCAAAACACATTCATGGGACATTTTAAGATAGGGACAGCATGGACTTCCATCATCTGCTCTTTACAGTGTGTGTGCATTTTCATCAAGCCATCAGTGGCCACAGAGCAAGGGGCAGTCTGGAGTGAGGCATCACCTTTCTGGTATCCCTTCAGACAGGAATCCTAACTCTGTACAGAAACCTAATCCAAAAAGCAACACTATGTCCTCCATCCCAGGTCTCAGTCTCACTAAAGGAAAGATTGTGTTCTTCAGTTTGGGATTATTTCTGGGATGGTGTTGACTTCTAAGTAAATTCTCTTCAAAAATATTTTAGCAAATAGAAATCAAAAGATGTAATTACAAAATCAAGACATTTACAACAGCATTATTTTTCTGAATAAGAGATATTAAAAAATTAAGTAGATCTTAATTTCTAATTTTAACTTAGTAAGGAATATTTATCAGAATTTACACCAAATTGGAACTTTTCTATTTGCTTTTATTTCTATTAATTACTGCTTAATTTTTTGTTTTGGCTTTTTGATCTCTATAAAATGTCCTTTAATCCAGCCCTCTACATGCAGACAAGTTTTTGTAAAGCTGTCTATCTGTATTACTGCATCTTGCAAGTGTGTGTGTGTGTGAGAGTGACTATGTCTGTAAGCACTGGCCTCAGAAACTGTAAGAAGGCACTACTACAGAAAAATACAGAAAACCTTCTCTGAAGCTGTAGAGAGGGGGAGAAGCAATCTGGTTTTTAGTACACCTGCAAAAATATTTATGCCATAGTATAAGTATTATAAAACAGTCTAGTGTATCTCTAACATTTTGTAAAAAGACCCATTGAATTAAGCAAAGCTCATTTCTGACTAACAGCAGTAAAATAAGATGTGCATTCTGGGTGCTGGAGAAGAAAATCAAGAACATTTGGAAAATCTAGAAGCAATAAACAACCCATTATGATTTTTTCCTAAGTTACCTCAAGTCTCAAAGAACTGGTTATTTTACTGAAATATGTATATTAGATGACAGTCTTATGAAGGAATACAAATTGTGATTTTATTAAAAAGAGGACCAGCCTGATGAATCTCAGGAGCAGGTGGGCTGACTCTGGTGTGACATCCCACATCAGTGCCAGTGGCACATCATAATTTAAAATTATCATTTCCCCCAAACACTGGCTCTCTTTTCAATTGTGCCAAAATTAGCGTTTACCTTGACATAATTTGCTGTTTGCATCTCATCTCTGAGGCATAATTTATGAAGTACGACCAACAGTGAAAAGTTTTTCTGAGTACTGAGAAATACAATTTCTCAGTATATAAACTGTAAGTTTATCATTACCCAAAAGAGAAACATTTGCCCTACACATGTTTGAGAAGTGTTGAGACCTCTTACTTATTCACTGGGTTAAACAGAACATATACAGATCTGTAGGCTGGTTGTGGTTTTGCTTTTGTGGTTTGGGAAGCTGAATGGAGACAGGAATCCTGCTGAGACAGCTTATTACAAAAATGTGCCCAGCAGAGATGAACTCCTTCTTTACTAGCCACTCTGACAAGATTTTGGGCATATGAAATTCTGTCAGAAGAATACCTTCCACAGCACCTAGTTCTGATGGGGATGTCACCATCAATCTCCTTGCAAGCATTTCAAGGTTGGTAAAAATACCCCAGCCAATGTCAAGGGGAAATCCTGGATGTAGAAAATCCAAATTCTGGAGCAGATGAGGATTTTACGAGAAAAACACTGCTGAGGCTCTCTCTGAAGCAACAAAGTTCTTATCATTCATGTAGGTGGAGTTTAGAGGTATTGTGGATATGATAATATGCCTTACTACAGAGGTTTAAGATACCCTTTTCTGAAGTGTTGCCCTGGATTACAGGCACATTCCAGAGACTATGTTATCTGCTGTACTATGAAATAAAGGCTTACTGGTAGCCCCAGCTGGAAATGCATCTTGTACAAAATGAATGTGAGGGAAGGACTGTACTTCAGTGGAGAATCCTCTTTTTATAGTGGTTAAATTCAAGGGCATTAATTGTGGTCCTACTGCTACTAGGCTGCTTGGGATACACCAGATTGATTCCAAGGAGAGACACTATTCCATGGCTAGGGTGAAAACTCGTATCTGTGACTATAATGTAGGTATTTTTTTTAAGACAGTTTGGAGAATATGTGCATGAATTTCTTTACCAGAATGAAAATCAGTGTCTATCTGAAGAACTGCTATGTTTATCAGCTTTCTGGGCTGACAGTTACTCATGTATTTTCCTAATTTCCATGGAGGAGTCTACTAGCTAACGATGTGAATAACATTTACTTTTCTTCTGAAATGGCTACTGGGTCTACTGGAGCTGATCTCCAGGACATTTTTGCATAAGTACAGGTAATTCTGTTTTTCTCACAGAGGCCCTCACTAAGGCTGACATCCTGGTTATGTATCAAATTAATAATTAGCCCATGTGCAGTTCTCTTCAACAGTTTGATCCATCCTGGAAAGTAACCTTGGAATGTTTTTATTTCCTGACACAATAACACCATATAATGATAAAGAAAGGTTTATCTTTATAATGCAAAATTGCACTGGACTTTCAGCAAACAGCAAAACATTACAATAAATAAAAAGCACAGGCAAATTAAAATGAAATCCTAGTGTTATAACAAAGACCTCTCAGCATCCATGGTTTGTGTGAAAGCAGAAGTAAGACTGTTTCTAGGGTTTGGACATGATCCTGAAAGATGCCATGGGCATCTTCCAAGATGCTAGACTCCTGCTCATACTGAAGAGCAACACTTTGCATAATGGTATCTGCATGTAGTAAACACTGACATAGCTTACAACAACAATAGAGCTTACAAAAACAAATGTTTTGCAAGGTAACAAAACACAGCCATGAACCAGAAGCCATTTCTATCACTGGTTTCTGAAAACTCAGCAAGGGTTTGAATGAGTTCCAACCAGAAACTCTTGTCAAAAAAACCCTAAGAAAACAAAACATAACAAAACAAAACAAAAAACAAACAAACAAACAAACAAAAAAACCCACAAAAACAAAAATAAACAAAAAAACCCACAAACAAAAAACCACAACGATACAAAAAACTAATAACAGTGACAACAAAAAAACGAACAAAAAGCCCAACAAAAAACAAACCTGCCTTCATTTTTGAGCTGGGCAGATTCACTGTCCTGCTTGCATAAGACAAACCCTATGGTAGGGGTGCAAGGGAGAGATGGAGGAATCATGGGGGGAGCATAAGTCAGAAAGGGATCAGAGAAGTTATGATCATATTTAGAAGACTTTCAAGAATTGCAAAACCTTTCAATTGAGTATGCACCTTTGCACTTTATATAATTTTACAAAATGGTTACCTTTTAATGAAGGGAGAGACCTAGTGACACAATCTATTTTCAAATTAATGGCAAATAAAGACTTTCTACTTTGGTGTAATGAATTTGATTACACAGTTCTAGTCTCTTACTCATAAAAGTCACTGCCATTGAGAAGTCAAAACAGGAAAGGAATTTCTAAGAAAGAGCACAATTCTAAATATCATGCCAGTGAAAAATGTGAAATAACTTAGACAGTCATCCAAAATGCTGTTTATGCACTGTGTGATGCAGATATACTTGTTTTACTGACTACTTAATGTCACTGTAATCAGCAGTAAAACATAAAATTATGGCTCAGGAGCTGGAGGGAAAAAAAGGGTTTTCTATCATTTTTATCACCTTGATTTACATATTTACATAAATATTTGGAGTTTCTACACAGAACAGGTAGAAGTGGACTGCTAAAGCAAAAAAAGAGTAATGCTGTTGATACATCTTGACTATCACACCTGTCTAACCTGTTATTAAGATCTGACCTGTTAGAAATTCACATTAGAAATACAAATACATGAGAAGTTTCCATGGTAAAGCCCAAATGAAGTAAACTTCCTTCAAGATGTAATTTGAATTTAATGGCTTGTCCATGAAGTGAACAAAACATCATTAAAAAAAAGAAATTTTAATGATGTACAATGAATCAAGAAAATGTATGATGTGCCAAAGAACTCTTTAATCATAACAGGCTCCTGCCTATATTTTTTGTGACACGTTGTAGAAAAAGCTGAGCTCATCATGCTACTTTTTCAGTAACATCATGATGTAGAATTTTAACTGGAACAATCAATTTTGATTGCTGCTCCCCACTGCTTCATACTGGAGGGGGAAATGTGTTTTGGTGGTGCAAATTACTTTGCACTCTTTCCTTCTGCTTTGCAGAGTGATCTGTATCTCTTCTCTTTTTGCATGCTGTAAAGGAGTTCATCCTGCTTTTATTGGTTCAGGTGTAAATCTGTATTTCTCCACAATAACTAAAAAAGCAGAATGTGGCCTGACTTGGGAAGACAAACACCTTTCTCTTCTAATGCCAATGTTAGATATTCTCACTAGCTTGTCTTAATACTAGTCTCTGATGCTATCTCTAAAGTGGAATGAAAATGTTTTTTATTCTTTCTCCTATGCACTATGCCACATCAATTTCTATAGTGCAATTTTTTTTTTTTTTTTTTTTTTTTGTACTATGGAAGAGCATAATTCAAACCTACTCAGATTTCTGACTTTGCTGTAAATTAATCTTGCCAGTGCATGTCTGGCACTTTGAACTAAGCTGTATCTTCTATTTCTTTAGTAGCCTGAATGACATCAAAATGCTACTCATGCTGTGCACTGCTGTTTTATCTAGTTTATGATGATATAAAGAAGACCAGAGGAAAAGGTAAAATACCAGAAAGACACTGGTGTTTTCACAGCTTGTTGCTATCCTCCTCCAACTCAAAAATCCACCTAGAAGAGCTCTTAGCTGTCATGGACTCTGAGGATGGGTGACAAGAAAATCTATTTGTCTTTGCAACAACGACAGCTTAAAATTCCAGCCCTTTTAAAATACAAGCATTCTTATGGGTATAATAGAACTGATTTTCCTCCCAGGTACCTGAGTATAAATCAGGATCACCTCCTTGATATTGTACCAGCTTAAAGCAGAATCAGGCCCATTTCCACACATTTTATCTGGTGAGAAACCTGTCTTCAGCAGTTACAGATCCAAGTATTAAATTGTGTACGTTAGATAGAGAACAGAAAAAAGCTCCTGTGGAATCCAGTTTATCTTACTTCCAGGACTCTCAATCCATATGAACTTCAATGATAAACCCATTTCAGAGTCAAAACATTGCTAATGTGGTCATGCCAGAAAACTGCTTTCAGTTTTGGTGTATTTTGAAGGCAAAACCTGGCTTCCAACTCTCTGCTAACATGACAACTCAGGAAGTGTGTACCAGCACAGGAAAACCCTTTGTGAGCACATTAATGCTGAGGTAACTCCAAAACTCCCCCCACACAGACCATGGAGGGAGACTGGTCAGACAGAGAGAAAGGCAATGTGTTCCTGTGCCCCAGGGAAACCCAGGAGCCAGCAAACCTCCTTCAGAAAGCCCAGGCTACCATCAGCACTTTTGTCTTGACAGTATTTCAACAGTGAAGATGAAAAATAGTTTTCAGGATACCAGCATAAGTAAAGAAGAGTTGAGAAAATTAAAGGGATGCTCAAAATTACCTTTGCAAAGATTAATACCTGAATTCTGCTGAGCATTTATTTTTATTAATTTGGGACCTGTTCTACAGTATTCCTAGAAGAGAGCTGATCTAGAGAGGGTATTTTCAAGAATTTAATTGCAGCCCGTTTAGTTTCAAAGCATCCACAACAAGTAAGAGGAAATATATGTTGCTAACAAAAAACCCAAAACATTTGTTGTGGTGCTGTGGGAAGAGAAAAGATAAAGATGTCAATGCTGACATCAGCATTTTCTTCTTTTTAATGCTTCTCAAGAAAGTTTCCCTTATGGCAAACTCATTAGAGGAAAAAGCAGGTTCGCTGCTGCAGAATGAATTAAAATTGCTATTTATTTGTGCTCTCTTTTTCTACAGATACAAATAACTATGAATGATGAGTCAAATAGCAGGCATGATGCTTGGAGCTATGGCTCTGCATTAATCTTCAACTTGGAAATTTCCCCCTCTTCCCCCTTTCTCCTTCAAATCTGTTTCATCTGAAGGGCTGTCCCCCTCAGTGGCTCATGTGTGAATTCTGTTACACAGCTTTAGCTTCTCCTCCATAATCCCTCCATTTAAAGGTGAGATAATCAGCTTTTGTTAGTTGGCTTGGAACTGAGATGATCTCCGGACTAAAGACAAAGAGCCTACATGAAGAGAATGCAGAGTCTCTGCTTGCCTGCAGAGAGAGGAGGTGGCCTTTTATGCTCTTTCCAACACCAAAAATTCTCATGCCCTGCAAACCCCAGCAGTATAACTTAGAGCATTACCACAGACAAATGTTCCTGTTAGTAAGTGAATATTATTTGGTTGGCAGGCTCAAGAATGTGCCAGAATATTTGGCATGGGTGATCATCCCAAGAGGGACAGAATGAACTCTTTGTTCATCAAGTGATGTCACATAATGTTGCTGCTTGGGAAGCCACCTTCCAATTTCTGTTGATTGTCACTTTCCTTTGATAATTGTGTGTATTGTGGAAGACAGACAGACCAACCTTCCTTCCTAATTTCTATTCCTTCTTTCTCTCCACACCTTCCCCCACATGCCTGTTCCTCCTGAATTTAAAGCTATGAAAAATCACTGGGCAGAAAAGTGCTGAGAACAAAGTGGTTCATATACACAGAGGTTGTGGAACTATCCCCTCACCAGCCTGTATCAAAATGCCTGAACAGTGGCTTTGCATTTCCCTGGGAAAATTTATTCCTCTATGGATTCTGTTTGGATCTGCCATCAGAAAAGGCCCACAGAATTGTGCGATGCACACAGGGTTTGCGCTTTTCACCACTACAAACTGAGGTCCTTCAGGATCAGCTATAGTTCAGCCAGAGATTCTGGGCCAAAGGAAGGAAAAAAAAAAAAGAATATTGGAAAAAATCCCCACAAGGTGAATAGCATTTTCAGAGACTGACTGAATGAGTAGTTTTGTTATCTACGAATATGTTTCACTCTACAGATCTATTTCATGCTTTTGATATTTCAGGGTTTGAGGTGTATCTGGGAGTAAACAAACACTGCTGCATCAGAATTTCAGCATCACAGCAATTCCCATTTTAGGACTAGATTAGGGAAAGGGCCTAAAGGAAAAATGTTTCTGGACAGTGTATTTCTCTAGGAAACTGATGGCATAAATGCTTAGGGAACAAATCACTTTGTTCAAGCCCCTGGAGTACTTGTTCCAGGTTCTGGCTGGGTCCAGTAGAAGCTGCCATACAATAAATAACCTTTCTCTTCACAAAATAAAATAGGTCCATAATTTTGTATGTGCGAGAGGCTAAAATGCATCGGGAATTGCCAAAGAGCTGGCAAGTGTTGCTAAACACGTACTAATGAACTCATTGCACAAGGCAACTTAGGTCAGATCTGATCCCATGTGCAAGCCCCTAGAGGCTCAGCTGTAAGTGGACAGTATTAGGGAGAAATTCAATGGACTCTGAAAAAGAGAGGCAGAACAGTCCAGTGTTTCCTCACCCTGATGTAGGGACCTGCAGCAGATCAGATGTGGGAGCATGGAGCTGCTAGGGAGGTGCATAAGAAGGGATTGCTTCATAGGGCTGGTCAGAGGGATGTGCCACACCCCATCCATTGTAGTCCTGTGATTTCATTATTACAGATTCAAACTTGGCATATGCAAAAGTCAAAGTTCCCATGGCAACAGTTACTTCTACCACAATTCATGCCCTGTGTACTTATCACACACATTTAACGTCAAAGAGGAATATATTACATGACACATTTAACAACATAAAATAGAAAAGAAAATACTCCAGCTGTGGAATGAAGCCAAGTTAAAGACACCTAGAGAAACCTTGATTTTTGCACTGCTTAACCTTTTCAATTCTCGCTGTAAAACTTTATGGTTACATTAACAAGGCTTTGTACTTATTACATGTTCACGTCATCCCAAAAATGGTAAGGGCATTGTCCAAGCAGAAGAAATGTCCTGCTCCCTAGATTTGTACTCAGTTCTCATTCTTACTTTCCACCAGTCAGATGAGCTTCATTTGTAGTTTTACTAGGACAGAAATTAACAACTATGCTAAGAGAAAAAGAAAGGTGGAAAATTCAGCCATGTGATACCAGCTCAGGCATCTGTTTGCTTTAGTCGTTTTGTAGTTCCCTAATCTCTCAGAAAGATAAGCAGAATTGAAGTTATATGGTTGTAGTATCCTAGTCTTGATTCAGAAATGTATATAGGGGGAAGGTGTTGGCCTTTCATCATACATACAGGAAAGGACTTAACAGCTCAACCCAAAATTCAGCTCTTCCAGCACCATGTTATCAACAGTAATTGGTAACAGGTATCTGTGGAAGACTATACAAACTAGGAAAAGATAGAAAGAGACCTCAAAGAAGCCTTTTTCAGCCTAAAGCAAATTTGGAAACATCATGAAACAGATTTAGTATGGGGTTTTTTTAATCTCTTCCTACTCTAAACCTGTCAACTGATTATTTCATTTTATGCAAATTGCATCAGAAATAATAATGGGCTGAATTTAGCCCTGAAAGAAAGAAGTGGATATCATTCTACCCATTTCAATGGAAGTACTTCAGGGACAATATTGTGCTACTTGACCTAATTTTTTTCCTGGTATCCTTACAAATGCAGCAATTTCACTGAATCAGTACAAAAGGAGGATAAGTAAAAGAAGAATCTGTTGGATGTTCTGGGCTTCCTGTCTCCATGCAGTTGTGTCCTTGTTGACAGCTGCTCACCATCACTATACCCCACTGTCAGATCAGATTGGGCATTGCCTTGCACATTAACTCTACATTTCAATGGTATAACCTGTCATTGCACCCTTCATGTGAATTGATGTGAACTGATTTGTTCTAACCAGAGCTCGGAGCAATTTGATGGTAGGGCCTGTTATTCCACAAAACATTAGGCAGTGCCAAACAGCACAAGCAAACAATCTAATTAAATTCCTCAATTTCACTAACTTCACTGTCATGTTAAGAGTAGGAAAGTAGATTTTTACAGCTATTTTCACAGTGTTGTGCTGTGGTTTCTTGGGAGTTTCACTAATTTCATGTCTGTAAATGATTATTTTCCCATACAGGAATTTTTTCCTGGTAGATTACACAATGCACATATGCAGTAGCTGGCACATACCTGCCACATACCTTACAGCCTGCCCTGCTGCCCAAGATGTGCAATACATATGAAGATATGGGAGTGTATATGTATGCAAACCACACCAAACCACACAAAGGTTTATTTACCTGTTCTTTGCTCATGGCTCCACTGAAAGTGAGATATTGGTATTTCTTACACAAGAGACTTGCTGTTAGGCTGTTATGTTACTTGGAAGTAAAAATTACACAGCCACAATAACTACCATGCCACAAAACAGCCATTATGCAAGCAAAAGGCTGAGAAATATAACCTTAAGTATCATCAATGCACTTTGTGAATAGATTCTTAGTTCAGAGTTACGATCATTGTATGCAACAGTTATACTGCAGTTTATTTGAAAGATAAGTTTTGGAACAGCATCCCATTTAATGCAACCATAACATCTCTAAAGGAGAGATGTTGCAATTATTTAATATCAAAAAAGAACATAAATGTGTACCTGCCAATACAAAGGTTGTTTTTGCCCTAAGGTTCTCATGGATTAAGGATTCAGAGGGTCTGAAAAGGCACCCTAATCAAAGCAGAGAAAATGATTTTTACTTGTGACCACTTAGCTTTTGACAATCAATTATCTCCATATACCTGCAGGAAGAAAATACCTAGATTTCTCAGATAGCCAAATTTAACATATAGAGAGCTTCAAATCATACAAGAGAGTAATAAACCTGCTTAAGTGTAATAATTTGTGAAAATACAATCTTTCAATGATAAAAAGTTGCTTCTTATTGAGTATCATATTTCTGACATCTTGGTCTATGGATGGGCAAATTGTTTATTTTCTACCATTGGGTCAATATTAGCATTTCATTTGCTTGACATACACAAGAGGAATATCTGCCAGCTCTGTCAAGTTGGAGGCATACACAACATATTCCCTGATGCCTGCCATTACTGCAGTTTCTAATGTAGGAATGGAAGAGTTTCTTCCTTTCTCCTCAAGCCTGCTTGCAAACCCACAGTATCTCAACAATACAAGCCTGGCAATGGTCTCCTGATCATAAAAGGACTATGCACCAACCTGTTCAGTCTGTTCTCAAATTAAACTATTCCTGATAAAAAAAAAACAGTTGAAAGCTGGAAGTTGGAGCATAGCCTGGCTTCATCCCCACTCTTGTATCAAATCTAATTCAGAACAGCATGGGTCACAGCAGGGTCCCATTCTGCACTGGGTCCCATTTCTCCATTTTGTAAGCATGCCAGTTTATCCTTAATCTCAGTTATTTTTCCTTTAGTCATGTATCAAACTATGTGAGAGAACCTCCTTTTTATCCCATGACTGTTTAATTCCTTTAAGGACCTTTTGGTGATGTAAATCACTTTGTGAAAAGCCAGGTCCACTGTATATCAGGCAGCATGCCCTTAGTCTGATTCTCATTAACTCCTCCAAAGGAGGATAATGGATTTGTGAGGCATGTTTGCTCTCTACAAAATGATGTGTTTACCAATTCTATTTTCTATGATCTCTACCAATTTGTCTGGTACAGAAATCAATTTTACTGGTCAGTAGTTTTTCTGTTCTGCTCCTTAAACTTTTTTTTTTTTAATAGCATCACATTTGCAACTTTCTATTTCTCTGCTTTCAAGAGTGATTTAAAAAATTAGTGGTTTAGCAGTCTCATATTTTAGCTTCTTTAGAATGCTTAGTTTAATGCTGCCTGGTCCTTGAGATTTGCTACTGCTCATTTTATTGAATTGCTCTGAAAATCTCCTCTGTTGACAGTTCGATTTCTGAGTGCTCTTCAGGCTTGAACCTGTAAAGAATGGCTCAGGTATGGAAACCTTCATGACCTCTTCTGAAGAGAACACTGATGCAAATAATTCATTTAGCTTTCTCACCACAGTGCTGCTTCCTGGAGTATCCTATTTGCACCTTAATCATCTCTCAGACCATTGACTTTCCAAAAGGCTTCCTGTTTCTGAGAAAATTCTTATTAGTCACTTTTATGCCTGTAGGAAGTTGCTCTTCAAAATCTTTTTTTGGCTTGCCTCATTAGAGTTCTATGTTCAATAGGATGAGTTTAACTTGTCTTTTATTTTCCGCATTTGGACAGGATTTTCACATTTAAATGAATATTTTACTTCTAATAGCCTTCTCTACTCTGTTGTTTTAACATGCTTCCTTTTAAGTGTTTAATTATTTTCCCCAGTCTTTTTAACTATTTCTCTTCCCTTTCATGTCCTCCATTTTCATAGCTTTAATATGATCATCATTAACTTTTTTCATATTTTAGGTACTGCTCGGATGATGTAAATACTTAAAGGTTGAACTAGCACCCATTCACTGCTCTAAGAATTTTTTTTCTCCTTCTTTGGGGGTTTTGGATTAGTTGCTCCAACAACTAGCTATTTATTGACTCTTGGATTTGTACCTCAAACTCCAAGGACCTTTCTGCTACTAGAAGTGAACTAAGATTTGAAATTTGCTGTGCTGGAATTTTTCTCGGAAAATTGCTTTCATCTCTCTTTTACAAGCCAGTTGCAGAAAAAAATTAAAAAGAAACAAACAAACAACAACAAAAAATGGTTAAAATATTGTATGCCACTGTAAGTCAGAACTTATAAATCTAAATAATTAGGACAAGACACAAGGACATTGGTGTTTACCCAATATCTGGAAAATTGATAGCCCTCATATCCTTAATCATCTACAATTACCTATGATGAGCAGCAAATGAAGTAGACTAAATCTTGAGTGTAAGTCAGTCACTCCTAATAAGCCAATGCATTTAATGAATTCCCTTGTTTATCTCCCAGGTCCAGAAAGGGCTCTGAGGTGCATAATGAGCTCTGCAGCAGCAAAGTGCTTTATCACCTGAACTGGCCAAATTTCATCTGGCTTAGCTCATCTCCTGTTGCTTGAGGATAATGTCTGCAAACTGGTGCCTGCCAGGAGGAAGGATGTGGCCAGCACTGCCTCTGTCCAGAGGTCCTTGCTCTTAGTGCAGAGCCTGGGACAGGAGCCACACAGCCTCTCTCCCCAGCATGGGGCTGGCCACATCCACCTGCACCATGCTGACTTCCCTCTTCATCCTGGGCTGGGAGGCTGAGCTTTGGATGCTTCTCCATATTTTTCAGAGCAACAAATTCAGATGCAAGTAAGTGCAAGCACAGTCAAGGGCAGCTGCTGATCTTGAACCTTCATAGCCAGACCAGTTTCCAATCCACAGGACTCCTGCCAGCAGGAGCTGGGGGAGGAAGTTTAAACCAAATACTGAGGATTTCTCACTGTGCTGCCTTCAAAGGCCACTCTGAACTCTGCAAGTATCACATTAGCAGCATTCCCACTGACTGGGCCACCATGGCTGTTACCTCCAGGCCCTTCAAGGTACCCTGAAAGGACTTGGTCTGACATGCTTTCCCCTAGCTCTGGCTTGTTAAGAGAAAAGTGCTGTGCTTTTCCAGAACTGAGAGATCTGGTTTCATAGATTTTTAAGACAAGAAGAAAACAGAATGTTCATCTGTCACCCTCAAATATCATCCCTCTTAGCACCAGGTGCAGATATAGCCCTGACATTGAAACTTATTAAATCAAGATTATTCAGCTTATTATTTAAGTTATTTTCATATCTGCTTCTCTACCAAGGGGAGAAATTCTCAAGTCAAAACTGTTTTTCATTTCATATTGCCTTATGAATATGTTTGATTTTGGGGTGACAGGAAAGGTAACTCAGATTCTTTATTTATAAATATTCACAGAAGTGAGAGGATTAAGCAGTTAGAGTATTGTTTGAAGAAAATTTAGACCTCCTTCGCAAACACCATCATGGTGATAGAAAAATCTTTCTTTTCCCTCTAATAATCTACTTTAAAAACATCCTCTTTGCATTACTTCCAGCTATCAGAATCAGCCAGCAAAGTATTACCTGAATTCTGATAAAGGGCAATTGCAGTAAATGGAGAAACAAGCATAAATTATATCACTGGTGAGCCCAAGAAAGAATTGTAGTGATAGAGGAAGATGAGTTTTATGAATCGTTTATTTCACCTTACATTCTACTGGTAATAAAATAAAAACAATGAATTATAAATAATCGTTTTTATAAAGAACAAGTTATTTCTATATATGTCTTATATAGAAAGGTTATTTCTTGCCCTTTCATCCTCACAGAAAGTTCCCACCAGCCAAGAGCAGCATTTGAGTTCACATCATTTCATCCACTGGACATATGACTGGATCAATCTCATGTGACTTTGGATCCTGTTCAATTCCTAAAGTTCAGCTGTGTGTATCAGGAAAATCCCACCCTCTGGCAAGCAATCTCATTTGAGCCTTTTGAACTGTCTTCACAAACAAGGATCTGCACAGTCACATTGTCAGTGGGTAAGCCACTGAGCAAGCTGGAATGGACAGCAGGGATATCATTGCACTCCCTGCCCCTCCTGTACTTGCATCCATGCTCCTGTGGTTTGCTCTTTACAGTAATAGAATACATCTTTTATCAGTGGTCTCCACTGCACAAATATTGTGACTCTGGCACAAGTATTTAAAAAGGGAGGGTTAGTGCCTCTTTGTTTCCATGGGCATGCTCAGGGAGCCAAGAGCCATGATGTCAGCAGGCACAGACACTCTTGTACTAGAACTGAGGAAACCAGCTTGGGCAGCAGCAGCACACTGTGGCACTGGGAGTGTGGGATAAATTGGACACATCTGCCTAGAAATGATATGTACATCCTTCTAGTGGCACCCAGGCTAACCCCACCAGAGGTGTCTGCCCTCCCTGCAATGACACCTCTGATTTCAGCGTGGGTGTTTTCTGCTGCTAGACACATCAGTGGGTTGAGATTGTTTTGTGCTGCTCTGAGGATGTGATACAAAGAAAATAAACATTTATCAGTCTGTTGAAATAGGCAGTAATGGCCACTAATCATGTGAGTCAAAACAACTTATTTGAATGACTGACTTTTAATTTCTATAACTCAGAGATCATCCATTTGCTACAACATTCAAATGTAAGTTGCTGGCACATGACTGAACTTGCTTCAATTTTTAGCAAAGTTTATTATCATCTCTGAATTTTAACCGTACGATACAGGGCTGATGAGTGGGTGCTTTAGACTGATTTATTTTTTTTCATTTTTCTTTCCAATTTTCCCATTAATCTGGTGTCTAGGAGAAGTAGTTTTATGAAAGAAGAGCAAATGTAACCACCAGAATAATATAAAATACTAATATTAAACAAAAAAAAAAAAATCTATAAGCTGTTTCATAGAACTTGTCTAAGTAACTTATTTAAGGCCCTGTGACTACTAGCAACTAAAACTGTAACTATTTTGGAGACCTGAAATTCCTGCTGAGTAACAATTTACATCAACAAATTAATTTTATTTCAGAGTTGTTAACAAGCTTATATATTAATTTATGTGTTCATTTAAAAACCACTAAATAGAAGAGCATTCCTTAATAAATTCTAATCTTACATTTGGGGATGAATTGTCATTCGACAATATTTACTATTTAAAAAAAACCACAAAAACACCCACATTGTTTAAGGAAATGAAACCCAGACACTAGAATGATTATAGACAGGTTGTTGACAGTCAGAATTAGGAATGTTTTTGCATTTATGTCACCTGCATCAGCATAAGTGCTTTCAGTTATAGCAGGTAGGCTCCTCTGATTAGGTAGAGGCCCAGCTCTTTGCCCAGTGGAGCCTCTGAGCAGGATTGCAATGCCAGTGGTATTGACATAATTCTAAGGTCAGTCACTTCATGCCCTGGCAACTCTAGTAAAGCTCCCCACAATGTAATGGTCTATTCCCCTGCACACATTATAAACAGCTATTCAAAGGGTAGCACATCTTATTTTTCATGCTTTCTAGCTTTCCTAGATTTAGGTATTCACATTACGAATGGCCAAGCTTCTGTCAAGTTCAGGAGCACTGTAAAATATGAAGGACAGAGGAATACCAGAAATCTGCAGTTCTGGATGCCTTTTCAATTGCTGCACTTCACATGCACTTCCACACTTCAGAAGCAGAAGCATCCAAAAGGTGGGAGAGCAGATCTTCAGGGGAAAAAGAATGTAAGCCTTGGTCTAGCTCTCTCTGTGAATACAGATTTCATCTGCATGCACATAAACAGTAGAAAAGACTGTATGTTGAGAGCTAGTTTAACAACTGGAAGGATGTTCCATCAAATACTGAGCCATTACAAGGAGATACATGACCTTAACATTTAGACAATTTAGAAAAAAGTATCTTTCCATTTAATGAACAGCTGGTTGAATGCAGAGAAATGTAGTCATTTCTCTTGGAGATGGATTTATAACAGCTAATATTTTCATGCTAGCAATATCTTCAAGCAAATGTGATGTGTTTTATGATGTATCATTTTATATACACATTTCATTCTTGTTATTCCTTGAAAATTAAAAAAAAAAAAAACAACAAAAAACACAGCAAATAAGAACAAAATATGTGGAATGTAAAATTATTTGGTTTATCTGAAATCCTAGCAATAATACGTCAGAAGATTAAAAAAAAAAAGCCTTAAAAATGTAAACCTCTACTCAGAAAAGACACTGACTGAATGTCATAAACTGTCTGAAAGCAGAACACTGAATTTGCATCCAGTCATTAACTGCCATGCTCACATTTTTTGGGCAAATATAAAGCTCTCAACTACCACAAAAAATGGAAATATAATGGCCTCACCATATAAAACAAAACCCCAGTGTAAGATAAAACATATTTCAATGACTGCAATTAATCGCAAAATAGAATAAATCACTACACAAATAATTTATCTGCTTTAAATATCATTTAAAAAAACCATTAACATGCCGACAAGTAACTGGCAGCTTGACAACATTATGACACCAAACAGGACTGCAATGGTGTGATTCTCACTTCATTTAAGACAATGACAAACCTTCCATTAATTTCAGCTGGTGAGAACAGAAGTGTCAATAATTTTTCATTTAATAAAATGTATTTTTCTTCTGCAATGCAAAAGGAAAACTCTAAGAAGTCTGAATATACTGACATTTGGGCTGGTTTACATATGCTTTACATACTTGGAGAAATGAGCAGAATAATTTATTATATCAGGCTTGCATTGTCAAATAATTCTTGCACTGCAGAATCTCCTTATGTTCATCTTTTGCTCTGATCAAAAAAGAACATTAAAAACCCTTGTGTTCTTCTTGGGTGGTTTGAGCCTGTAAAGCTAATATAAGAGGAGACATGACTTAGGAGAAGCTATTTTTATTGTTAGTTTATCAAGTACTATCTTTACAACAAGTGAAGAGCAATCTAAAGTCAAGGGCAGTGACTATTTCTCATGATTATATAATCTGTGTTTTGAAAATGTTGTTCATAACAGAAGTAGGATCTATGCTGAGGGCAACATCCAAATGAAGGAGGAGCAGAAGGGGGCACCCAGTGTCTGAACTGTTGGGTGGACAGTGGGACAACCTTCTGCTCTGCACCTCAGCAACAGCTTTGGAAAGGCAAGGGCCATCACTGCCCCATGGTGGAGAGAACCAACGGCTCATTCCCACTGGAGGACAGAGCCACAGCAACCTGAAAGACCAGACAGGAGAGCATCTCTGTCCTGAGCAAAAGGCAGGAGTGGTTAGTGACTCTAAAACACAGGGAGTCCCACCTCTTGCCCAAAATCCTCTGCCCATTCACTGTGAGCTGGCACACTGGAACCAAGGCAGAGACTTCCCTTTACTGTGCTGTCTCCAGAAACAGGGGCTGGCTCACCATGGGCTTCCCAGGGTTCATCCTGCCACTCTGTGCATGGAGATGCTCACTGAGATGAAGGAGCACAGCCTATTTTTCCCTTCCCTTTCCTGCTTACCACCATTTCCAAAATACACCATCACTGGCTCCTTGCCCAGTCCTGCACCATCCCCTTGTTCCAACTCAACCTCTCTGCAGGAGAAAAGGCTAGCAAGGCTCTCCTGGGGACAGCCAGTGAACAGAAAGGGAGGAGGAGATGCTATTTGGCACATAGGAGTGCAGCAAGGGGAACTTCATGAATTATTATTGTCTCCTGAACTGAGTTTAATTTAGCCCCTAGGACCATAAGCAGCTTTTGAGCTACTGCTAGGCAGTGCTCTCTGCTTGTACGTGTCAGACACATGGCCCCTTCCCAACAAGGGCCCCAGGCAGAGGTTTGTGAGACAGTTGGAGTGAGCTAGTGTTGAGGAGCTGTGGTATGCCAACAGATGGGCTGGGATGAACATCTTATGTCAGAGATTGCTCTCCAGAGGCTATTTCTAGCCTCTTCAGGCCTTTTGTGTTGCTGGAGGGCAATGGAGCTACAACATAACATAGAATTAGGCCTGCTAGTTCTGAATGAGGAAGGTGTTCCCAGCATTTGTGAAGCAAGTGCAAGTCAGCAGTCTCAGCCTTGGAATGATAATTGTCTTGCAATTTGACTAATTACCATGTGTGGCAATATAGGTGCGCTGTGACAGCGTTTTTTAATGCATCCATTAGTGTGCAGCTATGCCACAGAGCAACAAGGATTCATCTGTTTCACAAACTTCTCAAAGTTTGCAAATAAAGTTAAGCACATCCCTCACTTCCTTGCCGAGTCAGGGAGAGAGAGATTAGTTACAGCATTAACTCAGCTCTACCAAGGTGCACCTTTATTCCTTGGAGAAAAATTGCAGGGCTGCCTCCTGTTTTTATGTATTGCAGTCCCTGTATGCAGAAAGACTTCAATGTACAACCTTTCCTCTTCACTAAAATTACAACAAAATAAAGTGCAACTCTATTAAGTGACAACAATGAGAAAAATACACCTCTGGATGCTCAGAGATACGTACACCAAATTCCCATTGAAACTGTCGAGTTAACACCCTATCCTTCACTCAGATAGTTTCTGCATGGTCTTTGGTTATGTCACTATATCACCACTGCAAGAAAATTTTGCCCATGCTCAGCAGTTCATTAGGACTATCTAAGCCTGTCAGACTTGACTGACTCGGCTGAAAAATGTTTAGGTATTGAAGTGCCCCCAGTTTTCTGGGTTCTTAAACCTTTTCCCAGACAACTGCTTTTCAGCAGAGCTTTCCCTGCCTCACCCCAGCTAGGAAACAGCGCTTCCTGCATGAGAAAAATGAACCTTTCAGCTGGTGTTTTGAGCCTAGGGGGGAGCGCAGCGCCCGGAGCTGAGCTGGGAGGGCGGGATGATGATGGCAGGACGGGATGATGCCCAGGGCGGGATGATGATGATGGCGGGACGGGATGATGCCCAGGGCAGAATGATGGCAGGGCGGGCAGCGGGCGCTCTCCGGCCGGGAGCCGCGAGAGGGCGCGGATGGACGGGGATGGACGCGGGGCCGGAGGGATGCTGCTGCTCCAGCCTCATTCACTGGCCTCACAGGCTGGCCTCGCACTGCAGCGCCCGGCGGAGGTGATGCAGCTAGTTACGGACTGGCAGACAGTTTTTGGCATTTATTGGTGCCCTGTGACAGCGAAATTATCATAAGGTCAGAGAATTCATTGAACCCGAGCAGCACTTAAGCACTGTTAGACTCATTTGTGGCCATTCAGACCAAACAAGTTTTTCAGAGGGAGGCTATTGGCTCCAGGTAAAAAATTAATGCAAAGAGCACAAAAAGAAAGCTAGGCTGTTTTAATAAGCTGTCTTGCAGCTGTAGCAGGGATGGGCAGGAGATAATTCCAAACAAGCGGCTTGCTGTGCCAGCTAAAGGAGTCCCTGGGAAGCTGATAGGAGATAATCAACAAGGAGACACCCGTGCTACATTTTTTTTTTTCTGCTGGCTTTCCTCTCTTTCCACCTACTGTGTGTATCTT
The DNA here is from genome assembly GCF_903797595.1 of Erithacus rubecula. Taxonomy (NCBI): domain Eukaryota; kingdom Metazoa; phylum Chordata; class Aves; order Passeriformes; family Muscicapidae; genus Erithacus; species Erithacus rubecula. Next base: position 72,854,065 of record NC_136685.1, read on the forward strand.
ACTGATCTCAGAGCACTAGGCTGCAACAACTACCTTTTTAATTTTGGTATCTTGAGGGAAGCATGACACCAAGTTGTTAATAACCTCACCTGTCTGTACTAACACAACCATTCCTTTTTCCACCATCCCAGCAGCAGCAGGAAAACAGCAAGAAAAAAATAAAATAAAAAACAACAGCCTAGACCCAAGAAACAAAAGTCAGCTGCTCCCGGAAGGTGATGCTGAAGCCCAGGATGTAAGAGGATCCTCTCTAGGTTGCAGGAGGAGCGCCCCGGTCCTGGGAGACAGCCAGGATTACCCCACCTGCCCTGCTCCCGGGGCAAAGGGGACAGGGAGCACGCGGAGGGGGGGATTCCAAGGGAACAGGCAGTGGAGGATGAGATCCCTTTTCTCTGAGTCAAGGGACATGCACAGCTGTCAGTGGGAAGGTGGAGATCGGTAAATGACAGGCTGGGCTCGCTCTCTTCCCAGAGCAACAGCAGCTGAGTCAAAACAAGCACAGCCAGAAACATGAAACCCTGAAACCCCGCCCCCGCACGCTCGCTCACATATGTACACACATCATAATTCATGCTACATCAAAGCAGTGATTACCACAGCTTCCTGGCTGTCTATTTCTGTTTATTTATGGTGCATTACACACTTTAGTGCTATTCTCATACAGCGGCTCAGCTGCCACTGTTCTGTATTTGGGTGGGAAAAAAACACCAAACCAACAAATGGCTGTAGCATACAATATGTTGTCCCCTGGGAACAAAGGATAAACAAATGCTCAGCATCTTCCAGGGAGCAGTGGTTCAGAGATATTAATAGCATGACTCCCCCTCCCTATTTCAGTCTAGCTCATGGCTGCACATTTAGCAAGGGGTGAAAGGGGTGACAGTGGGTAGGGGAGAAGGGCCAGAGATGTTTCTGAAGTGACCTGTTAAGCCCAGCTGGCTTCAGAAGAGTCCTTACATCATCCTCTGTCTGTAACCATGTCTAGCTCTGAGCTGCTGCAAGGTAGTAGATAGAAGGGGAAGGGCAAAGGTTTGACATCGGCCTGAGGAGAGCCACCAAAGTCATGTCTTGCTTGAAGCTTGGTTCGAGCTAATGGTGAGAGATCACCTGCTAAAAACACTGCCTGCTACAAGGTCACAGCTCATTCCCTCTTCTCCCCATCCTCATAAGGTAAGAACATGGGGACTTGAGTTTATTAATTTATTTAAGGAAATGACAGTCAGCTCAGACTAAGTTGAATGTACAAGATTTATTTCTCCTTGCTGTCAACCTTACTATCCTTTCCCCTTGAAGACTGAGTTCTCATTACCATTACTCTCCTTGCAAAATGCAAGTCATTTTGTTTATGCCATGGGAAAAATATATAATCTCTTTAAGTGCATTGACAGTATCAACATAAAACAAATAATACTGAACAGGCAGCAAAAACAGAAGCCATTGTGCCAACAGTCCCTGCTGTGAGAGGCACACAGACCACTGCTGTGCACCTCCTGCTGTACCCTAGTGTGTAGGAGGGACACTTCTAAAAGGCTCTTTTTACATCCCTTAATAATCCATCCTTGTGAGTTCACTGTGGGCACCATGCTATCAGCAGAGCTTTTGCTGGAATAAACTGCTCTTTTATGCATCCAGTGGTAGTGCCCATGAAACATGCTGCAAATATATCCAGGATCCCAAAGCCCTCACTGCACAGGACAGGGGAAGTGAAGCTGTGCCCTTGATGCCAGTTTACCTTGGCCCTTAACTACAAAAAAAAAGAAAGAAATACCATCTTTCCCATAATCTATTCACAAACTTTTTTCTAAAGGGAACCTTGGCTCAGAACAAAGGTTTGACAGTTTCTGAGGGGTCTCTGTCCAGAAGAAATAACACAAATGAAAAACTGTTCTTGATGGAAGAAAGCTGCAAGCACTGCTGGATAGAGTCACACCTCAACCAGACAGCCAAGGCTGAAGGGCCCCATTCCTCATCACAAACTTCTCATCACCCAGTCCCTCCTGCCACCCTGTTTACAGAAACCCTTGAAACAAGAAAAGAGAGCCTGAAAGGGCTAAACCTCACATCTCTTGGTTTGTTTTTTTTTTCAAGCTACTACAGTGACATATATGTTCCTAATTTCACAGAGTTGCTGAACTTGTTTAGTTTATAAGCATCTATATGGCTGCTTTTATACATATATATATACACACATACACAACGGCAAGGACATTACAAATGTTGACCTCATGCACAGATATAAAAGGAACCTCTACTCATGGTGGTAAGACTGCACCAGATTTACAGGGTGACAAAGTCTGACAAAGTCTCTTGAGTGACAAAGTGTCCGGATGGGATAACCTACACAGAGTTAAGTTTCCTACACACACTTGTTCCCTGCTCTGTGTGCTTCTACCTCACCAAAATCCCTTTCCATCCCTTCAAAATGCGAAAGGATTCCAAAGAAGAGAAGGATAAAAGTCATCATATGAAAGTTCGTGTGACAGCACTAGGCAAGGGAGCTATAACAGAGCTCAAATGCCAGGGAGCCTGAAGGGAAGTCACTATGAGGACTGGGGAGGGGGACACTGACTGCCACCTCTTGCCAAGTCTGGGCTACACCTGACAAGCGGAGGCCAACCCCTGTAAGGAACAATCCCTAGAAGAGGCACCTGGAAAGAGCAAATCTGAGCCTCCCAAATGTCCTCAAGGGGAGCTCTGGAGTGTGGGCAGAATTGGGTTTGTACCAGTGCTCGCCAGGGCTGAGTTTCATGGGCCACTTAATCCCAGACGGCATGTGCTAGCTGAGGTGGAATGGTAACACAATCCACATGGAGGGATTTCATACAGAGAAAAAAATTCTGCTGCTATGCCATAACATTTGTAGTGGGTATTTTTAGCCCCCAGGCTCCTTGTACATGGGCAGCAGCCACAGCACTGAGGAACATGTGGTGAGAGCTCCAAGGAAGCTGAAGCGACCAGGTCAGTAACGCAAGGCTTCAGCAACAAAATTAAAGTTTTTAGGGCTGTGTTTTGCTGGAAGAAGACAACAGCTAAAAATATTTGATGGCCATAGGTAGCACCTCTTGGCTCAGAAATTTAGTGTAGACTAATTTTTCTTAATGTTCCCTTTACTATCTAGGGACCAGCTATAGTTCTCACATCACTCAGCTGTGGGGCTGAGTAGGCTGTTGTTGTGTTTTTGCAACTGACCTGCTCCTACTCACCAGAGAAATTAGAAGCATCTTAGGCAGCTCTTTTGCTATGTTGCCATGTTCTGCCGCTGCTGCAAATCAAATTTTAAAAAGTTTATTTTGTCCTTAGCTTAAAACTGAGGTGTATAAAAGATTTTTTTCTGTTGTTGTTTTTTGGGGGTTTTTTTTGTTCTGTTGACAAATCAGGAAAATGCCATTCTGATTACAGCAAATTATTTTGAGTTTCTTGATTAGGTAATTCAATATTCAATCAAAATGAAATGCGTGCTTCATTCTCCAGTGTTTAGTTCTCTTGTTAAACTTTGTTTCCTTCTAGTTTAAGTCACTTTTGAAATGAGAAATGCCATTTTGACACAAAAGGTCAAAAAGTTTCATTTGGTAAATGTCAAAACAAAGCAATTTCATGGGCTATTTTTTTAAGCACTATTCCATTAAAGACTGCTGAAACAAGAAGTTTCAAAGTTTTTAAGATTGTTCTTTGTCATGACATTTTGGGGTTTTTTTTTGACAGAAATTCTGTTTCAGGAGAATTACATCTCCTAAGTACATTTCTAATCCTAAATAGATTGTAAAACAAAAGGAAAGTAGAAGAACAAAATTAGAACATCAGCCCACTTTCACTCAGCTAAGCTGTGGTCTTTTCTTGCCACATGAAAGGACCCCCTGAGAGCAAGCAATAGGGATTAGTTGTCCTTGACAGATACTGTTCTTTTTTGAAGAAAGGCCAGTTCTCAAGAAGAAGGGAGCATGCAAGGGCTGAATTGGTGAGGCTGGTCATATGACTTTGTAGGACGATCCTGAAATCAGCAGGAAAGTGCTGCATCCAGAAATATTTCTGTCCTTTATCCCCGTGACCGATTACACGGGCATTGCAAACCGCCAATAGCTGTGTAGGCAGTGGCACCCCTGTCACAGGGAAGGTGTCTCCATTTGTGCAGAGATTTGTTTGCTGTATCAGGACCCTGCAGCATGATACCAGCTACCTCTCAAATCAGACTTGAAGTGCTTTACCATAAGGAGTGAGATAATCATAAATGGCTGCCTGCTACTGGGACCTCTCTCCTCCCTGTCCCACTCTATCTCTACCTGACCCACATCCCAGCAGTGATTAAATCAATGGAAGTTAATCACATCTCATGCAAGAGAAGTGGGCCTGTAGTTTCCCCTTTCTGTGTGACAGAATAATATAAACAACTTCAGAAATAATTTGTGATTACCCTTATGACAAGCTTTTGCCCAAACAAGCCACTGTTACGTGCAGACAAATCCAGAACTATTTCCTCGACTTTAACTTTGAAGGTGCAGGCAATGCATTCCCTGAATGTGGCAGATCACTAACTAATCTCAGGAAAAGTCACAGCCATTTCATCTTAGACATTACAGATTTCTTGCTGACCTGAAAACCTGAGTTTTTCACAATTCAGGAATTTTCACAACTTTAAGGAAGGGAAAAAAATTACAATCCAGAGCAGCAAGAATACGCTTACAAATTCTTCTGCAATACAAAAATTAGCACTGATCCAAAAATAACCTCCCTTCCACCCTCCCTCTACCCCTAGTGACCAATCATGAGGTGCTTATCCATCATTTCAAAATCTTTTTGGGGAAGCAGGAAAGCAGAGCAGCTCCAGGCAGTGCCACACTCGGGCAGCCCCAGCCACATCACTGGTCCCTCTCTGCCCTTTTGGATGTGCTTGTCACGAGCTGGGACACAGAAAGCACACGGGCATCCCCGCATGGCAGCAGGGCTCAGCTTTGTGTTTACTCCCTAAAGCACTCCTGCAGCAGTCACCTCAGCCATGCACCTCATTACAGCACGATTAATTAATGAATGAATTATGGCACGGTGCTGCTCTGCAACCCAAGCAGCGAGCAGCTCTACTCTTACAGCTGTGCCGACTGCAGCAATGTCCTGCAGCCTGAAAACTTCTCCAGAATTTACTGGCAAGAAGAAGAGGATGAAAAAACAGCTTAAAAAAGAATTTTAAAAGAGATCCCAAAAGCAAAAGCTGATAACAAAGAAGATGAGTTCATCTGGAATTCAAGAAACGACATTAAAACCTTTAAGAAAATTAATAAAGGTTTTATTAAACATTAATGGAAAAGACTGGAGTCCGTTCTTTCCCTAATGACTATTAAGCAAAATTAAATATGCCATTCTGCTGCTTTTAATGTAATTGGTAGGGTTACTTTTAAAGTTAATTTTTTGCCCCTTTACACCTGAGTTTCAGGTGGTTTACACAGGATATTCACAACTGGCATTTCACCATGATGACAGGCTCCTCACAGAGGCTGCCCAGACAAATGCCCCTCTCCTTTCCCTAGAGGGACAAAAGGAAGTGTGAATCCTCTAGCTACAAACCATTAGTGCTCAGACTACCAGGTCAGTCACATTCTGCTGCCAGTGTACTGCATGGTCTTCAGAAAGTCATTTAATATTGAAATCTTTGCATAACATTGCCACTGGGATGTGGGTTTCTCCTCAAAATCAGGTGTGTATATGGAGTGATCAATTACCTCCAAAACTTTCCTTCCTAGCAGAAAAGTAGTCAAATGCTCACCCAAAAGATGTATAGGGATGGAGGGAGGGAGGAGAAGGGTGGAAAGGGGGGGGTTCATCTTGTCCTCTCTCCTTGAATCACATCACAATTTAGGTTTTATAGGGCTTTAAGTTCTCCAGTCCAAACCTTACCCAAGCATGGCTAAATTTAAACTTAAAACAGGTTGCTGAGGCCTGTCCAGTTGAGTTTTGGCTCTCCAAGAATGGAAAATGCACAGCCTTGGTGGCACTTGCTTCAGGGCTGAACCATTCTCACATTACTCTTTTTTCCCCCATACTCAAACAGAATTTCATTTACTGTAACTCAATACAAATGCAACTATCACCTTTCTCTGATGCAGCAGCCACACAGCAAGGCAGCAAAGCCCCATGCACCATTACTGTCTTTCCTGAACCACCTGCCCTAGACAACCTAAGCCCTTGGCAACCCAATGAGCTGGTCCTTCAGAAAGGCTGTGGATCAGCAATAATCCTCTCAGATCAGTTCCAAGAGAGCACCCAAAGGCTTGCCTTCAACAAGGAGCCTGAAGCAGGCAGACCCTACCCCAGAATACCACCTGCTTCCTCAGCCCTTTTGAGAATCCACTGGGCTCCTTGGCGGGAAGTCTCTTGGGTAAGACACAGCACTACTTCTTTTTCAAGAGGCTTGAACATTCTGCCTGGCTGTGGCCTTTCCCAGCTTCAGCTCTTTATAAAGTTATTGCTCACATACTGTAGCTAATTCCCTTTGCTGAGTTTCACAGCAAATACAGCTTCTTGAATATTTGTTATGCCAACTCTGTGGCTGCTAGATTTGTACGTAAGGGAAAAAAAAATACATGGATGGATGGCAGGTAAATTAAAAGTGAGAGCTACTCAGCAACAGCTCTGGACATGTGTAGGCATTTCTGTGTGGTGCCTGTTTTTGCTGGCAAAGCAGGAAACTGAACATACCTAAGGTTAAGAAAATGCACATGGACAGAGCATGATATTTTCAAGAGTGGCTTCACCCAAACCTGTCATTAAACAAAAAGGAAACAGCAAGTAAACCAAGTAAAGGATCACTAAGATGTTCAGGGACTTGGAGGGACAAATCTGCTTTCACTTTTCCGGGCATTTTGCCTGTCAAATTATGAGCTTATTTGTGGTGCTAAATGCTTTGCTTGTGTCTCAAAAATACAGGAACTGCTGTCTTTTTTTTTTTTCCCAATGGAAGAGAGAAGTCATTAATGATCCCAAAGGTTAAGAAATTGGCACAGTCAGAAGCAAGCACTCCTTTATTTACTCATCAGCTGGTTTCTGTGTGGGCTCCCAACATGCAGAACTCCCCACTTGACTGCTTGCCTTCCCCAGAGCTTCTCTCTGCATTTGTCTGTGTGTACACACAGGCATCAACCTGCATGTAAAGGAATATTACCCAGCAATACTGGGCCAAAACTACACTATGCTTCAGCCATAGGCAGCTGTTCCAAACCAAACATGTTTGTGCTAAAACAAAGCCTGGATTGCACTATATACCCAAAGACTTCAGAGATGTTTACTTTAATCACAGGCTCTATATTTATGTCTGTATCTCCTAGATCTGTATAAAGGTGGAGTGGTCAGAGCCACTGATCACTCAACCAGTGTTCCCTAATATGCCAGCAACTAATCCCAAGGGGACTGGCTCAGAGATGACTGCCCACAGTTGTCCCTACAGAGGACTCTGGGTCTCAGGGTCTTTAATGCCAGAGTTTATAGCACAACATCATGCAAGGATTCACCTTCAGAAAGGGCTTTGTAAAACTCAGAATTGTAATAATTATTTGTGTTGCAAATACATCCCTATTTGGCCTTTTGCTGTCTGTAAAGCCACAGGATGCCCCAGGGCACAGCCAGCCCTGATCTTCCTCAAAAAGCAGAGAGGAGTCTACTCCTGCTGCTCTTGTGTCACCCCTGTTTTGGCATGTGCAATACCTGGAGCAGGTGGGAAGGCTCAGAATAAAAACAGCTACTTGTCCCTTTCTGCCGTGTTTTTAACTTGCTACTTCTGTTGAAGGGGGTCTCTCTGAATTGGGAATGTGGGGCAGTAACCCTGTAGAGGGGCTTAACTTCAGTCCTCCCATGGAAAATGGTGAAGACCTGCTGGATCAGGTCAACAATTCATCTCCAGTTTCCAGAGATTTTGTTAGAGGACAGGTGAGTGCATCAGCTTCAAAAATTTTGTCTATTGAGAGCAGAAGGTATTACCTGCTTAGGAAATTGCTTAGGCAATTAGATGTAATGAATTTTCTCTACAGTGGTAACCAGAGAAATCAAGAATCAACTCTGCCTGATTTTCCATTCAAACTTCTCTCCAAAGGAGCATATGAGGGAGAAAAGGGAGGAAATTACAATAAACTTCATCTAAGCATGGCAAGCCTCGCCCCTTGCATGCTTGGCTTGCCCCTTTCCATTTCTGTGTAATTTAAAATATTCATCCTTCAAATAAAAATTTAAAAAAAAAAAGACATTGAAAAGAGGTATGGAGCAGACTTATTAAACATACAGGTGAAATTTCAGTGCTTGTTTGTGGAAGCGAGTACAGAAAATGAAAGGGTGTTCTGGCAGAGAAAGAAATGCATTTACTGAGGTATCATGCTGCAGCAGTGCACGAAGGCCTTTAATGAGAGCATGTCCCAGTATGCTAAGTAGTCCTTACCTACATGGGAAGTTACATTTCATGACTCCTTCTGAAATCTAAAGACACAGCAACAAAGCACAGTAGCTTCTCTTTTACCAGCAGGAAAAGGAAGGCACCAAGCAGAGATCAGCCTCATACCTCAAAGTTGAGAGCAGAGCAACTTTAGAAACTTGTTCAGTCTGCTTACCCAGTGCTGCAGAGCTAGGAGCCCAGTGCCCATCTCCTCAGGCACATGCCAGCACTTAATCAGATGCCAGCTCACACGTCACCTTGCATATATCACCCTTGCACTATACACCAGGACACAGAGTTTGTATCTGAAAAGCTTCTCGCTTCAGTTTGTGCTAGATAAGTAATAATAGCATTAATGGACTAAAATATTAACATAAAAGACTAACTGCTGTAATTTCTTCATTGTATGATTCCAGCTAACAGCATCTTCTTTTCTCGAAGGGAGACTGCTTTGAAAGGATCAAGAGCAGCTCTGCAAAAGTGGGAGGAAAGGACATTTATATAACAATAAGCCTTTTCCCCCCTAATTTTCTCAGTTCGTTGCACAGTCTTCTCCTGTCTTTTGCTGATATCTCTTAATAAAAACATTAAAAGGATAAGCATAGGCAGCTCCATTTCCAGTGATAGGGTGGGTATGACGCCAATGAGAAACTTCATTTCATAAAATCTCCCTGCCCTACCTCAGCATTTATCAGCTTTTCTGCTTTATTGTCTAGTTAAAATGGAAATAGCCTATCTTCAGCTCTTAGTTATCAAGCCATGTGGATGACAGTGTCAACTGACACTAGTTTTCATAAGCTAGAAAAGCTGCCCTGGGGTAAGCAGCAGTGAGACCAATCAGATTTAGTGATTAATATTTCCTTCTTCAGAAATGATAAAGACACACATACAGTTGAAATTAAACTTCACTGGCAAAGATGAATTGAGAGATTAGCTGGAAAAACATCAGGCTTCTAAATGAAGGACCAATGATTTGATTCTTAAGTGGCATCAAGTTTTCTGGTAGTGTTATACAGACAGAGCACCAAAAACTAGGAAACAGAGCCAAAACTATTTCCTGAGCCATTAAAACAAAAACAACAACAACAACAACAAAAAAAAAAAAAAAAAAAAAAGCCAAACAAAAAACAAGACCTATTCTTGGTGCTTGCACAGTAATTGTTTGCATCACCTCCCACCAAAAATCCTTCCTCTCTTCTTTCAGCTTGGATGTGTTCTTTAGGATTCCTGCAGTGTTCCCAGTGTGGCTCTGAGAAATATCACACTCTTATGCTGTATTTTTATTCCTGTCATCCACCAGCAGCTTTCATTTCGCTTTGCTTGCCTGGCCACCTGAAGGAAATGCTTACAGTCTTTCAAACCAGGCTCACAGTGTTTGACTGTGAAGGTGTTACATCAGTGCTAAACCAGTGCACCATCAAAATAGAGCAACCCAGCTAATGAACAGGCAAACTCCACATGCTGGGTTCATGCCAGTGACTTTGGTATGCTAATGCTGGATATAACAGACTTTCACTGGCTTTACTGTCTCCTGTGCAGTTTTATTTTAGAATATTTACTCCCTAAAGATGTAAAAGGACGTCCTGCCTCAGCTTTCCTTGTAAGAGGGGTTCTAGCTAAGAACTGTCAGAGTGAAACATTTCTTTTTGCATGTATAAAACTCTCCTATGGCTTTCATGACACTTGCTTGTCCTTGTATGAGGAAGAGAGTGAGAAGAAATAGTGTGGCCCTCAGTGTCAAGTACTATGGCTAAGAGTCCCCTGCCATTTCTGGCTCACAGTCCATTTCTCTTGAGCCAAAGAAAATCCTGGGGAGCCATTGAAGTCTGATGGAAAACAGTGCAAAAAAAAGTTAATATGTTCTTACAGCTCAGCTTCTGGGCTTCCATGCTGTGCCCAAGCCACAGATGGGTGGAGAGCTATTGGATCTTGCCACACAGGAGCCTCATGGAAAAGCAAACCTGCAACCTCTGTCAGAAGAGCAGAGCTCTAATTGAGCTGTTATCTATTTGTCCTCCCCAGAGTTTTGGATTCCAAGGTAGCTCTGGGCAGTTCTAGGGCTGTAGAACATTATTGCCAGGAGCTAAGATGGTCCTTCACAGGATGCTGAGGCTGAGTCAGAACTTTCTAATAAAACAGAAAGCCAGATCCAGCAGGAGAGGCCTGGAAACAAAGAAGCCTTTGAAGCAGGACTGAGCAAGAACAAGAGAGACACAGTCCAGGTGGCAGAAGAGGATAAAGAATCCTGCTAAGCAATGAAAACTCTGAGGGTGAGAGAAAGGTCTGTCAGCACAGAAGAAGAGAGAGGCCAGGCTTAGAAACAGGAGAAAAAGAAGGCACTACAAGCAGGGGACAAAGCATTAGGAGCCAAAAGAGGCTGAGTAGGGCACTGAAATGAAAGAGACTGATTTATGGAACTTGAAAGCACAAGTGAAACATAAAAGCCTGGGGACATTCCATCCTAAGTGACTCCCCAGCTGAGGTTTTGAGGTTTCACAACACAGGGGGTAAAATATTTGACCTGGTTATCAAGAAATTTTTTAAAAATTCTCAGTCACTATCTTTTTCCAGAAAAAGTCATGCCTATCAGTTTGAAATACAGGAGTGCTACTATATAACTTTTAGGGTTTGTTTTGGCTTTTTCCTGGTATTCTATCAAACCCAATTTTGATGGTGTTTCTTTAGTATTGCACTTTTTGGTGAGTAGATAACCCATGAAGTGAGGGAATGAAATCATATTGCATCTAGTTGAAGCATGTTGTTGCTTGGAGCACTTACATTGCTCTGAAAGGGAGAAGGTAATTAGAGAGGGATTGCATCATACAGACATATCTGACAAATTAATATATTAAGGGACAAATTTTTAAGTCCAGATCACAACTTTCAAAAGTGCTTGGTTTGCGTTTGGACATCTAAAAAATGATCAGATTTTCGTGCTTCAAAATTTATCTCCAGAATGAAATGGAATGTTCATTTGTGAACAGTAAAGGTTTATGGTGAACCCTGAAGGTCACTGTAAATTAGAAAGTTGGATTCCTTTTCTCTCCATCATATGTTCTTAGTCCCTCTAATTTATACTCCCTCCCCTCAAAGGATTAGCAAATAGATTAATTTTATTTAAATGGGTTGTCAAAATGCAATGCAGTCAGCTTCAGCTCACATGTTTCAGCTCAAGAGCAGAAGCAGTCCATGCTGAGAGAAAGCCACACTACCAGTAGATCAGAGCTTTCAGTCAGGACCACAGGGATAGCTTTGATGACTTTACAGTTAGTTCACTATTAATAAAAATCTCTGCAAAATGTCTCTCCTGCATCCCCACTCTCCCCTGTGCCTGCTTCCTGTGGGCTCCATCAATTCTGATATCTGACTGCCCTCACAGTTCATGTGGATTAGGGGAAAAGAGTTTTGGAGAGGGGTGGATGTATGCACACCTATGTGTGCACACACAATGCACGGCTGACAAGCCACCTGCCAAAAGCTGCTTCTCATTCTCAGCAAGACAAACCCACAGCAGAGTTCAGAAGTCACTGCTGTTAGACAGTGAAAGGGCCAGTTCAAATCTGTCACTCCATCAGAGCATGGTATTCCCCCCGGTAAAGGTCACTTGGAGGGAAGATATGAAAGCGAGTCAATACTTGAACTTAACCAAAAAGCCAAGCAACCTATTTACTATGCAGTGACCCTGCAGTGACCTCATCCAAGCACATGCAGCTCCCACTGGCATCAGCTGGTGTCGTGAGTACAAACAACAAAAAAGTATTGCTGTGATAGGAAAATTCATCAGGAACATTTCTGTGGTTCAGTTTTACAAAACCTGTATGCATCTTTCAATCACTTTTCATAAACATTAATAAATTGCGTGGGACTTTGAAATACATGCTTTTATTTCCATCCAGGCGTTCCTAATGCTATTTCTTAAGGCATAGCGAGCAAGGCACAAACACCAAAGACATGGAAGAGTTGTTTAAGCTATGCTGTCTTTTATCTTGAACAGGAATGGTCACAGTGATGTTCTGAAATAAATTCCATTCTGAGTGATCATTCACTTAAAAGTAAGGGATAAGCAATTTTTTTTTTTTTTTTTTGTGGAAACACTGGAGGCCAAAGGGACAATTTGGAACTCCACTTGATTTTTTCAGTTCTCAAGAAAGCAACTAGTTCAGAAGGTAAAGAAAAAACTGATGATCCACATCTTCCAAAGACACACTGTCATTATCAGCATTGCAGAACCACTGCATGAATCACTGTTTTGTGTCACTGCTTATACACAGCTGTGCTGTCACTGTGAAGAATTTTTCTGCACATCAACATCCAAATCTGGATTAAAAGGGAAACCCAAACAGATTCATCTATTTCCTTCATGATTCACTCACTTGTCACCATCATGCCCGCAGTGCAGGGACAGAGAAGGAGAGCAAAAAATAAAACCAGCAACCCCGAATTATGGCAACCTGAGGTTGTTTCACAGCTAGAAAACAATCAGAACATCTTGCTTGACTCTGGGGTTTGTAATGCGAGTTTTAAAAAATTATGATCCCTGGTTTTGCCCAAACTAAGTTTATATTTCTAGTATAAAATGACCAAACTGCCTGTCTGATGTAAAAAGCTATTTTCTTTCTTCTCCCTCCTTTCCTCCCCACCCCACATGATTTGACAGCACTTGCCTCCGGTGCCTCAACAGTAGCTATGACTGTGTCTTAATGAAAAAAGATGTATAAAATATTACCATAACCTCAGAGGCATGAGTAAAGCCCTTATTAGAATTCAGGACCTACAGCTGGAAGGGGGGCTCGGGCCGGCAGATAAAGTTAACTATTGTTAGCTCACAAGTGGCTCAGACTTCCTGGCAACTGCAGTGAATTACTCAGCCCTTTATGCAGGGTTTCAGAAACAGTTCACTGTTTCACAACAAAAAAGGCATTCAGGCCGGGAAAGATGGTCTCCCAGGGCTCTAGAAAGCTAGCTTTAAGACAGTGAATGGACACTGGAGCCTCCTAAGTGAATGACCACTGTGGGAAAGGGTGGTGATGTCAGCCTGAATGCATTTCCAATGGTTTTGTCCCACTTTTCATTGCTTTTGCACTCACCCTCACTCTTTCTCTCCGCCCCAAGCTGTCCCCTTCCTGTTCTTTTCAGGCCATTATATGAAAAGTTTAGAGCTCACATGCACACAGAGGGGAGGGCCTGCTGCAGCATTGCTGCCATGGCAATGCTTCTCCACACTTTTGTTTCATATTTTAAAAAAATATATATACTGGGGAGTATGGGCAGTGGGGGGAGTTGAAAAAGAGAAGAAAAAATGAGAGGCAGAGGGACAGGAGAAGAGAGAGTGTCAGTATCCTGCAGCTCAGAGCTGAGGCTATGAGACTGGGGTGAGGGGAGAAAACTGGGAGCACAAGGAGGGGAACTGATGAAAGCAGCAGGGATTTGGGGTCCTTTGAAAAACAAATTTGTAATCCTTCACACTGCACATGTTTGAAAGGATCGGCACTTTTGAAGGCCTAGAGAAGAATTGGAATAATGTTCTTAGCTAAGCCCTCGGAAAGAACAGAGACGTGCTTTGGAAAACATACCCAATTACATAAGTTTATCAAAAGCTTTCAAAGGCTCCTCTGTCTACAACCAAAAGGGGGAAAAAAGCCAGTGGAGAAGTGAAAGAGGGAGAAGGCTCCTTAGTGCATTTACCCATGGCACTGGGTGAACAGCAGCTAAGCTGACATCCTTCAAACCGGTGTGGCCCACCATCCCAGACCTCCCTGTTGTCACCAACATGCAGGACTCCAGCAACAAGCCCTGAGAGTGCCTATGCAAAAACCAGAAAGACTTGTAGGCAGCACAAGAATACGGAGCAAAGCTCTCAATATGCACTCACTCCTTGTAAATAAAACCATGAGTCCCTGGCCAGCAAGCCCACCAGGTCTGCTTTCTGCTTTCCATGAAATGCTTGCTGCTCCAACAGATAAACGTATGCAGGCTTGGCTAAGCCTGACCTGAGGCAAAATGATAGGATAACAGCTTTGCACAGAGGTCAGGCATTAAAGCTTAGCTCACACTATGTTCTCAGTGTGCTGGGGTTTTTGCTTTTAGCATGTCTAAGAATGCAGATGTACACAAGGTTGTGTCAGCAGCAATGCCCCCATGGACGCTTCCCTTCCCTCTGCCTGAGCTGCAACCCTCTTGCACCAAGTTTATTTTGCTGATGCATAATATGGCACAAATTCCCAATCCTGCTGTAATGATAGTAGCAGAGACCAAGACAGTTTGATTCCCATAAAACAGGTGAGGAGAGTTCTGGCTTCACCTAAACTGTCTTTATATCAATCCTTTCTGTTACCCTCCCTCAGCCAGGCAACATTCCTGTGCAGCCAGAGGTAAAAGCACAGCAAAGGCAACATGTAAATTCAGTAACATCAGTCCTGTGCCCACTATGAGGCTCACTTCAGTAAGTTTTCATCTGATAAAACTTACAAACCTTGTCTACACTGTGCTTTTATTGCATAATAATTCTTGTGTATGGTAAAAGGCACAGCTTTTTATGCTTAAACGGGAAAGCTCTGTGGCTTTCTCATACTAAACACAGGCTCCCTGTCTCAAAACAGGATTTAGCAGGGGGGTACTTTGACCACATTAGCTCTTGTCTGGATAAAACCAAATCAAACCTTTATGCCATAGCTTAAGAGGGCAAACACAAGTTTTTTGAAAAAGTTTTTCAAAACTATCAGTGAGTGTAGAACCACCTGCAGTTAGACTCAAAATATGAAACTCTCCTTTTGCCCTGATGAGGAGATATCTGCTCCAGAGCTCCTGAGGTTCTTCTGAAAGTTCCTGTCCCAAAGATGATCCACTAAGCATACTTTAAGCAATCTTATGCCATAAATGATGGACATTTATTTTCCTGAGGCAGTATTTCCTCCTCCTTCCTTTGCTTAAAAAGACTTCAACACCTTATCTTGTTCTGCTTCCATTTAGCAGGGGACCTCACATCTCAGATCTTGTAGTAAAACCCAAAGACCAAGGAAAGCTCTGGAAGTGTGATTTTGTGGGTGGTTTAGGCCAGTCTGTGGTCTGCAGCCAAAGAGGTAATCAGCCCTGGACACAAGCTGTGGATTTGCTTGTGGATGGTAAGCTTATGATTCCTGATGGCAAGACAGTCTCCCATGAACCTACCCCAAATGTGAAATCCTCCCTTAGCCATCTTTTGCTTCCTGGGCTGGCACTGACTGATGCAAATAATATTCCAGTTCATTATAAATCAACTCACTAGCTTCAATAAACTTACACAGTGCCAACAGGAAAGCTCCTTTATACAGATTTTAGCCAAAATAAAAACCAGCAGGACTTATAATTGATACAGGTGTTTTAGTATCATCAATCAGGTGGACATGCCCATTGAGAACTTGTGGCCTCTGTGTCTCCACAGCTGCAGGGACTGAGGTGGTAATTCTTTTACCCTGATGCCATTTACCTAAATTGTTAATCCACTAAAGATAAATAAGTGCTAAGAAAAGCACCACTGGAATTTTAGACTGCCTGCCTGAGGTATTTCCTCTCCTGAGCTTCCCTTCACTTAGTCTTCCAACTTCTCCATTTCATTAGTTCTCTTCTGGTCTACAGCAGGTTTCAATGAACAATTTAAAAAAGATTTGTCAATGTAAAGAGTTTAAAAATTAAATTACTTTTCAAGGCTTTTTTTATATGCTAAGGGGGGAAAAAAAGAAAGAAACTAAACGTCTCAGATATTTCCTACTCTGGTTCTAAATATAATGGGCCAGGTTCTTCCAAGCCCTCTGGAGCCTCAAGGACCCTGGGGTGCAAGGTCCTCGTCCACCACCCAGCCCTGGCTGAGGTGAGCCAAATCCACATTTTAGTAATGCTCTATCTTGAGTAGAAATGTCTCTAAGGTGAGGCTATCCAGGAAAGATCACCTAGAAAAACACTGTTTCCACAGAAAAATATTTTGCACTGTTTAGAATGCCCTTCTCTGTTCAAACAGCCTTGGGTTTTCCATGTAACTGCTGCAATGTACCAACAATTCTCTACCATGGCACTTGGGAAAACCCCTGCTCTGAGGCTGTGAGGTGTCATCTGCAGCAGATGCACTGCTGTGCCCCAAGGGCTCCAGAGATATTAGTTCAGTTTTGGAGGTAAATGTGTGACTAAAGGTTAACATTTTGAAAATTTGAGTTACAACAATTTTTTTCATGGAACTTTACTGCTACACAAAGCTTCAGATATATTTTTACTTTTTAGTCTTGATTTTAGATGAAAAAAATATGTGGAACTGTATCAAAAGCTTGCAGGACAGAAGGTCCTGTCTGCTGTCAGCTGTTTGAAGGTTGTCTATAAGTCAGACTGTCTTGTCTGACACCAGGCTTTTAGTAAGCAACCAGCATCACCATTCTCTTTCACTTGTCACAGAAAGGTTCATACCATTATGGAGTTCCAGTCATTTAAGATACTAGTCTAAGAAAGATGGAATGTCTCAGCTAAATTTTAAACAGCTCAATGAAATAGCTCCCAAAGTTTGAGTTGGATAAAAGTCATAGGAAATAAACAGTATGAAGGCAGAAGGCCAAAACAAGATTTAAAAGGCTTTTGAACTCTATCCAGACAAGATCAGGGGAAATTAAAATGATTTTCTAAGAGCTGGATCCTGGCAGGTATATTTTAAACTGGTATCTCCTGAAACCTTTCTATGCTTCGATCTCTCACAGCTTTGCTATGAATATGGTTAATGGCATTTTGAAAAGAAAATCTTTAGTATTACAACGTACCTTTTTTCCCTATGGCACATTCCTAATTCCTTGTATGTAAGTTCTTCACAGACACTGGTAAGTTTATTCTGTCTCCCTCCCTTTCTTTAGCCTCTGGGAGCTGAGGAAGCAGGTTTTCCCAGTTTTCCACCAGGAGCTATTAAAACCTCCTTCTGGCAAAGATTAAGTCTCTACTGCAGCTACTTTCACTACAGAAAGCTTTTCTCCCTCTCCCCTTCCTGGTTTTGGCTGTGGTGGAAAAGTTTGACCTCCCTTCTAAGCCCTTCCTCCTTTTTCACATTCTTTATCCTCCACCTATACTTTTCACTGTCTCATATCCCTCCAATTCCTCTTCATCAGCCTTGCCCTCTAATTTAAGTTCTGGATTCTCCTGGTCCTTTATATCTCAATCTTTCATCTCAGACATCAACCTCAGTACCAATGGGCTTCTTTGATCTGCAGCTTCATGTCTTGTTCCCTCATGTTTTTACCACATTTGCAGCTCCTTCAGAACTCCTTTTCTCCATGGAAATGGCCATGCACTTTACTTTCTCTCAGCCAAACACTGATGCTTCCCCTGCTCTTACAGCCCATCTACCTGCCAAAGATGTTCTATGTCATGACACAAACTCTTACACGACCTTTCTGTAGCTTACTCCTCAGCAGCTTAGTCTCAACTCCTTTCACAGTAAGTCTTAGGAAAAAAAAAAAAAAAAAAATGAAAGAACAAATAACCTTGGCTCTGGTTCTCCACTCCCTTCTTTCTCTTTACCCTCTCCCCCTTCAGCTTTATTGAATATGCTTCTTGCAGTAAACATCAGATGTCCTTTCCTCCACTCCTACCCTGGACTCTTTCCAATACCACTCTAGCAGCCCACAAGAAAAAAAAAAAAAACCAAACAAAAAAAAACCAAAAAAAAAAATAAAAAAGACCTGCACAATCAAATATTTCACCCTTGTGGCTCTCTCAGGTGACTTCAACATACCTTAAATCCTATTCTCCCTTGGCTTTTATGTCTCTGATCTCCTCAGTCTTCTACTCTTTTCTCTAAAAACTTCTCATTTTTGTATAAACTCCAAATCTCTGATATCATTCCTCAGATCACCTTCTTTCCTGCTTCTTCCAAGTGTACTTGGGTAATCCCAGCCACATCAATTTCTACAGTATTTTATGTTGTTTCTCAAAACAATCTGGGATGAAAATTTTTATTGTTATCATCATTGGTGCTTTAATGTAAATTCAATTCCTTTGATAATCCACATTCAAATTAATTTTCTGTGGTAATGCAAGAATGATATAACTGGACTAAACTAAAGTAATATTTCTCTTGATTTCCCTTGTTCTCATTCTTCTTCTAATCATTGTTCACACAGACAATACTATGGATGTATAGAATTCCTTCATTAACTCCAAAACCTAGATAATGGTTCTTTTCTTTCTATTGGTCTATTTTTCTACAAATGTCTTGTTCTCTGGAAATACCTCATTCCTTGTACAAATATCTCACTACCAAGTTAAGGTCCTGCTCCCCTTTGATCTTTCCATGGTACTAGGAGTACTCCTGAAATGCTTGGCAGTTAATAGCTGATCATTGATTTAAGTGGGAAGTGAGAAACCTGAATATTTTATCGGATCTGGGCCATGGTCCCCCCTTAGGGAGCTTTTATCCACATAAACTCAGAGTATCTGTGTAGAATGCAAAGGTATCTGGCTCTGCTTGAGAGATCTACAATACAAGTACTGACAGACAATGTCTAGTTTCATGTTATATGAATAGACAGGGAGAAGTCAGGTCAATTCTGCTCTCTTGAGTTTCATTTCATTTGGGAGTAGAGCAAACAACAGACTTCCTGCCCCAGGGTGACACAGAGTGATGCAGTCCCTCTGATTCTGGAAAGCCCCTGACCAGCTGGCACTGTCACTGCATGGAGCAGTCTCCCATGGCTCCTACTGTGGAGGCTGTGCAGACTGGAGCAGCCCCAATGTGCTGTTCCTCAGGCACACTGGGGCAGGGTGACAAGATTTCACACTGTACCTGTTAGAAACCCTAAATTAACCTGAAAACACTGCATCTCCAGCAGTACAAAATACTGTTTGCATGCTGGATGAGAGGCTGGAAGGTGATGACCTTTCACTCTGCAGCTAGCTGGGGAGTGCCCTGACCACCATGCTGTAAGCTCGGCTTTGACTATGTGGGTATGAAAGCACTGCCCATTGTTGCTGAAAATCAAATTGTGTCACTGTGCACAAAGTAACTGAAGTGCAGGAGGGGAGTGGCTCAAGGTTTGTTTTTCTTTTAGGGGTAGTACTAAATTGGGGGACCCTGACCTGAGATAGGATCAATTTACCAGAAACAGCAATGAGGTAAGAAAACTAACAGTAACAGCAAGTAGCAATACTACTAACAAAAATGTACAAAGAGAGGATGACTTACATACAAAATTCGCACCAAACCTGGGATGGTGGAAAAAATATTGGACAGATCCTTCACCCACCATACTTTCCCATGACTGTAAAGGAACACCCATTTTTCCTGAAAGCAAGAGTCCCTTTCCCTTCAGCTCATGGAAGTGACTTAAGATGGCATAGAATAATACTGGAGTCTTGGCTACACTCAACCTCTCCATGCTCTGCCTCTGCATGGATGCTACAAAAAATTAGCCTGTGTTTGGCCAAAGCCAGTCCTCTTTTGTTTCATCTTTTATGTCTGACTGTTATTCTGTTAGTCTTATCACTGCCTTACTGTACAATAAAAGCATTTTAGATTTTAATTGCTAATGAAATTCAACATTATTTATTGGTTTGGTTTTTTTACATGAAAGGCATAAAAAGTTTAAACATTAAAGAAAATCTGCCAAACCTTTGCTCCACGTTTCACTGCTGAAAGTGGATTTTTGCAGTGGTAAAAGCGCTAGAAGCATCTAAAGAATCTGAAGAAAGAGCTTGGTCTCATTCTCTAGGTATTGATTGGAGTTTCTTTAATTCTTTGTCATGTGATGAAACTTTGCTGATGACCCACAAACACCAAGAGCTGAGGTTTCAAATACTGTGGCTTCAGTTACACACGTCACAACTTAAGTGACTTTCTCAATTAGTCTGGTCCCTTGAGCATCAGAACTGCAAGTGAAGCCAGTTAGACCTTCTGATGGTCATCACCTCTGAAACCATTGCATCATTTAAACTTCAAATGTCATGTTGTATATTAATAAAAAAAAAAGCTTAGAAACAAAACAACTCAGAAACAAAACTTACTCCTGTGACAGAACCATATTCATCTTTAGAGAACCTTCACAGAGAAAGATTCTGAGGTCATAAAATGTGCTTCCACAAGGGATGGAAGAGATCCCAAATTCCCTTTACACACTCAGAGAAGAAACCACTTTATTCCATCCCTATGGTTAAATAACAGAGTTTTTTTATTCATCTCAGAAAGTGTCACCCATTTCTATCTCCATGTTCTCTGTACTCCTACAAAAATCAGAGAAAAGGAAGAGACTGGAAAGAATCTGACCTGAGAGAGGGGCAGAAGGATGGGAAGTAAGGCCAGGCAGGTATGGCTTGTTTACTCTCTGGCAAATTCCAGAAGACACACGGAAATGAAAAATCGTGAGGAAAACAGATTACCACAGAAAGTAAAGTCAGAAATATTTTCCATCACCAGGACCATAAACTATCAAATATATGGGACCTTCTTGGGCCTGAAGAGAAGGCTAAGCATCCACATTCTGCACAGCAATGCAACTACCAACCACATTTGACTGACAAACCCCCTCAGTAAAGTGAAACACGTCACTTAAATGTGCATAGCAACCTTTTCAAACATAAATAATTTTGTCAAAGAGCAGATGCATGGATAGATAGACAGATCAATGTCTTACATCTATAGAATTAACTACAAATTTGGATAAAGAAGTATTGCTTGTACAGTGGAGTTCATAGCCAGCCTGTGGAAAAAACTTTTCCTTGCTGCTTGCTGAAAACTCCCCCACCAAACCAATTAACCAAACAAACAGTAAAACCTCACTTTTTAATTATCCCTTAAG
Organism: Erithacus rubecula; assembly: GCF_903797595.1. Taxonomy (NCBI): domain Eukaryota; kingdom Metazoa; phylum Chordata; class Aves; order Passeriformes; family Muscicapidae; genus Erithacus; species Erithacus rubecula. The sequence goes on from NC_136685.1 coordinate 72,875,266, forward strand.
GAACACATAAAACCAGCTTCTGATTAGAGGCGAGCAAAATGCAGTTAAGAAATATGTATAATATAAAGAAAAAAAATGTACTTCTCTTTATGCTGACATAATTAACATTGCCCATTAACCAGGACTGCAATACCCAGGAAAAAAAAATGAGGTAGAATCTTTTACACAACAAACAACAACTTGTGAAAATTAACCACAGGTGAGATAGGAGAAAACAAAATCCAAGCATTGAAATATACTTAATACTCAATTTTACATCTCAGTGTTGCAAAAACCATTACAGTTGTTAGCATGAAAAGCCCAAGGAAGACAATGACAGCAAGATGACCCTTATGAGTCCCACACTGAGGTTTGCATTTTAATGCTTCATAACACACTTGTTTGAGATGCAAGGAATCTATGCCCTGGAAATGGAGTTTTATGTGGTGAAAGACAACTAGACCAGTCATGGTTTAAGAAATGCAGGGAGCAGAAAGGCATTTTGTGGGCATCTGATAAAAGCCTCCACTTTAAATCCTTCAGACTCAATGGAGCAGAGAAAGTCCCTTGGCTGGTGTGAGCAAAGAACTGGTGGTGCTGAGGAAGTGAAGTAGCCATTCATCACCATGGCATGGGAGAAGTTGCATGAAGGATGAGAAATGCCCTCCCAAGCACCCTGAACTCAGGCAGTAATTATGTCAGGCATTTGACCCACTGAAACCACTCTTAGTCTCTAACAGAGGCACAGTTGTACAGCCAAACATTCACAATCTTAGTCATGTTTAAGCAGCTTCCAGTAAAGATGACACAGGTCTATTAGAGGAATTTGCACATTCCCTCGGGAACTGATGGGTTTCTTTAGAGTCTTTATCTTCAGCCTTGGCTGCCAACTTCATCTTTACAGTTCTTATCCCTTATTTCTCCTGAGAACCTAATAAATTGAATATTGTCCCCAGAGATATGATTTTTCCGACTAGAGGAAATATGGTTTAGTGAGGGATGACTGGCTTATGCTATGAATTTCCTAAATGGCTGATTTGAATATGTATATTTAAAAACCTGGCCGTGAACCTTAGTTTGGGGTAGAAAGGAAACACTGTTCTCCAATTTTTCCTATAAGAAAAATAGTAAACACTATACAAAATGCATCACCTATGCTAAAGAGCTGATGTATCACCTTCTCTTTCCTTTAGCATTTCTTTGTGTAACTCCTTGTATATGATCCAGGGATGCTGGGAGAATAAAACTGTCCTTCCTCACACAGGAACCAATCCTGTCAGGCCAGGCATTCTCTCTGGCTCTGAAGCTGCCTGATGCCACTGAAATCAATAGAGTTATCATAATTTGCAGCAATGGCAGCCAGTGTCAGGTCCTTCTCTTCCTTGGCAGTCTGCAGCTCTGGCTCAAAACCAAGAATAAAGTACTTTATCCTATGGGCAGTGAACTAGCACTGCTGCTGGAACCCAGACAGGCTGGAAAGAGAAGACTCAGGGACACCCCCCACCCCATCAGCTCCCCCACTCACAGACCAGAAAAAGGTGACAAAGGCATTGTTGTCAATCTGTTGGATGGATCATTTTAATGTTTAAGGGCTGGAGCAACTAAAACAATTTAAAATCAAAAAAGGTCCATAAGACTTTTACAGGATTTTTTTATTATTGTTGCTCTATCACCAAGTAACTTAACAGTATTTAGCTGAAATAATTGGAATTCTGGCAGCATGGAATGGAAGTTATCTGATGGTGAATCAAGTCTTTCAGGAATAATGCACAAAACCAGGGGTGCAGGAGATACCACATATCCAACTTAACAGAAGTGGACCAGAGACAGAAGTAAACACAGCCCTTGCAATTTTCTAGGTGAAGTCACAATGATAACTGTGGTAGTATTCTGTCCTTCTCCACTTCATATTTTGGTATTTTATAACAAAATGAAACTAATTAAATTGTCACTAATTGTGTTCCCAGGATTTTTTAGAGTAAGTTCTGTTTACAACTTTACCTGACAACCAGAGACCTTTTAAGGCATTTCAAACAAGATTTCAAATAGGTAGACTGATTTTGCTCCTTCTCCTCAGGCTTCAGCACTCTTATTTTGGCAATATCATTTTATTTTCTAGTAGAATTCAAGCAAATGCTGCTCATAAAAGCATACTGGAAATTAGCACACCTTATGTATATTTTCATGAAGCCAAGTTCACTCTCTATCATCTACTTGAGCCTATATATTTGACTAGTCTCCATTGGTCACCTGAATTGTGCACTGGGTGCACACAAGAGACAGTCACATTTATTCCTGCAATACTGCATTGCATTTAGAATAATCTTGTGTCCAGCTCCCCAAAGATATCTTTTATGATGCTTTAATTAAATCCTCACCTCACACCCATGAGGTGCTGATGAGAAATTCTGTTATGCAATAGAAAAATAGTTATTACTGTGGCACTGTGGGAGCACCAGTACATCAGCTGTCCTTTGGAAGCCAAATGAAGGTTCTAGGGGAAAACATTGTGGAAAGACTATTAGAAAATATCACCACTTTTAAAATGACCAGCCCATGCAGCCATGGTGACTGGATTTTTCCTAAGTGTCTTCCTGAGAGCAGGGGTTTAATCCAACCATTGCCAACCCAGCCTCTTCCCCCAGCAGAGTCAGATTTTTTCTCCTACAGTCCCCTTCATACAAGCTGAGCATCTCAAGAGTCAGGGGAAAATTGAAGGCTTGCATCTATTCCTTAGCTCAGTGCTTAGCCAAAGCCTTCTATTGTGCCTGTGTCCACTCTTTATCTGCAGCCATGGGGTACACAGAACTGAAGGCAGAGATCACACAGGCAGAGCTTCAAACCCATAAAGGGTAAAGCTGGTATAGCATGGATCTGTGTGAGCTACTTCAGCAGCTCCAGCCTAAGGTGCAATCCATGCCTCACTGCATTCTGCTGCAGCTGCACTGAGCATCCCTCAAGACTGGCATTGTAAAACTAATGTGCTCCCTGCTGTAGTAAGATAAATGATTACTAATGAATATGATGTGCTCTCTTAGGGACATGCTTTAGGAGTGGACTTGGTAGTGTAGGGTTCATGTTTGGGTTCAATATTCTAAAGGTTCTTTTCCAAGAAATTACTCTCTTATGATTCTATATTGCACTGGAGCCACTGAGGCATAAATGGGTCTTCACATTCCTCTGCATGCTCCTTATCACCACCACCACTTGCAGTGCTGAAGTATCCTCAGCAACCTATCTGGCCTGGAAGATGTGGGATTTGATGAAATGGCAAGCAGATCCCAGCTAGAGACTGATTAAAGATCTGAGTTCAATAGCAAGATCTTCAGAACAAGGAAAAAAGGTCCTGATATCATGGACTGGGATTTTACAAAAGGCCCTGAGCAATTTATGAATGCTAAATTTCATTGTGTCCTGTGAGAAAAGCACCAGGAGGGAGAGAACTTGGTAAAATGTCAAGCATGAGTAGAGACCTGATAAGACTCCTTCTATAAAATTAATTTGGAATAACTTTGGGTTTCATTTCAGTGCAGAGAGAAGATTAGGGTCAGGGGTTGTTTTATCTTCTTCTCAAGTGATGTTGTTATTCCTTTGTACATTTCTATAATAAACGTCTATGAATTGCCATCAAATAGTCACCTGCAGAATTCAGTTTTACTGCCTCAGTCAAATGCATAATCTTTACTCCAATTTAGGAGAGCATTACAGCCATGTGCAGTAGTCCAGACCCTCATTAAAAAAAAAAAAAAAGCAGCCATTTAATTTAATGATCCATAGCAGGGCTTTTTCCCATCAAAAGGCTAGATAAATCACCATTATCAATGATATCCTCATTACAGTACATGGTACAAAACAATTCTATAAATACTAATGCTATACTGAGCTTTGGAACTGGCTATATGCACCCCAGAAAAGGAACCTGGCAGTAACTCTGGAGAGGAGCTGGAGCATTATCACACCTCAGGCACAGTCCTTTTCCATCACCTTAGGACACTTACCCAGGAAGTGACTTCCAGTTTAATATTCTTTATACATAAAAGGGTTCAACCTCACAGCTCCCTCCTCTGAGGAAAGACATTTAACCATCTTATCTAATATCAAGTTTATGAACAGGCCTATGTTATGGAGCCATCAGAATGCCATTTAGGTATGAGATGTCTTTTGAAGTGAAGCCATGAACTCCATCATTGATACTGACATAGCCATCATATGCATCCTCCTCATGAACAGCAAAAGTAGAGAGAAAAAGGAATGAAAGAAAAAAGGAAAAAAAAAAAAAAAAAGTTTTAATTTCCATCCCTTCTGGAAAGTTGTTTCCTTTATTTTCCATCACACATATCAAGAGAGTTTTGAAGGAATAGAAGTAGTGTTTTGTATTACCATGTAAGATAAAAGCCCTCAAGAGGTAGTTTGAGGAGTTGAGGCAGGTGTACAGATCCCTTGCTTCTGGCTCTCAGGCTCAAATCAAGTTTACAATGGTCAAAGCTTGTGCCCTTGTGAAGTGCTCTAAGTGAAGGTCCTGACCACCTCTAGGTCCAGCTGGGAGGGCCTACAGGACCAGCTTTTGCATGTGAGAAAATTATACTGGGCCATTCACTTAAGAGTTGGACGTAATGATCCCTGGGGTCCTTTCCAAGTCAGGACATTCTGTGATCCTAATGGATCTGTGATCTGTGCACTGATCAAGTGGCTCCTCCACTCTGGCACACAGATGTAATGGGTTCCTGAGAGTGTCAGCAAAGACTCCAGATGTGTTTGGCTGCATCCAGACTAAATGCCCAACTGCTTCCATCCCTGTTCTCTTTGACTTTGTGTGGGACAGGCTCTTTGTCTTGTTTAAGCCTCTAAATACAGTGCAGTGTGTTTAGGCCATAGTCACTCAATGCACACACCTTACAACAGCTTAATGCACTGGGAATGAAAGAAGTCTGACCCAGTAACCCCCTTTCTGCTTTGCAGGAGAAGGGAAGGGGGTTGCACATATACCAAAATCTGAAATGCTCACAGAGCCCTGAGAACAAGGCATCAGATGTCATCAAGAGGAACATAGGCTGCCATGCACAATTTCAATACCTAGCATTTATTCAATTTTTTGCCTTTTTTCTGTCCCTTGTGGACACCCTTTTTTTTTTTTCTTGTTCTGTTAATAAACTGGTTTGGTTTTTTACTTTCACCCCCTAGTATCCATTTCTCTCACTGGTAAAAAGAAAGAATTATTGAAACCCTTTCTCTTTAGAGGAAATGCTCATTCCAGGACATTTACTTCTGAAATTTGTCTTAAAACCAAGACACATGCTTTATGTAGTACTCTGGCTTTACTAAATCTGCCAGTAATGCCTCTGGTACCACTGTAGAAATTCCCCCTGCAAACAGAAATCCCATGTTATATTGGCCATCCTGAGCTCATAACTTTCAAGACTCGTCTATGTTTCCAGCACTGGACAGGGGGACATTACTAGCTTATAGATCATTCAGTTCAAACCTTCGTGAGGCTGCTCTTTTTATACTGCTTCTGTCCAGAATGGATTTGGTGCTTTCAAAGTTGGGCATTAATTTTTTTCTTAATAAGATATCATCATAAAACATGCAATTTAGTGCTTCGTTTCTTCCAATTTCCATATAGGAATCCAAGTCTGCTAAATTTGAGCTTTAATCCCCCTGGCCCTTCATGTAACTCCTGCTATAGACTATGAAGGGTTACCGACCCATAGCAAATAAATTAATAAGCTTGCATAATTATATTTAGGTCATTTTATTTCAGACCGTGAAATCAAAATCTCTGTTCACATTAGTGCAGGAATTGCTCTAACTAGCCATTGGGGCTCCCTTGATATGCCATCTGCAAATGCAGCAGACTGGCACCTGCTGGACCAAAGAATCCATCCTCATAGATTGCATACATGGTTTTTTTCCATTACCTTTTCTGGGCATCAGCTTTGAATCCTATTTCTATCTATTTCCTGTCTCAAAAGCGTAATTCTGCCTTACAGCATGATCTTTGTCTTTTGCAGTCAACAGTTGCTGAAAAGTCTCACATTACTACCAGGTGGTCAGATTACTTGTCTTCCAGCTGTCTTGGGGTGCAGTGCAGAAGGTACTGGCACAGCCACCAGAGTCTGGGAAGCAGGGCTGTGCTCCTCATGGGAAAATGTGTCATAGCACTGTCACTCATCCCACTTCTCATGCCAAAAGGACACCGTCCTTATGGCAGTTTGAGTCTTTAGAGGTTCTTACTTGGCTCTTCTTGGCTCCATTTCACCTTATGATCACTTTAAATTGAAGGCTTGGGAAGGTTCTGCATCTTGGGTTGCTGCTATCCCCAAGAATCTAATTGAGCTTGAAAAATAGTTCTTACTTGTATACCTTGTAGTGTGGTCACACAGGATAAGGCCGGTAAGGTTAACACCTAAATTACTGTGATCAGGATACCTTAGGACCCACCACAGAGAGATATCCATTACATACAGCATGGAGTCATGAAGAGGGATCTTCCTGCTCCTGCTGTATGCTTAAAGGGCCAAAACAGGACCATCATTCCATCTCTTTCCCCAGAGACTCACAGAACACTACCTCTGCCCATAGCTAGCAACAATATAGACAGCCTGCCAACTGACTGACCACCTGGCATTTCTTGAAAAAACATCTGCACACAGCTGTCCTGTGAAGTGGGCCAGCTGTCATCCACAGCTGGATGTGAATTGCCCACACATACCATGGTGAGGACGAGGAAGAGCATGAGAGGATCTTAGTTGAGAAAACAGACTTAGAATGTGTCCCAGAATGGAAGATTATTTCACTGCATTACTTCTGATATATTAGTCAAATACTAGACAGTAGAGACAAGCATCTAGAGCTGCATGGAGTTCACAAAGTTAGCAGGGCTACAGATGAATGTGTGAGCAACAGGGCAACTTTCAGACACTTCGTTCATTGGTGGCTATAAAAGTGACAGACCTTATCCAGCCTCTGCATAATAAATCTCAAAAATAGTGGCATCTGGATGGTAAGAGGATGTACCAAAGGAAAGATCATGCTATACATGCCCTATGCTGATACACTTTCCTGCACATCTGCTGGTAGCCCTGCCAGCCTGGTATACTGAGCTAGATGGCTCTCTAATCTAAGAGAGTTCTCATGTCCTTCTAAAGGAGGGTCTATGGGACGATAGGTCATGGTAGCAGAAAAATTACATCTTTCCCAGCAGAAATGCCTCCATTCACCCTGCAGTAAAAGTGAGGTTCCCACCTGCTGCAGTACAACTTGTATTTGAATAGCTGAGGGTAGAACTCCTGGAATTCACATTTCTATACCTTTAATATAACCTGAGAAGAGTTTACCTATCTGGAATTTTTGGATGCAGCTATTTCATATGAGGGTGATTTTTAGCAGATGTAGCCATTTTATACTTACAAAGTTAGCAATGATTTTGGCACAGGGGGTTTTGTGTGCAAGAAAGCCACTGAAAGAAAACATGAATCAGAAATGAAAGTAAATCTAAGCAGAAATGAAAGCAGCTGCCAGCTTCCAGCACAGCATTCCGCAAGTTTACTTGTGTAGTCATCACGCTTTTAAACTTAAACCATACAGAGTTTGGCAAGAGAAAAAACAGAAACAACAACAAAAAAGAAAAAAAACAAAACCACCACAACACATTAAGGGATGCACAAAAAAAATCAATTTTGTAATTTAAGTGATGACTTCCTTTGAACATCCTTTTCATTTGCATCTAGCCCTTCCAAGTACTGTGCACGGGGGGTGCCGGGTCCATTGCAGGCGTGGTGGACAAGCCAACAGGGGGCAGCCAGAGGACAGAAATGAGCATCAGAGACCGACACCCCTTCACTGGAGAGCCCAGAAAAGCAACAGTCAATCATCCTACCAGCAGCCTGCTAGCTGGTCTCTAGACTGATTCATTAGACAGACACCCCCCTCCCTGTCTCATCATTCCATTAGGACACAGGAAGATTTCAGCCTTTCATGGGACAAAAGGACATTCTCAGGAATGCAAAGGACTGAAATATCATCTCATACCCTGGCATGCTTCCAGGACACCAAGGATGTGCAGTCTCCTTAATCACAAGTCCTTTTTTGGTCTTGCTGCATTTTAAGAAACTAGTCTGACTCAAAGACGATATCAAGTTCGCCTAAAGTAGCCTGGAGGATTTGCATTTGAAAGCCATCCAGCCAGAGCTTTACCAAAAGAGTCTTTCTGAAATTAAAAACAGAAAGAAGAGTCTTGCTTGACAGTGTTTGGGGTTTTTTTTCCCCTCAGCTTTGCCCTTGGGCTAGAACACTGTTTTCTGCCACCATTATAATATTTTTGGAAGGTGTGCTCCTTTTATTTGGGCAAGGTCACTGAGCAGCCCACCAAAAGGACAGACACAAGCTATTTTGGAAGGCTGTGTTTTCATTCTGAGGATGTAGTCACACAAGTGCACCTCTGCTTCATAGCACTGTTCCTATACCAAAAGCCAGTGTTCATGGAAGATCAAACTGGGCAGCTTGGCATTGCAACTGCATTGGTCACTGGCTCTTAAGGGAGTTTATTGCTATGGCATAATGTTGTCAGAGCATAAAATTAGAGGTCTGACAAGTAAGGATTTCTCACAGGATCCTGTACCTTTGGTGGACTCTGGAGCCAAACATAACCAGCTCTGACTTTCATCTCACACGTGGGATAGTTATAAATAAATGAGAGATTACTCTCCTCCCTGTGAAACAAGAGAAGTGAGAAAAGGAATGTTACCCGATGAAATCACTACAGCCTAATCTTTTCAAAACACTGCTACTGAACTCACACTACTGTCATTTCTTCTTGGCTGCCTCGACTTTCTAGAGCCCTTTTTCAATTATTTCCTACTCTTGAATTTTAAACTCAAGTCTTCTACCTCTGTTTTTGAGGTACAGTGAAGTTTTTCCTCACATCCACAGGACTTCTCTTCCTCAACAGCTGCATCCACCCCCATTGTTCCTTTCAAGGCACTTTAACTATTCATCTATTCTTGTCTACTTCTCATTTATCAGCCCAAATTTTAATGTAATTTTATATTCTTAAGTAAAAAAGACCTATTTCTTTTTTCTTAGACTCAGTGTCAAAAGCTCACTCCTGCCCTATAACACTCTCCATGGCTGCACATTTTTTGTTATCTTCTAGCTCTGATATTTGCTAGCAGATATGACAAAGACTGGGAGCCACAGGCACATTCACAAACACAGTAACTGGAAAAGAACAAGTTAAGATAGTGGTATTTCAACATGGATGTCACTTCAGTTCTGTCCCCATCATTAATTCTAAAGGAGTCTTTCATCTCTACATTATTGTATTTTCAAGCTCTATAAAGGATGTTTCTCAAATTCTTAAGCAATTCAGAGCACATATCCTAGTCAGAAAGCAATCATGTCTTGAAAAAAAAAAGCCAGTAGATAAATCATATTTGCAGGGGGTGGTTTCATATATTCATTGTTCAAATTGCTACACGCTAGCTGGGCCATGGAGAAATGTCAGCTTCTCAGAAACTTTTTAAGACAGTCCCATTGCCTGCCTAAAAACTGTTCAATCAGTTAGCAAAAGCCTTTGTTCCATTTCCTGTCTTTCTTTCTCTAAGGGACACAGCTGGCCCTCTCCTATGCTCACTCAAACACCTTGGAATTGTGAATGGCTGCAGAGAGGCATGCTCACTAGATTGCAGAGGTATTTGTTAGAAACAGAAGTCAGAACAAGATGCTCAAGGTCTGCCAACACATGTGAAAGACTGAGATGGCTCAAGCCCCAGATGAGCAAAAAATGTTTCTTTACACATTATTGGTCCAAGTCAGCCCCAGTTTATTGGTCATCAAAGCCAAAGACTGTCTATCCAACTCAATGGGACCACACTGGGACCCAGATAACATATTTCAGAAATTCTCCTGAGAAAGAGCAGGAGCATTAGCAAAGCAGCACATGAATTAAAGCAGGCTTGATCCTCTTTAGTGTACACTCTGAGCCTGGGGCACACTAAGAACCTTCTGATCACTTAATCTGCCTATCTGGAGGATCTGTATATATATGAGATAATCCTGGTAATCAAGAGTGTAGATAATAGCATTATTATTTTATTCCCATAAACATTGGAAAATAAAGATTTTCTTCTCCAGTGCAATCTGATAGATAAAATTCACACACTCCTAAAAAGAAAACAGACCTACCAGAAAACTGTGGAAATGTAATAGGAATAAAAACAAGGATAAAGTATCTCAGAAGGCAAAACATACCAAGTAAAAACATTTTGAGTGGATACATATTTTCCAATCTTCAGGTGTAATCAGAAATTACTGACAAACAACATACAGCTGCTACCATATTGTGAGAGGTGTCAGAAAGCATAACCATATTTACACCCTGTAGTTTGCACTCAGAACCCTCAGACCATGACAGGCAGGAGCAGAAGGCAAAAGGAGACTGAAGTGTGGCTAAGAGAGAGGCTGACAACTCCCTCTATCCAAGGGATGGGGAGCTGGGAATACTGGGGCAGTGGGGGACAGGAGAGAAAGCCTGTAGCCAGAGAAGGGCAGTCCAGGTCTGGCATGCTGGTGAGTGATCACAGCAGTTGCAGTCCTATTCTGGTGCCCCCCAGAAATGCAGTATCTGCTTGAGCCCTACTTAGCCCATTATGTCACTACTAAAGCCAAAGAAAAATGTTGACAACTCAAAGACAGGACTGAAGGATGGAGTGTTACTGATATAGATCAGCTGTAGATAAGAGTGGAAAGTCCAGTCTTCTCTCAGAGCTGTAACAACAGCAGAGCAAGAGTGAGTCCTGTTAATGAGTTGAACTGTTTCTCCTAGCTCCTGCATTGCTGAAGAAATGGACTCTTAGTCTTTTCTGGTAGAACTTCTTTCCAATCCTAAGGGCATTGTAGCAAGGACAAGAGGTCACTGCTGTGACAAAGCAGCATAGGTTTGGGAACAGCAGTTATTGACAAGCTTCTGTTCAGTAAGCACCAGAATAATCCCCTAAATCACCAGAAGAAACTCAGGTCACCTCCCATTCCACACATCTCTAACAGTGGTTTATTAATAGACTGAATACATTAGATATTTCTACATAAGGTTAGTCTGTTCCATTGAATTTGTTTTGTTGTTCAGGTTTGGTTGGGTTTTTTTTTGTTTTTGAGGTTGTTGGTTTTTTTTTTTTTTGGAGAGGGGTTACTGTCAGATGAATGATACTTAGCTTATACCACCCTTCCCGAGAAAAATCCCTGCAGTCTTACCAGTTTCCCAAACTTCTGCAGCTTTCACTAACATGGCATAGGATGGAGCTTGAAAGGGAAGAACTTCCTCTACAGAAGCTCTTATTTCTCATTGGTTTTAAATTTCAAATTTAAAATGAGGGATAATACACCTAGGAAGGGGCTGGACTGATTTGAAAATCAACAGTAGAAACCAGCTTATCAGAGTTCTTGCCATTAGACTACAGCAAAACATCTCGTGATAAACCACAGCACTGCAGTTTGAAATTGGACTTGAAAAATCATCAACAATATATACCATCTGCAGAGCAGAAATTTCTCATCAGGAACTCTTGAGCAACAAGAAAATAAATGTACACATTCCTGCCAGAAGGATTGCGCCCAAAAGAGAAGACTAACCAAGAAATAATTTTTTGCTATTTCTTATTATCACTATAGACCCCCAAGTGACTCAGTTTGTCTGTCTTCTGGAAAATATTCAGGATATCAATATGATTCCTTATTCTCATTTCATTCATGGCAAAGTTTTGGGGATTTTTTACTTTATGGTACAAAGACAAGGAGCTCTTTGCAAAATTTGGGTTGATTTTGCTTTTCAAATTCTCATGACATTCAGTGAAAGCTTAATCTAGCACTATCGAAGTCAGTGAAAGTTTTGCCAATGGCTTCAACTGGGAATAAGAATTTAATTATGCACTAGTGAGAACTGTCAGCATTTGATTTCAGTACTTGCAAATGCAGAATATGAGCCTAAACAGATTACAGTTGGTCCCCAAATGGTAGTACCATGGACTAAACCCAACTCAGGAGTTGTTGCTTATTTTTGAAAGAGGAATTTATTTCTAGAAATCAAACTCCAGGAGACTTGCCTTCTGTTTCAAAAGTATTTCCTTGATCTGCAAGAGACTAATACCCACTGTCCTTTTTCTGTAGAAGCATTTTTGTGAATAAGTTTTTCCACAGATTCACAGCATATTCTGAGTTGGAAGGATCCCATAAGAACCATCAAAGCCTAATTCTTAAGAAAATGGCCACATGCATAAGGAGAGTTAGGGTTCAAAAAACTTATGCCCAGAGATCAAACGACTCAGCCATGTAAAAATGAATGCCAAGGGGAGCACAGGAGTGCCACACCACTGCTACCTCCATGTTTTCATGGCATCACAACTACCCCCATGCAGCTTTACCATCTTCTGCCAAGTGTCAGGATTACACCTAGGGTTAGGTAGGGTTCACAAAAGCACAAAGCCCAGAGCTCACATGACTCTGCAGCAACAAAAGGTATACCAAAGGGGAAACCAGTACTGCCACAACATGCTTCCTTCAACACCTTTATTCAAGGCATTGCATGCACCCTATGCAGTTTGAACTACCCTGCCAAGGGTTAGGGTAAGGCCTAGGGCTAGGCAGGGTCCAGAAAACCACAAAACCAATAGATCCAATTACACTGAAGCCAAAGAAAGAATGTTAAGGGGACCACTGGAGTGCAACAACATGACATCCAACACAACTCATTTCTTGGCACCACCACTACCTCCATGCAACTTTTAGCGCTCTGCCAAGGGTTAGGGTTGAGCCTTGGGTTAGGGCTCAAAACACTACAAAGCCCAGAGAGCCAATGACTCTGCAGTTACCAAAGGCAAGCCAAGAGGAAACTAGTACTGCCACAACGTGGTTCCCTCCACTCCTTTCTTCTTGGCACTAGACTCAGCCCAATGCAGCTTTAACTGTTCTGCCTAGGGTTAAGGTTACACCTAGACTTTGATAGGCTTCAGAAAATCACAATGCCCAGAGTGCCAATGACTCTGCAGCCAAAAAAGTATTGTCAAGAGGAACGCAGGAGTGCAACATTATGGCTCCCTCTACAACTTTTTACTTTGAGCATCCTGTACCCCCATGCAGCTTTGGCTTTTCTGCCTAGGGTTAGGGTTTCTCCTAGGTTTCCATTTACACTAAGTGCCACCATTAAGTCAGGACAGACATGGCACCCTCAACCCTTTAACTGGCATTCCCTCCGGTCCTTTATTCATAAATTCTATGTGCATTCTTTTACAGACCCTTTTCTCATGCAACTCTGACTTCTTCTCTTAGAGACCTCTCTCTCATAACTCTGACTCCTCCTCTTATTGGCAGCTTCACACTGTACAGATTCCTTTTGTTATAGGCAGCTCCACATAGCTCTGGCTCCTTTCATTCTACACGACTGGTTAACCCCAAGCTCTCCCTTGCCAGTCCCTCACACAACACTTTATCAGTCCCTTACCTCCTTGCAGCACAGCCAGGAGACTCTTCTCTCACTCCAACACACTCTCAAACTCCAAGTGTCTGTAACTACTGTCTAGCTAACCCACTCCTTTATATCCCCCAAATTGATTGGCCAGACACAGATGTTCCCACTCCTTGGTAATCAGTACAGCTGCAATTCATTGGGAAAGATTCCCTCTTGCACTATCCTCGCAGCCTAGCTCTCCACAACCAAGAGCTAGAGTTACACTTAGGGTTAGGTAGGGTTCAGAAAGCCAGAAAACCCACATTGAACCACATTGGATTGAACCTACAGCCTTGGTGTTATTAGAACCATTCTCTGACCAATGGAGATAAGTCCAGGCCACTGACTTCACAGGATGAAATAAAAAGTTATCATAGTTCTTCTGTCTGATTCCTCCAGGCTGGCTCCCCAAGCCTGTTGTCCCTTCCTTCACAGTACCAAAGGAGGATTGCTCTTACACATGCTCTTCCTTCCCTGGGGAACCTTCACAAGCACTATTCAGATATGTTAGGTCTTCTTTTGTATTTATTTCATTAGAAGAGCAAGTCTTTGTAAAATATCAAGAGATTGTCTGGGGAGTTTTTTGTTTTTTCAAGACAGGATGTTTACATCCTCGGCTTTCCCCTAGTTTTCCAGGTTATCAAGATTCCTGTCAGGTAGGATATTACTTTTTTTCTGCTCCCTGCTCTCCACACAATTATCTAAAGTACTTTGTGTTTTCCCACACAGGGCCTATTTCTGATCTCCAAACAGGTTTTAATCTGCCTGTTTTAATGGAGTTACTTCTGATTTAGTTCATTTTGGTGAGGAATCACTTCATGATCCTCTGCAGAGCTCTATTTGGCATCAACTTTCTAATTGTGCAGCATAATGCTTTTATTTTACGAGGCCTCCTAGGCCCAAATCTATGCCTCAGCAAAAGTCCCACCATAAGTCAGTCTTCACACCCCAGCATGAAGGGGGACAGAGAAACAGAGCATCAGGACCACAGCAAGAGGATGCAGCATGGGTTTTTACCTTCAACTCCATTTTCCCTGTCTTCTGTGGCTTTCCTCTCCTGCAGGAATAAGAAGACAAAGGTGTTTTGTCCCAGACCCATTTCTGCTGATGCTTACACTAAGTTGAGACATTTTAATCTGTCCTGTCCACAATTACTCTGCTCATCCCATCTGGGTCTTTCAGTGAAAGAAAAATCTCACCTGCTGTAGAGGTATTTGTTGGTTTGTTAGAGAACAATCAAATCCAGTAAAGAGATTAAAGGGGCAGTTCCAGAGACAGATGAGATACGTGGAATGGTTTCTCCTGGATGCATCAATCTTGCATCTAGTTACAGTAAATCAGTGCCACAATGAACTCAATCCATTTCATGAACACATGAGCTCAGGGTGCATTTTTACAGCTGAGAGCAGTTTATTCCCAGAAGTTAATGCCCTGCAAAAGATGAAGCAGATGAAACATATCAAGCTGGAAGTCAAATGTCTGTGTATATGTTTTGTATTAAAGAATTTTTCAATATTTGCATATTGTAAGCCTTAAATTAGAATAGACATTGTGGCTAAATAAAATAAAAATTAAATATAGATACCATATTACTAAAATCTGTATGTTTACTATATGAGACAACCATTGAGGCTTCTTCTTTGTCGACTGACAAGATATATGGTTAGTTTTACAATCCAGCCTCTAAAACAATGCACACATTTTACTAGTAGCATAAAATGCTCTGATATTAGTCTAATAAAATATTTTACTTTCAAATAATCTTATAAAAGTTTTCCTAAAGCAAGGAGCAAAATGTGCCACATACATAATCATTCCTAGTTCAATCCACCACCTGAACAATGATTATCTTAGAGAGATATTTGACAAAATAACAGTGAATGTTTTTGAGAGGAAGAATAACAGAATAAACAGTCTGAAAACCCATTCAGATAATGTAGCTAATTAAATATTCCAGAATTATCCTTAAAAACATCTTGTCTAAGGAGTGTTGCTGAAACTTCTTAATGAGAAATTACTAGTGAAGCAGTTCTGTCTACAAGGCAGCAGAAATTAAGTCCATGAAGAGATATATATATACAGAGCCCTCCTCTGGAGGCAGGGCAATTCATTTTGAACCCAGTTTCTGCTTTTAAGTAGACAGAAGCAGATCAGTATTTTGTTCATAGGCTCTCAATAACTGACTCCACATTCATCTGTGTAATCAGCATAAACAGCTTCATTGACAATATCCAATTGAAAATTCAAGTTACCATTCCCACTCTACCAAAAAAAAAAAAAAAAAAGAAATGCCAAAAAACGTATGCATGTTTTAGTGCAGTGGAGGCTTGGAATCAGTATCATCCATTATTGACTTTGTAGCTAACTAATGGCTTTGCACAATATTAGCATTACTAGTATGAACATAGCTAATGGATATTAACACAATGTGAAAAAATGATCATTAAAACACTATAAAATGCATTTGGTTAATAATTAGCACCTTTGAAAGCTTAACTTCTTAACTAATGCATTTATTTAATACATTTGTAATTGCAAAATCATATGTAGTCATTTTTATAAATTATAGTTTCAAAAGAAAAGTGCTCAGTATAATTCTAATATACGTTTTTGTGCTTTTTTTCTTTCTCTCTTGCACATCAAAGAAAGTGCAAAGGAAGAAGATTTCAATAGTAACTCAGTTATGGCAAACCAAGCAGATGGGGCTCCTGCAAAAAGCATTCTCCAAGAAAATGCCACATGGAAATGCAATACTCCTGAGTAGACTCCAAAGTGCCTGGTGATCTCTGTCCCAAGTGTTCCTGCTTGGAGCAGCCATTTGATTTACTGATACACTCAGGATCTGCTGGATGAGCATCATGCATCAATAATGAGCTTCATCAAAAGTTTAACTTCAATACAAAGGCTGTTACTTACTAAAACAAAACCAAAAATAAAAACAAAAAAACAAAAAAATTATTTCCATTCCCAAACACCATCATCGTGGAGATCCACTTTCCTGATACAGGGAATCTGCAAGAAAGTGGTTAAATTTATCATATCCTAGAGGGGAAAATACTCAAACAAATAACACCCTGAATAGCCCTCAAATTAAATAACAACAACAAAAATCTGGATGAGGTAAGCATAAAAGACAGAACAGAAGGAGTGTTGGAGGAGAGTAAGGAGATGGCATCCCCTTAGCAAGGCCTCTATTAGGTAAAAAGAAAAAAAAATCAGCAAATATCTCCTATAGCTTCATATTAATTTTTGATTTTGAGCAAATTGGAAATGTATTTTTTTGATTTTTGAGTGGGACATGTGAGACCTTCTGAGATCACTCTGGCAGCTGCAGTAACACTCCTGAGGATCCACGCAGCAGAGGTCTAGCCACACCCTGTATGGTCTCTGCCCAAGTTACACCAGCCCTTGATAAGCCAGACACAGCAAGGCCTGGCAGCTGTGGCCCTTTAACTCGACCTGCCCAAGAGCAGAGGCTTCAGCTTGGCTGATCCGATTCCCTGTGGCTCTGACAGAGCCTTCAGCCCAGCACAGAGGAGCTGCTGCTGCTGTGCTAAGGCACAGTGCGCTCCCCAGCTGCCCCATGACACACCAAGGCTGCTTGTGTTTGCATGAGCATAGAGACCCCTTAAGCTGTTCTTTTCACAACATCCTTTAAGCAACTCTTCAGGTTCCAGTGGAAAAAAAATATCTTCTCAGCGCCTTATTGAGTTCATTTGAAATTCCAAAACTAATGAGGCTTTTGTCTCCCTCTTAACCTAAGAGCTATTGTTACTTCTAAAAATAAAAGAGATAATCTCTTAAAGAGCTAAAAATACTGAGCTTTGAGAGCCTTTTCAAACCTTTACATAGAAGATGATTGACACCCTTGCACCTTTAGTCTTCACAAAGAAAGGGGTGAGGCAGGAGCTCCTATGCCCACCTCACAGCAGCTCTTTCATCAGCTATATGCCAATTGTTCTCTGACAGGTCAGATAAATCCAGCACGGTCTGGGTAGAAGGTCAGTGCCCAGAAAGTGGTATTCATGAAGAATCTAAAACAATCACCCAAGGGTGCTTGTGCACCACTGTTTTAGGAAAGAGCTCTAATCTTTTTTTGGTAGGAAAAGCAGGGGGTGCTTTCAGATAGGAACGCCTAGAAGTCCAGCTATGTGCCACCTGCCCAAATCCCCATGGCTGCAGGACAAACAAAAGCTCTCCTGGAACAAAGCAGGACAAGGGGTGCAGGCTGGGTGAGTCACTGCATGCTTTGAATTGAACAGGATAGCTAAAACAATTAGACGTAGTTACCAGTAGCACAAAAAGCTCTCCTGTTTATCATAAAAAGGTCTTCAATAGTCACAGTGCAGTAAGCAAAACTGTTCATTTTCCAAAGAACAGACAAACATTTGCCGGCTTTCCTAACCTCACAGTTGTGTTGAGTGTCCACAGCAAGCTGTTGGCAGAGGTAGGACCACAGGGATGAGTCTGAGGAAAGAGATGAGGAGCTGACCCATGGCAGGCACAGCCAACTCCAGCTGGCTCCACCAGCCCCACTGCAGGACACAGACAGCTCATCAGAGGGTGCCTCTGCCATAAGGTAACACTGAGAGACAGAGAAATAAAAGGAGTGAGAAACAGCAGAGGGAACATCAAGGTCAGAGGAGGAGCAGGTACACCTGAAGGAACTGCAGCCCACGGAGAGCTCAGAAAGCAACAGATATTTCCTGAGGGACTGCTGCAGCATGGAAGGAGCATCAAAGAACAGGAGAAATGTGAGAGGAAAAGAGCAGGAAATAAACCTCTATGTTCTGACCATAACTTCCTCTGGCACCACTCCATGTACAGGAGTCTGGAGAGAGAGAAGAGAGAAGAGAAATATATCTTTGTATTTCTTTAAGTCTTACTGCCACATTCTGTTCTAATTGTCAATAAAGTAAATTAACTTTCTCCAAATGAAGTCTGTATTGCCTACAACAGTAACTAGTGAGCAATTTCCCTGTGTTTATGTTGACCAATGAGTTTTCTTATCCTATTTTCTCCCCATGCCCCATGGAGAGAGGTTATAAGTGAGCAGCTGGATGGAAATTTGGGTATTTGCCAATGCTAACCCACCACAAAAGTGAGCTCCACAATATTCCAGTAACTCAGCAGCACACGGGCTTTCTCAGCCTGGAGCCTCTGCAAGGGGATGTACCTGTTTTCAAAGAAAGTACTGGGAAAGGTAGAAGCTATTTCACAGAGTTCTTCTACAAACATAATAATAATTACACAAATAAAAGGATTATTCCCTAGGAGAAATACAAGTTTCAGCTTTTGCTGATCGTTTAGAGGAAGAGGAGGCATCATCCCTGAATCCCCAGTCCTGCTGTCCTCTATGTTAGAAATAAAAAGTAGAGTGGAGGACAATTGAAGACTCTCCAGCAATTACACCATATAGAGGTTCTTTTTTATTCTAAAAATATCCTGTTCACCTCAAGTTGTTCTTTCAAACAAAAGATGCAAACCTGCTTCCAAGTTCTGATTTAATTTCAACTGGGCATCTAAGGGTATAGCAAGCTTTCCTGGCTCTACCATGGGACATTTTGGGCATTTTGGTTACTTGCCCCAGCAGATGCATAATCCTAAACCCTCTTTCTATGGCCAGCTGCATTTAGCCATTTTTAGTCTACAATATTTTAAATGTGAACCAGTCTTTTTCCTGGGTTCTGAATCCTTATTATGCCACATTTTCCATAACTTGCAGTACACAGAGGAATGTCCTTCAACTTTTCCAACCTCTTTGACAATAAAAAGGCTGCAACGGGGAGGACAGGAAAGGAAGAAAGATTCCTTCCCTTAAATACTCATTCTGGGAAGTGAGGAGAGTCTGAGAGGACATTTCTACTGTCCAGCAGATTGCTTGTGCTGTGGAACTATTTCAAACACATAGAATTCCCCAAGCCTGCACAAGGTGCCATGAATTTATCTCTAACTCATTTGTACTCTAGAATGTTTCCATCCATTTATGCTATCAAGGGATTTGCTGTGCTTTCAATGTGTCATTATAAAGTCCTTTAAAATATTTCAATCCTGCTTTAAACTTAAACTCCTCAAAGAACTTTAACTGTGTGGTATAAATTTATGAAGACCATATGAAAGATGTTGAACTCATGATAAAAGTCAGAATTAATCTAGGAAAAAAAATAATTGGACTACAAATTAACCTTCAATGTTCCTGTCTGTTTCTACTAGAAGAAATACCTCTAGCAGTACCTCCAGGACATATCTCCTGACAGAAGTCAGCCTACCTGCCTCACAATTGTGTGAATATTCTGAAGCCAATGGCCACTTCCAAAAAATCCTGCATTAAATCCTTTTCAACATGAGCCTGTCAAATCTTGCAAGATGCATGGGGTTTGGTCAAAGATTAAATAGTCTTTGAGAAGCTGAGTTGTTTCTGCAGGTCATGTTCTAACTGGAGGAGCTCTGTCTTTTTGACCAACACTGACTTAATGGCAAATCCTGTCTGAGGCTGAGCACCAGAGCTGTGGCTTTTTGTGACAGAAATTAAAATAAAATTTCAGTTGTTCTCAGTTGACAGAGACTGTGTAGCACTTGTGCAGGAGTTGTAACATACCAGCTATGACCTCCTGTTTAAACCATACTTTGGGTGGCTGTACTCCAGCTAGTCATACTACTCACCATCTCAAATCAACAAAATAATCTCTATACTTGGAGGCACTGCTCTGAGTTGACAAAAAAATTGTTCTGGTGACACAAAAGAGAACATTTACAAATGCTTTAGAAGTGCAGCATATTGGTCAGTGTATAATTATTTCCAAATCTAGTATCAGCAATATTTCTAGTTCTATTGTGCTAGCAGAATTTTAATAAAGATTAAATCACACAAAGTTTGACTTTACTAACATCATAACCTGGGCTTTGTAATCTAGGGGAAAAAATTAATTCTGGCTTGCTTCTGGTATTCTCAGTCTGATGATGGTTTAGAGGAAAAAAACTTCAGTTCCATAGAATGGGAACACATTTCCCCAAACTTGTTACTTCTCTCCCAAACCAAATATTTGTTCTCATTCTCATACATGAATCATGTAAATCTCTTGTCTTCCTGATTCATCCCTGTGGGCTTCATTAAAGGAAGGTTAAATGAGGTGGACAGGATGTCTACAGTACCTCTACAGCAGTAGAGCAGGAGTCTTTCCTCAGTTTGGTTATTGAAATTTCCATGAGCCTGTTCTCCAGTTTCAGGTCTGTTGAGCATGAATTGACATGTGTCCTGCAGTGTCACCCTTTGCAGCTATGCTGAGTCTTCTAGGACATTCTTTGCTGAACTTCAGGTCCTGTTTAGACCAATTTACAGGCTCACATCTGTGGAATGCTATTCTTTCTCTGTCCAACTTACAGTTTTAAGGCCATCCATTTCACTTTGCATTTGACATGAAGGCAAGGAAGTACATTTTTAAAATCACCTATTGGGGAAGTAATAAAAGCCTTGAGCCATTAAATTCATACACGTTTTTCCTTAGCCTTTGCCAAGTTATGAGCAATAAAACAATTTGACTGTCCTTGACCACACTTGATTGTTGACTATCAGAGTAGCATAAGATATCCCTCAGACAGTCTGATTACATTATACAGTGAGATTATATTAAATGTGTCCTACATTTTTGGCTGGGACAAAGGCTAACCATGAAGAGAGTAAATCCTTTGATTGTGAGATATTTCCTTTCTCCATCCTATTTAAGAGCAAGATCTTGTGCAAATTCTTAATAAGATCTCCTGACAGCTCACATTTGTTGTTTTTTTTAGCCTACATTTGTGTGTAGCTTATGTGAGCAAAACTGCCCAGAGTGACCCATGCTCCAAAACAAACTCCATTTAAACATCATGCTGCTAGCTCTGTGAAACAGAGTCATTTCAATAGGCTTGCTCAGTGACAAAAATCCATTTCACATCTTCGCTGGCTCAAGTCATTTTCATTTAATCACTCAACAGAGTGCAAAGGGCTTATATGATGCATTCTGAGGAAAGGAATGTATACTTATACCCTGCTTTATTTTTTTTTTTTAGATGCTTTTATAAAAATAAGACAACCCAGCTATAACAAAAAGATCTTTCATTTGACATCCATCATTGACATTCATTTTTCATTAAATTAGTGACATTGAGATACTCTGGCTCACAAAATAAAGCAAAAGTCACCATAATAACATCTGCAGGAAGATTGTATCCCTGGTGTAATGCCTATATGCATGTTCAACTATGTGACCCAAACCACAGAAGATATAGACATACTTCTGATTTTTAGGACAGAAAAACAAAATTATTCTCTACAGAAACTTCCCATGAAACCTTGAAGCCATTCCTCCTAAGATGTGACAGGACAACCATCTCTTTGCTTCCCAGAGAATGTCCCAAGCAATCCACTAGTTTCATTTGGACAACAAAACTTATTTTACAGCTTCCCATACTGACAATGTGACCTGACCTACTGGAATGACTGAAATTTTTCCTGTTGATCCCAGCACCCAAGTGCCTCTTACTTTCATTGACATATTCCTGTTAATAAATCTTGCAAGGACAGGGTTAATTTCATTTTACCAAGGAAAAAGTCTAAGGGAGGTCAAAAGACCTTTGGTCAGAGGTATAGAGTGTCCTTGCCAGAGCTGGATTTTGGAAGCTTAGTCACTCTTCATCTCATCCTCAAGCAAGCCAAAGCTGTTTTCTCATCAACTTTTCTAAAATCAGTGCAACAGAAAAAGCAAAAGGTAGAAGGAGACATCTCTCCTGACAGCACCCATTGTGACAATGGGTGTATTGATAACAAAAGAAAAAAAAAATCCTTCTAGGTCCATTCATCTCTGATGTATCTTACCTTCTTGCCAGGAATTCAGTCATTCTTATAAGAGTAAGCGCAAATTAAATTATTAAATTTAACAAATCCAGCATAAATTGTTGCTTGGCTGTTCACATTTTGACTGGAACTGATCAATCTTTAATGCCATAATGTCTGAGAATCAGTTGGAAAGATAGGGAGAGTTTTCTGCCCACTGATAGCTGACCTTGCAGCTTTGGATGGCTGAGTGGGAGCCTAAACCTGATGGGTCACACCTTCCCAATGCCCAGATTATAGAGAGAAAAGAGGTTTGCAGTAAGAGTGGGGTTGAGACAGGCAAATGGCACATGTTGAGCACTATGCTGAAAGGGCACACAGCTCATAAAATAAGTCTCTTGGTGAAGTAGCAGACAACACTTTGTGTATATGTTCTATTTTACACATGCCCATTTTAAATGAGATTGTACCATTTTGAGCACTTTTTTTTCTCAAAGACTCATTATTACCATAATTTGTTTCACAATAAAATCAAATATTCACTAATGTTTTTCATGTCAGAATGACAGGAGGGAATAATATTTTAGTACCACAACAAATTCCATTAAGAAGAAGAGTTTAAAGTCTTGTGCTTCTCAAGCTCTCGCTTTTAATTAGATCTCTTCTATTCTTATTTTCCATTGGGGGTGGGAATCCTTCAGAGCCCAACACATCAGTAAAAAGCACAAACTTACTCAGAGCCTATGGCTTCATTTCATTAATTCAGAATACTTACATATCATTGTGGATATAATGCAGCATCTGGACAGTTTTTCAGTCTGTTTCACTGTTGTTTCTCCCTTTAGCATTAAGAAAGAGCATTTTTCTTTTCAACTCTTCGTCTAAAGTGTTGTGTACATCCATACACCAGAATCTCCCCCTCCCCAAGCTCTCCAAAATAAAGCTGCTTTTGAACTCCAGGCCCAGCACACAGAAGTGTGCAGAGATAAATTTTAATTTTATTTCTGTTCTACTGGTGGTGGGATCTGCATTATCAGAGTTGAAACACACAAAAAATACCTTTCAGAGATGATATTAAATAAATTCTGATTACAAAAATAAAAAGAGGGTATTATTTAGCCTTGCAGAAGGAAAGTGAAAAGGCTAGCTAAGTAACTACTAAGAGATTGCAGTGCAGCAGAAGCTTTTATGTAATGTCTTGAATCAGCAATGCTTTTTGTGGCAAAGGCCAAGATACTTAGCATGCCTTTGCATTTAACCATTACACTGTCCAGCACATCTTCTTCCAAAACTGTGTTTTAAAGAGATATTTGAGCTTAATCAAAAGCTCAGTAATTTAAAACAAATAAACAAAACACAAAAAATCCCAACACAAATACCTAGCATTTTCAGCAGTACTTTAATCCAGCTGTTGTATGAAATCTGACAAATCACCTCAGCATTTTGGAGAGGATGATGCCAATGACATAGTGACTAGGTCTTGAACTGTGCTATGCTAATGCTTCAGTCACCTTCAGGACCCAAGCTAAGACAACACAGCATCATGCTGTATCTGAGAGGTGTTGCAGTGCCTCAGCAAGCAAGTCATCATCACGGCATGGAGCAAGCACATTGCTGGACATGGAGAACAGTGGAGACTGTAGGGGTGAAGCACATGTCAAGCAGAAAGCCATCTAAGTTAGGAGGCAGCCAGAAAGAGCAAAGTAACTGTGAGCCCTGCTTTGCCTACACCAGAGCCCTGGAAATTCCTGCTCTTGATGTGACTAGAAGGGAAGGCCAGAACAACTGTGATGGCAATTGCTGCTGTGTTGGATGGGCAGCAAGGATCAACTCTTTCTTTCTGCTGCCATCAGCTGCAGTAGCATCACCAAAACAGTTTCAGGAGGGTTGCCTGGCTCTCTGCTGTTCACCACTCCTGCCCTCAATCTGTCTCCTTAGAACAGAAGAAGATGACTGAGGCCACATTCCTAGCTAGAGAAAGATGATAATTGAGTTTTTCCCAGTACATAACCAACCAACTTGTTCCGCCCCTTTCCTTTTTCTACCTGAAAATCCTGTTTCTACCACAGGAGATATTACTTTGGCCCACCTGGAATAGCAGACATAGAATTCTGCTCCTGGAAAGCACAGATGTTGGTGTATTTGTGCAGGTGGGAATTGGAACTTGGTAGTTTTGTCCTTTGTAGGCATTATATTGAACAATATAGCAAACAACTTAGGTCTTAAAACAACTGAGGTACAAATAGAGTGAGGAAGAAGGCTGAGGAAGACCCAAAATACCTGCACAGTAATTTTTCATAGTATAAAAAATCATTCCAATAAATAATATATAATTATTGAAATAAAAGTTCCAAATAACTAGGTTGAAGTCTGAGGAAGTAACAGGATCAGAATCAAACTGGAAGATTCCTGACTGTGAGGAGCTGCAGTACAGACATCCTCTTTCCATTGGACATGTATGTTAAGGACACTGTTGCAGTGCTGCAGCCCCTTGAGCCTCTCTGTTCTGTACATAGTCACAAACCAATTTTATTTTTTTTCATATTTTATTCTGTGGACTGGCTAAGTGCTGTTTTGTGTAATGCAGGGAACCAGGGGTCTAGTTAAGCATGTGTATCCATTCACATTTACACTAAAGATCTGATCCCCTCAGTCTGCCATATATGAACTTAAATGACTAAAAAGAAATCTGCCTTCAGCTCAATTGCTCCAAATTACAATTTGTTTTGCATTATTGTGGAACATGCTGAGGATCACCTGGAAAGAGTAATAATTTCCTCACTGTAAGCAGTGGTCTCAGAGCTCTCTACCATGTGGTTATTTTGTCTTGTTCAGTATGCATCATTTTTGATCTAAAATAATTTCTAAAAATACAGTCATTGCCTTTGGCTTTCATTCTGCTTAAACTATCACATAATGCCACACATGGACTGTTTTCTTTCATTATCCCGGCCACCCTGAGCTAGAGAGCATGCATTAACACTACACCTCCTATAGCTTCACACATCCCAGCCAAGCACCAGAACACAGGACCCAGCGTGCCAGCAATCGAGCCACATTTGCATTTGTATGCTTGGCCACACTGATGCAGGGGGACGGGGTAAAGAGAAGCTGTCACTTGACTCAGTCTCTCTAAATAAATGAAGGCGAAAAATACTTGATAAATGCAAGATAATCAACACAACTGTATAGGGAAAGAATTATGGCAGGGAGGGTAAAGAGGAAACAGACATGTCTATTTGTAAAATGCCATCCTAACAAGGAGAGAGCGAGAGTTATAAGATCACTCACCTAAATACCTCCCAGGATGTCTTCTCTGATTAAGGATTTGTGAGAGTTATTGAGTTTTGAATTAGATGCACTTTAATAAAACAGTAGAATGTTCTTATCTGATTGCACCTGTATTGATTGTGTTAAAGAGGTCTATCCTCAGATCAAGGTCAATGATTTTACATAAACTCACTAGCTAGATGGAATTGCTAGCAGTATTTAGGACTCCCATAGTATGCCTACCTTTCAACATATGATATCTACCTGTGAAACCTAAAACTGGAATAAACTTAATGCTCTTTCCATATTCTCTCTGTCTTTTAGCTCTACAGTACTTACTCTCATTAAAGTGTAAAATTAATTTGGAAAAGTCCATTCATGCTAGTAAACTCCCTAGCAACTGTCTTACCAGATAGAAAAGGAAATTTTACACATATATTTAAACAACAATGTTTCACAGACTAAAAAGCACCCTTGACCATTTTGAAATGCTGTACTTCATGTAAATATCCTTCTCTACCCAAGGAAAATGGCACATTAATCTGATTCATTGTTCCACTGGCTTCAGTAGAGCTGATCCAGCTTTCTGCTGGTGTTATAATTTGGATGGTTTCTGAGTGATACATTCATAGTTCTCCTCAGTAACTATACACAAATATTTTACACATGTATGTAAGTATATAAATATATAAATATATGGTATGTATGATTATGAATATGCATAAAATTTAAAATTGCACATACCCACATACTTGCTTTTAGCCTGTTAACTTACCCTGCTTGGGATCCTGACTGCAGACCAAGGAGCACAGCTAGTCAAGGCTTGCTGCCAGTCCCCAGCTTTATTTTGGAGCAGATAACAAGCCCTTCAGAGCTTAACTAGGGCAGGAAGCTTGCACAGTGAGTGAAGGTGCCAGCAAGCTGTTCAAGTTAGCAGCAGCATGAGTGTGCAGTCGTACCTCGTGGGGTGACCTCAGCTGCACCATCAGCAGCACCCTCAGACCTGAGAAGAGATCAGCAATGCTGTTCCAAAGGTGGCAGAACTTCCTCCTAGCCACCCTCACTGACCCCTCAGAGAATGAAGGGGAGGAAAAGGGCTGTTCAGCAGGCTGTTTGCTGCTGATGGAGATGCTCAGCAAAGCAGATGTCATCCTGGAGCTGAGGGTAAGAGCCTTTTGTATGGGCAGTGCATCTGAGTAGGGAAAGAGGCAGCCCTAAGCCACCCCCTTCAAAACCACACTGAAGTAGTACTTGTCTTGTGAGTTTCAAGGATAAGTGAGCTTCTTGCTCCCTATAAGCAGGTGAGAGGAGACTTCCAGGTAAATCTGTGCCTCCTCAAATGTTGCAGGAGATTCTCCACTTTGTGGCAAGTAATGGAGACTGAGCAAATAGAGAAGTTTCCTGTCACATTTATAGGCTGGAAAAAGGACTGACCAGGATCCATAAGGGGGTTTCTGTTGGTGAATCTGCTGGCAGACTGAGGCAGGGAATCTGAAGGGGACAGCTGCAGGGGAAGAGATGGGCTTACTGTCGAGAGACAAGGGTGCGTCAGTGGTGCAGGTGTTGAGGCTGCTGGAGACCCAGATGGCAAGAGATTTCCTGAGTAATATTTCCAAATGTCACAATTGAAACACATGAAGGGGAAAGGGATCCCAATACCCATAAAAAGTAAGTTTTGTTCATGACAACATGAAGTCTGTCAGCAAGGCAAGGAAAAGCTGCCACCCCAACTCCAGATGGAAATGCATCTTGCCCACATAAAATACAGCTCAAGAGCCTATTAGATTTTTCTTAAGTACCCTGATAGTTTTTCTGTGAAAATTTCAGCCCCAGACACAGACACAGCAGGAAAGCAGGATTTAGGAGAAACAAGTTTGCCAAGGGCATCTGGAGCTTTCTCTGTAAAGTCTCATGCTTCTGCATGTCCCAAGCTTCAAAGACCACCTGGCCAAGATGAACAAGCACTCAAAGGAGGAAAAAAGCAAAGCACTCACTGCTATCTTTGAGCCAAAAAATTCACATTTTCTATCTATGGCAAAGGACACCAGTAAGAATCCTGTCTCCTCTTCAGCTGGCACATTTTCATGAAGGGTGGGATTTCATTTGGATGATACATTGACTTCCATCTGTTTGCCTTATTTTCCTGGTGCTGCTAAGTGCTGGGGAGGAGTGAGTGTGTTCATTTTTGAGTTTCCTGCTCCCTGAATCAGCCAGTTAGAGTTGGTTTTTGGATCCAAAAGGGAATTAGATGGTGCTTCTCAGCCAGTAGGAAGTGTTTCAGACAGGATTGTGCTTGAGCACTAACTGGTCACATAAATTTCCCTGGATTATCTGTTATCACATTTTCCTCAGCAGCTGAATGTTCTCTGTCCATCAGCAGGTAAAACACACAGTGAA
The DNA here is from genome assembly GCF_903797595.1 of Erithacus rubecula. Taxonomy (NCBI): domain Eukaryota; kingdom Metazoa; phylum Chordata; class Aves; order Passeriformes; family Muscicapidae; genus Erithacus; species Erithacus rubecula. Next base: position 72,903,222 of record NC_136685.1, read on the forward strand.
TTTTGCTCAAAATTGAAACAAGGATAAAACACTTATTTCTTATCATTGACAAGTTGGATCCCTTTTCCTTGCAATTCCACTGAGCTACTAAGATACAAGATACCTAATCCTTTTCCTTCATGCACCAGCTTCTTGTTTCATTTCTCACTAATTAACTTAATGCAAGAAAGAATTCATAGGCTTTTGAATAGGCTCAGCTACTTATTTTCCTGCTGTAGCACTTACATGGTCTAGTATGGAAGGAGTTCCTGCTGCAATTCCAGGCAGCAGCATTGCTCTTTTACTGCTGCTCAGTACAGACTTTGATTTTCTCTCATTTGGCAGCAATGAGCAGAGATCTCCTTCCAACAGACAGGTAGTGTGATGAGAAAGGTCTAAATTCTGGGGCTTAGAGGGAGGAAGGAAAATGAAATGAGCAAGAGGAAGTGGCTTCACAGGAGCACAAGCCATCAGATCAATTCATTAAATGAAATAGAGCAAGTGTGTTGCTTTAAAAGATTTGTACCATGGCAACCGCAAACTTTTAGGGCTTGGAGTATGATGTCTGCCATTTCTCCTAGCCTCATTTTCACTTCTAGGAGCTGTAGGAAAGATGTAACAAAAGCTAAAGGCTAGCTGTCTTCTCATCCTGTGAGGCAGAGTCATGTATTTGTGGGAATCTTCAATGATTTTAAGGACTTGGCCATGCTGGCTTTAAATGAGGAGGAATGGAACAATACATCAGAGACCCCCACAAACACTTAGGCAACATGCAACAGAGAGGTCAGAGGTGAATTCCTGGGCTACTCACCTGTGTTCTGCTACATTGCTGCTGCTACCCATGCTCCGGGATTTTACTGTGGCCCCCTTTTACCTGTACAAGCCTCATTTTCAGACTGCAGTCAAACACTGCAGTGTCTTAAAGGAAAGTCAGAACAGCAGGCCAGGTAAGTCAGGCAAGAATGCAATCTGAAGAACTGGAACAGACTCTGGTTAAGTTTCTATAATGACAGAAGCAAGACCTTTAGTGCCAGAAGATAATCATACTTGTCCTTCACCCCTTGTCTACTGAGAAAATGGAACATGTTCAGGGCCTTTTTCTACTAGAAAAAAAACATCTGGGCTGCCAGAGAAACTCCCAGGGGCTCTTGTACTCTAGACATGCAAATATAAACCAAATCTCCTTGTTTCTTCTTTGGATAAGGCTCAAGGAAACTACCCCAAACCTGGTAAACCCAAGGGTCAAATGGAATTTGCCTGGCTGGACACAAATAAGGCAGTGTGAGTAGGTGGTATCAGATGCAATTTTGCTTTAGAGTTGGCAGTTTTGGATTCATATTGGGTGTTCTTCAGGGTTTCACTTCAGCACTCTCTCTAGAACCCAAAAAATTGCAGGCACTCTTCTTCTGCAGCCTTTTCAGCACAGTTCTGCACATTAGTGTTGTGGGCAACTCAATGGATGACAGAGAAGTCAGGGTGAATAAATTATGATGTTGTAGGACTCACAGTGACACACTTTCAGTCTCATCAAACAGTCTGCATTAGGTATTTGTGTCTGTCTTCACAAATACTAGGGCTGGAGACATGTCTTTTTTTCTTCTTTTTAAGTGAAAGGGAAGACAGAGTTATCCCTCAGGATGTCTGTCTGCAATCAATAGAAATACAGCAGTAGGCACTGTGGTTTCAATAAGCCAGAACTAGGAATAACAAACCAACTCAAATCAAATATCTGTCAAGTCTTCCCTAAATTAGGAATGTAAATATCTCCAGTTTCTATAAGCACACATTGGAAGCAATCACCATATGAGGCAAAAAAAAACCAGCCTGAGGCCAGTCAAAGAAAGTTCAATGTATGCACATAAAAGGGAAGATCTCAGATCTCTCCTTGAAGAGCTTTCAGGTGTGAAAACATACAGCATGCTTTCACATCCAAAGCACTGAGCTCCCATCCAAAAACCAGCATGGTCCATGATGTGCTCTAAGCAGCCCAGCTGAAGGGGTGGATGTGCTCAGAGGCCAGGGACACATGGTGCTTGCCTGCCCCAAGGATGTCGTGTCTGGCCTCCTACACTGCCATGCTGTCTGTATCCACTGAGCACTTGTCTCCCAGCAACTGCTAAATGGGCTGGCACCTTTTGTCAGCAGAGACTCCAACATGAAAAAATCAAAACACACTCAAAAAGAAAAATAGAGGAAACTGCAAAGCACATTAAACTCTGGCTGGGACAGCAAAACATAAACTGGGGTGGCGAGGAAGAAATAGAAGCTGTTGCTCATGTAGGAAACAGCAAATGCTTCCAGGGCCTCATGCTTTACCTCTGCTGCAGCAGGCTTGCTTAGGTTCAGGGAACAAGCCTTACACATAAGACTTGTAAACAGAGTCGTGCATAGTTTGCTATGCCTCTCCTTTGCTAGTATGTTTACACTTTTCCTCTCCTATTTTAGGGGTTGCTGTGTTCTTCCAAACACAAACAAGCAGAACTGGAGTCATTACGGCAGATAAGGCAGAAACCCCTGAACCCAAGGGGCTGGGACCCAGTCCTCCAGCTACTCTACATCTTCACAACCCCTGAACATAGCTTTATGCAATGAGCCACCTCTCCCACCCTCCTACCTCATTCTCTGAGTTAGGAGAAAGGAGGAAGAGAAGCACTTCCAAAGGTTGACTGAAGTTTGGCAAGGATAATCAAAGAAGGCTTTTCTATAGTTACAAGGGAGAGACAGACATCCTCTAAAGTAGGATTTTGGAACAGGAGCCCAGCTTGGCTGATTTAAATCAATTCTCCATGTTTCAAGCCTGATTCCCCTTCCTGCCATGTGGCCTGTGGGAGAAAACTGAATTGAGAATGAGACCCCAGCCAGGAGGAAAAGGTAGGGAGCCAGGAGGGAAAGCTGCAGAGCCATCATCACTGAGAGCCTCCAGCTGCTCCTGGAGCCTTTTATAGAGTTTTGACTGGCTTGTCAATTTGTGCTAGTGGGCTGCTTCCTCCAGGCTGCCTCACAGTTTTCTTGGAGCATACATCTTCCCCAGCTTCTCTTTCTCACTTTGCTTTCCCTCCTTTTCCATTTCAGCTTCTCTTCTTGGGAAATCTCCCATGTTCAGCCCTCCACCAGCCTCAGTGCCAGCACACTGGCTGCTGCTGTCTCCCACTGAGAGCTGCACGTCTCCCTTCTGCTGTGTGTGGCCAGGCCAGCACCACGGCCGGGCTGCTGTGCAGGGCAGGACCTGTCTGCTGGCTGGACCGTGCAGCACCTGGGACAGCACAGTCTGCTCTTGGCCACTCTAAGGCACGGCTGCAGCACGCAGGATGCCCCAAGGGAGACACATGCAGGAGCCCACGCAGTCTTCCACTCGAATACATGATTGTGCCAGGCCTCAGAGTCCCAAGTGGATGCCTAGGGAGTCTGGGGAAGGAGATGTGAGCACTGAACTGGACACCGCTTCAACTTCACTTTGTACGTGCTCGCTTTATGAAAGCCACACGCACACACGCCCCAGTCAATTGTTTTCTTCATGAGACTCAGATAAACAGGAGGTGATGCTGCTTTAAGTCAGCAGGAGTGAATAAGAGAGATAACAAAGGCAACAGGATAAGGAAGCCCACATCAATAAGAGGAAAGCAAGATTTTTCTATTTTCTGGAGCTTTCTCACTTTAAATGCCTTGCTTTCATTTTTTCGTGCATGTTAATAACTATAAACCAAGAAACTAATACACCCTTCTTTGTGCCAAGTTAGCTCCTTAGGTCTGCATTTAAAAAAAAAATGAAGCTTTTTATATATACTTCTAGTATATGCATATATACACTTCATTAGCTATACTAATACAGATAAGGAGAGACATTGTGATCTGATCTGCATTTGTGGGATCAAACAACATCAGCATAACTTCCTGATAATAGCACAACTGCGTTGTACTAGGATTTATATACTGCTTTCAGTATACTAGTTTCAAGCCTATATTTAAAGCAGTACAAACACTACATGTAGGCAAGCCCTCGGGAGTACGTTTTTGCTCTTCAAACAATTGTAATCAAAGGAGCAGTACTGACCCCACTGCAGTCAGTGGGAGTTTCACCAGACATTGTTTTCAGAAGTTCTTTCAGCTCCTGGAGAAATTTCTGTTAAGTCAAAAGGCTTTCATAGTGCAAACAGCTTTTCGAGGTTAGGAGGAAGGAAAAAAAAAAAAAAAAAAAAAAAAAAAAAAAAAAAAAAAAAAAAAAAAAAAAAAAGAAAAGGGAAATAACAACAACTGATCAAAGGCAAATCTATGTCTTCGACGCCTACATACACATTAACACCTCATTAACACTACTTGTACCTACAGAAGAAGTCAAGCATGGGAATGGCTCTGGAACAAAGTAAACAAGTCCTAGGCAGAAATACTGCTTTTTTTCTTCTGATAGTACCAGAAATAGTAGGTCCTTGACTGCAGTAGCTTTATTCTTACCTTTTATGAGAACAGAAGGATTCCAACATTCAGTGATAGAGTTCCCATATGAGAACTCATAACAATAATGATTGAAACAACAGCAGTAAACTGAAGAGAATAAGATAGGTTTTTTTTAAAACATGGTATGTATTTACAGCATGGTAAAAATATCAGAATAATAATTTGGGGGGAAAAAGCTTCAAAAGAGTAATAAAACTTTGCAAATATTTCATAGCTCTGAAAGCAAGACATCAGTAGGAATTGTCACATCTCAAAATTCACCATTGATAATTCTCAGTTCTCCTAGGATTTCAATTTTCACAATATAGTGGTACACCTCTGACAAGAAGCAGAGCTGCTGCTTACCCTTCCTTCCTCCACCTGCTCCCTGCACTTTCCTTGCCACACCTCCAGCTCAACCATCTTTGCAAACCTCATCAAAACACTAAACTGTCTGGAAACAAATGCATTAAAAGCACATAGTGGAAGGCCAAGATTGTTTGCTGCCTCCGTGGCCTGGGGGGTTGCAGCCTGGGCAGGCAGTTAGCAAGCTCATAACTTGCATCTCACTTGCTGCCCCCAAAGCTCCTCCACTGACCAGTGCAGTCAGGACGAGGATGTGTTTGTGCATGTGTGTGCAAGTTGCTGAGGAAAGAGTCCTTCATTCAGGCAACCATCATTATATGCCTTTCTGTATGTTTTATTTTGCCAGGGCTTAAGACTGGGATAGGAGCTGCTGAGACTGTGCAGGATCTGGGGTTTTACTGGGATATCCTGTACCTGGTCATTAGCAGGCAAAAAGAGAAAGCAAGCCTTCCTTGGGCTCATGCTGAATTTGCACCCATTTCACTTCTCTAAAACCAATTTTGTTAAACCAGATCAGATGTTCTTATACTGACTTAGCTAAAATCAATTCCTAATTGATTAAAGCTAACTTGAAATAAAATTGCCTAGGCTATAATAAAGGGTGACCGTAGCAATTTAACTGACTGGATTTAAAATAACCCCATCAATTAAGCAGCTACAACTGTCGAGGTTTTCGTGACAGAGTTTGCTTCCTCCTCTGTGCTCAGGAAGAATTAAGTGCAATGGGGACCTAATCCCAATTAGTGCAGCAGAGCACTGCTGTGGGAAAACAGTAACCAATCCAGAGTGAAGCTCATCATGCAAGGCACTGGGCTGGAGCACTGGGTTCTGCTTTCAGCTTTCCAGTTGGCCACTTGCAATGCCTCAGGCATGATATCCTCCCTCCTTGCAGGTTCTGAGCAGAGAAGGCAAATTCCTGGAGACAGGAGCTGTCTCATACCTTGGATTTGCAGGGCACTTTGCAACAAAGGGCTGAAGTCCTGTCCAGGTCTTTGGAATTAACCAAATACCTGTCTTTGTAAAATAAGGAACACCAGCCTTGCACTTTCTCAACAGCTTTTTTTTAAACTTATATATGTCCATAGGTGAGACAAAATTAAGCCAAAGTTTTGTTTTCTCCCTTTTAATGGTTTGTGTCCTGTTCTAATGTCACATCCATATGGAAACAACTACACACAAAAAAAAAACTGCTTCAGCCACAAACCTGCTGATGAAATTTGGCTCCTGTGATTTGGTGTGCTAACAACACATTTGGATACTCTCATAGGAAGAGTCTGCAATACAGCAGAGGTTTAACACCAGCTTATGAACAAGGGTTTGGGGAGGCATAGAACACTTGGCTGCTTTCTCTGTTTTTCTTGTATTCATTGGAGCTATTCCTGCCAAGCTGGAACCAGCACCAGGTTCAGAGCACCCTGAGTTTTCTGTTATGCTCCTAAATTATGTAAAACTTCTGTAAATGGGTTTTTGAAGCACTGAGCACCAAACTGTCTGTGAGACCAGCAGCTCCTACCTGGCACACCAGTCAGTACTGGGAATGAGGGTGGCTGAACACTGCTGCCTTCAGGGAGGTGCATCCATGCAGGCCAGGAAATGTTTAACAAATCATCTCCTTCAGTCCTCTGTGCTGCATATCTTTTCTCTGCCAGCCCACAGGGAACTGAAAAATACCCAAACAGTTTAACTGCTTATTCAGAACAGGCATGAGCCAAAGCTGGAATGGGTTATGCAAACTATCCTGAAGACTGGATTTGCTGGTAAAAAAGGATTCAAATCCAGGCCACCCTGTCTTTGTTTCTGCAGAACCAGGAGTCAGACAGTGATCTTCTCCAAAAAACCAGAATGATTCTATGTCTACTTCATTTCCACATTTTGAATTCCCTAGTTTGCCATCCATCCCACACAACATCCTTTCCCTCTGCCTGCCAATCACTGCTTCTTACTTCCAAAATTTATTTACCTTGTATTAGCCATATAGAGGGGGTTTTCTTCTTATCATGCCCCATTCAAACTGAAATCTATATTGACCTCAGTGTAGAACAATGATAAGGAACTAATAAACATTTTAAAATACTCTACTTACATTTATGTCTAAAATCTTGCTCTTGGTCAGTGAGAGAAATTTTCAAAAAAACTGAAATTGATTCCTTTGTTTTGTTTTGGTTTCTTTCCCATCAGTAATTACTTTATCTACTCAAGAAATTATTTTAAAACTTTTAAAATCTGAACTCTCTTTAAGGAAGTAGAGTAAACACTGATGGAATTCTGGTGAAAGTCAATTATTATTTCCAAGACTGAAGCAAGACATGTACATTTGTGTGGTTGTGTATCAACATATGTTGTGCCTCTATGTTCACACACACATGTACATGTGGATTTACATTATTTGCACACGGAATTATTTATGTACTTGAAATAGATTTAAGTTGTACAATTCAGTCTAGATCCAAGTTTGAATCTTCTCAAGTTTCTGAGGTATTTGGACCTAAGCCTGGTTTTCAACACATAAAAAAATGGGTCTTATTCAAATTTAAGAATCCATTTAAGGCTCCAACATTTCTCACCAGTAACCTTTCCCAGAGTGGCAATGAAATTCAAGCTTTGCAGATGAGACAAGGTCACATAAAAAATACAGGAACATTATGTCTCCACCAAGACGACATAGGAAGATGGCATTCGAATAAGCAATTAGGACTTCTGCTAGTGTAAATCAGCATATCTTTATAGAAATCAATATACTACACAAAGGAATACAACCATTTCAAACTCACATTTTTATCCTTTGCTATGAAAGGGAACAATACTAAGTCAATAAAGTAAAATGACAACTCTTTTAATTTGATTTCTTTAAGCATTTGACAGGAATTTCACTTTTTCCTCTGTAATCAATGAACCGCCTTTATGTAGGTTTTTCACAGTAACAAAGGACTGTGTATATGGATGTGCATAAATTATGAGAAATGGTCATGAAAAATCAGGAATAAGAAGAAGGAGGCCTAGAAAGAAGTGCTACATTAGAGACACCTTTAATTTTTGCAATTGACCCCATTCCAAATTGAAGCTGCCCCTTTCTTACCAGCCTTAATATAGATTTCTCCTACCTGCAGCTCCACCACTTTAACACAATTAACTATTATGCTCACATGTTAAAACATAAATTAAATACCCTGGTGAAGACAATTAAATCCTTGTGAAGGCATACTGTTCTCTTCCAGCCCTAGCCAAGGCCTAGGCAGATCTGAGCACCAAGAAGGCCAAATTGTCCTCACACCTCATCACTTAGAGGCAATAGCAGCCACAGCACTGGCACTCGTCCCTACAGCACTTGGTGTGACAGCCAGCCCTCTGCCTCCATCAGTTTGATTTGCAGTTTACCACAAGGAACTGCAATAGTTTGCACTTGAATAATAAATACATAAATAAACTGGCATGAATAACACTCCTGGGAAATCAGCAATGAATTTCCAGGTCTATTTCTTACTAGGGAAAAAAAAAAACAGAGAGAGAGAGAGAAAGGGAGAAGATTGATTACTGGGAGAGAATTATGCTCCAAACCTTTCCTGGTCACGGAGTATTGACAGAAAAAGAAGTGCTGAACTGTGGGCTATTTGGAGATGCATTTGTCAGTCGGTGCACAACTTCCCCAAAATCTGTGTTTTGTATTTGCTTAATGTTATTAGAGATGAGAAAGACTTTTAGGAAATGGAGAGATGAAAATTGTATCTGAAATTAGTATTTCTGACTGTTTTTCCTTCCTCCAGGTTATTTCTACAAATCAGATATTGTGAATTCTTATCTTGTTCCCAAATCAAATAACTCCAGTGAGTGGCAAAGGCAGGGTTTGAAAGAGGAATCTCCAATGGTCTCTGCCTCAGAGCTGCAGTTTATTCTCTTCCTCCTCAACTTTGAGGCTGCTTCATTAACTTGGACTTACATTCCAGCCGCAGCTCCTGTTGCAGAGAGGAAAAAAAAAGGATGAAAGAAAACCTCACCATGATCCAGCCAGACCTTGAAAAATTAGACCCACTGAAGAAAAGAATACAATCGGAACTCGCAAAGACATTTTTTTATTGGCCTTGTAATTTCCTCACTAAACACGCTTTTAGCAGCCTACCCCTCTCAGAATCTTAATGATCTGCCGGCCCCTCATAATGGCCCCATTCATGGCTCTTCAGAGCAAAAGCACAGCGATATCACAAACACAGGAACTCAGAAGATACAGCATGTTCCTGAGGAAGGGCTGCACACCCACAGATAGCTGGCAGAGGGAATTTGCTACTTGGAGAACATAATATAATACAAACATGTAGATTTTTTCCCTTCTTTCATTTTTTTCCTTTCTTTTCCAGAAGCAAGGAAGAAGAGATGCTGTGCTTGAGTTGTGCATAAAGGCAAAAAAACCCAAAACAAAACAAAAAACCCCTCCCATACACAGTTCTGGAAAAAAGTAAATATTATAGGCTCTCCATCTCTCTCCTCCACCATTTCTGACTGTTCATTGACTACCATAAATTAATATGACTTGATATATTGTGAGAGCTGGAGACATTTTATGAGCTTCTGAAATCTTTTCCAACAGGAAATGTGAGGCATCACTTAACAGTTCAAGATTTTTTTGGTTTGATTTGTTTGGAAATGAACCACATGCAGAAAAGATTTCATTTAAATCAAAACTAAGAATACCAAGTTGGTCAGCAACCTTGAGAACTGAACATTGTAAGTGATTCAAGTACATACTTCTATAGACGCTTTCTATGATTAAAAAAAAGAAGAAAAATACTACTCTATCACTAGCTCTGAGAGTCTGCTACTTCTCAAGTTCCCACTGATTTATGTTCTCCAGGTACATTTTGTAATCTGTTTTGCTTCTTAAATTTGCAGTCTGATTGCAGTCTAACAAAAAAAAAAACAAAAACAAAAACAAACCCTTCTCTCCAAAAAAACAGAAACCCCTCCCCATAAAAAAAACCCCAAAAAAACTCGAAAGCAACCACACTGTATGCAAAATGCACTCCAGAAAATTATATTAAATCACATTAAATAAAAATCTTTCCAAACAGCTATAACTTCTGTAATAAGTGATATAAGGATTTTACCAAAATGTTCCCTGTTCAAGGGAAATACTGACTTTGTACATCCATACTTGTCTTGGGATGAGAGTTTAATTAGTATATTTGATATTCCAATAGAAATGGTCCTTCTTACTTCAGGATCTGCTGTCTCAGGTCTACTCACTAAAGACTGACCAAGGCCCTAGGGGTAACTTTAGGCATACCTACCAATTTTTATTTCAGCAAATGTGCTCCCTCCAAAACTGGCGGGAGAGCCAAACACCATGAGCCATATTCCTAGCTGGAACGGCAAAAAAAATGATCCCAGAGCAATGATAAGAATGATGGGTGGCGGGGAAAAAGAGGGGAAAAAAGTTTATGCAGAAGCCTTGCAAAGTAAATTTTAATTTGGATCCAGTTCATTACACTTAAAATTTGTAATTTAATATTAAATCTATTGTATCTAGTGTGTGCAGATATAATCCAGGTAAATTTACATATCAGAAATATCCAAATTAAAAACAAAGTGAACAAACAAACATAAAAAATCCACCCACAAACAAGGACACACAGAGGTATTTTGACCTGTGAGGGTGAGGATTCATAGATAACACCTCCCTGAAGACTTCTCTTCAAGCAGTAAGACAAGGGAAAAACAGTACAAACCAGGGTTTTGGGGCAGGACTCCTTCCCTGAGTGCTGTTTTTAATCTCTCAGAGAGACCCAAAGCCAGAGGCTCCTCACACATATCCAGCAGCTGCTGTGTGAGCTGCTTTAGGGACCAGCTTCAGGCTGGTTCTGCTCCAGGAGCCTCATGACATGAGCATGAGCCAACCCACCACCACACACTGGCACCTTGCAAGCAAGACAAAGGAACATAAGAGAAAGAAACAGATGTTTTCAGTCGTCTGGAAAATGTGTCCTCCAGAAGAGGGTGAAGAGCAGACTGTGTGTGTGCCAGGCTACCCAACTGCACCTGCCCTAGACTGGTACAGCAGCATGTCTCCACATTTCATGAATAATAAATTCCTATGTCATAGGAATAGATCACTAGACAGAGTAGGTTGAAGGAAAGCTTAAGTTAAACAGCGAGAAATTCACCTAATACTTGCATTTACCAACTGAAGCCCAGAGTTTTGCATCTCTAGGCAGAAAGAACAAATTGACCTCTTCACAGAAGTGGTGCACTGAAGATGTTTAATAAATTGCTTCAGAAGCAGAATCAGTTCTGAACTTAACACAGGTGTCTCAGGGAGGAAAAAGGCACATAAAAGCACTGTGCAAACTGCTGACAGCACTAGCTATGTGAGAGACAATCAAGGTACTTAACGTTTTAAAACACATGCCCTGCATAATAACCAACACTTCCAGAAGCCTCTGTCACTCTTCCAAGCACTGAATTAAGAGAATTGTCGCTGTACCAGGATCATAAAAGATTTCCTTTAAGCCTTTTGCATAAATGAATGTGTTCTGAGATGGAGAAATGTGAACTCATATTCTTCATGTATCCAGGGGCCATTTTGCCCCTGAGAAGCTGAGGGGAAAGGGAGAATGGGGCACCACAGTATTGATTTTCTACAAACACATTTAACCTTTAGCAGCTGCTGTCAGCATTTCCAGTGCTAATACCAACAGTGAACAAAGTAGCTGGGGGAGTGCAGAGAGCTTGCTTCAGGTATGAGGCTTAGGAAATCAGAGATTCCTCTCTCAGCCCAGGGTGAATTGCTTTAATGGCCACACTGGAGAGGGTACGGGTGGAAGGGAGAAAGCAGGGGGAGAGACAGAGAGATGTCTCCACAAGTTCAGGCAATATTCCCTGCAAAAATAACAAGAACCTGCTCAGTAATTTCCCTGAGACATCACATCTGAGTTAACTGATAATATTCACATCTAAAATGTCCATGAATCTTCTCACGAACATTTCCCTCAATCAGTGCTGTACAGCATCAAAGAAACAGTGATAAGGCCACAGGTGATGGGGGCTCCCACTGCCCAGCTTCCAGGCCTTGTGAGGACTGATGGAAGAGGGTGGCAGGAGTTTTGCAAGAGGCAGAAGTTGAAAAGGCTGGTAATAGCTTCTGCAGCCCTTCGTTTCTGGGTCACTAGGTCGAAAGCAGAAGCAGACAAAAGTCAGCTCCATCTCTCTCACATCACACGGTGCCTACATGAAGGACTCCCTCATGCTTTCACCCTAGCTCTGCCACTGCTTGGGACAGTCTCCCAAGGAAGACATAACAGCAAATCAGCATCTAGCTGGTACTGCTTCCTGACACCTAAAAGCCTGATTTATGTTAGGCAAGCAATGTGTCCTCATCCCAGTAAACTACAGTTGTGTTTAATTCTTGACCAGCTTACCCACACTCAGGCCATTAGTGTCCCTCCAGCAGGCATGCTTCACACACCCTGCTGCTGCAGCTGCTCTCTGGGAAAGCAAACCAGGTGAGCAGCAGCACGAGATCCCCCCATGTCCCACACAAACACACACTCCTCAGCAAGGCAGATCCATGCTCAGTCCTAAAGCAAGCACAGCACCCCACCATGACAGCCCAGAGAAGGGCAAGGGCTGGGCCCCCTCAGCAGAGTACCCATCCACAGCACTGGCACCCCTCACTTGGCTCTAGGGGCTGAGCCCTGGTATCTGAGAGTTACAGCTCAGCTTTGTAAAATGTACTGGTTGCTATTTTTTGTTGCTATTCCCTCCTCCAACACAGTTTGGGTTTGCAATATTAAGACAGCTTGGGTTTACATACAGAGGGACTGCAAATAGCTTTCCCGCTAAATAAGTGTTGCAAACACATCATCCAACAGTGCTGCGTGCTCACAGGATTTGTGGTCTGGTGTTGGGATGAACTGTGCCTTTCTCTTGTGCCATTTCCATTATGAATAATGCAGCCACGCTGAACTCACACTAACAAAACCTGAATGTATCACTGCATTGTTTGGCACCCTGTATAGGAGAAACCCATCCATTAGTGAGGCGGGCACTGAAAACTCTTTGTGGCAGGAGCAGCACAGGGACAGCTTCACAGCAGCTATTCAGAGGCACTTTGCAGCTTCCTGAGCAGAGCCCAGGCTGGGCTGAATGCCAGCAGTGTGGAAAATGGCTGGCAGAGGCTCTGGCCACTGATTTGTAGGGCACATGAATCCCCAGGAGAAAAGGGAACAGGTACTGAGCACCTGTTAGAGGGTGCTTGCTGCACGGCACTGCTCATCTTTAAAATTTTTTTAGCTCACCTATCAATGACTCCTCTGACAAAGCAAAATGACTAAGGCTCTGCAAAATGGACAATCACCCCACTGCTTCAGCTGCTACACACCTATTGGTGGCCACCAGAGTCTGCACAGGCATGGAAAATATTCCAAAGAAAGCAAAGCAGGCAGCCACAGCAGTGAGGGGACAGTGCAGGCTGCTGAGGCAGTGTGCTCAGAGGGGTGTCCCCTCTCTCAGGGAAGGAGTGAAGGAGACAGACTTTTTGCTGTCACCAGCCCAGGCAAAGCCAGTGGCCATAAAAGGTATGACTGCATACTCAGATAAAACCAAAAGTAGTGAAAGCACGTACCAGCAACACTGTCTGCTTCACAGCCAACATCCTCCAGACTCCCTTGATAATGGGAGCATTATGGGAGCATTCCTGCATGTCCCATCACTAGGCACCTGTGTCCTGCTCCAAACCACTTTCATTATATGAATCCTTTAACCCTGAGGAGTTACCCAAGAATGTACTAACACCATCCCTTACATTTCTTCTTTAGGAAGCTTCTAACAAATGTCTCCCTAAGTTGAACAGCCTTCCTTTAAAGAAACTCTTGACTTGGCTACTGGATTTGCCTTTCCTCCAAGCAGTGGTGTTTAGCCATGCAAAACAGCCCTGTGAGTTCACCCTACTGCTGTGGCACAAAGAGAGCCCTGATGAGAAAGTTTAAATTGAACATCTTTCAGCTGATGACAAACCTTGGCCTGCCTGAAGCCTTTGAAAGGCCAAAATGCAATGCAAATTAAAGTTCAAGGAGCCTAGAAGAAAACTATTTTAGCTTTAGGCTTTCAACCAAGCAAAAAAGAGTTAAAATTTTATTTCAAACAGCAGTTCAATCATTCACTTTTCCAGTATTAATGAACGCCTCCTGCATGTTTACCCAGATAAGGCTGTGATTCACGTAGCAGGCATACCCCAGAAACTTAAAAGGTCAGAAAGATGGCAACAAAGCATTCTGTTAATATTACCTAGAATCCACTCTGTTCCTTTGGCTATTTTAGTATCAGTAAATAACTCTCTACTTTTTCTGACCTAAGCAGTTCCATTTGAGAAGCTTCCCAGGCTAGATGTTTCTAAAATGTTACCAAATGATTAAACACAAATCCTCAAGTGAAGAGAGCAGGTTTTATTAAATATCCCAGAGCAGTGCTGTCTGCCCACACTTATGCCCATGTCTGGCTGCTGGCTGATAAACGCCTTGGCTTTAAGATATTACTTATTAGCATGCCTATATTTCCACCTCACACAGTCACCCAAGGGTGATTGCTATCTGTTAATTGAATTCTGTGCCAGCAACTGTGTCTTTGTGTGCCTGCCATTATAATTTTGAGGATTGTGACTTCATTTCCTATTTACAAGTTGCAGTGATGAAAAAGTGCAATTATTTATATATAAATAAACTCAACATTTTTGTAGCTATATGGCAAAAGGTGGGTGGAAGTCATATGTGAAATGCACAGGTGTGTCTCTTTTTTTTGCCTCCCTTTTTCTTTTTAAAGGCTTTCCACCTGTAACAGAGCTGGTGTGATGGAATATATCTCCAATGATAGAAGAGGGAGTTATGGGAACAGAATGAGAGTCTGAAGCTCAGAGCAGAGCAAGCTGAGACTGTAGAATTGCTTGGGTTGGTGCCTTCCAAGCTGTGGACTCTGGTGCAGCCTTACTGCAGTAATGACTGGCACATCTGCCATATTTTAATCAAGCATCATTGCCTTCATTAGTGTGGTTTATGCAATGTTTCACCCACTGCTTTAGATCTGAAAATGTGATGTGTACATTGCCTGGCTCTCCCAAGACTGCTCTGTGAGACTGAGGTGGGGGTAGGAGGAGAAGGAAGGCAGCAGGGGACAGGACCCCAGTGACATTTCGGTGAAGACTAGTTGGTCTGAGTTCTGGCCCTGGATTTTAGCAGCAGGAACCTATGCCTTAGATAGCTTTTGATGGCCTCCAGAAAGGAGCTGAAGCTTTTGAGAAGACATTGGTCTTTTTGAGTTTGGACAAGTCTGCTTCAGCAAACAAAAGAAACTCCTGAACAACCAACCACAGTTGGCTGCTGCTGCGGAAAACTTGGTCTACAATCCCTTTCATAAACAACATTTATGAGATCCACTTCTTAATCCCTCTTGGCTTTCTTGCCCCTCAATATGTCTGTAGGAAAGTTGTCCAAAAATCCCAGTCCCTGGAAGATTAGAAGCTGATTTCTCTATTATGATCTCCAACAAGAGGCCAGTAGAAAATTAAATGTAAAAAAGCATGGAAGGTGGTGTAGCCACCTCATGCTAAGGGTTTGTGGAAAAGCAGGGTGATCTCTTTTTGCCCAACCAATGAATGTTTGACAGAAAAAGCAGTCAAGCCTACAGCCAAACAAGGTCTTGTTGCTGTGCACTGTATGGAGGTGGATTTCTCCCTACCCACGTTACGCTTGTGAGCATGCCTGCTGTGAGCACTCCTATTTCCAAAAGTCTCCAAAGAGAGTGAGTAATGAATTCAAGAATCCTGGTCCCTTATGTCAGACACTAGCTAAACACTGTTTATTTAATATGAAATGCTATGAAAGCATTTCCTTTCAATAAAACTCTATTTCAATAAAACTCTATTTCCAGATACTTGTCTATGTGAGTCTCCTTCATCACTGTTTTGCTTTACCTTTTCCCATAATCAGAATGTAGTGAGACATATCAATTAATATACATATTCAGGAAGTTACAAAATGTTTTGCGAACTAGAAATAAAAGATTTGGGATCAGGTTCATTTAATCATCCTGAGAAATCTTTATCCAAATGATATTACTGTAGTCCAACCTGTCTTCAGTTTCAGATAACTTCTATTTAGTCTGATTTTTATTAGGACATTATCAATATGCAGGATGCATACTGATATAAATTAGCTATAGGAAATTTTAACTGTAGGCAATCGCATACAACATATTCATCACTGACTCAGCTAACACTAAAAAAAATGACTTCAAGTACATTTTCTTTGTACTACAAATTCTGCATAAATTGTATTATTTAAAAAATGAAATACAGTTACTGTTTTCGGAGTAACTTCCAAGGACAAATTGTTTGCTGTGTAATAGATGGAAGAAAAGTTGCCATCTATTATTGAGATCACTCAATAATTTTTAGATTTATTTTGGCTGCTTATAACTTGAGAAAACTTAATCCATTTTAAAAGTTTTGGGGTTTTTTTGTTTTTTTTTTTTTAATATTGGATGCCATCCTCATAGCAGTTATAAATTCTGTTGAAATTAAGTTTCTGGAATTTTCTTGTTTTCTTAAATTATAGGAAAGCCCTGTGCATGCAGAAAGGCCAATAAATACATAACTGTTAAAACCCAAATTTATTGAAGCCTTCTAATAATCAAATTGGTCAATGTCATAATTAACAAGATTGAAATGCTCCAAAGACATTGTGTGGGGATTTGATAATATTTAACACATGAATAGTAAATATAAATAATATATGGTCTGAAATCAAAAGAAATTAAATCAGGCCTACATTGAAATGACCAGCAGTGAGAAGAACTTTCTTCAGATTTTGAATCACTTACATTATTTTCTGTCAAAAATACCATCACAAACAAAATGTTCCATGAAGTGTTTCACTTCTGACAAAGCAGCATTTCCTGGTGGAAGATATTCTGGTCAGGAAAACCCTTCAGCACAATTACTTCTGTCTGTCTTTGATTATATGAGAACACAGTGCTCTTTCAAATGTCTCAAATGCAAAATTAGTCCTGCTTGGTGTAAGACCCCAGCCAGAGAGGTGAATTAGTGCAGGGCATTCTCTTTCTGCAAGATCTTGCTCTTGGAGTGGGAAAATCAGAAACAAGCTCACTGAGCCAGGTCAGTTGCTTAGGTGACCAAATCCAGGAAAAATTCCTTGCCTGGGAAACATTATAAATTTGCCTTGGTCTGATCCCAAGGCTTGGCTGGAGCCTTGGTCAGAGCCTTGGCCTGGGACAGACTCACCCAGCTGAAGGCAGTGACTAGTGAAGGCCATGGTATAAGGCACATGTGCATAATTGGGGGTTGAAATAGGATTGCACCTTACCTCTGATGCTCCATAAATTTGAGTGCTTGCCTTTGCAAGGCTAATATTTTTTGAGTCTGTTATTTTTTGTTGTATAACTGTATATAGTACATAATTAGTCATAATACATTACTGCACATGCAACCCTGCAGACAATGTTTAGACATTAAATCTTAGCTCAGTGATTGAATAGAGGGTACAGTAAAAATAAATATCCATGTATTTGGTAAATATTTGCATAATGAGCTATTTAAATGCAAGAGATTCTAACATATGTAAACAATTGGAAATACTCTCTGTGTGTAAGTCTAAAGTGGATGTAAAAATATACACAACCTCCTTTAAAATAGTATGATTTAGTAGTCAGACATAGCATATTTTTAAGGCTTTATATATAATATTGCAGATTGTAAATACCCATTGTGTTAAAAACACATTTCTTGGTACAATTAGTCAGTAAACTGTATGACTGAAAGCTCTGGATGACAGGGACAGTGCAGCAAATGGACACTAGTGACTGTCCAGTTACAGTGAAAGCTCTGAAGATATCCAGAGGGTTACAGGACTCAGTGTAATCAATCCCAGTGCAACAATGACAAGGACATAATTTCCTTCTTGTTAAAAAGCTGCCCTGTAATGTGCTGTGGAGCTTCTCCCACAAAGCTTTTCTCCCAGCTCACCATACAGACACCCGTGCCATGGGAACTGAGAGGCCACCTCCACCTCCACTGCTTGCTTTTCTGGTCTTGGTCCAGTCTGAAATTTCTGAACCAGAGCACCAAAGTGGCACCTTAAAGAGGCCCCACAACCTTAGCCACAGCACAATGTGACTCAGCACGGTTTTTGCAAAGGAAATGTAGCAGTGGAGAACGGAGGGAATAAAATTACTTCCAAAGTGAAAGCTTTTTTTTTTGTGTTAATAACCATCCTGAGCTCGCTGTCAAGGAGAGAAACAATGAGCATTGTGCTTGGTAGCTAGATGCCTTCTGACTACTGACTGTTGTGCAGAAAGGCCCTGTGCTCCCTGCCTCTCCACTAAGGACCAAGGCAGGTCATACCCACAGTCACACCTCTGCACTCACACCTGATCAAAAAATGAGTGGTGGATTGTTGATGCCATCGCCCTCAGACTTCATGACTCAAAGGGACACTGCTACAAGATGCATCCCACCACCTGTAGAGCACTCCATGTCCCCCTGGTGAGTGGAACATCTCCTGCTTTGGGAGACTCAGCCCTGTTGCCAGGTGGTGCCCATGCCGTGATTCATAGCCACCCTCAGTGTCCTAAACGACTTGTATTGCAGCAATTAAAGCCTGGGAGCTTCTTAGCATGATGAACTCCTGGTTCCTGAGCAGTTAATAAATGTTTCAGTCTCTAAGGAGCTAATTTAAGATAGTCCACAATAACAGGGTGTGGCAAATAATTGGCGGGCTGAAGAAATGGAAGATAATACGAGATTCCTGGGTGTGGGTGTTTATGTGAGGCACAGGGAGAAGTTTTTGACTCAGAGGCTGAGTTATCTGGGCCAGATTTAAGGCTATGGAAACTTCAGTATAAATTTTGGGGAGGGAAGAAGTTAATTTCATCCTGTTCTATGGGATATTTAGTTTCAACATTAAACTCAAACAGATTTTCATTAGTAATGCTCACAATCCTCAGGCAGCTCTGAATTTTTAAAACCTCCCTTTCACACTCCTACATTGCATTCCAAAGAGGTTGTGTCCAACTCATGACAAGCCCTGCACAAAATAAAAAAAAAAAGAAAAAAATCTGCACAGGCATTCCACATGCCTGGAGGCAGAAAAGAAGGGTTTCTGAAATGCCATACACAAGAAAGCCATTTGGGTTGTGGGGGAGAGTCTCTCAGTGTACAAACCACAATCACAGTCATATTTCTTACACCTTCCAACAATCAACCCACAAAGCTAACGCTCCTCAGAAATGCTTTTCAGAGATTTTCTACTCACCTGGAATAAAGATAACATTTACACTGCTCTTTCTCATTGAGCAGCTATTCTTAAAACCAAGATGTGTTCTTGACTACTCTATTTCCAAAGGAAACTTGAACAGCTAAAACCCATATTTTCTGCAGACCAAGGAAAAAAGACAGTATTCCACTCCTTTCTCAATCTCCATAATATGGAATGTTATTTTTTTAAAAATGTATTATTAAAATAAAATTGAATTAATAGAGGGCAATGTTACAGAGAAAGAAATCTCCCTTTTCTCCACCCCCAAAACAGTCTCTGAAATTAAATTTTTAAGTTAGAGGAAGCATCCCAGATCTTCATCCCAAATACATGAGCAGGAAACACATTTTACAAAGTCTACATAACAAAAAAAATCCCATTCCACATATTAGACTCTTTTCCACTCTCTCACTGTCCTTACTTGTATGACTAGTATCTGTCTCAAACCAATGCTTTCCTAAGAGCCAGAGGCTGAGATAGCTTATGTCCAAATGTGTGGAAGATGTGTGTCCTAACAAAGGGTGGTTGAAACTCAAGGGCTCTCAGACATCTCCTCCCATCCACGTTCTTCTCATGTACCCCACCACATCACTACATTTACAAGGTGTGTAGCTGAACATCTGCACTCATGGTACACTGCACAAGAAAGTTAAAAATTCTGAACACAGTCCCTCTTGTCCCACAGGCTTCTTCCCAAATTCAGCTCCCCAGAAACATACATGAGGGATTAAGAAATTGCTGTTGTTTGCACCTTCACCTTCACCACTGGGACTTAAAATCCTTCCACAAACTTTGGGTGGAGCAGTGTTCATCTCCACAGGATGGACACAGAAAAATGGACATTGACATGCCTGAATCTTGAGGGGCTGGCTTCAAGCAAGTGTCCTCATGTTTGTGAAGATAAGTTTAAGAGAGGCTGAAACAAATCAGACATATCTTCCTAATTCTGAAGAAGGAAAGGTAGTGCATTTTAGAGGCAAATTATCTGGGTCTGCACTAGCAGCCCTTTATACTCCAGCAATGAAAGGTCTAACTGAGGCTGTGTAATTATCTCCTCACGACATAAAATGAAATGTGCACTCCCTTGGTGGATATCATTGATGAAAAGCCAGTTGGGAAAAGGCTGAGATATACAGCAGGATCAATTTTAATTCTAATGGTTTTTAACATTTCATCTATATATTTAACAGGCTGAAGCAGGGGGAAATAAATATTATGTTAGTGACTGTGTCATAGAATGAGGCTTTTCTTTTCATTAAAAAAATAAAGGGAAAACAACCATCACCATTTTATGGCTATCATAATTTGTTTCACATACATTTTTTCAATATTAAGGTGTACTAAAATATTTAACTGGTAAATAAAAGTACCTATAGACTTGAAAAGAGATTTTCAAATCTCTTGGACAAAGATTGAAGAATATGGGTTTATTTTATGTTAATTGACTTGTAATACTTATATGAGTCAATATTAAAAAGATAGATACATATATACAATAGCACATACAATTATCTCTTTATCTATGCATCACTTCCATATAGCAAAAAATTTAAAGATATTGATCTCAAACATTATCTTGCATTGCTCTCTTTCTTCTTTTATTGATATTAAAAATATTTGCCTCGACATAATCTATTTTGCTGATTTTATTACCACATGATGCAAACTGAAATCAAAAACCACAACACAAATTTGGGTTCAGACATCAGTCCTAAATTCCTCCCTTTCAGAGCATTCTAGACTTCATGCTTAAAGAACTAGAAAGATAAAAGTTTAATTAATGAATTTTTTTCTTTTAATATATGGAATACATTCACCAAGCTGGAGGCAAGAGTACATCATCTTTTATATGATAGCATATAATTTGATCTCTTAAATATGAGACATCAATACCATTAATGTGTAAATAAATAAATAAACCAGGAGGAAGTAAAAATATGGCATGCATCATGTCTAGGGGCCTTGGTTTTATTTTGAACTTATAAACCTTGGGTAAGGATCAAGACTTTTCTACTGAGGATTTTACCCTGTGGATGTTTATTTTTCTGCAATGCAATTTGATGCTGCTGCTGGTTTTGGCATCAATACATTAAAAGTTAAATTTATGTCAGCTCAAACAGATCAACTATCAGATGTTGCTATTAACTTTGACATCAAAATCATTAAGAAATTGCCATCATGTAAATTAATTATCAGAATTGTATTGGCATGAATGCATAATGATATTACTCATGGAAATAATTAAAGAAAATGCACAGTGAAAAATGCATTAGAATAATGGCACAAAATGTCATTATTCTGGCTTCTTGACAACTAAATGCTATTAGTTTTCAGCACAGTGAACTTTAAGGTTAACTGAAGGAGCAGGGAAGTCCAATGCAGAGCTCAAGCTGCTCTCACTTGTGCTTTTATTTATTCTGTATATAAGACTGAATAAATAGGAGTAAAAACTAACTTTTTTTGACTTGTCAAATAAAGCTTTTTTTATCACTCTAGGAGAGATTACAACAAAACAAACAAACAAAGAAACAAACAGAAACCTAAATCAAAACAAACGCAAAGTGGCGGAATTACTCATGGCACTGTTGTTCAAATATGTATGTTCTTTTGTTGTAGCCAATGTCAGGTCTCAAGGGACCTGAGGCACAGCAAAGCTGTTAAAATTTTAGGATTTTCCAGAGCACAGAGGAGAGCTAATTAACACAAAACTATTTAGGCTACTGCCTTCCACACCCTACCCAAAAGGTCACTATTACTGATCAGTGCTCAGGGAGAGAGAGTTGTGATTATGGGGCATGTGTAATGGACTGAGTAATTTATTTATTTTTTTTTTTTTAGTCAACAGTAAAATGCTGTCCACTCTAACAGAATAAACTAAAGACTCAGTGATGCATGCCAGCTTACTCATCAGCTGGACACATTTCTTTTAAATGTCTCTCTCCATTCCCCCTCAAGTCAATGGAAAAGTTCTCTTTCTCTCTGTCATGGTTTTGTACTTGATCCAGAAAATATATTATAGAAATAATGAAAAAAAAGGCAGTAATTTCTGGGCTTCTTTCCTTCCATCTGCTTACTAGACTAAGCACACCCCACTACCCCCTCAATGCAGAAGTTCACATCCTAAAAATAAAATTCAATGTTTTAAACAATTAAAGTATGGAGAGAAGAAGCCTTATTTACCCTGCTCTAGACAGTCAATCCTAATGACACTCAGAAAAAAAAAAAGAGTATTTCCAGGATATAAGTGGAGGTTTAGGAAACAGGACATCTCTGAGCTGTTTATGGCCCTATCCCTGTTTTTCTACATAACTTCAGGCAAGTCACTTAAATGACTTGCCTTAATTTTTTCGCTGTTGCCAAAGTGCTAACACAAAGAGAACACAAAGAGAAAAAGATGTGGCAAAGAATCCACAGTTAAAATGCCAAAACCCACTCCATAAATAAAAATTAGTCAAGCTACCTAATCATGCACAAACAAGCCCTACAAAATGTCTCTGAAAATTTGCAGAGGAGTCGTTTGTGACCTAATGTACAAAGTCTTCAGCTGGATCTGCCAGCATAGACTCCTGCATGTCTGAGGAGTCACTTGTAAATCTCTGTTTGGAGACTCATTGTCACTGCACTCTCCAGTCCTGACATAATGAATCTTGACTCAGAAATGGCTCACAACAGGCAGGCCATCTACATGTCAATGATACCAAAGGTTTGGGGGCTATCTAGATCTCCTGGCAATTCACAGATTATTTTCTCTGGTTTGCTTTGGAGGACTGCAAGAGACAGAGATCAAAATGTTTTAGGGCAGCCAACGTTTCTGGGAGAAATTTGGATCGTAATTGATATGAGGGCAATGGCAAAAGTAGTTTTAAAAAATACTTGAGAGCTATTTATGGGTACCTTTAAACTTTATAAGTTGCCTTGGGGACAACTAGCATTTCAGGTATGCTTTGACTTTTTATGGTGAAATACAGACATTTTACTTGAAACAGTTTGTCTAATGATGCCCTGAGCCTTTTATTTCTGTTTAACAATCTAAGTTTTGCTTCTAATCCATCAATAGATAGGTCAAATTTGTACCCATAATTTAAAGTTATGTTAATAAGATCTATGACATGTCTTGCAACATTTTATTGATAATATGTAATGTATTCTAAGTATCATGAGCTTGCAGAGCTGCTGTCACTCAGGGATTTTGTGTATAAGATATTATATCTCCAAAGCACACTGCTGCAGTGAAAAAAGGACTTTAAATAAATAGGCTGGCACAATTCTGCCTTCAAAGGGACAGTCTATAAATTCACAAACAAGATTTACTGTGTAATTCAAGCCTGAATCAACACAGGACTTACACTGTGTAACTAAGAAGGGACACAACATGTGGTAGGGTGTTTATAGTGGGGACAATATTATAATGCAGAGGTTGTTTTTCAGGCACATCTTTCCTAATTACATTGATTGACACCTCACATACCCACACTGAGATTAACTGCAATAATTGCTACATGATACATTTATTTAAGGAAAATATTGAGTGTTTATTTAGTGCTTTTTAATGCAATTTAGCAGCTGGGGGAAAAAAAAAAAAAAAAAGGTGGGAAAAACACCATCATGTGACTTCATTAATTCTCCATGCAACATGGCAAGGCAGCTTCTGCACTGTCTGTGAGGCCTTGGAGGTACAGTAGCTGCATCTGGATTAGAATGAACATCTGTAAATGTGCTGGCTTACTTACAGTTTATAGCCACATTTACTGTTGTGAGTTTACTATGTCCTACAGATGATATTTTTCACTCCCCTGCTGTTTGCTGATGGTATAAAACCTTCCTGGGAAAGGGCAGACGGTACATTACTTAGGGAGCAATAAAACCCTGCAGAGACAGTATTTGTGACATAATCTGAACATGTAATTCACTCAAGGAGTTGCTTCTCCTCCACCCAAAATTTAGCAATGCAATCTACTAAGAATCAGCTTGCTTTAAGTATGGATAGTAAAAAAAAAAAACAAAACATAAAAATAGTTAAATAACAAACAATATAGGATACATTTATCCAGTTAATTCTAGTTTTACATGGGTTAGGACCTGCAAAAATACAACTCCCTCCAAAGAATTAATCCATGTCTGGGTTATGGCACCGGTATTTTTTGTTGTTACATGATCAACAGAAGTCCTGGCTCATGTCACCCACTTTCAGAGCTGTCCCTGACTTTCAGAGGTCAAGATCATGTTACCTCTCATCTTTTCCTGTATGACTGAAGGAAACGTGTTCTCTCCAGCTCCTTTGATCTCTGCCTTCAGAGCTGTTGTTTGACAAGTAAGAGCGTATGAAGAATGTGATCTGGTAACCACAGATACAGCAAAATCAAATGTTACACCCTGCAATCTAGAGTTGCAATTCATCATGCCTCTTTTAGACCAGAACAGAAACACACAGCCCAGTGTTTAGGCTGGTGGAAGAAAAAGATGCACTCAGAGTGTGTCTGTCCTTCAGAAATACTTCCTGCTGTTTTAGCTAGTGTAACCGCAAGATTTCTGACCTGGGTTGGTTTGGAGAGCAAGGTTGGAGTTGCTTTCCTAAGAGGCAATGTTACAAATTGTCATTTGCTATAACTGAAAAGAAGGGATTATGGACAAGTGTTTGGAGTGGCCCCTTGAGGACTGCAGCTCCTAGCCCTGCTTAGCTCTGCATCTTAAGTCCTTGAGCAAACAATTTTAACCCTTCTGCACCTGAGACTACAAACCTGTGAAGCAGTCACTCCCACAGCAGTGCTGAGTCTAAGTACATATTTTTAAAGAGCTTTTTTATTTGCAGGCTCAGCTTATTCTAATACAGAAGATACCTTCTGACCAGGCTCATGGGCTGTGGTTAGGAAGGAAAAGAGCTAATGCTGAACAGCCAGCAAAGCCAGTAATGTCTGTAGTGCTGGGGACTCCTAAAATTACATTTTGTTCTTTCAATTAACCTCTCCAGACACACAGAAGGTGTCTCACATCCTCACTGCTCTTTCTGTGCTCAAGCTGTCCCAATGTGACCAGTGATCTCAAGTGGGAGCCTGGCTGCCTCAAGGTGACCCAGACATGCCCATGGTGAGGGCCAAAGCCCTTATGATGGCTTGTGTGAAGCAAGGATGGAAGCAGCCTGTGGGCTGTTAAAGACACCACTGGGACCTCAAGCTGCTTTCTTTACTATGATGTTTCTATCCAAACCTACTTTTTCTTCTCAATTCATATTGCATGAGCCCTATCCAAGCAGATTTTGAAGAAGTGTACTTGGAGTGATGAGCTTGGCCATGCTGCAGAGCAGGCACAGCCCCTCCCATCTCCCCCTTGCACTACAGCATGAAAGTGGTTTAACAGGCCCCCTAAAATGGTGACTTCATCCATCTCACAGCTCCTCTCACCAAAGCCATGATGCTTGCTTAGTCCCTCACCTCAGTCCTCCTCAGCCTGGTTTCAACACAGGAGCAGCATATGCCAGGTGAACCCAGGAATGCCTGGCTGCCCGGCCATGCTGAAGGGATGGGCTGCCATGGGATGGAAAGCAGGGTACCCAGGCAGCAAAGGTCTCCTCACTTTAGACAGAAGGATCCTGATTTACACAATCAGAGACAAAGGCATAATCAACCCTGTTCTGATTAATTGCAGTGGAAATGATAAGGAGCTATCAGTGCAGCAGCCAGGAGAGCTTAAAACTAAATATAACCCGCAGGAGGGGAAGAGAGGATGAGCCTTTGAAAACACTTTTCTGAAGTGAAACAGGAATCTAGGGAAGGTTTTACTCTCTTCTCCTCACTCTCCCCATCTGTGACAGTGGCATGGGAACTCGTGCCTTCCCTCTCAGATAGAAGTGCCACTGACGTCCTTGGGATGAACAGCTGGGACGATCCTGCTCTCACCTCCCTGCGCTTCCTCACCACGTTAAAATTAGCGCGGCTGCGAAGGGGCAGCGGCGGAAGGAATGCGCACCCGCGGCTGGCGCGGCGCTCGGACCGATGGCTGCACACACCTGCTGCCGGGGCCGGAGGCTTGTCTGCAGCTCTGGGGGCCGGGATTGCTGTGCGAGCAAGGCTCCCTCCCTCTGTGTCACCCTCCCGAGCTCCTGCTGTTCCTGCCCTCCTGCTCTGCTGCCGGCCCCGCTCCCTCCGCCCTGCCCTGCCCTGCCCGGGCTGGCTGCGAGCCCGGCGGGCAGAGGGACTCTGCAGAAATAGCGCAGCCGGGCTGAGCTGGGCAGGATGATTCAATGAGATATTTCGGTGGCATTTTTACGAAGGCAGTAAGATTATCTAGAGAAGTTATTTTTGGTGGGTTGAGTCCCATGATACTCATCAGCAGGCGCGCACACACAGCCGGTGCGTGAAACAAGTGGAGTAAAACCACCCTGAGGGTGCATCCGCACTAGGTGTAAGTGCAAGTCAGAGAAGAGCCTCCTGTCAACTCTGAGCTCCAGAAACTTCACGGAGCAGATTTCACAAAGAGATCTCAGCAACACGAAAAGTCCATTCAGCCCTTCCTGGCTTATCCTGATAAATGCTTCGTTTCTGGTTTAATAGCAAATTGAAATTGATTAAGCCAGCATCGATATTGTCCTACAAGGTACAGAAAAGCTAAACTCATTTGGGATAAATCCCAAGAAAGAGCAACATTCATGCACGCAAACAGACACACACCATTTAAAATAGATTCATCTGGGATGCATAAAACCTGAAAAACATTCATTAGGGCTGGAAAAGGAAACACTATTTATCAGCTCTGGGCTTCTTTTTATTCGGTGGAAGAAAACTTCAGTCAGATAATTTTTTAAATACACATAAACTCTCAAAATTCTCATTGGAAGAATTAGCCATCTAACTTGCTGTAAATATGAGGAGGTGGGAAAAGAAGCAAATGGAAGGGGTTGGGGGCCAGATTATTTTTATTTTTTTAATTTGCATTCAACAGGAGAAAGATTTATGCATGAGATGCAAATTGCTATGCGTTATTTACACATCTGAAGAAAAACAAATCTTGAATGTAAATGCTTAGAGGGCATATTTTTAAATATGAAAGTGGTAACATTATTATAATGTTTATAACTCCCACACTGTTTAAAGGAGATTAAATTGGGGAAAAATGAGCCCTTTTATTTAAATTATAGAGTCCTCACTAAATATTAGGGCAGAAATCAAAAACAAACATCTGTGTGTTTCCATTCTTGAGAGTCTTTCAGAGCAATTTGTTCACCTTGTGGTTGGTCCTATCCAGAATATCCCAGTGGGTTAGCAACTGGAGAGGGCAACAGCCAATTAGGGCATTTCTGTTTCCATCATGAAATACTATGCATGTCTTCAGATAATTAAGAAACAGAAGTACCATTTAAAACAAGTCCACTCCATAAGCAGTCCAGATTGGATAGTAGGATATATATGACCTGTAGCTGAGCACTCTCCTTTGAATGAGGTCTGCAATGAATGAGGCTAACAAAGCTAAAAACCAGTAAGAAAACAGCAAAAATACAAAAAAGAGCAAGTGATGGCACCTAGAAGACACAGCATTGCTTAGCTGATCCATATTACTGAACTGTGCATTTTCTAGTTCTCTTTGGAAAATTTAAAGGACTGGTATTGTACTAGCACTGCTCAATCTTTCATGTATTTATTTCAAGAGGCAGAAAGCTATTATGTATGTTTTTACCAAGAGAAAATCAAGGTAATAAGACCTGAGTTATCAAATCCATATGTACCTGACTCTTGTCAGCTTCTTAAACCTTTGATTGCCTGCACCACACACTCATTAAAAAGCAGAGAGGTTTGTGTGCCTTCATGTCCTTGCCATTTTGAAAAAGCAACTCATAACACTGCCAATCTGAGAGGCCCAAAAGTTGTGAAAAACAGCCATGGAATTGCCACTTTAGCTTGCTTTTTGACTTTGTGAGAGCTGGATGGAGGTTGTTCTTTTCCTTCAGCTGTCATGTGTAAGCTGGACCTTAGAGTCACCTCTCCTTTGCCAGAGCACATCTCACCAGTGGGTGTGCTTGCCTAACACTTGAGCACACTAAAAAAAGTGTTCTTGTAACACAGAGCAGTGACTGCCCACAGCAACTCTGCCCACCACAGGAATAAATCAGCGCAAGTCTAGGCTGTGTCCAGCAGGAGAAGGAGCCTTGCAAGCACAGGTTTCACAAACTGAACCAAAACTTCCATACAGAACACCAAAAATTCAAGAGGGCTCGGAAAAGGAACAAGGGACATTCCCAATTCTATTTCCTATTAAATCAGGTGAGGGAATTTCTAGTGGGATTAAGAGTGGTTAGACTGAAAGGAAACCAAATCATTAGTCATGACCACTCACTTTGGGATGTCAGTTCATAAACACATTAAAACTGAGTGAGAAAGCACCCACGTTTGCAGCCAAAGATGTGGAGGAGGGTTTTGTGGTTGTGGTTTTTATGGCTATCCACATGGCTAATTCACATCATGCATTTGTTGATCTTTTAATATTTATGTCCAGATGCCACCATAAGCTTCCAGATGTTTTTGCACAGACATCAAAAATGTTTGCATAGCAATTAGCAAAAGAAAGTTTGAGGCATTTTGAAAGGTCTGAGAATAAAAAAAAGATAAAGTGGCTTTTGTTGCTAGAAGATTTATTTTTCTCTTTTTCTTCTCTAATTTTTATTTTATTATTACTGTTATCTCTTACTGTTATTATCATTATTTCTTTATAGACCATTTGTCACCCTACTAACCAGAAGTGGAACCAAATCCATTTATTCTGAGTGTCCTGTTTAGGTGCTGCCTCTGAAAAAGGTGTCTATTGTCAAATGACTCCTACATTTTCTAGCAAGAATATTAATTATTTCTACAAATAATTAGATTCCTTCACAGGTGAGGGCAATCTATCCATATAACTTAATCACTGATTCCGTCTTCACTCTATTTCTGAGGTTTAAGCCACACATATTCCTCTGCAAAAGAGCCTGAAGGAGCAGGAGCTAGTATGTGCCTGCTGGGCTTTGGGTTTCAGTGCTGGAGCAGTGGGCTCTGCCCTCCTGCCTGGTGTCACAGCACAGTCCTTCAGGGAGCTTCACAAACCCCCCTGGGGAAGGAGGTGGAAGTGAGCTGCCTGTCCATCACTACACCACAGCTCTGGCTCACCTTGCCCAGAGCCTCTGCTTCCAAGAATAGATATGCAACTAAAACAGAGCCATCATAGTGCATTCAGGCTCATTAGGAAATTATCTAACACTTGCAAGTGTCTGCAGGGAAAGGACTCCTAGGAAGTCAGTGCTGGACTGCAGACAGGGATTGTAGACAAGATGCAGACTGCATGGGTGGGAGTTAGGTGGGCTTAAACTCTTCAAGTTGTGTTCTGGCAATTGTAGAGCAACCTCATGTTTGCCTGTGTTTCTGTATTGTGTTGGGAAAAAAAACCCCAAACACCTAAAAACAAATGTAATCCAAATGCCTACCTTAATGCTTGTAATTATATCATATTCTAGAGCAACACAGTGAAAAAAGACCTGTGCTCCTCTAGAGTGAGAAGATATCACAGGAGATGATTTGTTTAGCACTGTTCACAGTGGCAGACCAGCTGCCAAGTTCAGTGGCTTCTATGAGAAAAACAGGCAGTCTTGTTCTTCATGTGCTCAGTGTTTGCTGCAGTACATATTTTGGTCTCAAAAATATGGTCAACAAGAGTTTTGCCAGTGAGTTCACTGGGGCAAACATTTTTCCTTTGGCCAGCAGGAGCAGCAGCTTCAGCCAACCACACTGCTCTTGTGAACTGGTATGTCCCTGGATTTGCCCACAGAGCTTTGCAAAGACAGAGGTGGGTGGCAAACACATCTGCATGAGTTATATTTCTGTTTAGTCAGCTACAAGTGAAATGCACCATACTGTACTTAGGGAAGGACTTTTCACTTCGAAACAAATATTAAAGTGTGTGAGTGTTCATCAATATTTTCTGTTAATTGACTAAGGATTGAAAGCATGTATCTACATCCCAGACAGCACTGTGAGGTGCAGATAACCTACCACTCTAAATTGGCTTAGATACCAGAAGAAATATGTCTGCAGCAGCATTATTTCAAACTCCCACTCAGTTAGAACTAGCTCAGGCATCTCCCTCAGTTACCTTGTAACCTGCAGTATATTCTGACGCTATGACATGGAGAGAAATTTCAGAGAGCAATCAGCTGGGAAACCATAAGATTAAAAATTTATTTTTCAGGAAAATATATCAGAACTTGCAAGAGAAATTATTTCCTATGCACATCTTTCCTAGTCTCAGTTCACCTCTTTAGCTCAAAAATTATGTTAAAACGAAAGAGGATTAATCTGATTAGCATCAGGAAATCCATGCAAACATTATTCAGCACTGCTGCTATCAAATGTCTTCTTAAGTCTGTAAAACCAAGCACAAAGACCTCTAAATGCAATCTGCAACCTTTAAAAGGCAAAACAAAACTAAACCACATCTGAAAACTGCAGGTCAGGTGCTCAGCTGTTGAGAAACACTGTGGTTTCCTTGAGTCCAGCAAAGCAAAGTTCCCACACATCAACCACAAAAAGCTGTAATGAGTTGCACCAGTTATAGTATTCACTGAAATAAAGGAAACTCCTCACAAGCCTTACTGGAACTGGTGATTCTCTGGCAATTCAAATGTCTTACCTAAGAGATCTACCCCCAAAAATTATGGATTTCATCTTACAAACACAGCCAGCCCTGGAAGCTGCACTTACTGTAGCTATTGCCAACTCTGACCATGAAACTCCATTTTATGATTCTCAGCAGTAGAACCACCTATTTTCCTTTTGTTGCTTGGCATTTGTTAATGATTTGTCCAGAGTTAAGAGAACAATTTTTTCCCATAGCACTGGCTTGAAGCATTTTTTTCTCCGTTTATTACAATTATTTTTTCGTCTTCCCTTGTAACATCAGGCTTTGGTCACTGTCAGAGACTGATTAATGAGCAAGATGGACATGAGATGTCCTCTGGGAAGGCAATTCTTATGATTCATTTACAGTGGTGACATCTGTTTGCATCCTACTTTAAGGGCCCATTTCATCATACAGTAGTGGCCCAGAGGCATGTCCCTGGAAATCTATATTTGTCTTATGGGGAAGCAAGACAAAACTTTTCCTAGTCAGACTGCCAAGGGAAGTGATGGAGTTTAATCACACTCAGGGTGAACAAGGTGGTAGAGCAGGGTTGACAGTTGGACTAGATGATCTAAAAGGTCTTTTCAAACTCTGACAAATCTATGAATCTTCTTATGATTACTCTATCTGCTTTGGTCTTGCCCAGTGCTCCCAAATTGTCATAGCAAGCAGTTTGACCAGAACTCAAAGTGAAGGGTATATGCACATTCTGAAAGCCTAAAAACCCATGTGAGTAGTTAATTTAGAAATGTTTCCTTCATTTTATAGTGTTTCTGATAAGAAACAGTGTTTAGTCATGAAAAATAAGTTTCACGATAACATCACTATCCACAACATGAAAATGAGTGAAGCTCCTTTAAATAAAGAACACCAAGGAGGTGTGGGCTAATTTGTAGCTGTGTACCAAAATTCTCCCACTTTGCCACTTCTAGTCAGGCAGGAGGTCATAAAAGAGGCCAAGGTGTTCATGGTCTGGTAGGATAAAGCTGCATGGAGAGTCACATGAAAGAAAGGAGCCACATCTCTAGGCTGCAGTTGATAATCATATTTTTTTTAATCAAAAGACTGACCTGGATGCATCACAGCATCAGAGACTTTCTTCTGTGCCATGGCCCTCAGGAATCTTTCACCCATGTCAAGCCCTGGCAGTACAGCTCAGGAGAGGGACCACAGCAGGGTCCTGTGTAAACACCAGAGGTGTTGCCCAGGGGGAAAGGACTGTGCAGCCCTCTGTTACAGCCCTAAATGGTTTATCTCTTATTTTCTTACAAGTCTAAGAAGGCATTTTAAAAATTTCAAAATGGGAAGGGAGGAAAAAAAAAAAAAATAAAAGAGTTAAAAAGCAACTCTAATTTCAAATAGTGGTGTAAAACCTGTGCTGTTCAGTCAGCCTTTTTCTACTTAAGGTAGTAGCTTAACTGGCTGTTTTTAAAAACTGTTGCCTTGCCTTGTTAGATTCAATATCTGTCACATGATTAATGTGCTGGTGTCTTATTAACTGCTGTGTTAGAGGAGTTTCTGTACTCACCACTACCCCCCTTCTCTCATCCCTTTTGTAAAAGCCTCAGTGCAAGCCAGCTGCTCTGACTGGAGGGTACTGCACCTTCTGACTAAACATCATAAAGAGCCAAGAATTACCATTTCCAAGTAATCCATCCCATAAATCAGCCCTCACATTTTGTTCTGAGAATGGTGAGGGACTCTGTGAATTCTCCCTGTGTTCACATTCACATGACTGTCTCCATAAAGAAGAATAGGAAAAAAAAAGGGGGTAGGCAAGAAATCAGAAATGGCTAAATCATTCCAGCATCTGATTGATCTTATCTGGACCTCCCTGGCTGCAACAATAATTTGAGACTGTTGAAAACTGTCACCTTATCTGATTGGTGGTCTTACCAGCTGCTATTTTATCAGGGCCCAGCTGGATGAGGAAAGCAGGACGTGGCACGACCTTGGTGTCTCAGCGCCTGACCTCAATATCTAATCAGTCGAATGTCTCGCTGAGGCTGCCTCGAGATGCTGTGCATGTCCCCTCTGGCTCCAACCCATTCAAAAGAGGTTTGCTTCACACTGGTGCTAGCCCCCAGCATACACACACAGAGCTCATCCCTGCCAGATGATGCTGCAGCACCTGAGGTCAAAAATGCTTTTCTGTAAAGCTTTGGCAGCCTTTCTCCCAAAAAGCTTAGTTTGCAGGACGGCACAACATCAGCAGCATGTCAGCATCCTGCTGGCAAGGCAGTCAAGGCAAAGCCAGTTCTCCACACCAATTTCCTTGGCAGTGTGTGAGCTGCACAGCAATGGCAGCACAGGGCACGTTACCGGCAGAGCGGCGCAGCACAGGCACTGCCACTTACGCTGCAACGGGAAACTCAGTCTAGCTTCATCTGGAAACTGAGGGAAAAGGCTCCTACCCTAGCTCTAAGAGCCATTGGCTGCATATCTGGGGAAAGTATTCCATACCTCTGTGTTCACACAGACACAGAATTTCACTTGGAAGAACCCCACCAAGACAAGGTTACAGAGTCTGTTAGCCTCAGGGCTTTCCCCCAGTGCTGAAGAGGAGAAATTCCCCTTGCATTCCGTTGGTGGAGCAGGATGTCTGCACAGCACCTGTGATCCTCTACCCAAAGCAGCAGTAAGTGGAGCCACATCCAGACCTTCACCAGCCCTCCTCTTCCTTTTCTCCTTGCTATGTCTGCAGGAGAGCCTCCACCCTGACAAGATCCTGCAGGAAGGTATATTCTTTGGGGCAGGTTCCTGGAACATTGTCACCTTCTATCCTGGCCTCTTGATCTTCCACAATGATGGATGCTGCTTGAAGAATTACATCTCAAAGCAGCAGCCATTTCTCTGTGCTGCCCTGTTCAACAGGCACAGTATGAGCAGCATATTGGGGAGAAAGTCTGGGCTTGACCCACCTGAGGTATCGTAGACCAACAAGGGAAAAGGTTGCAAAAAGTGAAACCTGGAGCACAGAGAACTTAACCATCTGAGGAAGATCACAGTGTTCAGTTCTAAAAGAGAAGATTTATAGTTTCTCCTTCTAGTTATGGCTTTTAATTCCTTTATATGTGCACATTCACTATACAGATTTTATAAAAGGTTGAAACTAGAATCAAAGATTTTGATTCTCTTAAGCCTTTAATATGACCCTAATTTTTCTTTTTCCTGGAAATTACCATGGGTTTCTTTGTTCCTGTTCCATTTAACAGAATTTAATGTAGAATTTCTCATAAACCAGTGACTTCCTTCCCAATTAGCTCCATCCATCATCTCTGCTGCATGTGGTGACTGCTAACAGAAGTCTTGGACATGCTCTTTTTACACCAGTACCATGCACAAACCCTGATGTTTCTGCATACAAGAAGCATGAGAAAAAGGTGTCAGAACATTGAAATCCATTATGTCCATGGCAATCTTGGAATTTAAAGTTCAGAGAGCTGTGTAAGTCTTTGAAGGAGATGCAAAGTTTATTTTAATGCTGCTACAATTTTCTCCTTTGTCCAAAGAAGAAGATTATAATAATTTCCTATATATTTTTGTTACATTTGAGCTTCACTTCCACTGTGGCTGAGCAGAGTCATAGGGTTTGCTGTCTCCTAAAGCCAGATTTAATTGCCTCTAAGGTAGAGCAGATGCAAAATAATCATTACTTTATTTTGACAAATAAAGAATATTTAGTGTGCTTGGAGTCTGATTGTTTACTAAAAGAAGCAGAGTGTGGCAATTCTTGTGGCTTGCAATAGCAATCTTATCAAGCAGGGCTGCCCGCTGTCCCCTGACTGCACACAGACCATAACCCTGGACAACATTCCTGCACTCATGAGGACATTGCAGCAAATTCCAGTCCAAATAAAGCTACAGAACAGATAAGCAATTCCACCTCAACACACACAGATGCATATGCACAAAAATGTCCCCATATCAGGACCTAGATAATAAACCCGAGGATGCAGCCAAGTGCATCTTACTCGACTGACAAGACATAACAGATTGCCTTAATGTATTCTTTAGAGAAGCAAAGCATACAATTAAATAAAACTTGTTATTAAAAGCAACCCCCCCCCCCCCCCCCCCCCCCCCCGAAAATAGATGTCAAACTCTGACTAGATAAATGTGGTATTTCAGGTGGAAAATTGAATGGACTTAACAGGAGTAATATGAACAGTTGGTCCTGGAAGAGCTTATAGACTGTAAATATTGCTCACTGCTGATGCTAACACAATGATGAATGCATCAAAATATTAGTATCAAAAGACTGCTGGAATAGATTTGCAATGTTGTGGAAAGCTTGAAGGGAGGTATCTGTCCTTCCCATGGCTTTATATTAATCTGGGTGCTGGCTGATAGCAGGGGCCATGAGCACTATAATTAGATTTTGGAAATGTATATAGGGAGGAGGAAATGGAATAATTAAGGTAAGCTATCAGATGCCTGTCCTCATCCCTTTTAAACAAGCCAGAAATATACCCTGCACTCGTTCAGCATGCAACCTTCAAGGGGAAAGGTGTCAGACACTGTAATTGGTAGAACTTGAATGCTGCTGTACGGTGCCCCTTTTTTGAGGAAACCTATTTTCCACACCAAAATTGATCCAGCAAGGTTGTTATCTCATAATGCACACCTAGAGAGGTTCTATGAGCCCTGAGGGTAGGAAATAGCAGGACACTTCACAGCTTCTGTGCTGCACCCTCTCTGGGGGAACTCAGGGCCAAGGCAACAGGCTACATGGTGAGATAGGTGTAGGTACAGCTGCAGGTATTTGGAGAGTCTGGGATTTCCTTAAAAACACATGGATGAGGCATATAAAGTGCTAATGATCTGGCTGGGTCTGACAGCTGAAGCAGGTGAGGATTTCCTTCCCTTTCTGGGGTACTGGTAGGTGAGAAAGCACCTGAAGGGCACACTGGCTTTTATTTAATTATCCTGGTTTCCTTAAACAACAGAGAACAGCCAGGGAACCTCAACAAATCCAAAAAAAAAAAAAAAAAAAAAAAGAGAATAATTTTGGTGTGGAAAATTATTTGACATTATTCTTAAATATTTAAAGGACACTGCCTGCTGGTTTAGAAATCCAGTGAATAATTTAATACTGTTTGACAGAATCTCTTTGGGTCAATTATTCAGTAAGTGGATTAATATATTCTGACTAAAACAAAGCACATTGCATTTGGTGGGCATATCTCATTACATCACATATTCCATGTCATATTGCATTGTAGAGGATGCCAGAATAATAAAATGGGGCAACTTGAATTAGACAATGCAATCAGAATATTTTTCTAAACCTTTCTGTTCCTGGGTGCTTCTCTACATGATTACCTGATCTGTCTATATTTCACTGTTGAAAATGTGAAACTACCACAGAAAGAGATCTGATCAATCTATTTCTAAAAAAATCTTGTTGGAAACTGCCAGCAACTCTTGACCCCATTATAACCTAAGCATCTTATCTATACCAAACACTTTAATTTTAGAATAGCATCTTTAAAGCCCCACAGGGAGAGCGAGAGCATCTCTTGATGCTTGACAGCAATTCTCCAGCACTGACATGGTCCAAAACAGATACTCTTATCAAAGTGTTCTGAGGAAAGCAGCTGCAATATAGGATCTCAAGGGCAGTGGTGATACAATGCAGGTTAAAAAAGGAAGGACCCTTGGGATTTTGAGAGATATGTAGAAGGCTTCAGAGGCAGCAGCTGTCTCACACCAGGGAGGGTTTTATAGATAAAACTGGAATGGAAGGTCCTGCTTCTGTTTCTAATCACCAACAGGCATATTTCTCTTTCCTGTACTTCCACTTTTCATTCTTCCCCAAAATGCTCTAAAAAAAAAAAAAACAAAACAGGTGGGACTTTATTTCCAAAATCCCATGGTGCTTAGTGTGGATGATATTTTTTGTAGTAAAGCTAATTAAAAGTTGGAATTTTTATTTTATGGAGAATTCTCAAATTCTTCAATATTCCTTCAAGTATAATGAGGATAAAAAAAATTAAAAAAAAATCATACTTCTACTGTGAAGTGGAATATTCCAAAAGCAATTCTATGGCTATGCATTTTTTATAATTGTAGTATGAATATTGCAACATGGTGTAAAACCCAAAACTGTGCTGTAGAGGACAAATACTCAACTTTGTGGGAGTGATCTGAGTATAACATGATATTTACTTCATTAAAGTGAGATATTTCTGAACAAGTCTTCTATTTCCTGCAGTCAGCATGTTCTGACCAAATCCCTTTACCAGCTCAAAATTGTAGAGACAGATATGCAAATATGCATATCTGAAGGTCTGAGTAAAATCAGAATAAAAATCATAACAAAAATAAAAGGTACCTGCTCCTCTGCTCTCATAGCTGCATTCAGCAAAATCTACTACTTAGAAAGGCTAGGATGGCACTTGGCCTTACCTAGCAGTTGCTTGAGCAGAGCAAAGGGCACATCTAGAAAAAAAAAACAAAACAAAAAAACAAAAAAACAAAACAAAACAAAAAAAAAAACCCACAAAAAATAATTAAAAAAAAAAAAACACCAAAAAAAACCCCAAAAGTTTTCTTTTAAGCATTTCCTTAGGGTGACTCAAAAGAAATTTTTCTTACAGTACTTATGAATGGGAGCAGAGATGAGGTCAGGATAAAGCCCCAGAGAAGCTTGTAAGATTAGTGGTGAGGAGTCCCTGGCTGTTTAATGTAGACCAGCACTAAAATGTCCCCATGCTCATGACATCACTGCCAGACTGTCTGAACAATCTCTTCTCCAGAACTGTATGGGAACCTGTCTTCTCCAGCTCTCCAGCACGAGGCCAGAAGCCCTTCCTGCAGCCCCACTGCCCCAAACTGCTAAGACCACGAGCAAATTGGCTTTCTCACATTCTTCAGGGTCATAAAAAAGAGGATCAAGACAATTCAAGAGAAAAAACAAAACTTGAACCAACCTTCAAATTCTAAACAAGCTGGGAGGGGAAAATGGCCAGTCTTTTAGACTAGTCCAATTTTCTTAACCATTTCTTTGTGTTTTGTGTTAGGGAACACAGTACAGTACGGTGATGCATCATGCTAGTCATTTTGAACACCCAGAATTGTTTTCCCCATTCTACTGATGGAGGCAAAGGGAAAGCCATAGGTCTAAGTGCTTAGAGGTGAGTGTCACAAACCTACACAGAGCTTGCAACTTTGGCTGTTGGCAAGGTTTGAGGCTGGAGTGGCTGACATGAAGCCCTCAGATCTGCGCTGGCAGATGGCAGTGCTTCCACAAACTTCTGCCTTTCAGATGCCCCCAAGGAGCTCCTTTGCAGCAAGGTAACTGGTAGCAAGCACTGATGAAAAGGTGCAGCCTGAGCTCTCCTTCAGACTATTCAGTAATAAACATTAATATTGAAAACCCCATAACCACCTAAAAATGCACAACATCAAGGCCTCCTATCCTTGACTTTTATGCACATAACTTCACTCCAAGTCAGCCTCATTAAGCCTAGCTGAATAATTTGAATTCTCAAGTGTTTGGAGGGTTGAGAATTGAATAAACATAGCAGAAAACTCATGCATCCTCCTTACATTTTTAAAACACGTACTTCCAAAGAGATGTTGCAAGAAATATATTAAAGACAATAGTTCAATAGGCTGACATGAGAAAAAATACACTACAGGAACCTTGTCTGATGTGTGAGGGGTATTAAAGTATAGGGAAATACAGTTGAACTAATTTCTCACTTTTCTAAATTCTATCATGTCACACTGGAAGGAGACAGAAATTTATTACACGGGTTAAAATATACATGCATACATATACACACACACATACCCACATAATATACCTTGAATGGCTCCTCTAGGCAGAGGCAACAGGTGCTGTGTGGTCCCCCTGATTTGGGAAAGGACAGAAATAGGGATGGGGTAGGTAAGGGACTGGGGGCTGGGGGAGCCTAAGGGGCTTGTTCTAGGTCTGCAGTATTGTTCAGGGGCATTTTAGGCAGGGCAGAGAGTAAAAGGATTGGTAGCTGCAGCATGAAAAAGCCTGAAACTGGATGGTCTGGGCTCTGCCCCAACACAAATGCTCTGACACTGAAAGGAAAGCATTACCAAGAAATAAAAGAAAATAAAAAAAATATATAAGCAGAAATGATTTCACAGTTTTTGGAAACCTCACAAGTTCTGGAGTATTTTAGAAACACAGACACTCTCCAACCATTTCACACAGGCAGCAGAATCAAAATGAGTCAGAATCAAAAATGAGAGTGGTCAGGTTAGACATCCAGATTGAGCTGTTTAAAATGCCATCTATGGCTGATGGTGTTAGTTTTTAAAATGCACTTTTTAGGATTTGTTACTAGCAAAATCTCTGAAAGAAGACAGAGATGAGGCCAATTTCAGTTTGAACATCAGCTGTGCATAGAATGCCAGCAGTGACTACATCCAGTCTCTTGGATAGCACAAGGAAATTGTCTCCCCAGTAATGTGCGCTTTAGACTCTCATCTTCCATTTCAGCTGCAGAATACTAGTTAGAAAGAGTGGCTGTCCTGATGAAGGGTGTATCACAGAAAATAAGTAAGTATCTGTTTTTCCTTTTGTATACCTGATTTTTATTATATCATGAAATTTTTCAGATAGATGAGTGTTTTCTATATAAGTGAATATTTTCTATACTCCTGATTTGAGAAACTGAGTGCTTTCTCAAAAAAGGGGTGGATGTGAAGCACTCATTGAAGGGCTATTCATAAACAGGGATCCTGTTTCTGAACAAGAAATAAAAGATGAAAGGGACACAAAACTATTTTGTGGATAAGGTTTAATGCAGAGTGATCTGCCAAAATGAGGGGAATCACTTCTATTTTTTCACTGGTGCACCAGCAGAGTTTGGGCTCCAGGCTTACTGAAAACAAAACAAATGCTTCTCTATTTGAAAATAGAGTTACACAGGAAAAATCCCTAGGAAAAAAAAAATCCAATTAAAAATATCTAGGACAGATCAAAGAAATACTCATGGCTTAACTGACACCTGTAGCTCTCTCTCTGGTTACAAGGAAAGAAGGGTTACGTGAACAGGGGCATGCTCCCAGAGGGGGGAAATGTGCCATCTGACAGGTGCAGGATGCCAATAAATTATGGAATATGTAGAGCAGAGGGGCCATCTCTTTCATTGAAAACTGTCAAGGTTCAGTCTGCAGAAGATCAGAAAGAGGTATATAAGATAAAAGTTAAATATGAAAAGGCTTCTTTTTTTTCTATCCTTTTATTTCAGGAGGAGGATAAGAAGAGGGAGGATATCAGTCAGAAAAGTAACTGAGTTGGAATGTAAATCAAAATTTGCATTCCAGTGCTATAAAAGTATGGTGGGACATTCTGTCTTCATGTTAATCATGTAAATTAGTTCAGGGTTGAATTCTGCTCTTAAAACCAGAAATGTCTATAATATAATATTGCACATGTTCTGAACACTGTGGGTTGTATAGTCTGCTGGAATTGTCTAAAAAGGACCAACTTTCTTACTTGTGTTTAAATTTTACCATCTCTTCCACAGAGGAGGAAGCAATAGCCATCAGGCAGTGAATGTATGAAGAACTGATAGCAACAGCAGCACAAGGCTCCATCCTGATGCACAGGGGCCCAACAACCAGTGCTGCTGAGCACAGCATTCAGAGCCCTGGCCAGGCTGGAGGCTGCCCTCTGCTCACCCTTGCCCTTGGTTTGAATCTGGTTTCTACTTGTGCTTCTGCTGTTCAAGTGAAGCCTTGTGATGGCATAAGCAGAAATACTTCATTGTCTCTTTTGCCGTAGGCAAGTGTGGCTGAGTGCAAGTGTATCCTCATTAAGTCGTGGGCATTAACTGTGTATTACAAGAAGGGAACTAGGAAACTGCTACACAGTCTCCAAATTGTTTTATTTCTTTCCTCCCGTCCTCCCCTTAGTAAGAATGGATTGAAAGTGTAGATTATTTGCTTTTTCCCTTCTAAAAACAGGAGGAAATGGCATCTTGAAGCTGAGAACAAGACTTCCCCATAATATAAAACAGTGCACTGCCCCTGATGAGAAAGACACTAATTTACATCCACAAAGACTGTGGCTCTCAGCATACTGAGTATCGCATGCTAGTACTGCACCAGGTATTCAGCTGAGGTATACAACTGTCCAGTGCTGACAGTACTGTGGGGAATTGGCTCTCAAAAAATAAAATAGAAGCAGGCACAGAAATGCCTTGTCTTTCATTATGTGGCTCTCACAGTGAAGACAAAACCAACATTCCCATCAATGTCAACAGGATCAGAATATGGTCCTCAGAGAATATTTCATATTGTTACATCCATTCATGACTCAAACAAAATTTCCTTCCTGGGTAA
The DNA here is from genome assembly GCF_903797595.1 of Erithacus rubecula. NCBI lineage: Eukaryota > Metazoa > Chordata > Aves > Passeriformes > Muscicapidae > Erithacus > Erithacus rubecula. The sequence goes on from NC_136685.1 coordinate 72,944,282, forward strand.
CAGCCCTGGTTTATGATAGGAAATAAGTGCTCTGTCACACCCTGATAATTACTACATCACAGGCAGAATGTAAAACCAGGCAGTAAAATGACATTAAGTTTCTGGCAGAACTTTGAGCCACACATAAACCATAAACAGGAAGACACAGACAAGGCATGGTTTACTCCTTCCTTTCAGAGAGGCTGGTAATAGAAAGGTCATCGCCTCAGGATAAAGAGAATACTGAAAATGAGCTCACTCTGCAAAGCAGTCACAATGCCATTGCCCTGCTTCATGTTCACACAGAAAAAAATCTCAGCACAAGCAGCTTTAGCTGTGTGCCCTTCTTAGCATATAAGGAACTTCCTAACACACTGGGAGCTGAGGGGATCACAGTGAGGTGACTATCACTGACCATATGTGGTGGATCTGGAGAAGGAAGAGTCTGCTGTGGAATGCTGTGAAATGTGGTAGGGTTTTAAGGATTTTTTTAATGGGAATTATAATTTCAGTGCTCTGAAAAGATAAATGCAATTTAATAAGCCCTTTTCTAAGAAAGGAAAAGGAGGGAAGGGAGGACAAAAACACCACACAGGTAAAAATGAAGACCCTAGACAGCAGTGAAGGAATGGACACCCAGGTTTCTAGCAATTGCAGCAGAAAACACATTTCTCACACTCCACATCCATGAACCATTATCTAGAAAGAAAAGATGAAACTTTAAAAGAGTGAAGTAAAAAACAATTTAAGGACTCCAGATAGATTCATTAAACCAAATTGACACTCATATATTCAGGAGAAGAAGAACATGCAGGTCTTTTCAAAAATTTTTTAAAAATGCCATGGAAATTAATTACTCAGTAATAGGAGTTGAAGCCCACTGCAAACTGCTGATTTGAGTGCTGATCCCAAATGTGCATAAGGCCAGGGAAAATCCAGATTAAATGAATGTGTGGTCTCTATCCTTTTCTGGTGAGCAGGTGTCCACACCCCAAAAAATAGCAGGTAAACCAAGAATCAATGAGTCCCTGACTCTTTCCTGCCAAGGGCTCTGCTGTGACTGTTCACCCACACAGCAGCTGGAGGAAAGTTTGTTTGCTAACAGGGCCCAGGAGAAAGGTTACAGCAAAAGTGCAGAGGGAGCAACACACCAGACTGTACTTGGGCACACACAGCTTCAGTGCCATGCTGCATTCCCCCAGTGGTAGCTCCAATCCACAAGTTATTGCTAATATTAACTTTTTAGCTGAAATGAGGCTTAGGCAATCATTTTTTCTGGCTGGTTTCGCCAATAGTTTTGAGCCTACTGGCTGATGTCAGCCAAGTGGAATAGACGAACAAACATTATATTGTTATAAATTTTACAGAAACAGATGTCTGGAGAGGGGAAAGGGAGAGCAACCAAAATTTATTCCCTACTAAAGGAAAGGTTGCAACATGAGATCATCATTCAGGTATCAGAGGATCCACAATGAAGAGGTCCTCCTTTTGGGCAGAAAAGCTCTTCTGCAGATGCTTATGATACCAAAAATTAAGGGGGCACTGACACTTTCAGAGACATCAGACTCAGCTGGCCCAGGTGGAAGTCTGCAGGAGACCTGGCTTCATTGGTTTTTCAAAGACTGAAGGATCACTTGTAACCCTGTCTAAGCACTGATTCATGCTGACTCACACTGGACATTTCCCATATGACTCTATATCCACAGCATTTCCTATTCTCAGGAACCCTCCTTGCTTGCAAGATGCTGAGCACAAAGGATTCCCTTCACATTTCTGAGACTATCTTCCTTACTTATGAAAAGCTGGTTGGTCATTCTCATGCTTTTCAGCCCACCTTTCATCTTTTTTGATAACACTATTATCATCAGTAACAGCTCTGTAACATTTCCTTTGAATTCATTACCTACTTACTGTAGGAATTACAATGACCCATATCTGCTACATTAAAGGGATGGTGCATACCTCTGTGTATTTCCTGTGGATGTAACCCATTGCAACACCTACATCAGTATCTAAACCTCAGTACTAAAAAAAGCAGACCTGAGTATCTGTGCTGGGTGGTGCCACAATACATCTGGTGGATTCCTTTGAGCTCACTTACACTTTCTCTCCTGAAGAGTTAAAATCCAACACGTGAGGGCAGACTTACAACACCAGTTTAGCAGCCCCCTCTTTCGAGAAAGTGTATGTTCCATTTAAACAAAACAAAACCTCATCAACATCTTGACTAGCTCTATTGAAAAATACATCTCTTTGAGAAATCCAGGACATTCCTCTTTGCATTAATTGACACCTTATTAGTGGAATGAATGTTGCCAGTCTTTTCTCAAGCTGCTTGGAGGTGAAGAGACTCTTTCTTTCCCTTTACCAAAAACAGCAACAAAACATCCCAAGAGAGAAAAAAAGAGAAAAAAGGAAAGGGAGCTGCTGAGAGCCAGGCTACTTATTCATCTTTGAACATTGGTTTCCATGGGAATAAGTTTGGTTCTTTGTGGAGGCTGAACAACCCCATGCAGTCTAATGCTTCCAACATTACATTTGTGTGGTCAACTTTCCTTTGGCCTCCCTTGTCCCCTTCCTCCTCATTCCTGCTCAGCAACAAGACTAGTGTGACAAAAATGAAGAAATCATTCAATAAATTGGCTGAATTGTGTTTGAATCAAAGCCTGCTGAAGCCATTCTACTGCCACCAGTAAAACTTGGAAGAAGCCCTCACAGCCTAAAGCACAGTGGCTTCCAGTCAGCCTGTCAAAACTATTACTCAGCCTTTGTCTGCCTCAACTTTTCTGTTTTGATGGTTTCTGTCTCAGTTTTTAATCTTTATATTGGGGTTTTTTGGTTTTGGAGTTTTTTGTTTCTGCAGCTCCTCATTGTACCTTAGTTTTGACAGATTATGTAGAACATACAACTCTGGTCATATTAATGTTTAAAAGGGAATGAACCTGTAGACCATGAAGGACACAGGTTCACCAACAACCGCAAAAAGGACTAAATAAACTGAAAAGTGATTTGGTATGAAACCTCACTTAAATAATGAAGCATTTTTCCTACATTAAACTCTTGAGAGAGTCACTCACTTTACTCTGTTTTAAACCAAGAAGGTGAACAAAGCACTGGGGCATTCCTGTGAGAGAGAGAGAAGCAGATGAAGACTGGGTGATCTCAGCCAGGATGCAGCAGATATTACAGAAAAAAACCTCATGGTCTGTGTATTCTGTTTGATCTGACTACAATAATTTCCTAGTCTTCTTGTAATCTATTTTGACATATTTCTTTTTTAAAGAAACTGTTTATAAATACCTTACTCAGAGGCTGCCATGCAACACATTTTCATACATTAATCCTCATCATTTTGCTTACTGTCATGATTTTTTTCTATTAAAGGAATAAAGGAAAAGCATGTTATCACAAATCGCTAATAAAATATTTAGCACTTCCTATTGCTCCACTTTAAAAACTTCTCCTTCTTAAAAGCTTCTAGAGTCAAAAGTTTTTTTGAAAAAATGAACAAAAGAAAAATACATTAGAAATTCATGAAAGCCATTCACACGCAGACTGCCAGGACTACAGGAGTTTTCTTTTGTAAAGATATTTCTTCCTTACAAAAGATTTTGTATTTTCAGATTTTGAAATGTATTTTCTTTGCAAGACAGAGATGCTGATGGATTTTCAATTTTTAAATCTAAGATTATGTATAATTGCCTAATTTACTTTACTTACCCTTTAGAAAACTTAGCTGAAACTGCAGCATTTTATACAGCAAATCAGGATGAAAGTAGCTATTGAAGCACAGAGAAATTGATCAATCATTTGATTGTCGATTCACACATCAGTGAATGACAGGCAGAACCATCTGAGTCTTATCATTCCTATAAGGATGTTAGCAATTCAGGCCAATGAAGATCCATTGTGATAATGGAAGCAATAAAGAAAGCTGGAGCTTGGACCATGTACTAGCATTCATGGCAGTACATCTTCTCCCCTCATTCACAATCAGATTAAATAAGGTGGTTGTTAGAAACCCACAAAAATAAAGCTGCCATAAAAGCTACCTTCTCTGGATCCAGATTTCAGTGGTGCATGTGCTTTTATTTTTTTCTCTTTAGTTTCAACTCAACTGAGGCCTTCTCCCACCTTCCTACTGCATTTCAGTCTAGGGCAGAAGAAAAGCAACTCTGCAAGACACATTTACTTAACATATGGATATATGTTTCAGGAAATCAAATACACCAGGTTACTTCTCCAAACAAAGGGAAACACAAAACTAACATTCAAAATTTGTCAAATCTTACCTAAACCATTTCACACATCCACTAAAAAAGTGGGAGTGCACAGCATTACTGAAGCAAACTATCAAATGTCAGGAGAGTCAGTTTAACCCAAGCTGAGTAAGTTTAAGCAAAACATTAATAAATAGTCCAACTTTAAAAAACAGCCCAACGTCTCACTCTGAAGTATATCTGGCATGGAAATGTTTGTTGATATGTATCTTTAACAGGGAGAAGACCCAATTTTCATCAAATTATCTTCTAAAACAAAGTGAATTGATGACTTTGAGACATTTTAGTATAAATAACTAAAATGCAGAGGATAACTGTGAATTTAAAAGACAATTCACACTTCTGTTATTCTTTGTTCTTCAGCATATAGCAATCCAATCCAATCCAATCTTGATAATTTTGTAGAAAGAGAGCCATCAATGTGTTAGTTTCAGTTCAGCATAGAGTGGTAGATTATAACAGGAGTTAATATGGTCAAGTATGGGAAAGCTATAAAAGCTAACTCAAACCCAGGACCTTCAGAACATGAATTTTGATGAGAAGCCATTATTGGAGACTGAAACAAAGTTAGAAGTATAATAGAGAACATTTATTGATTTTTTTTGGTGGGACTATTAAGTTATCAGGAGAATATGTGTACAGCAAACATCAGATCTCTAGCAAAGCAAAATTGTTTTGGTCAGTTTCACTTACTTTCCAGAAACTTTCAATAAAAAAAAAGTTTTTAAAAGAGTTGCTCAGCACAACTGGATCCAGACAACCACCTGTGCCTCTGCCCTGCTGCAAACACTGCCTTCCCAACAGAGATCATGTGGGGATGGGAACCTCTTATGAGGAAGGAGGTAGAGCCATGACTTCTTGAAACAACCTGGATGGAAGGAGGAGCAGGTGAGTGTTCCTGGATTTAGACAGAGGCTACCTTTCCAAAAAGAGTAAAGAGGAGTTTGATATGGTGGTACTTGATCTTGGACTGCTGCTTAGCAATGTTGGGGTGCTGCCCCAGAAGGGGAGACCTCCATGCAGCTCCCTATTCTGTTGTGTTGGGTACAAACCACTAGAATCAATGGAGAGGAAAAAATACATTATTATGCCTATATTTCTACACCCTTGTTATCAGGGCATTTACCTGAAAGACTGAATACCTAGGGTCTAGTCCATGGCTAAATGACAGCTCAGGGTAGGTCCTGTCACTGTTTCACCATGGCAAAAATGTCCTTTTGCAGTGAATAAATAGGACTATCCATTAATGAGCTTGTTAAACTTTCTTTTCTTTCTATTTTTATAAATAATTCCAGTTCCTAATGTGTCATGCAGAAGTCATAAATTGGGAAGGACAGAATCTCACACTCATTTTACAAAAGGACAAACACTATCTCCAAGGATGTAAAATACTGAAGAAACTCTGTAATTGGAAGCTTCTACTGCCTGCGCAAATTTATGTCACAGAGGAAAAGATTTGGACTCTCTACAAGTTAGAGTTAAAATTTTAATACTTAGGGTTTATACTTTGATGATAGTGTCTTGATTCATCATATTTTCTCTCTGCAAATACCTCGTAAGCTAGAAATTTCTGCAAGCCTGTCAACTTTCTCAAATAATTTTGTTTTTAATCTTATTGATTTGTTTTCCGGAAGTATTTTCCCTTCTTCCTAATGTTTTATTTATCTAACAGTGTTCACATTTTTATCCCTGGAAGCATTTTCATTTGCTTTTTGTTGCTGTTTATTTGTTTGGTTTTTTTTCCTTTTGTGTTTTTCTGAAGAAAAACAGCTTGAATTTCAATGCAATACTTTATACAGCTGAACATCCCAAAGTGCTTTACATTTAGTTACACCCATAGCAAAGAGCCTATAGGACAAATGTGGCTTTTGGGATCTCCAGAAAAGGAAAGGAAGGCAAGTCTTTCACAATCAGACCATCATGCACTCATATGTGGCACTCTTCTTGCAAATGAGCACCACTGCAGATTTGATATGTGATGCACAGAAGAAAACTGTAAGGAAATGGAAACAAGAATGGAAAAAGACATTTCTTGTTTTCCAAATTAAGAAAAGAAAGATATCAAGCAGCATCTGGAATTCAGTGTCTTATCCTAATTCCCATAAAGAAATGCAGAGTATTTCTTTCTACCCAAAGTAATAGAGAAAAAGACATGTAATAAAAATCATGCAGAGATATCTTGTATTTATTTTGTTCAATTTATAGCATGTGCTATTCTATTTTCTTCTTCATCCTTTTGTATGTGTTGTTTCCTTCTGTGGCAGTTTGCAGAATATTTTGCTGCTCATTAAATAATGAACAAGAAAACAATTCATAAAATTTTTGCTCCATAAAAATATATTTGGTAATCAAACTCTAGTTTTAATAATAAAATTGAGTCATTTTAGTCCCATATCTCTTACCTAATGAAAAAAATTAATGAGGACTGTAACTAAGATGCATAATTTTTTATGTCTGCTGCAGATATTTTCAGTGATCGTGAAGTTGCTAAGAGATATCTTTGGTCATATGATAGTTCAAGCAACCAGTTGCTCAATAATTTTAAAAAATTATTTCAATTTCTCATCCAGGGACATTTGACAGCCTAGCATGTGTCAGTCAATTTATATTAGGTATGGAATTTAATACTTTTCATATATTTAGTCAGGTTTTTTTGAAAGTGATTTTTTTTTAAATAATTGAGGAAGAGAAAACATTAATCTGAAACTCTTCAGTAAATACAAGTAATATTCATGGATTTGTCACAGACTGATAATGTGGGATTATCATATTCATTTCACAGATAAGAAAGCCCTGGCTAAATGTTCTGGTTAATTTTCTTCAGCAAGTTGATGTAGAAATTCCACAGCAATGCCTAGATTAAAATCCCAGTCCAGTGCTTTATCTATCACGTTACTGTTTCTCAATGGTGGATTGCAAGAGTCCTTGATTGTTACATCTGGCTAAATGAAATAAAATCTAGTTTCCCCATTCCATTATGTTTAAAGGTCACATATGCACTATTAACTATTCAAAACACACATTCACACCAAAAACCTGTAGCTACTGTTAATATCTTTAGCCATGAGTTTTGTTTTGATTTGAGTTTTTTCTGACTTTTAAATAAAATCAAGGAGACAGGATCACAAAATTGCTTTTCCTGAGACTGAATGTTGCTATATTGAACAAAACAGCAAAACACTTCATTGGCACCTAGGGTTCCTTCCCAAACATTTTGTCTTGTTGGAGAAGGCTGAGAAACAAATTCCTTTCACAGAAGCTCTACACTGAAAATGAACCCAAAACATCCAACCAGAGCATGCCCCAGCTACAGTAAGGTTGTACATACACACAGCACTACCACTCAGTGCAGCAATGCACAGCCCTGAGCAGCTGGATTGCATCTTGGCCATGACCAGTTTCTATACATTTCTCATGCCTTAATACTCCTACTTCCTTCTTGAGCCTCTGAAAGCTGACCAAACAAAACGGAACAAACAAATTGTTACAAAAACAGTAAAGGCTATTTTCAAGCTAAAAAGAAACAGTAAAATGGGTTTTTTAATTCACAGCTAAGCTAAAGTCTGTTCACTATTTTTAGCATCATTCTCTACTGTTCATGTTTTTATATTGTTGTCTTTATTTTTTTTTTTTTTTATATGACAGTCTTTTCACCCACAATCAATTCTCAGGCCCAAAATGTGATGCCCTATGCAACAGCTTTGCAAATAGGCTTCACAGTAGTTGATGTCTTTCACTCTTACAACAATTTGCTAACATTGTACTAAGATAGTGAGGAAGAAAAAAAGGTTTATAAGCACAGGAGAGTGGAGTTACTGCATATCCCTCTCACTTTTAAAAAGTCAGAATTTTGATACAAAATATTGTCCAAGAAATCAAACATTACTTCATGGAATAACAATAGTTTTAATCATAGCTCATAGTACAGCACCAAGGCAGTTTATGCAAACCAACATCACAAGTGGGGGGTCTTTTGAAAGTCCCTGACTTCTCTCAGTAAATGGGAACACTGAACAAATTTACACAGAACAAAATGTATAAGTGGGTATGGGACTCAGATATATAATATGCTCTTAATTTTAAAGCTGAACTTGGGCATACTTTTGCATTCAGTGTGAATGGCATCCACCATCAAGGACCATTTCTCAAGGCTGTTTTTCATCTTAGGACACTTGTAAGCCTAAACTAAACCAATCCTCCACCCATGTTTTGTGACTACAAACTTCCAGGGCATCAGGAGTCAGTGCCCTGGAGCTGGGAGTGAGGAGCTTGGCACAGCAGCTGGCAGCCAATTACAAACCTGAGCTCACTACAGGACTCAGTCAGTGGCCAGCTGGACATTCACCTGGTACTTGGGTCTCATCATCCAAATGAAGAGACATTCTTCCTTTCCCACTTCCACCCTTCTCTGTGCCACCTCTCTGCCAATTCCATGCAGGTAGACTCCTCTCTCTAACCTACAGTCCATAGACACAAATTCAGCATTTGCAGTTTTTTATTAGTTTGACCCCACTGCTTCTTCTTCTGGTAACTGTAATTTCCTCCTTTCTTTCAACTTAAACTCTAATTTCTGCTTCAGTTTGTGTCCTGTTTATAGCTGCTCTTTTCTTTTAGCTATTTTTCCTGTCTACTCTCCAGTGATGAGTCACACCTGTGTATTTGCCCCCCATGTACAAACACTATTCAAAAAGACTTATGCAATTTCTTTTATTCCTTTTTTTTTTTTTCTGATCAAGGCACAGAGAAAAATATTACATTTAACAGAAAAATAATATTTTACTAAGCTTTTACTTATATACTGGAAGTTAATGCAGAAAAAAATTGCTTTGCTAAATGAATGCAAGATCAAGTTTTCCTGGCTTACTCCAGTATAAGAATGCTGCAATGAAGAGAAGAAAGATTATATATTCCAAATCATCTTAGCTACCCTCTTTATCATTATTATTGCCTCCATTTTCTACTGCATTTTAGAGTATATTCTAAATGGAATATTAATATTAATTTCTTTCTTCTTCATGAGAGTTCAAATAATTTGGGATAATTAAGGGAGAGAGGGTAGGAGAATCCATTGTGGGGTTATAAATCTCCAAGGAATGTGTTAGTTTTGCATTTTAGTTCTGCTGAAAAATGTAAATGCTTCAATTAGTGTAAAAATCAGAGGCTGCCTCACTCATTAACAGCAAGGCCTCTAACCTCTCACCTTGCCTGTGTCTGAATCAGAGGATTCTGAAATGGGAAAGTTGGCCCCTTTTCCTAAATACAGAAATTGTCGTTAAAAAAAGTAACCAGAAAATATCCCCCTCATTCTCCCTCCCTTAAAGAGCTAGGAGCTCTTTCATTTGCAGAAAAAGCCTGTCTGGAGAAGTTAGTGTCCAGTTGTGGGGAAGCTGGCGTGCTTGTGGATAGCACCAGAGCAGACTTGAAATGAAGATAACAGGGCTGGGCATCTGCAGCACTGGGATGAATGTCCTCAATCTAAATATTCCATGTTTCATAACAAACCTGTCAATAAGGGATGTGAGGGCAGTTTTGCTGCTGTGCTGTGCTATCCTACAGCTAACACAGCCTGAAACCTCCTAAAGGCTGATTGAAATCGATTCATACGCAGGTGGAATGCTACAGATCTCTCTTCTCAGCCTTTATAAAGGGAGATTTAGTGGGAGACTTTTTATTTATTGAGAGATTCGTATTATACCAAGTTCAATATTCCTCCAGTCCACAGTTACCCAGAAAGATACACTTAAACAAATGCCTGATGTATTCAGTGTGTATGGGACCAAATAAATCAGAGGGAAAGAATATAACTACTACCACACACATCCATTCTGCACACATTTATTTCTAAGCTAGCAGCTGGGAGGCAAGGAGAAAAGCACTGGCTGGACTGATGATTACATATCCTCAGTGAATAAAGCCTACATGTGCAAAACAGTAATGCAAAATTACCTGCTTCCTTTGCATGAAAAAGTTCATCTGCAATAATTTGATTAATTGAAGGATTAGCCTTTTGCTACAATTTTGACCTGCGGTTCTTCTGCTAATTTTCTGAGAGGTTCTTCTAAGCATTATTGCACAAGTAATATGGCATTGCAGGCTCTGGTATATTTTCAAGACCATCAGCACTACTCACAACTTCTAATCCTTAATTTCTCCCATGCATTAGTCCATTAACATTTTCTGAGGTTTGCATCCTTTTTTAATATATGAGCTCCTGCAGACAGGAGCCCAGTTGTCCAAATGCCTTCAAGATGTTGACCTAGTTTGCATAGAGGCAGCTTTGTTTGCATGAACAAATTAGTATGGAGAAAGGTCATGTTATCTCCTCATGCCACACCATCCAACCAAAATATTGCTTGATTACTCTTCAAATCCACTTTGAGTGCTGCTGCCAGAAATTGCCTTCCTGGTCTATCATTTTCTCTCCTCAGCTTGTTCTCAATATTGCATGAAGTCACTCTGTGGTATCTTACTGACCTCAGCTCTGTTGCTCCAGTGATATTAGCCTAAGCCATTCCATTTCCACACTACCCTCCTTCCTGATCTCTGATAAATTCCATAACACTTAAATACTTTAAAATATATTCTTAAGCTTCTTCTACCATTTTACCTTTAAATCAATCCCATTGACACTGCTTCATGTACCTGAGCTGTCTCCTTATCACCTTAAAATCTTTCCATCACAGGGTTTCAAAAAACTTTTTGTCATGACAGTAAGGACTATGTAGGTTCTGGTTCAAAAGTTTATAGAAAAGCCACCATTGAAAAGCAATGGCCATAACACACTCAGATCAAATATACTCTTTGGCGCATCAAAGATGAAAAAGCCACCACAACTGGGCTAAACTTCGAGAAATTGAAGTATGTGAAAATGAGGAAACTTGTTCAAAAAGAAAGTAAAAGAGTTATCTGAGATAACAAAATCCTTATGGATAGCACAGGGACTATCAAAGCAGAGCTTCATTGCACACTGTCTGTTAGGAAAACTCGAGAAACAATTAAAAAAAGCAAGCATGATGGAGCAGTGAGCTAAAGATTTGGGAAGTAAAAGAGTTTATTAGAATTGAGAAGGCATCATTCAAAAAGCAGAAGCTGTATCCAAATGAAGAAAATAAAAAGGATCATAAAACCTGGCAGATTAAATGCAAAAATATAATTAGGCAGGCCATGGAAAAAGAAAAAAGTTTGAAGAACATTTGGCTGGAGCAATCAAATATACCAGTAAATTCTTCTTCCACAGAAATCATCAGCATCAGAGCAAAAAAGCCCACCAGGCAGCCTGTGGAGCCTGCTGACAGGCTGAATTGTCAGGGTATAAGGCTGTTGCAGAAAAGCAGAGTGAATATCTGCATTCTTATGGCCTTCTAGAACCTGAAGGGAGCCGACAAGAAAGATGGAGAGGGACTTTTTACAAGACTGTGTGATGACAAGGGGAATGGCTTCAAACTGAAAGATGTGAGGTTAAGATTAAATATTAGAAAAAAATTCTTTGCCGTGAGGGTAGTGAGGCACTGAAGCAGGTTACCCAGAGAAGTTGTGGATGCCCTGTTCCTGGAAGTGCTCAAGGTCAGGTTGGATGGACATTCTGCTCTAGTGACACGTGCTCCTGCCCATGGCATGGGCAGTTGGAACTAGATGATCTCTAACATCTAAATCCAAATAATTCTATGACTTTGTTTCTAGGATCACTGTAGAAGAAACTGCTGGTATTTCCACTAGAAGACTTTTGAAGGCAATACTGCAGAGGACCCATTAAAACATAACTGGCTGTAGAGAGCCTGTTGCAATGTTAACACAAGTGTTAATGAGCTGTCTGGACTGGATAGCATTTATCAAGAGTTCTGAAAAACTCAAGGAAGTAGGAGCTGAATCACTGATAGGAGTACCAAACTTCCTATGTTGATTTTTAGGCACTGAACATTGAGGGTTAGCAAATGTGACACCAGCGAGGATCTGGAGAGCTACAGACCTGCGAGCTTGTGACTCTAGTGCACAAATTTGTAAAGGCTACAAAAAAGGACAAATAGGTGTCTGAATGCAACTGATATGGATGACTGGTCTCAATGTCAGTTTTGTAGCAGGACATTATGCCTCGTAAAAATCCATTTGAGCTTTTTGAAGTTAATTAACATATGAGTCAGGTGAGACAGTCAAATAAAATACAACTGGATGTTTAAAACTCTTTGGGTAAAATCTCCCATGAATGGTATTTTAAAAAACTGAGCAGCCATAGCATAGGTGGGAAGGACCTGGCAGGGACAAATATAGGGCCAAAAGACATGAAACAGAAGGTCTGCACTTACAATAGAACAAATGTCCTTCACAGTAAAATAAAATTATGGACTCTGAGGTGACAATTCAAATTCCACAACACAGAAACATAATGATGACTCTGTTCATCTGCATCTTGAATATTTTTTCCGGTTAGTGTCACCTTATCTCAACAAAAGGACATATTTGAGGTGGCAAAATCTCAGAGAAAGACCAGCTATGATAAACTATGGTGCGGCTTATACAGTTCTGAAAATTTCTGATGGTGTGGAGTCAGTGGATAGGAAATGACTGTTCACTGTCCATCCACTGCAAGGAGCAGATAGTGCCAAATAAAGCTTATAAGAGCTAAACTTAAGTAAAAAGAGGTTATATCTTTGGAACAGGGACCTGTACCACTTAGCATATCTTGTTGGATATCTAAAGAGTTTGCTTTGTAGAGCAAGGACTTATATTGTTCTGCATCTACATCTTCATGTCCACAGCCCTTGACCTGGACTTCCTGGGCATACTGGTACAAATATCTAATTGTACACATTCAGCCTACCTCATGACTGGGTTGATTACACTCTTACCAGTCAATTCTTAATAGGGAAATTCACTTGAGCAAAGCACTAGACTAGCCATAGCTTCCTGTTCTTTCTTTGCAATAATTCAGTCATCATAACCTATAGGTCTCAGTTTACAACAGGAATGGCAAAGGTAGAAATAAGGGATAAAAAGATGAGCCATAAATCATTGCAAATTCTTATATCACAGACAATGCATGCACCTCAATGATGGACCTATGAACATGAAGAAAAGACACATGAAGTAAGAGTATTTGAACTTGGATGAAGGATAGCTTGGAGAGAAGTGACTTTCATCCTGTACAAAGACTACTTTCCTTATATCTTGTTTTTCATTATTCTCTGCACTACAATTTCTTGCAGCATCTTTCTGTTATGGAAGATATCATGGGAAGTCTCTTCCTCTGCTGGTTATGATACAAAACAATTGGAAGAGAGAATCCACTCCTGATAAAATCCTTGTCCAAAGGAAATAATTTTCCTAGTTCAGAGCTAGCAAAAGAAGTTAAACAAGTGCCCCATGGGACTGCACTTCTGTTGAAGACTGGGAGGACTCTCCAAAGAAGAAGGAAATGCTCTCTAACATCCACTGATGCAGATTTAGTCGTGCCACTGACATTATGCCAAGATTCACACTGATGCAGCATTCCATCTTGGGAACCAGTTCTGACTGATGCATCCCCCTACAAAATGAGTGATGCCTGGGACTGTCAGGTGGTTTTCAGTACATTTAAACAGGAGCAAATTACACCAAGATTTCATGCAGAAATGTAGTATGGTACCTAAGCTCAGGCTGGTTTTATTTGCAGCAGAAAAAAATGCCAGCTCTGTTAAAGAAAAACTAATTTTTATTCTGGTGGCATGGTAAGAAGAGCTATGTGAGCACAGCTAGGCCTCACATATCTGAGACAGCTTAAGGAGATGATTTCCCAGCAAAAGTGCTCTCCCAATGAGGGAAGAACAGGCCACTATCTACTGGGTCATATAGTTGTATGATTTACCATATAAAAAAATAAATAAATTTTATATTAATTACATTAAAATTGTGTATAATTGATTCCTTCTTTTCTTCCTTAACATAAGCAAGGTCAAAAGTTATAGTCTTACTGGAATGATCAGACCATTTTTAATGTTAAATTTCCTATACAATATTACTGAAGATGAATGATTTTTCATTGTTTTAAAGAAAAGTGTTTCACACAATTTTCAAATTTCCTCAGTATCTGAGCTCTATATGAGCACAGGATTTTATTAGGATATGCCAGTTCACCATAACCACTTTTAGTAAAGAGAGGATTGCCATAAGAGCTTCCAGTTAACAAAGAAGAATAAAATAGCAGGTGTTAACACTGAAAAAGAAAATTGTGACAGAAAATTAAGGTTATTAGGGAAGCTGAGAATTACAAAAGGCCCAACAGGGAGTGATTTCAGAAATCACGGTTTAGCAGCAGAGCAAATAAACAAGGCAGTCTGTGACTGAAGTCATCAAGCTAGAGGATATTTTAGCAAAATAATAAAATTAGAATCTCCAAATGGAGCCTTGTTACCTAACCATTGTATTCTTTCACTTTTGGCTCATAAAATACAGCCAGCCTGGCCACCTTGCAGGGCTGAGCCCTGGACAGGAAAGCATCCAGATGTTCTCAGGTTTTGGGACTGGACTGAGGTTTTGACACAAAACCTGTCTGTCTGGCAGCACCTCACTGTGTGAACTGTGAAACATTACTGGGACCTATTCATGAGTTTATCTCCTACCTGAGCATGCAGTGGCTGACATGGAAGTTTGAGCCAGATTTTGAACTTATCCCTGTGCAACACCAGGACAGCCATGCCTGTCTCAGGGCTGGGAGGCAGACACCCCTGCCTTCACCCCCTTCACTGCTGACTGACACATTTGCAGGCAGGAAACATAAAGAGCCCAGAAAGATTGCTCTTCTCACTGCCCTGCTGCTGGCTGCAGGGTGAGCAGTGCAGGGACACTCAGGACAGACTGCTCAGAAGAGCTGCTCAGGACAAAGGGTCTACTGAGAGCATGGAGTGCAAAGATCCATAGCACAGATCTTCTGTGTCCACAGAGGCTGTGGCCACAAAAGTATTGCCACCACAAATATTTCACAAAATTTAAATAAAGCAGTTTGTATGAAACCAGTGCATAAGATGGACTCTACCGAGCAATGTAAATTAAAGTCACAGCAGGAAGAACAAAACTTCAGCATTCCACAAAACAGAACCTGTGTCACAGCCCCTAGGCTGT
The DNA here is from genome assembly GCF_903797595.1 of Erithacus rubecula. Classification (NCBI taxonomy): domain Eukaryota; kingdom Metazoa; phylum Chordata; class Aves; order Passeriformes; family Muscicapidae; genus Erithacus; species Erithacus rubecula. The sequence goes on from NC_136685.1 coordinate 72,959,632, forward strand.
AAACCTGCCCTGCCTGAGCAGACAATGATTTGGATCTTAAGGGCAGCAAGAACTGCAGCAGCAATCACGTAGTCTGACCCCCTGTGTAATGCCAGCCACAGAATTGTACTGAGCAGCTCCTGCAGCAGCAACACCTACTCCTCCCTGCTGCAATGAGGCTCTTACAGCCCACTTCCAAATGAACTCTCGGCAGGACTCCAGAGGAAATGGGCAGATATTAGACAAAAACTTGTTTGTTTGCTTTCCCAAAAGGAGCAGCCAGGAAAGCAGTTGGCAGCTGGGGATGTAGGACTCCATCCCTGGTACCCAGTGGGCATGAGGCAGCCTTCTCCCTCTGGCTGGGCGCAGAAACCAGGGTGGCAGTCACACCAGGCTGCTGCAGGACTGTAGCTCTTTCCTACTTCACTGACATTCACACTGCCTTCCTCTCACCCACTGAGTATTATCATCACAGAGGCTGGAGTCTGAATGTGTTTAATGCTTTCTTAGCCACAGATCATTAGTAACCAATTCCACTTTCCACTGTCTCAATTGTTTTTATACAATACAAGACTCCTTTTTTTCCTCTTCCCTCCCTCTTCTTTCTTCCTCCTTTTTCCAATTTTCTTGTGGTAAAACAGTCCTGCCTGAAAGCAATAAGCTCCTTTCAGAACTTAAAACCCTAATGGCAGGCATTTGGAAAAAAAGTTCTAAAGGCACCATTATTCCTCACTTTGGCTTCACTGCTGGCTCGCTGTCTACATGCATAAAGCTGAGCTTTTTCCCACAAAAACAGCAGTCCTCAGATAGCTACAAATTCATGTTAGCTGCTTGACTTATTTATTCCTGGAGGAAGCTAGCAAAGTGACAACTTTTAGGACATTTGGGAGGCCACCATGAAGTGGTGAGCACTCAGCTAGGTATGGGAGGAATATAAATGAAGCAATGGCTTAGGTAATTGTACCCACACCAGGAACAGCTATTCATGCTTTTGGGGTATTCCCACCCTGCTTATGATGTTCACTCCTCTTTCTCTATCAAAGCTTTTCTGGTTCACAAAATCTCTTTCTACAGTTCTACACCCCAGTGTTCACATAAGACCCGAAACAAGACTGTAACTTATTCTTTCCCTATTTCTATGGGCGGTCAGTGCCAGAGCAGGAAAAGTCAGGGGTTCACTCCCAGCACTGCTACTTGCTCTCTGTGCCAATTCCAGCCATTCAGTAGCCAGTGACTGGCAGCAGTGAGAAAGTGGTCTGCAGCCTGAAAGAGGCAGCACCTCTCAATAAAATGCTGGAGAACATCAGGACATTAACACCAATGGGAACTCGCTACTGCCCAGGGTGTGCCAATCCAACAGAGGACATCAAGCTTTGCCAGCAGGACACACATTTGGAAGTCTCCAAACAGAAATGCAGTTTGGTCTTGGGAGTCAAATGATGGCTGCAAGGGATAACGGGACCCAGAGAATAAGAAACCTGGGGAATAGCTAGATGGTGAGTCCCTCTTCCACTGCTGTCCTAGGGAGAATAAAGAACAAATGACAGGATTCACCCATCCCTAGAGGAAAAGTGCCAAGTAGTTCATCAGAGGTAAAACTCTCAGGTTGCTAGTCCCAGGCAAAGACAGGACTCCACTGTGCCTCATCAGTGTCAGTCCAACAGGCATTTTAGGGTGCACGCAGCACCTGTTGTTCACAGCAGCACTCTTCCACTGGGGCTGCGTGTGGAGGGTAGGGGGATGCTGCCTCTCTCACAGCCATTGTGCAAGCCAGTGCTAGTGTGGCTGGCCCATTATCTGTCACTGGGGCGGAACCACCATACATTTGCTGCTATTAGCTATGAGTAGGGGCAACCCTTCAAAGAGGAGAGGGGGAGAAAACCTAAAGGCGCTAAACATCCATGCACATCCTCACATTTTGCTAACAAAGAGCCAACAGCAAAGCTGTGGGTCCCACTGCAGAGTCCTCAAGCCTGCAAGTCAGAGCTGCTTGTGCCTTAAACCCAGCATAATCCATCAGAAAACAAGTGGTGCACCACTGCAGTTGGGCATTTGTAGCTGCAATCCATCCCTGAATGAAAGAAACTGCACAAAAAAAAACCACCCTGGCACTCAGCAAGGCTCAGTACCCGGTTTGGCTGGACAGTCAGGGGCACTCCCATGCCCCAGCCCAGAGCATTTGGCACACGGATACCGTCCCTGCCCAAGCAGCCCGTCTCGCCTTTGCCACCAAGAGCAATCCCTGTGCGGGGGAGCGGGGCTGCTCGCAGCCCTGGAGCAGCTGCGGGTGCCGGGAGGAGCGGGGCAGTCCCCCCAGCTGCCAGAAGGATGGGCTGGGAGCAGGCAGGAGCGCAGGGATCTGACAGAGGCACATGCCCAAATCCTGCACACCTGCTGGGGTGCGATGCCAGCTGCAGCCCGACAAGGGCCCCATTGATCCTGCCCGTGTGGTGGGTTTCTCTGCCTTGCACACGCGGCTGGGGAGAGCGCACGGAGAAACCTTCATCTGTGGTTTGCTGAGGGTTTCTCCCCAAAGAATCATGATTTAATTGCTGTTATTATCTCCATAAAGATGTCCAGAGTGTTTTTCCAGTGGTTATTTAAAGCTTATCTTAGAGATATTGATAGCAGTGGAATGTCTGGTTAAAGCTGCATTCCTGGTATGCCAGTAGCAGAGTGTGATAAAAATAGTAGTCTCTTAAATCAATCATCATCTTTCTCTAATTTATTGTATTGTTGTATTTTTGGATCCATGCATAGCACATACAGTATATCATTATGAAAGTAATGCAGTCAGAAACTATATAAACAGATAACTGGAGACTGAGTTACTGTCAGTCTTCTATAAAAAAAACTAAAAAGACACTTCGACAAAGAATAAAAGTCACACATTATAATTTTTAAAAAGATATGCTGATGAGGAGCCTTGCCACAGAAAGTAAACTCTCCAAAACATGTCCCTTAAACAGTGTACAAGTTGATGACGAAAAAAATTATTTTAAAATCTCTTGATCGGTAACTGCTTCAAAAATAACAGTATGAATAATATGGATGTCTGGTGGGAACAAACAACTGCAGAGGATATCATTAGGTATATAGTCTATACATATTTTTTTCTATTCTGATTTGCTGTAGGAAGAAAAGATAGAAGCACAGAAGCGACGAAACGTGTCTTTAAAAGATGGAGGAAATTTTTATTTAATGCAAATCCCTTGTTTCATCATATCGCTAGTGACTCATGCATAAAGGCTTAGAAATCTATGGAAAGAGATGAGAAACCTCAGAAACAGATATGAGCAAATAATTCACTACAGGAGAGTTGTTTTCTCTTTAAATCAACTCCATTTTTTTAAAAATAAATTATTTGCAAATAGGTCATTCTAAAGATGAATTTATTCCCATGTTTCTAATCGCCTCAGGGATTGTTTCTGAAAACAAATTTAGACAATGAATTTACAGACTAATCATTCATAAAGCTTAGCTCCTGTGAGTTGCCAATCAATTGGAATTAAAAAATCATATATATTATTATCTCAACTTCGTAATTCACTCCCTGCATCATAAAATAAAAAAAAAGTATCCACCAGAGTTTTGAATCTCTCAGGTTCACTTTGGATAATGAAAAGGGATAAGAAAAGTTGAGGAATTAAATGTCATTTCATGTCTTTTTATGTCCTTCCACACAAAGCCCCTCATCATCCAGCGTGTTACCTGCAGTCCAGTCCCCAAGCAGCACATCCCTTTATTCCTCCTGGGAGAGGAGGCACATCACATTTATGGACTTGTGTCTTTTACCTCTCTTTTCCCCTCACACTCTTCTCAAGTCATTTGTGTTGGTGAGCACTGTCTGCCAATAATGCAACCTAACTACTCTGGCATGTTTAATTACCCAAGGTCCTGTGCCAGAGCTTTGGAAGAACATTAGGAGACCTCCCTCTGCCTGTCCTACACCATGCAGTGCCACAGACTGATTCAAAAACCCATCCATGAATGGCATGAGTTGTCCTGAATGGTCTTCCTCCATCACCATCTCCAGAAATCCTCTGTACTAATTGGTTTGTCATAACTAGAGTTCCCTTTAACTCTTAAATAAGCTTGGACACGGAGCTGTTCAATGTGAGACCATGCTACACAGACCTCCTCCAAAGACAGACATCTCTCTGGGCTGCAAAGCCATCAGGAGCAGGCTGGAGCCCCTTTCCCTGATTTTTCTGTGAATGAGACAAGGAAAACCAGACATTGTGTTATAGCTATTACCAAGAATGAGGTGGCAGTGTATGGAGTAGCTGCCACAGTTGGAGGCTATTTCTAAGATTCATTGTAACATATTTGGGGTTCATCACCTCCTAAACGGCTTCTACAATCCAGGCTTCTTGCGGCTTTTCCTCTGGTTTCCTGAGCCAGCTGTACCTAGCTTAGTTTGGGATTATTTCTTTAATTCTTGGCCTTTGCTGACATTACAGTGACTTTTGTCCACATACTCCTCTCTAGCAATTCAGTGTTGCCTGTAGTTCTGTGCACCCTGCAAAAGAACTGGTGAAGGGTAGCAAATGCCTGAGATGAAATATTTGGATTCAGTTACTCCAGTGAGAGATGTTGGTGTAATATCTGGTACACAGAAGCAAGTATCACAGAAACATTTTTCCCCACGGAGCAGTTTCATTACCCTGCCAAATCCTTTGTAGCCAGGAAAATGCCTATGCTGCAAAACTGAGACTGATATTATCAGAGTATCAAATCTGAGCTTGTTACAATCTACATTTTTTCCCAAAAATCATTTTCCACACAGGGTTCTAATGCTTGGTTCTTGCAATGGAGTATGCTAAGGAGGTGAATCTGGGAAGGAAAATAGGACACAAGATTAATGCTACAAGAGCCCACACATCACCATCCTTCTTGAAAGATGGTATATGTACCCCACAATGTCATTGGGAAGGGAGCAGAAAGCTCACTGATCCCAAATAGACCCATGGCATCCCTCCCTGAAGAAAGATTTGGGACTTAACAACACAATTACAAGAAAAGAGTTCTCTCTACCAAGAAATAGATTCCTCTTCTAGCACATTGAAACAATTAGGTAATTTCCATCTCCTTCCTTGCAAATTGAATCTCTCAATAGCTCAATTTCTTCAAGTGCCATTGTTTTCTCAGGCACGACAAAAGTAATTTTGCTGAGCTTCCACACACTCCGAGTACCCCAGCCATCTCTAGCACCTGAGTGTTCAATGCTGCAGCTATTTCTTGAGTACTGCTTGGACATGTTTCAAGTTGACATTTCAGATTGCATAACTCCTGGCGCAGCACTGCAAGGATGTCTCCTCCCATTGCATCAGAGAGTGACCTGCTGTGGCAAAGGCTATTACTTCTTTTGAGATTATCGAGTCTGTGGTGCCTCATCGAATTATACAGATTCCAAGGGGAGGAAAAGTAACTGCTGCATGCTCCAGGGCTCTGAACTTTTCAGAGCAACACATCTGGAGAGACTTCATCTGCATATGCGTCTCTAATGCCACATCTCCTTGGTGAACACTGCGTGTATTGAATTCTGCTAACGTAGGGTGACAGACAAGTAACAATAGGCGCTACGTTGACTCGGTGCTTGTCTCATCCTAAAATAAAATACTGTGTGATGGACTAGCCACAGCTGCACACTTACAAAGAGCAGTCTGTGGCTTCTAAGCAAAGCAGCTGAGAAGTTAAAAAAAATATATATATCCCAGCTTCCCTCTCCCCACTCATCTCCACACACGTTAGATTCGAGGCCAAAATCCGATGACTAAACTAGGCATGCAACCAAGAGTGACCTGATTTTGGGGAGTTACTGAGCGCTGGTGTTGCCCAGGGACTTCACTGCTTCAAAACTGTTTCTTGGGGAACACAGAGGCTCAGTTCCTCTAAAAATTGGATATATTCAAGTAGGCACTATAACAAAGGTTTTTAATGACTCCATTTAATTTATTCTCCTGGAAACTGTTTCATTTGAGAGTGAAGGCAAATGAACACTGAATAAAAATAATTTAAAAAAACAAAGTCTAGTTTCTGTAGCAATTACCACACAGAGTACCACTGAGGGGGAGAGAGCAGCAGGCAGTGCAATGGCAGGACCACTTTCCCATCAATGTGACACAGACCAAGCACAACAACAGATAGTACCAGCAGGGAGGGCAAAGCATGACTGATCACACCCAAACCTCAAACCCTACGTAGGCAGTACTTCTCCAGGCAGCTTGCTGACACTAAAGATGGCAGCTTTACTAGTCAGGTTTGGTCACTCAGAAGTCCAGTTATGCAAATGACCAAACCTGGATCCATCTGAGGCACAGACAGTGATGCTGAACTCAAAGGGTGAATTTTCCATCTTTTCCCCCACCTTACCCCACGAAGTGTTTGCAGCAAAGGTGGCAGGAAAGGACTAATCCCTGCCTTCAAGGGATTTGAAGAGAGTTTTTAACTGTTCAAGGAAAGCTTAAAATATTGTAACTCTTATGCAACTTTCCAAGGCTGATTGCTGAAGGTTACGCAGGGCTAGGTGTGAAGATGTGTAATCCTGTTTTTCCAAATGTCAGCAGAAAAAAAGTAAAATTTTCCTTTTGGCTTTCTCCAACCCCTGAGTAATCTGATGCAGTATAAATCAATACATTCTTGAGACAGCATTCCATGGAAAATGTAAATTGTAATGTTATCTGATACTTGGGTTGTACAAACTCAAGCAAATTGCAACAGCTATAATCCTGGGCTGTGAATCACTGCTGCAGATCTAATCACTACCAGTCTTTTCTGTCCATCAGCTCTGCTGTCTGCAAAGAAATGGAAGTATGGAGATTACACAACTTGTACTTTTCATCACTAACATGCCCTGGTGGTAAGAAATTGTAGTGTGACCAGTTAATCAGAAGTAAAGCCTTGTAGCTGGTTTCAATCTCCCATGTACAGATATCCTCACCTCTCCAACCAGAGCAGGTTCAGGTATTTACAGCCAGCACACATCTATTTTTACTTTTTAGAGCAGAAACCATTTAGGGGAACAGACTGTTTAGGAGTTGTGATTAGAAGGAAGCTTGCTAGTGCAACAAATGGTCGAGCAGACAACACAAACCAACAGATGCCAAACTATTTGAAGCCTGATACAGAACAAACATTTGAGAGCCCTCCCTCCTCAAATGAGGGCCAGGGCTGTCAGACCCCAGACAGAAACACATACCAGCTGGCCAGCCATGCAGAATGAAATCCCCCAAAGGCCCATTTCGTCATAAGCAGCAGCTGACTGGCCACAATCGACAGGAGGGCTCGTTCCTGGGGCTCCTCCCTCCCTCGCTCCCAGTCAACATGAGCCACCACCTTTGTCATGGGAGCCCGTGGTAGGGGCTTGCCTGGCACAAACTCATGCTCATGGGGAATCAGACTTATTGGTTGCTACAGTCTGCATCACAGGGTAAGTAAAAACTCCTGTCTGAAGCTGGCAGAAACCAAGTGAAGTCAAGATCTCATAACAAAGTGCACACTGAGCAAGTCTTAGGCTGCTTAGGGAGAGCAGGTAGGTCTGCCCTGCTTCTGCTAGGATTAGTGGTGCCTTGACACACAGCCCTTACCCCACAGTGATAAACACATCTGACATCACACCTCTGCATTACTGCTCAATCTCCATCATTGCTGCCACAATTTTAGGCTGTACATTTGTCAGCAGAGACTAAGACCTGAATAGTTATACCTGTACTATATTAGTGTCTTCACAAGCCTGAGCAGACCACTAGAGATATTTTGGTGGCTCAAAGAAGGAAGTCTCACAGCCTGCATGAAATATGAGATAGGGAAGCAGAAGGTCTTGGAAAGAAAGGCATGGAGTCAGAGAGAGCTTTCTTATAAGGTGAGGACTTTGAAGAGAGAAATGCAATGAATGTGTCTAATGGGAGCTCTTCTACAGAAGGCTGGCAGACTTCTCCAAACCCACTCAAGCTGCTGATCTGAACAGAGCACCCTGAAAATTTCTTCTGAAGCTGATGACAGGATGAAGGAGGATACAAGAGGAGGCTGTCTGAAAGAGACATACAAACAAGGGAGGGACTGTTGGCAGAAAAGTCCTACTCTGCATATCAGGTTTAACAAAATTAGGAGAGTCACCCAAAAACATCCCAGCAAACAGAAATGTCAGCATGCACATGCTTTTTGGTTTCCCTAAGTGCTGTTTATATGTCCATGCTTACATACAAACATCTACTTTCCTCTTCAGAGGACCCACACTTTTTAAATGGTTCTATAATTATATTTCTTTATAGTAGCAGACAGTTTTAAAAAGAATATCAGACAAGCCCAGGGAACAAACTCTTCTTGGACAGTTTCCCATCCCTGTTATTTTCATTAAAAAAAACAGGGTGCACTGAGACTATGGCTGTTTGCACTATGTGCCTGACTCAGGAAACAAGCAGTTTGTTATTACGGTTATTTCTGGCAATTTAGGCCATTTCTTCTCTGAAACATAAAGAATTCCTATTTCAGCTTAAGTACTACTCTACAGATTCAAAATGCATGTGCTAAGTCTTAATCTACAGGGTGTCCCACCTGACTGACTAGGAAACAAATCCAAACAGAGCACAGGAAAAAATTACAGTAAGTTGCCTGCATCACTTCAGGCCATATTCATCAAGTGATGGCTTATGAGTGCTGCATACTGAAAACACACAGGAGCTGGGTATTATGAATTCTAAGCCACTGACCATAATCTCCCTTTACCCCACAAGTTCCTTTAGAAAAAAAGCAAGATCCTTGGCAGCTGTCAATTAGCAGAGTCTCATTCAAGCTGATGCTGAATAAAACAGGCTAAAGATATGTGCCTTGACTCAAGCAGAACAATCTTTCCCCCATAATTACAGCAGAGAAGCTCATCTTTGTTTAAATATTCAGTTCTACAAAGGGTTTTAAATCCTCATGCTCACAAAGGTTAGGAACTTTGTGGGCAGTGGTGAAGGCTGTTTGCCCCAGATTTGGGAACATTTATGTCTAAGAAGACTGAACAACAAACTGGGAGAGCAGGGGGCCAGGTTCAGTGGCTACACACGATAGCTATAGCTCATGTCTCTCCCTCCCTTATCACTTAAGATATCCACAAGATGCTCTGTTGCATTCATAAATTTTTGAGAAATAAAATGGGAATCAGTATTCTTAAAATCAGCATTTTAAAAATATGAGATGTTCCCACTGCATTACCACAGCACTTCTCTGTGCAGTTCCCCATTTATCTTTCATGTACACACACTTCCCTCTTGCTACCTTATAACCACTTCTACTTGCAGGGCAAGGCAGCAGCTTTCAGACAACCAAGGAAACTGAGAAAAAGGGTAAGGTGGGACTACTTTCCATATTTCAGACTAAAAATTGACATGATTTATTTAAAAAAAAAAAAAAAAACAGACCGGAGAAGTTCGTCCTTTATCACAGGATGCAGGATTTCAAACTAAAATATGGGAAATCCCATATTAAATGAGAGGTCTGCCAACCCTAGGAGCTCAATCATAAAGTGGATTATTCTGTGCAGTCACAGAGGTTTCCTAGACTACTAGTTTTCACATGAGCTGATAGCTCGAGGGGATGTTCAGACAGTGCTTGATGCTTTTGAACCTGACCTACAACCAGCTGATGTCAGTTCAAACCTGACCGCTGGCAGAAATCATGGAAAAAAACAGGAAGAGGAGCAAAGCGTGTTGTCATGGTCTGCCTCTGTCAAAGGAGTTTGGAGTTTGACAGACATCAAACTAACAGAGCAGAAAGCTCAGATTGCACTGAAGCTAAATAAATGGCACGTATGGCAGAGATAGGGGAGAAGTTTAGATCTATGGAGGAAGGCAGGGGAGGTCTGGGAAAAGGGTAATGGGGTAGTAGAGGAGGAAAAAAGGTGCAAGACTTGGAGTGACACAGACATGCTCCCAGTCTTAACAAGGTCCAAGGCAAGTAAACAAATTCCCTTTTTCGCCCTGCCTCTTCTTTGTCCTCAGTGAGATCTGGGCAACCCTTTCCCTGACACCCATCTCCAGAGGATGGTGACTGCCATTCCTCATGGGAACCAGCAATAGGGAAGCACTCTGCATCTTCCTGGTACCTTCTGCAAAACACAAAGTGTAAGACTGAAAATGTACTGGGCCAGTGCTTAGCACAGTGTCCCAGGCACTGACGTGGAAGTGGGAAGGGAGGCAGCACTGAATGAGATGAATGGCAGTTCCCACCCTTCACATCTCCTGTGCCTCTACAGAGGAGACTTTCATTCAACAGAGTGCACAGCTTATGGAGATGAACAGTTAATTTCATACCCCTTCAAAAAATGCATTCGGTTTAGAGGTCATGAGTCTAAAATCTACACACTCAATTGGATTTCCTTGATACTAATAGCACACATAAATTTGCCATACAAATACATAAACTTGCCATCACCTGAGTGATTTACAAAATGTGTTCCTAAAAAAACAAAATAAATAGCGTCCCTGGAGGTTGAAAGATTGTTTTTGGGAGCTTTTCTTTGAAGTCAAAGTGGGTCCAATCAAAACACATAACACTCAGTTCTACTATGTGCATCACAGCTGGTGTGTAGTGCCTGTCACCTCCTTGGCAGACAATGCAGATCAGAGAGCTTGGCAAAGGCTTCAGATCTACCAGGAAGATCAAGTCTCCCAGTGGGATGGAGCAACCCTAGCAGGGTACCCACTGGCATTCTCTGGTTGTTTCCCCATGACATCTGGGGAAATAGGATCTTGTTCTCCTAAGCAGACCTGACTGATTATCAGTCTCAGGATTTGGGGGAGGTTAGCACATAGATGTCAATCTTCACTCAACCCTGTGCACATGCTGTAAGGGTTCCAATCTCACTTTCTGCTATGCTCAGTGACAGTGTGAGGGTCAGTAAGAGCAATGAAGCTGAAAACCATACAAAGGCAACTTACATTAAAGACACTGTCCCCTCTTCCCCCTTGGGACAGGATACAGACCAGAGCAGGTTGCCAGGCTGGCAAGGAGGGAATGTGATAAAGCAAGCCTGGTTGAAATTGGTGCAGGGAATTTCACAGATGGGTGGCATACAAGGAATGCAATATCTACTCATATATGTAGTTAAATAACTCCAGAAGCATGCAGAACTCTAGCAGGCAGCTGCCTTTGATGCATATATAGCAATAGGTACCAGCTGACAAGGACTTACTGGCTCCTAAAATACTCATGGATTAAGACAGGAAAGGAGGTAAGCTAGAAGTCCTAGCCAATAGTAGGAGAACAGAGGTTGGAAAAGGAAGAAGATTCACATTTTTAACGTGGGGGGGTTAGTTACATGGCTGTCACATTAAAATTTATGGAGCTAAACCTGCTAGATTATTCCCCCTCTCTCTACACAAGAGAGAAGTGCTCAGCACTTATCACAATGTGACCAAGTGCCAAGGAGTTGAGAAGAAGCACATTGCAGCCACACAGCCTCTCCATTCCAGCCATACCCATGTTTCAGCAGCCCCTGTAGCTGAGTCACAAAGTAGAAATTTCACTTCCAGTTGAAACATTTCTCTTGCATTAAAAGGCAAAGAAAGTGGGTGAAGATTGCTCACACATCATAATGTTATGTACATCCAAGATGACCTTCCTACCTTGTATAGTTTGGGGTCAATTTGAACTAGCAATCTAAAAGGGAAACTTTCCATAACCTATTGCCAGTGATTTCCAAAATGTGGGCCATAGACAGCTGGTTGGTCATGTGTGGCTGGCACTCCTCCATTCTCATTGCTATTTTAGCCTGAGCCCTGCTAAAAATATACCAAATAATTTCCTAATATTGCATTCTCATGTGATCACTAGCAAGTGTTGAAATGGGGATGTAAGAACCCCAAAGATGTGAAAGGTGGAAGAGTGGTGCTCCACACATCATGAGATGGTAAAGGGAGGTATGGATGACTTCAGGAGAATGTGAGATGCAAAACCAGGCTCCCACTTAAGAAAGAGAGCAGATAATGCAAAACAGTGGGATGTACTGGAGAAACGTACCCTCTCAGTTAAGGCTGCTGAGAAGTACAGAGATTGTTTTTATAATTTGCTGGGGGGTTTATGTTTCCTTCTGTCTGTGTCTCTTATTCTGGGTCACACACAGGTGCTCTGTACCGAGGAGTGTGACTCTGCTCAGCTCTCAGGGTGAGTCCTGGGCCCAGGAAGCATGGTCAGACACCCAGTGGCACAGAGGCACCTCCAGGATTTGCAGCCAAACCTCCGTGCCATGCAAGCAATACACCACTGCTGTTTGGGCACCCGAGCTTGTGCCAGAGCAAGGGGCAATCTGCTTGCAGTTAAAGCTGTCAACCAGGCTGCCAATGCCCCAGAACATGCAGACCATTGTATGACCCAAGCATTTCTGGCTCCTTCTGGCCTCAGGCTGCATGCTTACCATGATGCACGTGGGGTGCAATGTGGTGCAGCCATCTCAAGAAACAGATGGATCAATACAGATCTGTAGGGCTTTCCTATCACCAAAACATGAGAAACTAGAAAAGCAGGCCTGAGTAGTTTTCATAACAGCATAAGGGATTCTAAGGTGGTGGGGGGGGGGGGGGGGGGGGGGGGGGGGGGGGGGGGGCGGGGGGGGGTAGGCGGGGCAAGTATAGGAGTGTGTAAATCTGTTAAAATAATTTTAGAAAAAAGGATATGAATCAGTCAAGCCGCAGTTTATGTTTTCCAATTACATTTGCTCTCCCTGACAAAAATAGGTGGCTCTGCTCTGAAGTCCCAGGGAGCCTGGAATCTTACTCAGGCAGTCCATTTGGAGCAGTTCACCAAAATGCAGGCTTTAATGCCCTGCAGATCCTTTATGGTGTACTCCAGAGAGGACAGGATCGTTTGGAAGGCTGCACAGTGATATCATCCATCTCCACATTGAGAAGGACCTGGGAGTCTGTTCCAAGAAGGTCTGGGGCTGCAGGCAGGACAAATAAAGCTCTCACATGCTTTTCAGCCAGGCAGCTGCATGTCGTTCAGCAGGAAACTCTTTGTACTGTGTGACCAGGTCACAGACAAACAAAAGGGCACTGAGAGACTGAGTCAACAGCCGGTTCTCATGTCCCTCCGTGTCATAGTCATCTCTCTAAAACTCAAATGCTCTCAAGAGGAATTTGACATCATATGTGCATACTGCAACACTTGCTATAAAAGAAACAGTAAAACATTCAAAACAAGTCACGCAATTCCAAGTTTTACTGCTACTAACATGATAGCTGAAGACTACATTTCCAGCAAGGAGCAGACAGGATTTTAACCATTCTTCTTGCACTAGTCCCCCTGAAATATCTCTTCGAATCCAGGAGAATATCTGAACTAGCCTATTCCTTTTAAGAGAAAAAAACTGAGCTAAAGTTGAATTGTCACCTGAAAGAAGTGACGAAATGCCACTTCCAGAAGGGATTTGACTTAACAATACTGGATTTAGCTATTCAACCATTGTTGAAAAACACAGGTTATTGAATCCTCATAAGGGTCTGAGAACATTGGAAAGCAGGAAAATTCCCTGTAAAATGACAACAATACACTGTGTAGAGCAGCGGCAGCATGGTCTCAGAAACCATGATGTCCAGCATTACTGCTCATTTGCCTTCACAGCACAACAATGAAGGGAAGGAAACAGACTGGAAGAATGTAGCTTGGAAGAATCTGTTAAATGCATTATAAAAGTATTGCTGTAAGATTGAAGTTCAATTTATCCAGGTTTTAATTTCATTCTTGCAGGAATTCTTTTCTTTACCAATGAACACATCACCATGAAAAATTTTGTGAATTCTAGTAACAGCACCCTTTAAATAAGTGATTTGATTTTTCTTCCTTAACTAAGGAAAGGAAAGGGTTTTGGGTCCCTGTTCTTCTAATTGCAATGACAGACAGCAGTAAGGCAACAGCTTCTCTAGCACAACACAGTTTTTCTCTGTTGCAATAGGAATAATAGACTCCTCTTCCTCCTCCTTGCTGCTGGAGACCTGCACAACTTAGGAAATCTTCTCAAGAAAATAAGAAGAATGTAACAGTAAATTTGACTGTCTGAGTCACTAACATCCTGTTTGAGCAAGCCTACACAGTGCTCCAACACAGAGGTGGGAGGATTTCTTTCTACCACATCCCTCTGGGGAGTGAGCTGCAGAGAGCATCAACATAAAAACACTCTCTTGCAGGTAGATTTGCAACTCATCCTGGTGGTCAAAGCACAGGTTTATAATCTGAAATTCTAGGTTTATAATACAAAATCTGGTTGTATGGAAAAGGACCTTAGTCTCTCATCTGATTGTCTTCTTGCTGTTGGAATCAGCTTCTATTTTCTAACGTCAGAAATAGAGAAAACAAGGTGCGACTTGGGCAGGAGGTGACTGGGGAAAGGAAGCATCATGATGAGCCATAGCACCATTGCTTGTGCCTTATGGGGGAAAAAGAAGAGGACCAGCTGCTCAAGTGGCTGCCCTCCATCTTTTCCTGTGGTCAGATTCAAACAAGGGTGGTTTTCTTCTGCAGAGAAGAAGCCTGCAGTATAATTCTGCTTCTATGGGAAAGCTATTCTGTGAGTCAAGTAACCTGTAAATTAACTTGTGCCTGTTCTGAATGGGTGGAAAGTTTTTCTGGGCACCCATGCCCTGGTTCTGTACGAAAAGGATCATATTATGACAACTGTCAATCCCAAGACAGTTACAGACCAGCCCTTTCATCAACAGAGGTTCTGAAATTCAGGAAGAACTTCAAGCGACCCGCCTAAGGTTACTGGCTGCCTTCATGTCAGCACCAAGATTAGAATACCAGACTAGCTGGCCTCAAGTCAAAGGTTCAGCCCCACCTACCCTATATATAGATTATTGTATCATATGCTCCCCCTTATTGCTATGCAACTGGGTGTCAGAGCAAAAACACAATTAAACACTGGTCTTGGGCCTCATTGAACCAGATGTTGGGAATGTTTTTCTCCATTGTGCTTGTCTAAAAGGCAGCCACATTCAGTAATCAACGCTCAAGCTGATTTTTCTAAATAGGCTTTTGACCCTGACTTCTTAGGACTGGAATTTGCTGCAATTTTCTCTTTGAAAAGTCTTGAATAATTTGATTACAGTAGGAGCTGATTAAGCCTCCTGGTTTCAAAGCCAAGTATTGTATCAAGCTGAGGAAGAGACCCATAAACATGGTTGTGTCATAGCTACTTATAACTCTGATTAATAAAAAGCACCAGTTCTTGCCAGTGAAGCCCAGCATCCTGTGCTCCTACTGCCATAATCTAAACATCAGCAATCTCTAAGGAGTGTTCAAAGGCTTTTTTCAAGGCTTGGGATGATATATACCTGGTCTAATATATACTAATATACTCTTATATACCTGGTCTAATCCTTCCTTATTGTTCCTCAAATTGGTAGTCAAGATTCCAGTCACTGAAACATTACCTTTATACACATGAAATTGCTCTACACGACAGCATCTTGAACACACTGACAGTCGTTTATTTCTGATGTGCCCCAAGGCAACATCCTGGCAATAGTAAATCCACAGAAATTTACCAATTATTTTGCTCAGGCTAGTCTTTTTTTCATCTTAGGGGCCTTGATCATCCTGATGACAAATAAGGGGAAAATTTGCTCCAGGTTGAAGACTTGGTTTCCAGAGTCTTTTTCACTTGCCTTACTAACACCAGAGAGTAAAGTAGAGAGATAAAGAAGAACCCTTCAGTGAGTGAATTTCTCATGTTTTATGCTTTTGATCCATACAAGTACCCAAAAAAAAAATTGGTTTCTAGCTATTGATTTAGCTCAGTTTCTTCAGAAACATAGCAGGGACTGCCACCACAACCACCTGTGAGGAAACACAGCCTGAAGGTGTCACACTGCTTTTCTGTTGATATATTTCCCCCTCTCTAATTTTCAGACATACGCCTATTTTAACTGTATGTACACAAATGCAGCATTTGTCTGTTCAGGACTTTACATTACTTTCATTACAAAACTGCGTAAAAAAGACAGCAAATCAATTTCATAGTCAGTGCTCACGCAGCAGGAGACAATTCATACTGACATCTGATACCTGCTGGCTGCTGCTTCCAATTATGCCAGATGCTGGAGAGTGGGACTGTCGAAATAACAGTGTCGATGGTGCAATCAAACTAGTTAGGATTCTGGAAGTGTGTTGTGCTTGGTTCAGTGCGTTGTCAAATTCCCTCCATAAGCAAAATAGTGACACCTACTCTTTTTTTGTTAACTTCTTAACCAGCAAAGAGATATCCATTAATTCAATGTAAAGTTGCATGCTTGGATATACAGCTGAATCTGCCCCAAGGCTAAATATCAAAAGATTGGAAGGAATGTGAATGAAAAGTGAAATAAACATGATAAGAACTTATAATAGTACATCCTTACTAGATCCTACTACAAGGCTTCATTACAGCCCTCAAGGCAAGATACCATGTGTACTGCCTGTCCAATTCCTTGCAGCAGCTAGGGAATTCTCATGTCATCAGAAAAAAGATTGGTGAGCCAGAAATTGGCAGGGATAGTAGGAGAACAATAGGACAGATTATCACTGAGGCATTAACTGACCAGCAGAGACAAACAGGGCTTCTCTTTGTTTGAGGCAGAAGGCAGAGGATAAGTTTGGCTGGATACACAGAGGGGAATAACCATGAAGTCTGCTCTTATTTATCTCCCTAAAATACTAAAAGAGAAGCAGAAGACTGTGGTGCTGGCAAAGCAGATCCTTTATCACGCTGTCATCTCTCAAAAAAGTCAATCAACTGAAACGATTGCACATACACACAGAGTAGGAAATCATTGGGCCCACCCTTCCATTTCCCAGTCTTCCATGAAAAGACCTTTTGGAAGGGATATAGTCCCATTTCCTTTCCTTTCTTTTCCTTACAGCAGCCTTCAAGCCAAGGCATCCTTCTGTCATTGGCCTCAGAGGTCAAATTTCTCAGCCTCTCCTGAGCAAGCTGCATCATAAATCACATTGTCCAAAGAGATGAGAACAGGAGCACAGGGCATCAGTTTAGCACAGTCCAAAATGGGACACAGCTCTGCTCGGCCTTACCTTGCCAATTAGCACAGGCAGAGGCTTTCCCCAGCAGATACTTAATAGAATATTGTGAGCTGCACACCACTGATAGCCCCCCCAAGGCTTAATTGTGTTCCCTGCAGAGCACAGAGGATGTTACTGTCAGTGAAGGGAGCTCTGGGAAGTGGGACTCCCCAGGCTGAACAAGGAATTTGCAGCAACCTTCTGCATATGACCACTTCAGATGAGCAATACAGCCACTATGCAGGTGCAAACACTTTCTCACTGGAGGCTCCCAGAAGCGACTGAAATGTCTGCTTTGAGACACCTTTGTTTTGCAGGGAGGCATCACTTGAGGTACATGATCTCCACAGTCAATGCACAGTTACCTATTCCATTCACAGGCCAAGAAAGGGACTGCATGTCTGCAGCAAGAGCACCTACAGCTCTGAAATGGCCATAATTTAAATACTGTATTAAAAAAGCTCCATTAATTTGGCTGGCCATAGCCCCAGAAGCATACCATTCTAAATAGAACAAAATCTGCTGGATTTATAAGTAGATGGTCATATTAATGCTGTTTGTATATTTTCAGTAATCACAAATGACAAATGATGCTTTGCAATATTTTCAAAGATTTAGAAATTTACTACATCTGTGCTAATCCTCAATTAATATAATTTTCATATGCCATGACCTTTATTAGCAGAACAAAAAACTGTCATATTAAATCTAATCTAAATACATTGTTAGGATTCTAATTTTAAAAGCTACTCTTAAATCTTTTGGACAATAAGACCTATGGCTAAATGAATCTCAAATAACACATCTTCGGCAATAATTTTTAAATGCTTAGAATGCACAAATGCTTCACTCTTAATTACATGTCTGGATACTTTAACCCAAAAAATTGAGGAAGGTCAACAAAACTTCAGCCTCTTAACCCAGGTATCTCTGCCTACGTCCAAGGAAAATTCAGACACAGAGTAGAATGCATTGAATCTCCAAATTATATCCAATTCTGCTCATTGACTTGGAGGGGATAGAGTAGCAAAAATATTTAATTAATTGTGGATATTAACCACTGTATTAATGGCATGAGGTAGAAGCCATATGTTAGTGCAGAATGTAGCATATACGTGCAGTGAACAATTCACTGTGATGGGATAAAGAGCAACATATTTGGTTTAAATACTTTTACTGAAAAAAACCCCTCAAGCACGGTCCAATTAATTACTCACCTAATTACCCTTGTTCCAATAAGTCACTGACTTGCTTCACATTACTATATATTTGAATTTTAGACTTACTGCTGTTAATAAAATTAGTATTTAGCTTAGATCTAATATAAACAGGATGGATGAAAATCCAGGAGATATTCAGCATTTAGCTATATCTTATTTTTAGAGCATTAACCAGTTGCCTGGCTTTTTTCTTTCAAAATTATCTATCACACTGCCTGTAAAATAAAAAATTATTTCTTCATAATATTTCTAATCCAAGTGTAATTTAGTAGAAAAATAGTTGAGAACAGGGAGAAGAGGAGGTGATTTCTTTCATCAAAAATGTGCATTCCAAAGTATTGCAAGAGACAATCTAAAATATAAGGGTCAACTTATTTTCCTAATTCAAAAACCAATTTACACTTGAAAAAAAATTAATTTCTAGAACAGATAGATATCTAAGGAAACATAATATAGATATCCACTGTGTTTAGAAGATCCACATAAAAAAGTAATTAAAACCAACAAAAAAGTGAAAATTATTTCTAACTAAATTCCAGCTGTATTAAGGGCTTCTTTTTCTATTCAAGAAATTTCACCATTTTTAACAGATGTTAAAAGTATAAAAGTATTTACAACAAATTTAAATCTAATCCTTGTACTATAACTTTCATCTAGACACTACAGTTCATGTTTTATTTAAAAAATTAAAAAAAAAAACCACACACAAAGAGACACAAGCATTTACTCCATCAATATTATCTTATGTCTAAAATTAAATTACAAAGAACAAGTGTAACTACCAGTATGTGGATGTGTGGAAAAAAAAACCACAAGAGCTTCAATAATAAGATCACACACCTAATTTCAGGCTCCAGTGCCTTACAGTTTCTGGGAGGCAGGACTTTGCTAGCAGGAGTGACCAGAGAAGAAAGATCTAAGACTGGACTGAAAAATATTTAAGAACTGTTTGTCTCAGTGTGCTTGGTTATTTATGCTCCAGCTCTCCCAGAGTTACGCTGGGTAGAAAAGTGATGATGAGGGAGAGGAAGCAAAAGATTTCCTTGAAAAGTTTCTACATGCTTTGAAATCTCCAAAAGAGATTAAACTGAATGCAGTTCCTGGGACAGTGTTCATGACATGTTTCTTTCTGCACACTCAGGAATCTCCAGCTCTTACGTACATATTTTCAGAACTCTAAAACACCACTAAACCCTGATTAATTCTGATTAATTGTCCAAAGACTAAATCAATATTAAATGAGCTAATTACAACTAGTTGTCCCTGTGGGACTGTCAGGAGGCTGATAAAGATCAGTCAGTTGCAGGGACAAACCAGCACAGATCCTTACTCTTCCCTAAAGAACAATTTAATTTGACACTAAACTTCAAATTGCCACTGATGGATAACATACTAAATGTACCTACCTTAATCTCTACAAGAATCATAAAATATTTACCTCCACAGTATTGGCTGCAGGATCATAGAACTGCAGCAGAGCAGTGCTGCCTTGGGCTGGTTTCAGCTGGGGTAGAGTTAATTTTCTTCACTGTGGCTAGTACAAGGTTAGGTTTTGGATTCATGCTGAACACAGGGTTGATAATATATAGATATTTTTGTTGTTGCTAAGCAGAGCTTATGCAGACCCAAGGCCTGTTCTGCTTTTTGTTCTGCCACACTGGTGAGGAAGTGGGGGGTGAATGGGAGGCTGGGAGGGGACACAGCCAGGACAGGTGACCCAAACGATATTCCCAACTGTATGGCATCATGCTCAGTATATAAAGGGGTGAAAGAAGGAAGGAACATTTGGAATGTTAGCATTTGTCTTCCCAAGTCACTTTACACATGATGGTGCCCTGTAAGTAGCTAAACACCTGGCTGCCCTCAGGAAGCAGTGAATTAATTCCTTGTTTTACTTTGCTTTTGTACATGGCTTTTGCTTTCCCTATTGAACTGTCTTCATCCTTACCCACAAGTTCTGTATCTTTTATCCTTCCGATTCTCTGCCTGATCCCACTGGTGGGGGAGTGAGCTGGTGGCTGTGTGCAGCTTGGCTGCTGGCTGTGGTTAAACCACAATACTGCCCCTAATTCCACCCCATGAACCACACTAAATAGGATAGCAGAGATGTTGGGCCACATTCAGTCTGTTTCAATTCACAGTGTCCCTTTTGAAAAAAGTGTATGATAAATGTATAGGGAAAAAATAATTTTGAAATGTCATATCCCAGCATTCAGACAGGGGTATGATAGATATATAGATTTTCATGTCTTGCACATTGTATTGCTAGTATAAATCATGACAGCAGTGAATTAAGACATAAATAGGAAAGAGAGAGAAACTGGAAAAAGGGTCTCATGAGCTAGGGACAGTGGAACAAATTCACCTGCTGCAAGAAGCAAAATCAATGGAGAGTGAATGTTTCTTTCACAGGAGCTTTACCCACCCACTGCACAAGGCAGCTTGGTCCATTGACTCTTTCCAACTCAAAGCAATTCGTAAAAGCTAAACTGCCAGTATGTTCTCTGCCTCCAGGAAAAATGAGAAGCACTTGTATGAATGGCTTTCTGAGGTTTCTGATACACATTGAGGGCACACACACTTATATGACTGTTTGCACAAGGTATTGTTACTAACTGGCATCTTTTTTTTTTTGCAGAAATGTTCAAGTGCTCCAGAGTTTTTAATGATGTCTTTCGAGTGTGCCTCTCCATAGATAAAAAGGGGAGAAGCCACATGAAAGAAATCCTTCAGCAGGAGAGCTGAAGGATCAGCTCAGTGGTAGAGCAGGAGTGCTGCCTGGAGAATGCCTGCAGAGCCCCTAACACATCACTAGCCCTGGATGTGCACAGAAACATTTGGAAATCTTTCCTTGCACATTTTTTGCATGCATCTGTTCTCTTTCAAGCTCTATCAGATGAGGAACTATCATGTAGTGACAAGAGTGTGAAGACAGTTCCAGCTCTCTGACTCAAAGGTGCTTCATGGCATTAAAACATATAAGGAAAAACAAAGGAGTACCATGATTGGGCCTCAGGGTTTTTAACACAGGTTTTGTAACTATTGGTATGCAAACACTTACAAAATGTGCACAATTTCTGCATTACCTTTTCATGATGTATCAAACTTTCAGGGAAATTTTAGGCACACATTCACAGAATCCCAGCATGGGTAAGTTGGAAGGGGACCTTAAAGGTCATCCTGTTTCAACTTCTCCACCATGGACAAGGATGCCACCCACTCAGGGTCCCATCCAACCTGGTCTTCAAAATTTCAGGGATGGGGCATCTACAGCTTCCCTTGAAAACTTGTTCCAGGGTCTTACCATGTACTGAGTAAAGATGATCAGTAAAAGACCAAGATCAATAAAAAGATCAAAAATTGCTCAGCAGTAATTCTTTAGATAAGATCCACCCAGCAAATGGATGAAGTGCTGGGCTCACTCATCACAATGAGAAAAAGCTCAAATCTGTAAAAGGAATATTCACTGTGGTCTTATACAAACTGGAAAAAAGATGCCTAGCTGAACACAGATTAAATCTAGTTACTCCAAAAATGCTTGAAGATCTTTGGTTGCCAGGTATAACCATGATGCAAAATATTACTGTGATTCATTTTTCTAATAACACAAGTGCAATAAGGAGTTAAGTAAGTGTTTTGTAGTTGAAGTTTCCAAGTGGCTATATGTGCTGTACTTATCTGGCCCACAACCAAACTTATATTCAGAGTTCATGGTAGCAAATTTGGTATGAATGCTTAGATGGATCATAAAAAGGAAAAATGGGAACATTTAGTAACATAGTGCTAAAACATAGCAGTTACACTTATTCTTGGAGAGTGAATAGCTGCTAGTGCCTGACACTGCTGTGTAACGTGCCAAGCATCAACTATATGGATCCCTCTGTTTTTCCCTTGGAAAGGGAAGAAACCAGAATCTGGAAGGCATTTCCCCCTGCCCCCCCCCCCCCCCCCCCCAGACCAGGCATCCTTCCAGGCTTTTCTGAAAATATACATATACCTTTGCAAAAGCCAATGAAGCTTCATCAAGGAGACAAACATCCCTCCTCCAGCCACAGAGCCTTTTCCCTAGTGAGTGTCCTTCCTGCAAACACAGCAGTTCTCAATGCCCTCTGTGTGGCTCATCCACTGCCAAGTGTGGAGCTAGCAGCAAAGACATTCCACTGAGCAGTGAAAAATCAGAGGGAATTATTTTCTTCAGCTTGTTTAAGGATTTGAAGACTTTTCCCCAGCGCCCAGTTATCGAGAAAAATAGCAAGAAACAAGAGATGCCACTAACACTTTGTCAACTTCAGATCTTTCTGGTTTAAAGATGTTAAAGAAAGCTGTTTCCAGTAAGTGCAATGGTTTTACTGCTAGACTAAATAGGAACAATCTGTTACAATTCAAATGCATTGTGTTCCACAGAAAGCTGGATTTTGCACAGATTAAATCTTAGATGTGAATATTTTAAGTGCATTAAATGACACCTAGTAGGTAAGATGTACCAGCATGTGCTGTATTTCCACAGAAGTAGAGATGTGTGTAACAGTTTGGTTTGTTGACATGGCTGGCTATTCAGAACGACCCAAAACCTCTTGAATATGTGCTTAGAAAGCATAGAATAATCTGTCAACAAATAGAGCTTTCTGAAAAAACATAGCTACTGTGGTGTAGACATAGGATAAGTATCTCTGCTACGGTTCAAGGAATCAACGTGCAGCTTGTGAATTCTCTGAGATCACTGAATTTTTGTACATTGAAACTATTGTGGATATTTTCTGTAACTCCTTGCCTTGGTTTTTTGGTTTGGGTTTTTTTTTTTTTTTTTTTTTTTTTTGTGGTGGTTTTTTTTTTGTTGTTGGTTTTTTTTTTTTTTTGCTTTTTTTTTTATTGAGTAGCATCTACATCTCTGTCTCAGAATAGATTGTTCAGTCAGGACTATCAGCACCAGCACAGACCCTGACTAGGAGGAGCAAAATTGTTAAGAAACATTTTTCTCCAAGTGCTTTAAAGAAAAGGATAGGACAAGGGAAAGCAGGAGATGAGACAAATCTCAGGCAGCAGAGAGAGATCCAAAGGCATTGGTTTGTACTGCAGGGCACCATGTTTTCTGCAGGAAAGCTAACAGAGCTGGTCATGGAGAACACTGGGCTGCAGATGTTAGGAAAACAAAACTCCTGTTTCTAGGATCTCAGCTTATAAAGTAGTCCTGCAAAGACCCCATATCACAAAAAAACATTCCTAGAAACCAGGTAGGTGCCAATCCCTCAAGCCCTGATTAAGACAGCTTGAAGGTATGTAGCTCCAGTTTGGGGAATACACCCAGAATGTGCTGACTCATATCCAAGAGGAGCAGGCTGAGCAGGCTGTATTAATATGTGCATTGTTAATAGCTGTACCCTTGCAGCATCTGGTAAGTGCTTAGAAGACACTGGAGACTGAACAGTGCAGCTGCCACAGAGAAGATATGATCTTTTCCCTCAGTATTTTACTCAAAAAATAGCCTAGTTTCCTAGGTAAACAACCTTTGTGCTTCATGCCAGAAAGCACCTGAGTAAAGAAAAGCAAAACTGTAGGAAAACCCTTGTAGCAAAACATTCAAGCCTCCTATCTACTCTCATGCTTTCACAATGTGCATGCAAGTTAGTCATGTATCATACAAAAAGTTGTTGCAGTTGTGCAGATGCTTTCCCCCATGTAATTTTGCCCATCAAACACAGAGTTCATGTCAATATTTCCATTATATGTCAGTTAGGGAAGTACATGACATATTATTTTCAGTGGGTCAACAAACTTTTCACTTAAAGGGAAAGAAAACCAAAATCCAGGAAATATTAGCTAATGAGAATCCAGATGTGTGGCTTTATGCCAGAGAACTTTAAATTTTGTTTTTTCTTACATTTTTTGACAAATCATTTGGAAGCAATATTTCTACTTGCTGGTATTTTAAACCGTCTGGAAAGAAACAAAAACCTGTTTCCCAATGTTCTGATGCATCCAAAGACACAAAACAGTTAAAAATGGAAAAAGGGACAGCTACCAGTTTATGGACACATCTTTTCTCACAGGCTTCCCTGGAGTGGGAGCTGACATAATCCAGCTGTCCCAGCTTCAGCACAGCCTAAACCTGGTCAAAAAAAACCCAAAAAAACTACTCTTCACATCCAAAATCTTTCACTTGCTGCTGAGTTGCCTGCAAGACTCATTCTAAGATCCTGTTGATTTTCCAATCACTGTTCAATTTAGGCTTCTGTATAACTAAATGAGGTTTTGGTTCCCTGTTGCCCAGGTCATGTTCTGTACTTGGTAGATATTGGGCTGCAGCTTGTACAGAAACACTGTGGTGCTATAAATCATTAAGTGTCACGGTCTTTTCATACTATGTTCAGCAGCTCTGAAACACATGACTTGTAGAGATCCAGGAAATATTAGTTTCTGTAAATACTGTCACATCAAGCTTAAAACCATATTTCAATTTCTGATCCTTGTAGTAGTAATTATTTGGGATTTTCATTGTAATTTGTCCCATTATTTTTCAAGACAGAGAGCATAGCTTTAGATGTGTGCATCTCTGTTGCAGTCAAATCTATCTTGCATAAAATAAAGGGAAAACTTCTCATACAGACATGGATATCAAGAAAATTTCATGTCTGAACTGAAAAGGTTTCCCCACATTTTCCTGATCTGGTTTGCGTGGTACTCACAAGCAACAACACTCATGGTGCTTCAAGTGCAGAAGCAAATAGTCACAGGCAAAAGCAGCTTTTATCACTGTTCATTATGAATTCAAATGCATTGCCTGAGACATCACATGAGGTCATAAAAACCCACAGCTATTAACTTACAGACAATAATTACTGAATCTGACCTGCACATAGCATACAAAGTCACAGTACTGCAGATAATGAAATCAAACTTCTCTGTGAATGCAGGAGAGAGATTTCCAAAAACATACCAAGGGTCAGAGCACATGGGAATGATGCAAAACAAAATCAGTGAGAACCAAGGGAACAGGCAGACCTCTCCCACTCTCCCCTTTAGCATGCAGATGTCTTTTCCAGACATGGGAATGGTGTCAGAGAGCTGCTCTGAGCTGTGCCCACTCACTCCAGTTGTGGGACTACAGAAGACACACTTCAGTCCCAGGACACAAGAGAAGTGCAGTGCAGGGACTTCCTTCTTTCTTTGGCTACATGCCATCCATTAGGGCTGGCTTAAGCTTTGTGCCAAATCCAAGTACCATGGAGCTCAGAGAAGTTTTTTCATTTCTCACAAAGGAAAAGAAATTACATCCCAAATTTTATAGCACTTCAAACTTCTACTAGTATTGAAGCATTTTTTCCCTCACTAATTGTGGAAAGTCACAGCATGTTATATTGGCCTTGGTCCATTAATAATAACATTGTGTGACCCTATTTACTGGCCCTGGAGAAAATAGATATCAATGATGTAAACACATTTCCCACTGAAAACATTGAAGATTCTTCAATGAAAAAGCTAAAAATAATTTGTCTTGAAAAAAAACTGGTTGATGATAACATATATATACAGAAAACTAAGAAAAAAAGCCATTGCATCCCTGTCATACCTAGGTTTCTCCAACTTAAACTAGGGGGAAAAAACAAGGGAAAAACAAACTACTTCCTATTTCATACCCTCACCTGAGAAATCATTTCCCTCCAATTCAGGTTGACCTTCTGATACATATCTGGATGTGATTATTCCCTCAAGAATCCAGAAGAAATGATATACCACGTGTGTCACACACAAATGACTAGCCTTTACCTGGTCCGTCCCACTCAGCTTTGCTATTGACAAAACATCATTACAAAAAAGGTCAAAATAACAAATCACTAGAATAGCAGAAGATGATATTTTCTAGTCAAGAGATTCATTTTCCCTGCAACATAAACATTAACATATGCTACAACATACACACAACAAGAAAGCTAAATGTTAGTTTCTACATAATAAAAATACAAATTTGCCAAAGGTCTGTGCACACTTACATAAACTAACAACACATGAGCCAGGGAACCTCACACAAGTACTAGAGCATATGGTAAATTACAGCAGGAAGGCAGGCAGGCAGGCCATTAGACCTTCAGATTAATTGTGATTATTTACATACTTGCCTCCTATTTTTTCTTTCTCTCCCCTCTCATGCTCTCTAACACTGTCCCAGGACTATACATTAAAGCAAAACAAAACCAAAGATCCACGTTTTTCTAGATGTTGGAGATGGGCTCTGCTGAACGTAACCCTGAAGAGCCATCTTTGAAAATCCACACTCTGAGGCCACAGGCCAGCCTGGCCCTTGTCCCTCTGCAGAGGGGACACCAGAGCATTGTGCAGCCATCCCCATGGCCCACGAGGAAGGATGAGCTTCGGCAGGTGTTGGTCTGGAGCCTTGCACAGTGCAGAAGGCACAGGGAAGGGGAGCAGGCAGTGTCGGAGCACCATGCCCAGCCCCAGCTGTCCCTGCCACTGCTCCCAGCCACTCCTCTCCCAAGAGAGCTGGGACCATGGTAGGAGGGCTGAGAGGAGCAAGCAAAGAGCAGAGGAGGTGACCAAAGGGAGCTCTGCTGTTCAAAACACATTGGGAGGATATCTGCAATGCAGTTCTGGCAGGCCAGTGTATTTAATGAAGCAGCAGTTTCCATGTCATTTGCACTTTCTGCCAGCAAAATATTTTTTCCATCCCTATTTTTGTTTTCACTGTAATCCCTCCTGAGGTGCAAGACAAATGACCCTCGCAGGGAGGCTCCTCAGCCAGCCATGTCCCTGCCCTTCCCAGCAGGGAGAGGCTCTCAAGGGCTAATGGGCTCAAAGGGCCCACCTGAGCTGCCTGGACCCCATGGAGACACTTCACGGGCACCCCCAGCTCCCTCCTGTCCAGACAAATGGGCAGCCCTGGTGCCCTGCCAGAGGAGGCCCAGCTGTGGAGATGTGGGCAGCCCCTTCCCCAGATCCTGCACTCTTCCAGAGCTGGCCCTGCAAGGTTGGCCTGCCATGGCACCTGTCACATCATGTTAAAACCAGAGACATCCGAGGGACAGAGTGAAACTCAAGCTGAAACCTGAGCGACGCCACCCCATCCCCTGGGTGCATTTGAACAGTGTCCCCAATGGGCTGGACAGCCCGGGCTCTGCAAGGACATGGCTTTCCACGTGTTCACACATCCCATCTGCAGACCAAAGGGCTGGAGAGGGCTGCCCTTGTGGCCACCACCAGCAGATTTCAGCTCCACCTCCTTTTACTCTTTAAGAGAGTAGCAGCTCCATTTTAGCATTGGCCAGCTCACACAACCTTGGCTTTCCAACCCTTTCCTCCTCCCTTCATATATATATATATACATATATATACACAGAGAAATACTGGTATAGATACACATTTTGCAAGCCTACTGATTTAGATGTGCACAGACATCAAATCAATTCCTCAGCCTATGGTCTAACCACACTTTTGTATGGTTTGTAATGGAAAAGTCAGTAGTAAAATTAAAAGTGCTGCTAACTTACAAATGGCGCTTTCTGTTGTTTTATGTTTGGCATAACTGACCAAATGGGACATGTTCACTTTTAATGGTGGCTTTATTTATTTTTCCAACAGTATTTCTTTAGTACTTTTTTCCTTTTATATGACATATTAATACATAATTCAGTGGCTTTATGTCTCCCTGCACAGCCTGCATGATTTCTTTTGCTATAGAACAGTACTATTTATGACCAAATGGCCAAAATGTCTTTTTTTATTAATCTTTTCTGGTCGTGGGTTTGCTTGTTCTTTTGTTTTCTTGACATTTTCTGAGCCTGCCAGAGGGCTTAGCTCCCCAATTTCCCTGTCTGAAACAGGTCACCCCAAAGGGTCAGAATTTGCATGTTTACTAAGAAAAGCCAGCCAGTCCAACAGAGATCGAAAATACAGCAGAGACATCAAAACGTTCACAGAGCTGCTATCAGTAAAGGTCCTCTTGTATTACTGTGACACAGGAAGGGTTGCACGTGAGCATGTGAGCCAGATGCCCCCATTAACTCCAAGAGCAGCAGCTCCATTTCCTGTTCCCAAGAAGCCACCCCCAGGCACCAGACCACCCCAGTGTTGCTGTGCCACCTTCCTGGGGTGCTGAAACCAACACAGCACTGAGGGCCGCAAGCCCAGCTCAGTGGGGCAGCTGAAACCAAGCACCACCTCCTCTGCAAATATTTGTTTTAAAGCACGTCCCACATGGTTATCAGCATCGAGCCTGCACTTTATGATTGAGTAATTACTTTATCCATGGGTTAAGCACTCACTGAATCCAATCATTATATCACTGTGCAGTTATATACACCATGGTGTACATCCTTAAATGCCATTCCTGGGTATGGATATTTTCCTTCTGTACATTGTCCTCAGTCAATAGCAGAGGACATAGAGACCTTCGTTAGTCCTTTGACAGACTACAGACATCCTGCTTGTTAGTCTATTATCTAACTGCTTATCAGTCATTCTCAAGCTCTCATTATTTTTCTTTCACACTGCTGTAATTAGCCTCTGCATTTTTCAGGCACTCATAGGCTTGCTTCAGCCTACATGCACAGATTACACAGAAAGGAAGCTCGAATATTAATGTCATAAATGCAAGCCTATTAAAGGCAACCTGTAAAGGACTGCTGCTAACAGAGGCTAAAAAGTTTATTTTGCTTGGTTTTATTTCCTTCAGGTATTGGCTGCCTCTCTTCCAAGTCCTCTGAACATTGCCAGGGAACAAATACTGTTTGTCTACCCAGGACAAATAATTTCAGGTAGCAGGATTCAGCCAAGCTCAGCAAGGAAGATGTTTTCTTCCTTGTTCCATTTCTTGTGGATATATTTTCTTTTTTCCCATAATTTTAAGTGTTGGTCTCACATGTTCTTCCTCAGAACATTCCTTCCAACTTAGGGACAAAAAGGGGAATTATTTGGAAGTAGTAGAGAGAAATCTATCTACTGCTTTGTCTGAGGGCTAAGTTTTCCTCCTCGTAACCAAGCTGTTATGATAATAAATATGGTGCTGTACAGTCCATTGTGCCTTGAAAGGCCTGTGATGACAAGCATGAACATAAGGTATTGTCAATGCAGGAAGAGTCACTGCCTTGAGATCTGACTCTGTCCACCAGCAATCCCTTCCAGTTTTTTGTGGAACAGTGGAAAAGCTAACAAGTGAAGTATGCTGCTGCTAAGGAACAGAGTCATCATCAGCACTGTGAACTCACAGTAAACAAGAAACCTGGCAAATTAAGAGCAGCCATTACTTCACACGTACAGCTCCTCTAAGGAAATGGAATTCTTTCAAGTTCTTAGTGGCCTGTTCCTAGTGTCTTGTGTCTTTCTTCCAGCTCTACTGATTTCTCTTGAAATAATGTCTGAGTTTCTCTGGGATCTCACGAGTTCTTAAGGACCAATTCTCAAAAGAGGTTTTCCTGTCTCAGTCCAAACCACCTGCACCCTTCAGTGCATCATGCTTTCTGTTCTCTCCACACCAAAACTCATCCCAATTTACACAATTCTATATGCTGATATTTCAAATATTTCCTTGTGAAATTGAAGAAACCTACAACTCATTTCATCATCTGTTCCACCTTATTCAATAGTAAGCATCTGTCAGTACAGAGAACAAGGTATTTTAAGAAAATAAATAATAGTTCTTATTTCATTCATAAAACACACCCTCCCTACCATGCTCACCATTATCTTTCCATTGTTAATACTGTTAGAGGCAGTGACCCATGCCTGGGCATTTCAGCTTCATGTTGCTCAAATTTTAAATGTTTTTTTTAAATGAAAACCACTTGCATAACTATAATTGTGGTCTACCAGGGAGGTCTCCATTAAAATTATCACTTCCATGGGCTTCATCAGACTGCCATAACAATTTGCCCCAGACTGAGCACAGCTAAAAGTATTCCTTTTTCTCACACTAGCACTATGCAGAAGCAGAGTGCAGAGAGGTCCCAGTGTATCACCCCTTCACTTTCAGGATACAGCTAGAGAGCACTGGAAGTAGACCAGACATCATCCCCTGCAGTGTGATGCCCACTACCTCCCAGTCTAGGGTCATACTTTGGCCTCATAATTTTTCACAATTTGGCTTTTCAGACAAGACTTTGAAGGCAAGTTGTTGTGACTTAGAAAGTGAAAAGCCATGTTAAAACTTGAACAAAGGAGATTTCAGTTGTTGCCACAAATTACATGAAAGAGAGCAGTATTGTTTTGGTAGTAATGGCAGAGGACCCCTTTCATTTCTCCTCCACAGGGTGCAGGACTGCTCCACTAAGAGACCTTAGCAGCACTCTCTATTTTACTGCAGGGATCAGTTGGCTCAAATGAGAGAAAAAAGCACCACCCAGGAATAAGAGAGGTGCCTTTTGCTATTACCATGAAAATCCACACACATTTGGCCAAGTTATAAACCACAGGTGGTCACTAACTGTGTGTTCCTCATTTTCTGGATGCCTGACTTGAAACCCTGGGGGCTGATTTGCAAAGTGCTGAGTGCTGGAAGCTGTAATTGAAGTCTCTGGGAGCTGTGCTTTGAACATCTATCGAGCTATAAAAACACTAAGTACTCTGAAACATCAAACTGGGGCCCCAAAATCAGTGGGTCCTTTGACCTTAATCTCCCTGTGACTCAGCTCCCCATCTGCAAAATGGGAATACTGTCACCTGCTTGTCTCACAGGGGTGCTGTGAATTTGAATCCACATGCCTCTATTAAGTACTCAAAACGTTCTGCTGGAAGCACAGCTGAAACCCCCAAGAGCGAATCGATAATTTTGTATTCAGCACACTCTTCGGATGATACGAAGTAAATAAGGCCTGGGCCACACTTTGAATGATATGGCCAGATGCCTCTGAACATCATGCAGCAGGGAAAAAAAATAAAAAAATGTAAACCCATGTAATTAAACACTGTCTTGTAATGTGTTTACTCAGGGGACCAGAGTTGTGGTTATGTGGGCAGCTTTAGCTTTGCCATTTCCAGAGCAAGAAAAATAACATTGCTACTGAGGGATGGTGTACAGTGAATTCTGACACTCAACACTGTGCAAGAGGTAGGTGGAAAGTGCAATGATAAATATATCTCACAAAATGGACAAGTTAAAGGTCATTTATTCAGGAGCAAAGCAGAGTTAGGATACAGCAGAATGAAGGAAGCCTGCAGAGCCTTTCCTCACTGACACTGCATTAGGACACCACTCTAAATTACATAACTGTGTCTCTTGCCTTGGGAGCCCTTGCCACAGCACAGACCACATGTCTACAACATTTTGTTTGTATTCTTCTATGTACTTGCCTAGCTTTTATTTTGCTGCACATTATTCAGTCCCTGCTATGAAGACAGAACTATTAACTTCTGTGGGAGTTCCTTATGGCTCTGGCACTAATTCACAGTTAATTTACTTCCATGGTACATAGAGGCAAGTCACAGGGATATTAAGCTAAAAGGAACCACTAATTTGGGACTCAATTTGATTTTTCAGAGGGGGGGGAAGGCTTTGTCAATCGATGGAATGGCTATTTGCTGGTAGCGGACAAATCCTGAAACTCAAGAACCTGAGTTGCTTTTCCAGGTACTATGGAGCAGGGAGGGAGGAATTTGCTGTGATGGACAGAGATAACTGTATTTACCAACACACCATAAGACCATCTTCTCTAATTTATCCAACCTCTCCCTCACACCTCCCTCCTTCACCAAGGTCCTTCATTCCTCAGGCACTTTATCACAGACAATTAATTCCATGTCTGGCAATCTGGGTCCACAGCTCATTCCCTCTGTATTCTTCAAAACCTGCCTCATCCCACATGTGCTGCCCCAGCCTCCTTCCCAACAGGATTTCATCTTCTTTGAGCTCTTCTCTCAGCCTTCCTCTCAAACTTTCTTTTTCCTCTCCAGAAGACATCCTTCTATCCCCTGAGATGTTTATTGAGTGTATATGTGCTGCAGATTTTCAGAAACAGAAGAACTTGGCTAAATTTGTCAAAGCAGAGAGAAAGATGCAGAAGGTATTTCTCTATAAACAATGTAAGACCCATCTAAAAATACTGTCTTTCAGCCTTGGCTGGTCTTTGCAAAGAAAAGATGCCAGAATTTAACATGTAATTTTCCCTTAACCTTGCTAAAATTAGTTTTTTTCCCTGAGAATGATGAACTTCACTCTGCAGCAGGCACCCAGCAGAGAAAATTTCAATCAATTTCCCAAAATCAAGGTTTGAGGAATAAAAGTAAACATATTCCATAAAAGAAGAGGAAAGAAAAGGGAAAAAATAATATAAGAAAAAGCCTAAGTCTTCTAATAAGGAGAGCTAAGCAGAGATTACAGCCTCACCAGTTATCCTTGTGACAGAATATTACAAGTCTCAACTGTGCTGTAAAAAGCACTTCTTTCAAGACACCTTTTTGGGGGTCATGTTGTAGCTGTGTTGTGTATGAGAAATGTTGCACTGAACCCTATGAACAGAACCAGTTTCATTACTGAGCTTTGGCATTTTATTGGTGGACCTGGATCATCCTGAATATGTTCAAGGGTGAAATAAATTGTACCTTCTATAAATGCTCAGAAAAAGAAAACAAGAAAGAAAAAAAATAAGGAGGATGGAATAAAGTTTCATTAGTAGGTTTAATATAGCCAGGTAGCAGGATTCAATGGAGGGCAACAGCAATGTTTTACCCCGTGATCACACCTGGGACCTTCCTGAGTATATGCCTGTATATTACACTGTATTTTACAGCATATCTCTATTTTCTGTTGGCTTAAAAAATAAATTTTATAAAGGACCTCATTTATTAACTCAAGAACTTGTCCTCCAGAGGTGACCGTGATCCATATTCAGTTCTGACAGAGCACTATAACACTAGCAAAGTACTTAAAAATAATTAGAGAGAGGAGGAAAAGAATGCCCAAAGTGTTTTGTTTTCCACACAGTGAATTAAAGAGCAATATGAAACCACACAGAGTTAAACAAGTCTATGCAAAACTTCCTGTTCTGCTCTGGATTATGAGGAGAAGTCAAGCATTGTTGCATTCCTGTTTAAATTTGTCTTTACATTTCATATTTTCTGTGGGGAAGATTGCCTTCAGATCTCAAAGCTCACTAAACTGCAGATCCCCGAGGCAGGCAGTCCCACATGGCCTTTGCACAGCCAGTCTCCAGCCTCTGCCACTATTTAGCCACAGGCAAGTCTGCTTGGCACACCAAAGAGGTGGGAAATTACCCGGACCTGGAAGTTTGGGGGTAAGCCCTGATACTTCCAGCAACATGAGAAATACTTCATGTGGTATCAGTTTAAATTCTGAGCAATTGTACAACCACAAGCTGGTGGCTGACTAGGTTAGATGGCCATTAAGCCCAGCCCTGACTTTTCCTTATTTGAGCTCTGTGATCACTGTCATGAACCGTTTCTTGGGAGAAGACTTGGTCTGGCTGCTAATACATCACCTGCAAAGGCTGTTTATAAATAAAAGATAGATAAATGGCTCAGGTGGTCAAAGAGGAAACAGAGTTGAAAGACAGGGGGCAGAGAAGGAGCAGCTTGTCATTTCTGCATTGTGTGATCTGATGGCAGAGAAAGAAATAGTTAACCCCACGACAGATCAGCAAGTCAATTCTTCCATCATTCTGCTTTCTCCTTATCATTTGCCTATATTAAGTTGGCTATTCACCCTGGTAATTTCTGCTTGCACATTCCTATGGTTCAACTCAAGTGATACCTTATCAGCATTCTACTACTTAGCCACGTTACAGAAGTCTCACTGCTTTGGGGCTCATTAGATAGGGGACAGAAAGCAAAGGAGCTTACAGACAAGTTCAATGCAAAATGAGTGGATACTTTGAGTAATCATTTCCTTGCCTTGCAGAAAATAGTCACCCCTTTACCCTCCAAATTCATGTCAAAATTTAACCTTGGAAATGAAGACTTCACAGAAGAAAAAGCACTTAAATAGCCAACTGTTTTGATGCTTCACTTCTGCAGAAAGGAGCTGTTGTCTTTGATGTGTTTATTATACCAGATCTGTCTTCTAAATCACAGAGCAATATTAACATCTAGATTTTGCCATAAATTATAAATATCTAAGTAATTTTCCTGAATTTTACAAGTGAAAATGGCACCACTCTCAATATCTCTATTTACCATGTATGCTATGGTATATGTTTTACTTTCATCAACCCCCTAAAAAGAAAGATCAAGCACTTAAAACCATTGGAACAAAGATGAGCTGCTATTAACATTATGCTCAGACTAAGCAGAAGTTTGTGATATTGGATGCCATTCCCCTTACCCCATCCCCCACTCATGCCACACGGAGGTGATATTTGTCTTGCAACAACAACAAAAAAAAAAGAATAAAAAGGAGGGAAGGAAACACCGCATCTTTGAGACAAATTTTACAACACTCTGAATGATATGTGCGCTTTTTATGTTTATGAAACCACCATCTAGCAAAAAATAGCTGCCTAATATTTTAACACGAAGGTCATTTGAAAGTTTTACTGCCTGCAAGCCCGATCCATTTTGTTGACAAAAGGCTCTCTCAGGGCTCTTTAAGGTGTCCCAGACTGCTCGACTTTCTCTCTGTCTAGCATTTCTATTTCCCCTCCTCACCCCCCTCCCACCAGACTAATTACCAGCTCATTAAGGCTGTCCTAATGAATTATGTTACAGCGTTAAGAAAGGGCTTGGGATAAATGCTCATTTAGGTACGGGAGGAGGGACAGAGAGATTACTACTTGTGTCAGCCCTGCCAGCTGAAGCTAACTTGATCTGACCACACTCAACACCCAGACCTCCTGCCTCCCCCCCACAAAATCATAAATATTTCAGCTGAAATGAATTTTAGATTGATATAAACATGCTCTTGGGAGGAATTGGCTTCCTAATGCCAGAGAAAGAGAAATGCTCAGGAAGGTTATACTACGTGCACATTGAGCTTGTGCTCTATGAGCTGTGCTGCCTGCACCTGCAAAAGGCTGAGGAATAACAGGGGGTGTGGAATGATCTTGCTCGGTGCTGTAAGGCAGAAAAGCAAAAGCACCCAGTGCTGGACAGTACTTATTTATTAAAGGCACTTCTGCTATATTTTGGGTAACTTATGAACGAAGCTAGGCAGAACAGCTTCTGTTTAAGATCTCTTCACACTGCACAGTGAAATTGTTCCTATTTCTTATACAGAACATTTCTTATACAGAACAGTAGCATTGGCTTCACAAAGAATTCTGTGACCCAACCAGAATTGGGATCTGCAGAGGTGAGTGACAGTGTCCAGCTCTGACCTGTGAACTAGATTCTTAACATGATGTTTTCTCAACCAGAGCTTTATCAAAGACCCCTCACCATTTTCCATATTCGCCTTAGATAGTTGGAGTGGTAACATTCAAAAATGCCATTTTTCAAAGGTAAATCTTTTATTTTATTAATATCCTGTCTTTGTTCTGTTGAACAGTTTCCTGGGCAGTATATATTGGTACCTGGGCTTTGACTCTGGCTCTCCTGAGGGATTTTTATGTTCTGCAACACCCCTCCTGCATGTTCACTTTTCTCCTCCTTGATTTTCTTGGTGCAACTAGCTTTTAGTGATTGCAAAAAAAAATTCTGCTTCAACTAGGCCAGAATTTTCTTAAAATGCACTACCAACAGCTTTATATATATGCACGTGAAACATATTCCAACTTCAAGGTAGCAATGTGCACATGTTAAAATATGACAGCTGAACATGAGAGAGATAAAAATTTATTCTATTCTCTTGGAATCTTGCTTTTTGAGAGCTCTAATTGCTTTCAGATTTTGGCAAAGAATCATTAAAAGTAGATCAGTTAATACAGTGGCCTCTATTATTGTGTTTCCAGGTTACTTTGTTTTCCAAATGATTCACCAGAAGGAATTGGAGACATCAGAAAATAGTCATTTTTAAGAAATCCTTCAGCTTTGCCATATTGCATTTTTAATGGCTTCATTAGCACCCAGCAAGAGTAAATATACTTGCAAACCTATAAGCTGACATTTCCACACAGACCTCAAAACCTTTTTAGCTGTGAAGGCAATAATTTAAGCTGTCTCTTGGAATAAGAGGCCACACAAATTCAGAGCTTTGGTACTTTAGAAAGTGTCAATAACTGGCTACACTTTAGGAATAATTAAACTAGCTTTAAGCAGCATCTACACCTCAGATCTCAGTTTCTGGATGGAAGTGGATGCAGCACTTATTTCTTTTTAAATACATACACCCTCCAGGATTTAGGAGATGCCACCAGCTAACATTTATTTTATGCCTATTCATCATCTTCCAGTCATAAAAATTAACAGTAATTGCAGGCAAACTGGTGCTTACAGCTCCTTGCATTACATAGACAAGTATATACGTTGTACAAATAAAAAATATTTGACAGGCATTTTTCACACTAAGAGACAACCTAGCAGCCAAGCACTAGATTATTCTTATCACTCTTTTTCAGTGAAGCAGGAGAGAGAAGGCAAGCACATACATGGGAATTTCTGCCGGAGCAGCAGATGACTGAGCTTTTACATGAAAAATTAAAAAAAAAATTAGAGATGGTTTGGGAAAAGAAAAATTTACTTTCTCATCCCAAGTCTCTTGACATCTTTTCTTTTTAAATGTTGGTCCTGTTTGGACTGTTGTTTTTTTGGCTTATTTTTTCTTTTCTCTCTCCTTTGGAAAGAGAGAGCGGAGGCCGGCAAGCCCGGGGAGGGAGGTTGGGAGGGATGTCCGTGGTCCCTGGTCGGGATGCAGCCGTGCCCGGCTGCAGGGCTGGCGCGGACCGGGCTATCCGCGCCGCGCCTGGCAGCTGCCGAGATACACCCAGATAAAGCAGCCGGCAATCGCTGATAACAAGTCCCTCAAATGTCAGGCAGCACAAAGGGCAGCATTGATTGCTGCTGTACAGCCCGCCTTTCCTTTTCTTTGGTGCTCTATTTTCACCCCCTTTTTAATATAGCAAAGACTCTGGCTGGGATAATCTGCCTGCAGAAAAGGCCATTGTGCTGCTACATGTATTGTATTATTCACTAAATAGAATTTATCAATGTTTCTCGGATTCCCTTTCCTTTCTCCTCCATCCCCTTGTTGCTACCTAGTCGCTTCTTCACAGAGGTGGGCCTGATCCTGCAAAGGACACCGAGTCCTAGAGGAGGCATACAGGCTCTTTGAAATCTGTGCTATGGATTTTCTTCTCTCTCCCACAGCTTTGGATGTGTGCCCA
The DNA here is from genome assembly GCF_903797595.1 of Erithacus rubecula. NCBI lineage: Eukaryota > Metazoa > Chordata > Aves > Passeriformes > Muscicapidae > Erithacus > Erithacus rubecula. The sequence goes on from NC_136685.1 coordinate 72,997,085, forward strand.
AAGCTAACACTCATCTCAGCTTTCATTTGTTTCTGACACAGAACTGACATGGTTGACATTTTGGGGCCATTTCATCCCAGAAGTTACGCCAATCTGAAAATGAAATGTATTTTGAAAATCAGGCATTCAATATGTTCTCCCTTTGAGCTACCCAGTTGAGCCCTGGCAGCCTACAAAGTTCAGAGTCAACTCGTTGAGATTTGCAACCACATTTGGCAGAGGCTGCTGCCCCAGCAAGAGACACCCCACCTTCTGCCATGAGAATGAGATGGGGCTTTGCAGCAAGAAGCAGCAGCAGCATAAAACTCAACATAAAGTAACACAGGGAAGGTGCATTTGACATTAAGGGTTCCTGTGCTCCAATTGCTGATGCCTCCAGTGGTTCTCCTCAATTTTTCACCCTCAACCTCTCCTTCCAGAAAATGAAAATGTATTGCCTGCTCCCACATGCCAGCCTTGGGCTGCAGGAGCCATCCACTTTGTGTTTACAAAGTGGAAGTCACCAGCAGGTTCCCAGAAGCTCAAACAGGCACACATTTTCAGCCCGATGTTCAGGACTGTTCTTCACCACAGCTCCCTTCCTCTTGATGCCTGAGAGAGGTAAAAGGGGACCCAGTCCTCAGGCATGCTCACTGCTTTCACATAAACACGCTCCCCCTCCTGCTATGTTTTAAACTGATGTGAATTTAAAGCGAGATCTTTGGTGCAGTAATGAACAGGCTGTTCCCAGCTATTAAAAAGAAAAAATTACAATCCCCAAGATTTTATAATCATTTTAATTATTATAATTTTAGACTTCATACTTCAACAATAATAGGGCTCAAACAAAAGTGTGGAGTCCCTAGAGAGATAAAATGACAATGGGTTTTGTCTCATATGCTTGCTATAATTACAACTATTTGATCTGATGCAGTTCTAATGCAGTTTTACACTTTTATATTTTCAGCTTTGGTGTTTCAAATGTAAACCTCTCTGAGGATCCTTTAAAGGCCTGGAGAATTGCTTCTGTGCAGGGAGAGAGATACATTTCCTATACTCTCCTGTCTTATGCAGGAATGAGGAAAACATCCACCTCAAGCCCCCCCAGAGGTGACCACAGCCACAAAGAGCATTCCCAGGCAGCAGCTGCTCTGCAGGGAAGGCAGGATGCTCCCTGGGAAGGTGCTTAGCACTGACATCTCTACTAGCTGAAAGCCAAGTGTGCAGGATGAGCCCTCAGGGGGAGTGATGGCACGGGCAGGACCGTGACACAGTGCACCTGGACTCTCCCTGCAACAAGGCACAACATCTTGTGTCCCATTTAGCAGGGTAAGGCAACACCATGTCTGTCCTCTGTCAAAGCAGGGGCTGCCTCGCCAGACTCTGACAGCAGCAGCTGCCTGGGGACAGGCACAGCTTCCATGGCATGGTTGGAAGCTCAGAGGCAGGAACAGACTTGCACTTCTGTGTTCTGTTCTCCCCCTCTATACAGAAATTGCATTTGCAGCTCTGTTTAGAGCTTTTTAGCAGCTCTTAGTGTTGTTTCTTTTCTACTCTGTATTTGTCTTACCCTTTTTGAAGCCAGTTTTGCTGTGCAAGTAAAGTTAAGTGTTTTCCTTTATGAAAATAAACACTATTTTGTTATAAGGAAAGAAGGCTGGCAGGGGAAAAAAAAAATATATTTTCCCCATGGAAAATGAGGGTTGGCAGTTCCTGCAGCATAGTGATCTCTTACACTTTTTCCTTTAAGTCTGGAAGTGAAGGGGACAGGAGAGAGTTTGTCTTTTCAGACACAGCTTCTTTGATCAGCGTCATTCACTCTGGAGAATGGAATATTGAATTCCTTTTGCAGTCAGCCTGTACTTAAGCACTTTTGAGTCTGGCTGCAGTTTGTGGACTTTGTGAAACATGAGTATCCCTCCCACCTCTCCTCTGCCTTTCTTCCCTGACATAGGGAATTTCAAAGGGCATCATACTGCTTGACCTGAGAAATGTGGTGTTCTAAAACGTCCTTGGCCACTGCTCACCTACACAAGGCCACGCTGGGAAATTGGGCAGAAATTGGGCATTACTCTTAAACTGGAGGGCTGCATTGTCACCCCAAGCTCATGGGTAGAGGATTCAGGAGGTGGAATTTATAGCCATGTATGGCCCAGGTATAAGTTCAGGCACAGCCTCCACTAAAGTACAAGGATCTGAAGCAAAAAAACCAACCAAACAAAACACAACTCAAAAAACACCAAAAAAAAAAAAAACTTAAAAAAAAAATCTATTAAGGCCTTAGGATACAATTTTTGGCAAGGGACAGTACTTCCAATTACACTGAATATCTGTTAATGCTGATATAACCAAGTCTGCCAGGTTTTCCATTGCAAACCACAAATTTCAGGAGTGTATAAAGCTCTGCTATGCAAATGCATAGCCTGCAGTGAAACTTGGCACATAAAGCTTCAGCTGGATAAAGGTTTTACAATAATCTTTGTTTAAAACAAAATTAATTAAATTTGGGTTTAAGCAGAGTTTGACTCATTTTTAAGTTACAGAATTGTGCCAGAACTTAATTGTACCTTTTATCTGAAGATCTTTAAGTACTGAGGCATCACATAAGCTGCACCAGCACAGTGGGGAAGTTCATTCCCCCTTACACTCAATCCAGAGCAGGACCAGCAAGGAGCTGGCCTGAGTCTCCCTCAGACAGGCTCATGTCTCTTTGTGCTGCCCTGCAATATCCAGCTGTTTCAGCAGCCACAGCAGACAGAGCAGAGTGCAGAACCAACACTGGGGGGTTCTGACAACTAATTCCTCTCCTGCCATTCTGCCCCAAGCCACGCCACCCTTTCCATCAGGAAGGGCTTGCTACCTATTCACTGTATGATGAACCCCTACTCTGCACAGTTTCATTTTGCCCAGGTGGAACAGAGCACATGATAAATCAAATCCAGTGAATTTAAATGACTCTGTTAAATTGCACAGTAAATTAAAAGACACACACAAAAAAATAGAGAATAAAAAATAGGAACACAGGGCTGTTGTGAGTATTAGTCAACTTTTTCTTAGGCAGGGAGATACAGCTCCAGAGACTCTCACTTTAAAATATATCTGTTCTCCAAACTGAAAAGCTAATCAGTTCATCCATAGTGTAGACTAATTGGTATTTTGGTATTTTGTATTGCAGCAAGGATAGAGAGGCAACAAAATATATTTGCTCTACTCAAGAGTGGCTACTCTACTACATCCAACATAGAAAAATTACTGTATTTTATCAAAGCATGAAATTGCTTTAAGAAATGGAACTTAAAAAAAAAAATCATTTAGTGCCAAGGGTGAAAAAATGCTCCCAAGACAGGATGGTTTCTAGCAGTACTTAGCACTAAGTCTTATAAGGACAGATCCATCTTCCCCCCCCCATTCTATAGCCAAAAAACTAGAAGCAATTTTGGTTTGTCTTAACTCAGGGACCTAATAAGTGCAAATTTCAGTTCAAGCTGACCCCAGCCCCATCTCCCTGTATACAGCCAGCCCTTGCTTGTTATCTGACAGCAGGAACAAATAGTCTGTTGAACCTCTTGCTCCGAATGAAAGACCACAGCCATGAGAAAACCACATGGATACAGGAGAGTTTAAAATATCTGTTTGCTTATCAAACAAAGAGAAGATAAACACAACACAGAAATTCTGCTTCTCAGGCAAGATCCCAGTGGCCCTCTTGATAGTACAAAACTACTCCAGAATCTCACTGGGGCTGCAAGCCTTTTGCACACACAGCACCTAACAAAAGCCACACAAGCACCACTCAGCAAATATTGGATTATCTTGATTTCATGCAACTCCTTGTTCATACACTTTATCCACGATTCAACTTTCCCTCACTGACAAGGGCTGAAACAGGCTATTATGCACCAGTTCCTTTCATAACACAAGTTGAGCAAATTTAGGTAGGGCAGTGCTTTGAGAACAGCTATTTTGTGTCATCAGGAAAACCTGTCTGATGATGTTCAATAGGAATGAAAATCAACAGTGCCTCTGTCAGGACCTGGCCTGTGAGAAGCTCAAAGAAATATTTTACTTAGACTTATGTAATTACAGTAGGGGAAACTCTTTGACAAATTTTCACCTGGGTTAAACCAGGACAGAGCCTATTCCTTTGTGTGTGGGATGGGGGCATCCACCTGGGAGTGCTGATGCTGGATTGCACAGTTGTGCACTGGTTCCCAACTGGGACCTCCAAGCATTATAACACAAATAAACTCTGCCCTAACCCCATCAGCCTCTCACTGAGGATCCAAAGGTGCTCATATGATTGAGAACTCGAGCTCACTGCTCTCTGACACCTTCTGCAGTTATCTCAAATTCCCATTGCATTTACAATTTGCTTGCATATTTACCCCTCTCTTTAACTGTTTCCAGGTGTTGCACCATAGATTGGAAAAGGCTTGTTGAAGAGCATAGTCCTGAAAACATGATGCAAAAATAGCTCTAGGTTCCTGATGTACTGGAAGGAGGGTAGAAACTTTTGAAAAATACCAGTCCCACTGATAATACATAGCAATAGCTAGAACAGCTCACATTTTCTTGAGTCTCTGTGCAGTCCTACTGCCAAATCCTGCAAACAGCACCAATGACAGGTGCTGAAGTTCTTCCACAGCCAGTGATAGCCTCACAGGTCCAGGGATGGTGGAATGTTGCTTTCCCCAAAATCCATTTGCCACTCACTCCCACTGTAGGGTGCCCCCATCTGAGATCCCCAACACAAGGGAGTGCCTGGCCATCTCTGCTTCTTGTTGCTTCAGTAAAACCATTCTGGGTATTTCTTGATCTCAGAAGTGAATTTCAGCTTTTGGTCTTGTGTCTAGGGCTGGGAAGGATTAGCACAAGGATGGTGAATGAAGTTGTGCATGATTTACTGGAAGCCAGGCAAAAGGGGTCTCACACAGATCCCATCACAGAGCACCTCACACAAAACAAACCCACACTCATTCAGCACAACTTCTACAGCTCAAAGACGTGAGTTCCAGAAGTTTTTGTAAATACTCAAAAGATATAAGCTGTGAGGCCACTTGTAGATTAAAATGTATTAACATATTCAAAATGCTAATACGAAAGGACAGGGAGGTATTTAGCAATTTTTCATTTTGTCTTTGAGCACGTACTTTGTGGGGCTAAACAGAATGACCACAAGAAAAGACATAGTCAAGTAATCCAGTGTACAGTTCTGAAAAGTTGCTTAAAAGTATTATTTATGGTCTAAAATTGTGTTTGGTCTCAGCAGTTTAACAAAAATAGAAGAGAAAATCCATATCTCTATGGGTTATTAAGGGTAGCAATTGAGTAAGAAGAAATGGGGAATTATTAAAGACTTAACTGGTCAAAGTAGAGCGTGGGCAACTTGAAAGGAAGAAAATCCTTTTTCCTCCCCTAGGAAGGGGGATGAAGTAGCAAAGGGAGGAAGCAAGGCAGGAAGCTATCTCACTGGGGAGGCCTGTAACCACAAAGAGCCCAGGATCAGGCTAGGTTTCTATTTAGATCTACATACTTACATGGGATTTTTACCCATGGGTGGAGGGAATGCATGACTTTTTCAACCATTCTCTAGTTCTTTATGCTGCTCTGGTGCTTAAGGTTGCTACAGTGTCTTTGCAATGACAGCTGGCTTGGGTTTTCCCTCACGTCTGCTTGCAGCACCATTTGAGTAGCTGTCACCCTCTTCATCACTGCAAGGGAACAAGTGCCTTCCCAGCCAAGCAGGGATCTGACATTCTATTTCTGTCTCTCCCCTCTGCAGGACAAGTGCTAGGTATCGGAAACAAGGTGCTAAGATCAATTATATCAAGTCAGGAAAAAAAAAAAAAAAAAAAAAAAAAAAAAAAAAAAAAAAAAAGAGCCCACCCACAGAAAATAAACATCCAGAAATTTTAAATTACAGGAATGTTTAACAATGCACACACAAAGAATGATCCATTGTGACCAGCTTATAATAAGTTGGTAAAAATGGTAATGTTTGTAGAGACAATGCTTCCACAAACATATATTATGTGTAAGAGAAGTTAATTTTTCATCTCTAATCAGGGCTGATTTGGAAAGCAATCTGCATGCTTCTGTGACTTATAGCCTCCTTCTGAATCCAATACATAATCTGAGTCTCAAAAGCAGAGAGGCAGAATGATCCAGGTAAAAATGTAAAAAGCAGCAGCAACTCTTGCCTGTGGCATTGTAAAAGTCAGCCCACTGTAGCAGATCCTACCACCTAATGAGCAGGAAGGAGGGGAGCTCTCACATCCGAGACGCAGGCTTCCTTAAAAGATTTGGCATCAAGGCTGCAGCTTGAAGGCAAGAATTCACTCTCGTCCCCCCTCGAGCAACTGGATGAAGCCAAGCTTTGAATGTCAAGCCCTGTCATTGCAGGCACAGCACAAATGCCCTGCAGTCATGCCACCACCAAGGCAGCAGTCAGCTGTCAGAGCACCAGCAGCACGAGTCATACAAAAACCAGCAAACGCGACAGCGCTTGAATACGAATCTGAAGACAAAGCAGAAACTGCAATCAATTGAGAGCAGTCAAGTCAAGACTGAGAAAAATAACAGTTTGCAGAGGACTTTTCAGTGCTGTGACAGTCACTCACTGTTGGGTGCCATGAAAGCAAAGGGCTCTGCCCAGGCTGCAGAAGGCCTGGGATGGCTGGGCTGTAAAAAACCGCTCAATCTGCAGTCGTGTGGCCAGCACTGCTCTGTGATCAGTTCTGCCCAGACAGCCTCTCAAACACAGGCTTCTTAGACACTCTAGGACAAGATTCCTCTCAGTTAACACTGACTCTGTAAAGGGTAAGCATAAGGTGTATGCATAGGGTATCAAGTCATTTCTCTGTAACAAGGACAATCACCTTTGGGTGATGCACCACCTTGCTCATTCTAAAAGTCCTTCTAAAAAGGGCCAGGTTATCCTCATGGGATATAGGATACCCCTCTTCTAGCTATAGTGGGTACCTAGACAACTGGCTTAGGACCGGTGGCTATGCTTTTGATTGCAAAAAGCTAGTTTAGAACATTCAAAACCCAATTTATGTTCTGATTGGACCTTCTCATTCAAATACAAGTGACACACTGGTTTCCTTCTTGGAAACAAACAACAGAAGAAAATTTTTAAATAGCAATAAAAAATGAGAAAACCACGCAAAACTATAGAAAAAAAAATAGTCTTACTTCAAGTTCAGTAGAGATTCACTTTTCTGCTTTTTATCTCTTTTTTTTTTTTTTTTCCACTGGTAAATGGGACATTGAGCTCCTATGTTCTATGCAGTTTTCTAGCACTTTGTGTGGAACAAACCAGCTCCACACATCAGACATCTAACATATGTTGTTTACATAACACTTTCAGCTGTGTTGCTACTCTCTCTGAACTCAACAGTTCCCCAAAATTTGGGATCTTGCAAATTGTTCTATTGGGAAGAAGCATTTGGCAGTAGAGCCTGGTATCTATTATAGAAACTCTGCTCTCTGACAAGGAACATCAAGTCCTATTTGCCAGGTTTGAGGGTGTCACACGACAGGAGATTTCATCTTCACTGGCATTTTCTATCAGCACACAATCTAAAAAGACTCTCTCTTCTAGTCTGTTCAGGGTTACTCAAGATAGCTGCGCTCAAAGCTTTCCTTTATGTCTTTTGCCCTGCCATTTCTGGGGCTTGCTCAGTGGTTTTTCTGTATCATGGACATCTAAAGGTTCCAGGTTCATCTGACTTGGGCACTAATATGCATATAGAAAATCATCTGAAGAGCATCACTAGGCCCCAAAGGGTTTAACCACTTCTACTACTTGAAAAGGAGGACAGCAGTTGTCCCTAAACTCAAAATAGAGCTATCATTGGGTCATGCTATAATCTGAGGCTGTGATATCAGGAACTTTTTTTAGTGCACGTATGTGTATGATCAGAGATTGGGCCAAGATAAAGTGGAACCTCTGAATCACTGTAATGAATAAAACTATAACAAATAATATTATCAGGACCTTTCTAAATTCCTTTCTATCAGCTCTAATGTGTATTCCCAAGACACATATCAGAGTAATGTAAAAGAGCTGGGCCTTATTTAAATTAGGTGCTTTTGGACTCATTTCCCGTTACCTTCTGCGTCTAGAATGCGTAACGAGAAGACCATGTACAGCACCACCTCCAGCTTCTTGTCATCTCACAGCATGCTCACAGGGTGACGTGTCATTGTGAAGTCATTAAAGCCACGTGGTGCACAGAGGCAGCCTGCTCCTATTTCTGGCCCAGCTGAACACTGGGGAAAGCTCCATCCTTTCCCAAGTGGGGTCAGGCTCTCTTGGAAACTATGCTGCTGTTATCTTGGATTTGCTCTCTTTGAGCAGCAAGGCCCCAGTGGCCACTTATGGAGCCCTGAAAGATGCATTTGCCTTCTTTGTAGGGAACTGCCTGGGTAGAACATAAGAGCCTGTCTGGTTAGAATAGGCCTTTGTTCTTGGTACTAGAGCTCTGAAAGCAAAACAAAAGCTGATGTCCTTGATGGAACAAGTCCAAAATGGTTGAGTTCTCCTGATCATGCTTGAGCCACTCACATCCAGCATTCACTGCTCTGAAAAGTACACCTAGAAAATACTTTCTCCCTGGCTAAATCAAGTGTTTCTTATCTGCAATACCAGACTGAACCACTAAAGCAAGATTGTAAACAACAGGAGAAAGGAGATTAAAGGGCGAAGAAGAAAGATCCTCTCTACATTTCAAAACAGAACAGGAATCTTATTAGCATTTAAATGAACAGACTATCTGGATGGCAAAATCCTTATGAACTGTTGTGCTGTAGACAGAAGTGAATCTTGACCCTCATTACCAAAAGCCACCCTGCATGTGACAGGGTGTTTGTGAAGCCAGAGAAGCAGATGTTCTCCACACCAACATATCTTCTCTCTCTGTCTGCCTGCAGTCAAGAGAGACTAGACTTGGTGACCCAAAGGATTTTTTCTGCTTTTGTATTTCTTAATAAATAACATTAATATTAATACAATGACAACGACAAAACAACAACAAAAAAGCCATAAACCTGGAGCACAGCAGTGAGCTGCACAGGTCAGCACCACGCAGTGAGCAGTAATCTGCCTATTTTGTGTCTGAAGGGATAACAAATACTCACCACAGCCTGAATAACCACCATATGCCTACAGAACTCCCACTGCCAAGAGAAGGGCCATCACATGCATGGGGTTGTCATGTGCTGCCAGCAGCAGTGCCACTGAGATCTCTGCTTAATGCTTGTATCCCAGTTTTACTCCTCCTCACCACAGCACAGCAGGACTCAGCCCTGCACCCCAGCCTTTCTCCAGCCTGGCAGCCGCACCAGTGGGAGCTAGGCTTGGGTAGGAGGGAGGAAGATAAAGGCTCTCCTGGGCTCAAGAGGAAAGCTCCACCAAGGAAGAGAGGCAGGAGAGGGCACTACCTACAGGGAGAGGAAGACAATGAGGCAGGCTCAGGAGATGAGCTACATCTGCTCAAACTGAATTTATTTCCAGCATGGGCTGCATTATGCAGGAGACAAGCACAGAGATACCATGGTGGTCTTCAAATCTGGACAGACAAGCCTCAAGTTATCCCTTCATAGCACAAGTGTTGACCCACAGAGGCACCTTATCCAGTGACAATGATGAGCAACATTCTTCCTGGAGCTATATCCCCACACTTTTGTCTACTTCCCTCACTGGGTCTGGTAAATGGATGTGGGCATACTTCTGTAGCACTGCACCTCATTATATCATTATTATATCATTAATCTAGTGCTCTAACCACAGTTGAAGCTGAGGACTTGTATAAGCATCTTTCATGTTCCCTGTTTCTTTCCTAGTAAGTTTTTAGGCTCTTGGGAAGAAGAGCTGAAAACATGAAATGAATACACATCAAACTATGAAGCATAGAGAAAAAACAACTCTCAAAAAAGTCATGACTTCTCAGCTCAGCAGGTATGCTGAGGGCACAGCTGAGGTTGGCAGTCTAAGAGGCCTTTGTCGATGTGATGTGAGATCCATGCACAAACTTTACAAAAAATTTGACTGTGCCAGTGGCTGCAGGGGAACTGTAATTAGTCACAGGCAATGACAACAAAACTTCTCCTGAGAGAGCAACATCAAAACTCACAGGTCTGAATCAAGTCAGGGAAAAAAAAATACAAACTATCAGCCATGATGAGAGAGAATATACTTGCTCCTCCAAACACAATCCTGACCCGTTTTCTTGAAGATGAGTTTCAGGTATCTCTGCCAATGTTCCTGCCCAGCATGAAGGTGATGCCTTAGGATTTAGCTTTTATATTTTTCAGATCCTGTACTGCTTTAGTGCATAACTCTAAACCTCCATAGCCTGTCAGCTACTGTTCTCCCATTTTATTTAGAGAAAACAATTTCTCCCTAAGCCTGAAACTTAAGGTCACCTTATTGTCTCAGGCCTCAAGAGATGTAAACGACAGTGAATTGAGGGGGGCAAACTTGGAGTAAATTTCTTCATTACCTGAAGCTGTAAATGGAGGATTAACCTGGATATGCAAATAAACTACTTATAACTATGTGAAAAACTCATGACCATCATCCATCTTGGGTGTAGCCCCTCAGAGGCTTCTGACTGTCCAAGATCTAGCTATTGAAGGCCTTTAGTAAATACCCACTTATTTAATTTTGTCTAGCCTCTGTTTTAAGTAGCCATGCCAAAGCATCAAAGTCAGCGTCTGTCTCTCCAAGCAAGCTCTCTTGAGCAACGTGCTCATAAGAATTCAGCTGCCAATTCAAAAATAAAATTTAAAAAACTCTTTGTTTCTGTGTGTTGTTCAGAACTTTTAACTTATACAGGCCATCTGGAAAAGTACCAGTGAGCCAATTTCATAATCACATTTCAGAGAGGAAGGAAATAAACACAACTGCAATGCCGCCAGCTCCAGTTCCTCCAGTATCCTCCAGTGGGACCAGAGAGAGAAGCCACCACAAAAGAGCTCAGCTCATTAACAACAGGGATAGGAAGCACCCCAGAAATCTCAGTTTCAATGGTAAATGAGTGAGCACAGCTCTGACATGGATGCAGCCACCTGAGTGTAAGTAATGTCAGCGTAACCTCAATCTCTTGAGCTGTATTGACTTATTGTAAAGATGTACTACCTCAGCTTCACAACAAAAGGCAGACTTGCGAGCATTTATCCTCTGCTTCTTTTCCACAACATTTACTGATTCCACACAGTGTAAATTCAGAGACTGAAACAAAAATCTTAGCTCAAAGTAATTGATGGGGATGTTCCCATTGGATATCAATGGACAGAGCTGTTGTGCAAAACCCAAAGTTTCTGAATGTTCAGTCATTTTTTGGACAATTAAAATTTGGACAATCAAAAATGCCAATTTCATTATAATTTATTTTTAAATTATTTTTTTTCCTTAAACTTATCTACAAAATCTTATTGTCAGTGTGCCAGCCATTTAAAATCTGAATTCCTGACATCATCTGCTGAACTTTTGAACCAGTATTGAATATCCTAGATCATCACTTGAATTGCTTTTCAGAAACAAAAAAGTACAAAATGTGAAGCTACACAAAATGACAGAGAATTCATCTAAGGGACTCACCAGCCAGTTGAAGACCAACCACGTTCATTCTCATGTAAGAGGTAAGAGTGAAGATTTTATTCACTTTGAATCTAGAGAAACCCATTCTACATAGTTCTCATGGGATGCTTTCATCCAAAGCCAGGTGATTACTGAAATCAAAAAAGTTGGAGGACTGTAAATGGTGCATTTAAGTGTACAGAAACCCCAAACTTTCTGTTCTGAAGGAAAGGAATAGAACTGAGTCAGTAACTTCTGGGCATAGCCAGCTATTAAAGATCAAACTTGAGGAATATAAAATACTACAGGCAACATACTGGAGTTTCAATAAGGACAAAATAGAGCAATAAAGGATAAGAAACAAACAACCCACAATTGGGTTACCAAGCAAAATCTTACTAGATTCATGCTCTATATCCTACTATATACTGCATTTCACCAGAAGACAGAATTTAACATGAGCTGTGGAAGGATGGCTACACACATGGGTGTGTGGATGTTGGGGGTGGGAAATGTTAACAAGGTGAGAACAAGTGAGCCTTAATTACAAATGTTTCTCAAATGGCTGCTTCCCATTTCAGTCTCAGAAATACCATCAGCTGTAATAATTTTATTTTAAAAACAGAAATGTTTTCTTTTTTCCTTTTAGCTGTTTTGGACAGAGCAGAAAATAGACATAAGGCGTGATAATAGGATGTAATTATCTACTACCTTCAGATTTCCACATTGTTCCGAAGCTGCTGAGACAGACTAGGGCTTACCCATTAGGGCCTCTTTTGGTGAGAAAGTGGGACAAGAAGTCTCCTTATTCCAAAGGCAGCCCACATACAAAAATCTGCATTTCCAAGTGAAGATGAAACCAATCTTCTCTCATTTTACAGATGGGGAGGGTCTTAGTTCATTGCTTCTCTTCCTGTGTTTTACCAGCAGCCAACTCAACTGGGCTAGCATGGTAAAAAACTACCTTCTCAGGGTACTTTTTTGCAGCAGGGTACTGTCAGAGCAAGAGGCACAATACCAAGGCTGAGAAGTCTCATCTGAGTCTACTGCTGGGAGACATTGTAAAGTCACAGCCCAGTTCAGTGATGTCAAGAAATTTATGCCATTTAAATTAAGTGTTGAAAGGATTACATTTCAGCCAAATATATCCAAGGATATTCTCCTGTCACATGCCACTTCTGCTCCAACCTCAAAAATCTGACTGCAGTATGAGGTGTTGCTAGCCAATCATCAGCTACTTTATTAATGGGGAATTAAATTGATTAATGGAATTAATCCATTATGCAGACTGAGCACACACTGAGTGCATTTGTATACAAAGTGAGAAAGTGAGCCACTTGCCTACCAAGGGAAGGGCCTTTCTGACCCTCTACCATCTACTCCTCTTGCAAGAGCAGGCAGACAACAAAATAAGTCTACACTATAAAGTGTGGTATTGGGTTGTTTTTTTTTTTTATATAACCACTTGACTTTTCCTCAGTAAATCCTGTCAATAATGAACTACAGCCCTTTTCCCTTGAAGGGGCTAGAGATGTGATTACATTATGTCCATGTTGGTTCATACTAATTTAGAGAATATTCTAAGAAATACATTAATTGAGCTAAGCAACCAGTGCACCTAGGTTTCCCTTGCGTGCTCTTATAATGATTTTTAGCTGGCAGCAGCTGGAAACCAATAGATCTGATGTTTTTCTGGAGAAGCTTCTGTTCCTAGGGAGGTCAATCATCAAACACAATTAGTTTTTCACCTTAGACAAGAGAGATGTTGAGGTCTTATAGATCTGTACAGTGTTAAAGTTTTGCAAATAGCAGAGAACCAGCTTTCAGTAATTACATCTCCTTTCAGAAAGGACTACAAGAGATCTTTGAGTAGGCTGTATTTACTACAGTGATGAAAAGAAAAGAGTAGAAAACAATGAGGCAATTAGAAGTAGGCAAGTGCTTCTGAAGCAAGGTGAAATGTTTTCCAGGCTCCCTAAGATCCCAGAGAGAACAAGTAATCTCAGGAGTTTTGGACATCTGTCCTGCCCATCCATCATAAACCTGGCAGCCCAGAAACCTCAGATGAGCCAAACCCCAGCCTTTGAACGGTGTGCAAGAATCCCATTTCCAAGTTTTCAGACCTGGGGTTTTTTTCCCAGATTTTTCTTTCTACAAATATTTCAAAAGGTCTGCTTCAATCCAGAATAGGGTTGGTTTTTTTTATTTCCTTTCCCAGATATTCCAAAGGATAGGAAAGTTCAGGTTTCATTTCAGCTCTAAACATAATGCAGCCTTTTGTTTTACTAATTTTGTACCATTTCAAAAATCATTAAGGAGCTTGCTCTAGATTACTGTTGTCAGAGCAGAACTCTGCATCACACTATTACTACTCCTAAGATTTTCATAGTAGAGCTGAACAACAGAAAAATAACTGCAAAGAGCTATAACATAAAGGCAATTTTGTTTATGAGTGACCTGTGGTTTGCCTGAGTACTGGTATCCTACTTTTCAGAGGTCCAGCACAATGAAGGCAGGTGTTTGGTAGTTTTCCCTGAGGGGATGGTGTAAAGAGGAGAAAAGCAGAGGCAGAACAAACTGAATCACAACATTCAGGCCTTGAGATAGAAAGCATGATAGGAAAGGGAAAGCAAACCTGATGTTTCCACTGCTTCCCACCAGGTACTGCTGCCAAAAGAAGGAAACAGAAGAGAAACCATGCCAAGACTTTTCTGGCTTGCTTATTGCCATTGAGAGATCTAACAAAGGTACATTGAGGGCTCCAAAACCATTTATCTTTATACTTTAGACTTTTCTGGCAGGACAAAAAAAAATGAGAATAAAAGACATGACCATAACATGAAATTTTCAAAGCAAAATCCTAAAGCAAGAGAAATGCAGCTATTTTAGAATTTTATTGTCAAATGGATCACACAGCTTTCCAAGAGCCCAGGCCAGTTAGTATGCAATGTCAGATCAGAGTTGCTGGTGAATTTGAAGGCTAAGAAATTAATCAGACCCATGTAGCAGACTTGGTGTTTTGTTGTTGTTGTTTCCCATCCAGAACCAAACTTTATTATATTCTTAGAATTTCCTTCAAGAAGAAGAAAAAAAACCCAAAAAACCAAAAAAAAAAACCACACAAAAAAACCTACAACAATACCATCAAAACACACAAAAACCCCCCCTAACTTATGAATTATTCTTAACACTGAAGTGTGAACTGAATGAGAGAAGCAAAGAGGCTGCAGCCCAACCCTCACCCACTCTCATGTAGTTAACCCTGCCCCTGTGGCACTCTTGTGGTATTTGCATTACTCTGTTCCAGGTCCATACTTGTACATTCCCCTGTCTCAATCTTCAGCCCTACTATACTCATCATCTGAGATGATGCAACCAGACAAAAATCACTGCATGAATATCCATTTATACCACAGCTGTGATTTTTAAAAAGTGTATCTAATCATGTGCACTTTCCACTTTTAGGCCTGCAAACAGCTGGGCTGTCCAAGAGATATCATCAAGCATGAAAGCAGGAGAGAATAAGCAGAAAACTTTTAAATATAGTTACAGGATATATATGTATGTCCTGCCACAAGGTATTTAAAGCTTAAAAAGTTCATAAGTTGTTAAGTTATTACAAAAGGTATTAGCCTGACAACGGTGAGTCACTTCTTTCCAAGTCATCCAAGCATTAAAAACTGTGGGTAGAGGCGAGAATTTATAAAAAAATACTATACAAATAACTATTAGGACTATTATTACCCAGAATAACCATAAGGAACACAATGGGTTCTTATTATTCAATGATTTAAAGAGTCATAAGATGAAGGAATTAACAATGCTAAGTGACTTCTTTCTCATTAATAGGAGAATCAAACTGTACAAAATGTAGCAAAGAGACTGGAATCTACTGAATGGAATTTTTTAGAATTCAAAATTTGCTATCCTTAGGCTCTTACAAATGGAAAACCATTAGAATACTGCCAGTAGTCAGCTGAAGCACAGGAATTGTGCATTTAAAAAAACAACATCTTTCAGTGAACAAAATCCTCTG
This sequence comes from Erithacus rubecula, assembly GCF_903797595.1. Taxonomy (NCBI): domain Eukaryota; kingdom Metazoa; phylum Chordata; class Aves; order Passeriformes; family Muscicapidae; genus Erithacus; species Erithacus rubecula. Next base: position 73,012,687 of record NC_136685.1, read on the forward strand.
CTTTAGACCTGCACTGACATCACTACCCAGCCCCAGCTCCACAATCCCCTGGTTCAGCTAGGAATCATCCATACCGTTGCTCCTTAGTAAACACTAACAGAGAAAATAGACATGGAAAAGACCACCTAACAGATAGACAAAGAGCAACCATTGAAAACAGGACTTTATTGCTTCCTGTGAGGGGCTACATCCTTCTTTTTTCACCCTTATTCCAAATGAGTAAATTGGAGACAGTAGGCATTGGATGAAACCCAGGCATCCCCACCTACCAACAGGCAAAAGTGTGTTCTAGCTTCCTTTGTGTAATTGTTTCTTGCTGAAACTGATCTGTTCCACTAAGGGTTATGATTTCCAGGATATGAGGCAAACTCCTAATGAGGTCCAACACAGCACAGACAACTTCTTGCTAACTCTTCTCATTGACCCTTCAGCTCATAGGTAAGATCAAGTATAGGCATCCACTTGTGCTGCAGCAGCAGACCAGTATGCAAAAACAGTAAAGCAACCCCTTAAAGTCTGAGGAGAGCAAACCTCCTGCTTTGGGTCCCACTGAGAGTAAAACTGATGCAAGAAGATCAAAAATGTCTTTGTCCATCCAGTCTATACGTTATTAAATCCATTGCAGTATTCTAGGACAATGCATTGAAGCTATTGTGGGTATAGACTCATATTTCAATCCTGTCACGTTTATCCACACACAAAAGACTAAAATTATTCTTCCTGCTAAGATAAGTATGTTAGATGACACAAAAGGAAGCTGTGAGAGAGACCACATGGTTTTACCTATTCTTTTCTGCCTGTGTTGGTCCTTACACAAAATGATCTCTTGTCTTTTCAGAAAGACAGGCAGTAGCCATTTATAGGTATGCAGCAGAGAAAGCAAGAAGCAGAATAGTAACTTATTTGGTGCCTAGCAATGGGCATATAAAGGGGATTTGATGGGAAGATTTACAGGCAAGGAAGAAACAATTCAGAAGCTTTTTCAAATGCACTGTGTAACATATTGAAGTTTTCAGGTTTTTTCTGTCCCCAGCTCAGTGCTAGAGGTTTTGAAAAACAGCTTCATAAAACAATTATTTTAATTAGAAGTGAAAGCAGCTTACAGTATGCAAACACATAGCAGGGAGCAAGTATACCTAAAAGCTGATTAGAAGCTCTTCCTCAGAATTATGCAAAGAAAGAGTCAAAAACCTACTTTAAAGAGCCCAGAAGACCTGCATAAGATGAAACAATTCATTCACATATAACACATAGGATTTTAGGGGGGAAAAAAAGATCCCATTGTTTTTCAACTTTTCAAGCTCCACAGATACACAAAAGGCACAATGAAACATTATTATTTCCAGCTAACCACAATTTCTGCCAGAAGCTGCCCCCTTTGTGGGAGCATATTGTCAAGACCCTGTGGTCTGTTCAGTCCCACCTGCTAGAACATTGGCTTTTTGTTCTGTTCCACGATTTGCACAGGAAGAGCTGAGGCAAGGGTAAGTCCTCCCCTTTGCAGGCATAGGAAGCAGAGCAAGGGACAGCAGTTTCCATGGACAATAAGAGCCATTTTGCTGGTTCAGACAAGATGACCAGCTCAAGTACTTTCCTAAACTTCTGTAGGAAGACCCACTCACACTCACAAATCTGAAAATCCTGATCCCCAAACCATGTTCTCTCTTCAGCCAAACACAGTGCCAACCCACAGACATGTTTGCCAGTAATTGCCATTCATCTCATCACTGAGATGCTCCTGAAAACAGGTTTTTCCTCTTGGAATAAAAGCAGAGGGGATCCCAGTAATTCAAGAGGACATCCAGCTTCACAGTACACATGGAGGAAAAAAAAAAAAAAAACAGGATGAAAGCTGTTGGACTGTTCTCTCAACTCTGCCCCAGTGTATTGGAGCATACCAAGGAAATCACATTCAGTGTCTCAGTTTCCCCTCCTGTGACTCAAGGGTATCACTACTGCCCAACACCATGCAGGTATGTGAGAGTTCAGGATACATATGATACTCTTGATTTTAAAATAGAAAGCTGTATATACAAGGGCAACAATCTATTAGAGTATCATCAAAACTGAACCCAAACATCAAGGGAATGTTTTAGTGGAAAAGAAATGAAAATAACTTCTTTGTGTTATCTAGATTCCAGGATATAAGCAACATTGTCAAATAGCTCTAGAAAATAACATTCATTGAAGCAATAAGGGCTTCTCTTTGTGAAGATTTTTTCATTATAAATTCATTTCATTCTGAGTCAGAAGACTCAAGTCTTTCCTGGGTTTTGTTTACATGCTCTTAGAATTGTTGCCCTTGTTGTCATATTCTCTCTTGCCAGTACAGTAAAAACAGAAATCCTAATGCTCTGCATTACAAACTACCTAGCTTATTAGGTTGCAGAGACATTACCACAGATTTAATCTATTAAAGCCATTAGTAATTGCAAAGTATGGAGCAATCATTCTCTAGAGTTAAGGACCAAATAGAAAACAGTATGAAGATGCATAAATAAGGCAAAGTAGAAATCAGAATGCTTTGGGCTTTCCAGGGTGGTTTTTATATTAATCAGGTTTTCTCCTTCTCTCTTCTCTACCATCCCTTTGCATTTTCCCTCTGTTTTTCCAATGTACCATAGTCTCTTTCCTCACTTCTTCTGTCCCAGAGACAAGATTCAATTACAGACACCATAAAGACAATGTTTCATTGAGGCCAGATGACTAAGAGGTCTCTCAGGGCTGAGGTTACTGTCTTCTCTAACACAAAGGTATTGGGCAGAGAGATGATGTCCACCTTTTTATTTATTTATTTAAACTTGGGATGGTTATCTTGTTGCAAGTTGCAAGGGGCCGCAAGTGCTTGCAGAATTTACTAACAGCTAGACAAGGTCAGCACTAACACAGAGGTTGATGATTCAACCTCAGGTAATTCACCTGTCAGTAAAACCAAAAATACCTCAGTGCATTCACTGCCCTTGCATTGTGCAACATTAAAAACTGCTTTCTTGTCACTGAAGACAAATTAAATTGTTCTGCCTAGTAATAGCTTTAATGAGCTTCTATCTCACACAGCTCTGTAAGCACAGGGCTTGCCCACAGCATGTGGATGGCCCTGCAAAGGGTCTCAGGCACCCCCCGAGTCTGAGCCAGCATACATAGGTGAATTGGCACTCAGGTTTCACCAAGGTGCATGTTTAGTCATAGCAACTCTCTTCCTTTGCCCTTTCAGCAATTTAAAAAAAAAAAAAAAAAACAACAAAAAGTCCACAAATAATCAGGATACTTGTGCTTCATATTTAATGACACAAAAGCCTCAAGAGGATTAGATAAAACACTTAACAGGTTCAGGTAAGCATGGGAGCTACCTACCATCCATAAAGAGGGATCTCCTCAGGTAATACTGGCCTACTTAAATAAATGTCAGAGCTCAGATGGACTTCAGAGTAGCATTTTTACCTTCCTTAAATTGCCAAAAATTACAAAATTGCCATGAATATCCCAAAGAATAAACGATCCAGAGTTTTCAGGTACTTTTGTTTTGTTAAGATATAGAATATAATGTAAAGAAGCTTGGCCACAGCTTTGATTTAGGTTAAAAGGAGCACACAATAAGTGACATACAAGCATTAATAGTAAAGCAAATATATTTTAGCCTGAATTTAAACAGTGCTCAAGTAACTTTGTCTGTCCAGTCATTGTCATCCTCCTCATATTTTCAAGAGCTGCCTGGGTTGATATTCTCTTCATTTGCTTTCTTTTTTCCTGCCTTCTAAAAAACTTTTGGATAAATTTGAAGTGCAGCTTGGCTAAAGCCACTGTTAAGAAAACTTAAAAACTTACTAACAAGATCACTTCAAAGCAATCTTTAAAACATGCTCTACAGTTGCCTCCAATTTCTCAAGACAAATGCTTAGCATCTCACCTACTTGATGAAATAGGAAAGGGTTTGGGTTTTTTTTTGTGAAATACTAGGAAGAAATACCATTGTTATGTGTAACACTTAATAACAATAGCACCAAATGCATTTTCTTTGAAAGCAAGCTCCACTAGTAGGCAGGTTTTCTCCACCTCAGCTTTACTCTCTGCTCCCCTTTAGCATTACTCTCCTGAAGGTAGAGATTACTCTATGTATGAGCTCATGCGACGTAGTGTATAAAAATATTTTGCTTCACTTTAAGAAAGGAGGGGGGCAGGAATAGCCATGTACTAGAATTTATAGTTCACAGACATTTCCTGAGGTGGGGAAAACGTTTAACTGCCAATGACCTTATGACAGCTGCTAGAAGTTACTAATAGATGGCAGCACTAAGAAATATAATAAAAAAATAATAAATGGTCTTTTATCATAAGAGGAATTTTTCATTTTAATTGCAGTGGCTATTAAAATTACAAGTGACTTTTCCAGTTTTCAGGATTAGTGACCACTCACTTGTCTGGTTCATTGTGTCTATATATCAGGTAGTTTACTGAGACCATGCAATCAAAACTCCCCACCTTGAGTTTGGTTTGGATTGACCCTTTAAGGACTTACTAGAAGTTTTAGAGAGAGAATTAAATTCACAGGTGTGCCTATAAAATTAAACTGCTGCTTTTTGATAGACTCATAACTTTTCTGAGACATTGAGTTCCTTCAGAAAGATTATAGCCTGATCCAAAGAACACAGCAAGTGTAAGAATTGGGAAAGATACCACAAAACAGAAGAGTGGTCTCACAAAACACTACACAATATTGAAGAAGTTAGTTGCAATTGTACACACAGCCAGAAAAAATGTTACTGGAACATTACATTCAGAAATATATATATGCACAAAAAATTGTAAGCTTTTTTCTCCTGGCTATCTGCATACCAAAGCACCTGCTAGAGTATAGTCATAGTTAAGTTTCCATGGGTTATTATTTTCTGAAACATCATTTCAATAACAGCAAAAATAGTTACTCAGTTCTTGAGGCTCAGCTGCTTGTCTGCAGTACAATTATGTAGTGTACAGCTGAGGGAGCAGACCTCAGGACAGCAAACCCTGCTGCCCTTCAGCCCTGGTGCTCACCAAGAAACTTCACAAGAGTCTGCATCAGAGGTTATCCATCTCCTCAAACAGCATGAGCAGAGGACTCAGAAATCTGATTGAGCTGGAGTCAAGTAGGGAAGCTTCCACCAGGCAAAGAGGAGGAATATTATTCTGGTTGATGGGAGCATTGATAGCTTCTGGTGGCTAGAAGCTGGCATTTCTTACAGCTCTGTCCTATACTGGTGACCCAGCTGCCAGCTCTGGGTACATAACAGAGCTGTGAGGCAGAAAGTAACCCTGATAACAGCAGTAGCTGCCAGTCTGTTTCTTCCTCAGAGGGTACCAACAACACAAGAGCAATGGGTGAACACAACACATAACCTTTACAAGCTGTCTGTGCTTATAGTCTAATCTACCACAGTCAACTGAAACTGAAGGATGTATGACACCCTTACCCTTGGCTGAAAATGGTGACAATACAGGAAAAACTATGCACCAAGTCTGAATATAAGCCAACACATCCAAATATTGAAAGCCTTTAGGTACCAGAAAACCAAATGCAAGTTTAAATAACATGGATACATTCAGGAAAATCAAAATAACATATGGATCAAACTCCTTCCTTTCTTAGCTCATGGTCACTTACTGCAAAAACATCTGTACAAGGTTAAAATATTACTTACACAATTATCAACAATTCTGGTGCACAAGCCAAACATCCAAATTGACATAACAGAGCCACAAAACAGACTGTAAAAACAATTCTTATCATAGCCCAGCTAGGTAAGCCTTACTCACCATGGAAAAGCAACCTGAAGGCCTCAGGAACCCAAAACAGAATCTCTGAAGAGCTTTCCTCAGTTCCTCCATCGGTTTAGCTACAGGCTGACAGCCAGCTGAGGAGCAGTAACAAATAGCCTAAGGAAGTGGATCCAGCTGTTTCCACCATTAACAATAGAATGGCCTCAGGTGAGACACCTCTGGCCATCTGTGGCCCCTGATGCCCATGCAGAAGGCAATCAGCTTATCTACTACAGCACACCCAGCTGGAGTTGCCCCTCCACAGACAGTGCCTGTGTACAGCCTCTTTGTATTGGTATGAATCTGTAGAATGAGGTTTTTGCTGGGCTCTGAAGACTGATGAAGAAAGGATTTATGGCCAAAACTGCTGGTATATGTGTGACAGCTCTGTGTCTGAAGCCAGCATGCTGACATGGCTCCATCTTTCTCTCATCACTGCTGTGAGGTTTCCCATGAAGTAGTTTTCCAGGAGGAAAATTTGCATAAATGCTATAGACTATAGCAGGAATTTATCCTTCATTAAAAACAAGTCCACAGAGAGCAAAACTACAAAAGCCAAAGGCTACTGATGTTTTGACACAGCAGTGGTTCAGATGGCTGCAGGGCTGTTTCTGGCTGTTTCATCTGTCATGCAGACTGGTGAATGCCTCCTCTCCTTTTCAAAGCAAAGCAACACAGCCCTAGCAGCACTGCCAGCCTATGCCATGGTCCTCCAGCACAGCCCTGAGCCCTGGCACAGGTCAAGTTTCCCCCAGGGAATCTCTAGTTGTCCAGCAAGTATCTGTCACCCACAGCCTGACCACAGCCTGTGCTTCTGGCAGGGCTCTGCCCAGCTGTCTCTTTCCACCAGAGAAAAGGAGTTTCCCAGACTCCCATCACTCTGTGAGATTGATGGCCAGTCTGGGATGGATGCTGTGCTTTTGGCTGACTGGGACAGCAACCCTTCACTGTCGTGTTCACTCAGATGCTTTTCCTCCCACACTTGGAGATCTCAATGTTGTCTGAGCTTTGCTGGACAAGGCTGGTGCCTGCTTAAAATATCTTTGAGCTGTCTCACACGGGTGGAGAGGTGTCCTTTTAGGAAGTGTTAGTGTTACTTGTACCAGCAAGGAGCACACGGCAGTCCTCAGGCTAGTCCTGCTGCCAGCACAGCCCAGGGACACAGTGCAGGGGCTGCTGCCTTCTGCTGTCCCCAAGTAAACATTGGCACAGGTATCACCCTCACATTCCAGGCAAGAGAGGTCTAGGCAAGCTCTTTTTCCTCTGCTTACATCAGTGCTTGTTCAGGCCCTTACAGATACTCCCCTGAAAGCGCAAACCTGGGGCTGTCACATCTTTCTCCGTCAGGCTTCTCTCCAGGTGATTTGGGAATGGTCTCATGGATCCTTGGGGCATGGCATCAGCACCACAGTGGGGTTTCCAGTGTGCTCACACATCCCACCTGTGCTGCTGTACACCACAGCAGTCACCATGGTGTCAACTCTCTGTGCTTTCTAAGCAGCGAGGAATAGTTAGGCTTTTGTTCTTGCTAGTTTGTTTCTAATAAAAAAATTAAAATCTGGAAGCAGCACATGATGTAGGAGCTTGGATCTGGGACTGAATCCAGCACTGTCTTTAGAGGACACAAGTCGTGAGGGATGTGTCATATTAGTAGCTTGCAGCTAATGGACTGGCAAAGGCTGGAAGCTGCACTGGCTCCTTGCCCAGAGCCCATGGAACTGCTCAGGTAGCAGCTCCAACAGTTTGGCCAGTGGACCATGACAATTTCTTCATCCAGAGGTAATTAGCTAAGGTTTCCACAGGGCACCAGCTTTGGTTATAGGTGCCATCATCCCCCTCCTACCTCAGCTGTTTAATGTCTTCCCTGGACCACAAAAATACCTGTGTCCATGTCCTCAGTTAAAGCTTACTGCAAATTTCTACAGGGGAGTTACTGTCTCTCTGCATCTGGCACAATCAGCGCAATAATCACTGGAAGATAACAAACAGAGCAGGCAAGAGTAGAGTGTCTGACTGTCCTTTGGGCAAAAGGATGTCGAAGAACCCATTCACAAGGAAAACTTCATGAGAGTGACAAGTGACAGCCTGTCCTACTGGTTCATGTCAGAACCAAATCCAGCAGAAAGGCTGGAATGTAGAGCAAAGTGTTCATCACAGCCTGGCATTAGCAAGCAGGAAGTGTTGATTTTCCACCCAGCTCAAGCTGGTAGGTAATAGTGAAAAAAGTTTAAAATTATAAAGGAAAAAGAGGAAATAGCAGAGAATTTGGAGGAGATTCTGCTTTCTTTGCCCTTAGTAATAAAGGTAGCTCATGAAAAGCAGTGTTAACTTCCTTATGAGAGCATCCTGCAGCAGACAAGAAAACAGCACTGTGATGAAGCTGAGGTCAAAGGGGTGGCCAAGCCCAAGAGCTGATAGACAAGGAGGCAGCAGCAGGGCAGATGAGGAGGTACCATACCCTTTCTGGGACTCTAAATGGCCAGGTACCATTTATATCTGAGCCAGCAGCCCTGTATGCACAGTGCTTAACACCAACATCAAACACCCTCAAGAAAACATTGACACCCATCATCAAAACCCTGTGCTATTTCTAGAAAAATTGCACCTTTAAGGCATGGAAAAGAGATGCAACCATAAATCTCCTTACTCTAAAATATGTTCCTGAGCATGAAGTAGTTGCCATTGCCTAAAAGAGACCCAGATGCCTACATGAGACTATTCAAAGGAAGGAAATTACAGGTTAAAAACAGTGGTGGCTTGTAGTACAGAAATGCCTAGCCTCTCCTTAGCTGCACAGTTTACCTTGCCTGGATGTAATACCACACCTTTTGCTCATTAACTTAACTTTTACTTCCTCCAGTGCAAATATTTTGCACACCTAAGCTGTTACATACAATTCTCTTGAAGATACTGTCCTAAATGGTTATTGCTAATTTCTTCACTAAAGTGCCTGGCATAGTGTGACAATCATTCTTGGTAAAAAGTGAAACATTAAGTTCCTAATTTTCCTGGTTTTCCATTCTGTAAACTGTTTCACATAGATTATCTGCATTTTTCAGTGCAACCTCAATGAAAACAAACTTTTACCCTGTACAAAAAACACTTGTTCACTCTTCCAGTAAGGAGAACCTGTAATTTACCTGTTAACAGGAGATGATTTGCTGCATTTATCTTCTTAGCTGCAAGAAGAATTTGACAGTAATGTAAGAAGTTTCTTAAGTTGAGCTAAGTTGAAGAAGAGAGGAAGGAGCAGCATGGATCACAAGCTGCCTCACAAATTATTATTTCCATGCTTTTAATGGCTCTACTTGAATAAATGCAGTACACCAGGGGAAAATATTTTTTTCCTAGGAATACAAAATTGATACAATCATCCAAAAATTCAATAATTTCCTTTTTGTGTTGCCTTTGAGACTTTCTGACTCCACTTCTCTCCTGTCTTCACAATTCTTTCAGAGCTACTGGCTTGCCTGCAAAGGGATACTGCTGCAGCTCTGCATCAGAAACATGATCAGCTCCTGGTGTCTCTTCTTAAGCTACAAAAGCTGGCTAGGCACCTAAGAAGCCAAAATCACACAATAATCCACTGCTTTCACTTGACTAGGAAAAGCAGGATCTATCCCCAAAGTCCAGACCTGGGAAGGTCATCTCAAAATATCCAGAGGATAATGAAATTTTCAGGCTACGAATTTTTCTTGGGAAGCATTTGTAAGAGGCAGAAAACTTTACATTACAAATAACAGAGGTTTGTTAGGTTTTGTATAAATCAGTTTCCTGTCACACATTTTCCTGGTTTTATTAGTATTTTTAAACTGCCAGGCGTGAAGCTGGCAGATCCTAGTTTGCAATTTATTTTTTTCTTTGGAGTGAAGTCTTTTGCTGTCAGCTGATAGCTGATTTACTGTCATTGCCTTCATATATGTCACTGGGGTGAATAAACCAAAACAAATGATTCTTTACTACAGGAATTGAATTTCTTCCCAGCACCAACAGCTCTCCTCCTCCTTGAGTTTTTGGAGATGACTTCTTGTGATTCCAAACCTAATGCTGGATTTGTGACCCACGAGGATTTAATCAAATGTCACACAGTCAAATCAATCAACAATGTCGTTATCTTCCAGTATTTTCTGCTTGTTTAAGCAGATAAATGAAAACAGACAAAAGTCAATATATCAGTCATTTGGTTATACAAACAATTAAAATATAATCTCAGGTATTTGGGATCCCCAAATAACATATCTGGAAAGAGATGCGAGTCTGTAGGGTCCAAATATCGCTGGAGCTGCAAAGTACATGCCAAATAAATGGAGTTTACAGATCACCTTGTTTGATGCTTGAGACAACAAATGAAGGGACACAGGAATATCTAAACACAGGTAGAGATAGTGCTTCAGACCCAAGATTATGGAAAACATAAATCATGAAAACAGTTTGTTTATTTGTCTGGTTTTAAAGAACACACTCTAAATGAGAAGGAAGCAGAGAAGGTAGCACTGAAAGCTCTTAGCATTCTGGGAGATGTTGCTGTGGGTGGTGTGCTTTCAAGTGTGTTGAATGTTGTACATAAACTGATTGAGACCAGATGTAGTTTGTGCTTTTGATATGGTGCTACTGATTTGTTTTTCTCTACTGAGTCTAAATTAGATTCAGTGTTGATTTCCTAGATCTAAAGTATAAGATAGCAAATCTTGCACATAAGCAGCTTCTAGCAGTTACAAAGAATAGTGGTTTTGTGTTAGCATGAGAAAGACATTGACATATCTTGTTATTCACATTGTATTTTTTAAGGGTGAGAGCTTTCCTGGAAAGCAATTTCAAGGCAGTTCCAACATTATTTCCATAAACTCTCACCTTATTTTTAAAACATTGTTTCCTATATTGAAAACTATTTTCTTCTAATAAAATCATTACTCTCCCATATGTGTGTTTGAGGCACAAGTCTCAGAACAACTCACGCAGAGTCCAGCTTCCTGCTAATGAGTTGATATTGAGCTGACTAGGAGCTGGCAATATATCAACTGCTCATCATTAAATCATTCCCAAAATGAACATTAATGAACTTCACCTACTTCAGCAATGCAAGGTAGCTCATGCTTCTCCTGATTTCCAATCCACAGCAAAGTAAGTTGAATTCAGCCTACACTGCTGACTTCATTGAGCTGCTGTGCAATGAGCTACCATAAAAACAATAAGATTTTGCATGTGTATGTTGGACATTCTCAAACATATTAATTTGGTCATCCAATGTATTACAGCTACTCCAGTGAACTTCCAAATGGAAATAGACAGTCCTAATATCCTGCTTTAAACTATTAACTGCATGTTGGAAGAAAGTGCTTTTCTTAAAAGGAAAAGCCCTTTCAAGGCAGAAGTTTTGTATTCTGTTAACTTTTCCACTACAGAAATGTAATTCAAATGTCCTTAATTTTGTCATTTGCTTTTTTTCCTCAGTGCTATTTAAATGGGTGTTTAAATATCAAAGCTTCCTAACCCATACTTTCCTGTGTGGTCTGACAACACATCACACTTGCAGAATCAAGAAATTTATTTGCAAAGAAGCCTATGTGTGACAGGCTTACCTTTTATCAGTGAGGTCTACATAGATTAATACATACAACTGGAAAATTGTTCAGAAATTGTTATCTAAGGCTCATGTCCACATGTTGAAACATGTCTCAGAAAAGAGTTTAAAAATTGAGCATCTCAAAGGCATACTTTACTTCAGAGGTCAGTCTGTTCAAAGAGAAGGTTAGGAAGATATTTGATCATAACTACATCCATGGAGATAAGAGGAACCTCCGACTAGTACAGTAAAATATTGATACGCATGCAGCCAAAGATCAAACTCTGTGGCTACAACAAGAACCAGTTAGGTCTTTGTTCCTTGTGAATTGCTGCCCAGGATCAGTTTATCACTGCAAACTGTGTCATTTCAGGAGACATTTAGCCACCCCTGCTCTGGTGGGCAGCAGCCTCTGGGAAGGGGTGGGTGAGCAGATGGGGTAACCATTGCTCCAGTGATCTCATCTGAGCCTGATGTTAACATCTTTGGATAATGAGATATGAAACACCAGGGAGCTGAAATTAGGAAAATTCAAATGCAACATGAAATGCTTACTTTTGAGAAAGAAATAGCTATGTGAGCAGTTTTCTGTGGGATCCGGTAGATTTCTCATTATAGGATGTGTTTACAACAAAACTGGATATATGCTAAAACCTATACATGAATAGGACTTAATGCAGACATCAGTGAACTGAATTCTGTTACTTGCTTTATTTAGGAAGTCATCATAGGCCCTTCTGGCCTCTAAATACATGAACCCAAGAACCTTTGACAGGAGAGCAAAATTGTTATTCATGGTATTGCCTTGCTACAGGAGCAGTTGGTCAGAAGAACCATCAAGTTAAAATGTGTTCTATTCACTGGTGACAGAGAAGTTGTCATAGTCCTCTCCAAAAAGCATTTCAGACTTCAGAAATTGCTTCCTACTTCTCCTCCCATGTTTTCCTAATATAAACTTGAACTATCCTCTCTCTCCTTCATGTTACAATCACCTTCATTTCCTCAGGTGTCCAATAGGAGAGAAGAAGAATAGGGCTGAGAACACGATGCACCTGAGATTTGTGTCTGCAATGGAAATATTTTTCTCTATATTCCAGTTCAGGGAAAATCTGTGTTTGCTTTTGTAGTTACAGTTGGTTTGAACTTTTAAAGCAAGTCCAACCACCTTTGAACTTTACGGAAAGAGACTTGAAAACGTTGAAGTTTTTAAAAGAATGTTTCCTTTTTAAAAAAGCAAATACAATAAATGTGGCATAACAGAGATTTAAAGATACACTATACTCTTTGAGGAAGCAACATAGTCAACCAGATGGAATGAAGAAAGAGCTAAATGTGCATGCATACACACAGAAACACTCAGAGAATTTCCTTATTAACTAAGGACTATTAAGCACACTGCAAAATCCAAATACCATCAACATTTATTGTGTTTCCTAATTTAAGGACACATAATTATATTTAAATAGTTTTACACGTAACTGTATAATCAATTACAAAGCAACAGTGCTGATATCCAGGATACCCATGTACCTCCTCAGAGGAGTTTGCTCTGCCCACTCACCTAACAGCCATTTCCAGAAGCTGGCTACTCTCTCTGGCCTCCAAGTATGCTCTTTGTCATTTCCCTGCACTAGTTTTAGAATAAAGAGTGTCTCCAAACCTTACAAAGCAATCAAAACACAAAATACAAATAAAAGAAACACAGACACCTCTCCTCAAAAGATCTCCTCAAAAGATCTAGGTTTTCTTGAAAGGATGGCAGCACTTACTGAGGTCCCCCTAATTGTTCAGCTTCCAAAGCAGATCTATACTGTTGCTCTGAAAATTAGACCTCTCCACTTTTTTTTCATTTGAGCACCAACATTTTCAAGCCACTTTTCACTACCTTGACTCAAAAGCACCATAAAAGAAGCCACCTTGCTAGTTCAAATCAGGAAAGATTATTTTATTTAGTCCTCCTCCTGACACTGCAAATACAACTAAGTAGAAATCAGCACTCCATTTATAAAATGTCCTCTACAACCAATTTTTATTTATTTTAATTTGCTTTTCACAGAATCTCCTAGCACCAGGGGACTGCTAAAGACATGACTCAAACCATGAAGCAGTGATGCACTGCAATACCCTTTCCACATCTCTCTGCACACCCTGTCTCATAGCATTTTAGTACTGAGTAAAAACAGAGGTGGCAAAGTCCTGTGCCACAGGAGAAGCACAAACATGGATCACAGGGCTCACCATGCACTACTAAGCTTGCCCAGCTGCTAACACTTGCTGTTTTGGCTGCCTGGATGCTGGCCTTGGCTTGGGCTGTGGCTGGGGAGGTGGGTACATGGCAGCACCTTGGAGGCCAATGTGTCCACACAGTGCCAATGTGACACAAGGCAAAGATCTAAACATCCCCAGCTGCACTTAGAGCTCATTGCAGGGTAGAGTGGTGCTTGTGACTCTCAAGGGCACCAGCAGCAAAGGGAGGGCTACAGGGCTCTTATCTGCCTTCTTTCTTCCTCACACGTTCAGACAGGTAGAAAAATACTATAACTCCTCTGGGATTTGTGACCAAAACAGCCATATTCTTGGGTCAACAAAGGGAGGAGTTGAGCTGTATGGCAGCAATTTCTTCCTAAACAGGATCCTTTTTTCATTATTAACTCAACTGCTTTGTGTACCCTTCAAACAGGAATATATTAAAAAATCCTCCCATTAAGAAAATTTGCAAGCTTTCTTGCCCTTTTCAAAAGCCTTGGGAATTTTCTCTAAGTTTCCACCTATGTCAGCAGCTTTAAAAATCAGTCCCTCTCAGTTGGAAGGCGGATTTAACAATTGAAGCTTCCCTATTTACACTTGGAATGAAATAAGCAGAAGTTACAGTTGCTCAGACCTTTGGGTTGAAAGACTCAGACAATTCACTTTTCCTTCAGACTTGGAGCCATCACAGTTTAGAGGTGTGTATTCCTCCCCATGTGTCAAGCTCAGGAAAAAGATGGTCTTTCCATAACAGCAGGCTGAGGCAGTAGGAACAAGCCACCTAAGGTCTCTAGTCATGGAAGAACTTAAAAATTGTAAGGCCTAGAGGTAACTCACTCATTCACACAAGAAGCAACTTTTCTGAGAGAAAGAAATGTTACTTTCTCACTTTCCTTGGACATAGTCCTGGATCAATGTTTATATTTATAAACTGAAGTATTAAGTCTATGTTTCTTGTGGGGTTGCAATGGGTCATTTAAAATAAATGCAACATTTATGGTAACTCAAATTTTGTCTGTACTGTAATACTTCTTGTTCTCACTGTAGAAAATACTACAAATACCATAGCAAAGCTCAAATATCAGAGGGCACTAAAGTGTTGGTTTTTTTAATGGCAGTCTCAAAATAAAAAGCTCATAAAACTGCAGTTTTCTTAATACTAGCGGTATTCAGAGGTGAAAGGCAATGAGACATTCAGGTTCCAGAAGTAAATCCACTAAAGTCAGTGGGGTAAGAGCTAGACTCAGCTTGACCTTTGGAGAAAAAATGTGAAGGTTAGAAGTGGACAGGAGTTCAGGACAGGGATTTACAATTAAGCAAGAAAGCCTGGAGAAGTAGTGGGCTTCCTGAATGGATCCCTGAAAGCCTCAGCTGGGATGCTGCAAAAGCCATTCTCAGCAAATTGTTCATTTTGTGCTGCCTACAGGGTCAGAGGAAGGAGTGTGAGGAGTTCTGGGGGGATTGCTAAGAGAAGTGGAAATCACAGCTCAAATGGCAGAAATTAAATTAGAAAGGGGGCAAAACCTCAAAAGTGGGATCTGAACGTCTTTTTCACTATCAGCAAAGAGCCAAAAGCAGTTGAGAAGTTTCTTCAAAAAGTTGTAAGTTTTTTTGTAATGAAAGAAGTCCCAGGGGAACAACTGTAACACTGCAGAGAGTTGCCACTGTCAATTCCAGCTTACCAGGATTGTGCTTGCTTTTGCTACTACTTGAACCAAATTAAACTGCTCACAACTAAATAATCACTGCACTGTTGTTCTGTAGAGACCATGAAATGAAAAGGAATGAAGCCTAGTCCCTGACCAAAGAACTGCATTAAAAATATGTATAAATCCAGTATGCCAGAGAGAGTTCAGCTCCCATCCTTTGGATTTATGATCATGTCTTCCTAAACAACAACCTCATCAAGCACTGGCAAAATCCTAGTTGCCCTTCTATATTTATAAATTATTTTCAGTTTGGGAAAGGACCTCCATCTTCATCTAACACTGTCCAAAATATCTTTTGGAATTAAACTGGACAAACTAATAATTAAAAATCATAAAATTCAGCTTGCAAGGTACCCAGAAAGTCTCTGGTCCAACCATCTGCTCAAAGCAGGGTCAGATACTATATCAGACCAGATCACTCCCAATCTGCATCTCAAAAAACCTTCAAGGATGGAGACTTCACAGCCTCTTTTGACAACCTGCTCCATTGTTTGACTATGTGCTAACTTGAACATCTCATTTCAACTATTGCCTATTACCCCTTATACACCCAGTATGAAATACTGTGAGGAATTTGGTTCCATCTTGTTCATAACCCCCTGTGGTTACCAGAAAATGAAAGGTAAGGTGTATATTTACACAGACAAAGCATTATATGGTGATGTTAATATTAAGATAAATCCAAATCAACAAGTATGAAGTTTAGAAGATCATCAAGTTTTGGAAAGTGTAATCTGGATATAAGTTTCACAAATGAGTTGTGCTGCAACATGTGGTCAAGAACAAGGCACAAAATGCACTTTCAGTTCTCTCGTTGTGTGGTATTAAGAACCTGATATAAATCTATGGTTTCCACAAGAAATATCTTTGATATCATAGGCATCATTCACATGGGAGTAAACCAGGAATAGTCCTACTTAAAACTTGCTAAGTCACATGATTTCAGGCAAAAAATATCACAGCAGTTGATAGCACACTCTCAAATTAGAGCACTAAAAAAACCTTTCCAGAGGGAAAAAAAAATCAGCTAAAAAAACTGCTTCATGATGGTTTCATTTGTTTGTTTTATCTGGAATAATCTACTCTTTCCCTTGTCCATGTTCCTCTAATCAGTCTATATGGTACCACTTTTCTGCTGGCAAACCAGGCAGGCAGCTATGATGCCAGTATGCCTGAAGCTTGCCTCAGGCATACCCCTGCTAGTTTAAAACTTTTACCACCTTCCTGACTAGCTCAGCAGTGTACTGATACAAAAATCACAACTTATGGACATGTGCCCTTGACAGAATGAACTGTTTCAAGTCTTGAAATTCCCAAGTCTTGTCTTCAAAAGGAGGGGAAAAAAATACATACACATATATATATATCTCACATATTTTAAAAGACACGTGAAAAAATCTAAATTAAACTAGCTATATACTTCAGGCAGGAATTTCAAGTCTTTTACACATTATTTTCAAACTAGCTTCCCGATAAATGTTTCACACAATTTATCCCCTAAAATTCACTTTTCTCCACTGAAGAAGTCATTCAATGTCACCAAGAGATTTGCATACCAAACACATAGCAAATCAGACCATGGGGCAACATTTAATAATCAGATCATATTTGACACACAGAGAATATATCTGAGTCCAAGAACCATGCAATATTTTCAGCCATATAATTTATGCTGCAGCAGCAGAGAAGCAGAAGAGAATCAGATGGGTGCTAGCAGCACACTAATTTCTTGTCCAGTGTAACTTAGGCAAGTCTAAGTGAATCCAATGGCACAAGCACCTTGGTTGATGGATTCTCCATCAACAAAAAGACAAGGCCCACCACTAAATGTCACTCTTGATTGAAAAGCAAAGCCTGATGATCTTGTCTGTGAGAAAAGAGGAAACAAGGTAATTACAGAATTTAGAGATTCAGAAAAAAATTATTGCAATCTCCATGTTGAGACAGTCATGAACAGCTCCTTCCTCACTAGGCAGTGTTCCACATGGCAATCAAGAGCAACTGGATCACACTCATCCTCCCCAGATCCAAGTTAGCAGCCCAGAAGACACCATAGAGGATGCACTACACAGGATGAATTTCCCCTGTACATACAGAAACCCCAGGCACATTCCCAGCACTGCAAGGTGCATGTATATCAAGTTTTGCAAGGGCAACATCACCCTGTACCTGCCAAAATGTGAATCCACTGTCTTTCATTACTGTTTGTTCCAGAAGCTCCCTCTCCATAGGTTTGAGGCTGGAGGCAGCAGGAGGAAGACTTTCAATCCCCATCCCAATGTCCTCAATTTTTCAAACTTTCCAGCCTTGAACTGACAGGGGACGTCACAGATGACTCCAGTTGTCTCCAGCACCTGCTCAAAGAATAGACAAAGTAGGTGAGCTAATTCAAAACTGCCAAATGGTACCTGATTTACAGGGTCCTGGCAAGGAGGTACTGGTGCTGAGTGACTGTTAAAGAGTGTCCTAGAGCTTGCAAGAATTTATAGCACTTTTTATGCAAGACTTAATCACCTCATGGACATTTTTGTAAAAGGAGCACATTTAGGCCCAATCAATATGGAAAAGTCTAAAGGAATAAATAAGACATCTCACTAGCTCAAACCACTGATAACATGGAACCTTTTAGGAGCTGGCAGATAAGAACTTCCTCTATAATTTCATTGCACACTCACTTCTACCACCCCATTTCCTACTTTCCAAAAAGTTTTCATGCTGACACCAGAGGCAAGAGTTAAAAAATGTGTTACCATACCTAAGTTATTTCAAGGCACTCTTCTTCCTTAAGTAACTTAAGCCAATGGTTTAAATCAAAATTTTGTCTTGCCTCCAAGCATCTTAAGGGTCCATGGAAGATGTTACAGGGTTTTCATTTCCACTGCAATGTGATAAATACTGCTACAATTACAGGCACCATTCCTGGCAGCCTCAGATGCACCGGCCTTGCCTGTCTGCACTGCCTTTGAACTTGCCCTTCTAAACGCTTCCCTTTATATGAAAACATGATCCAGGGGAAGGAAGGAAGCTTGTGCTGGCCTGCACCTGCCCTACATGCAGTCAGAGCACAAGAAGCTGCCTCATTTTAATTTGGCTAGTTTGAGCAAAAGCTGAAGATTTTATGCTGCAATTTCTGTATATTTGACACTTGAGACACTGATGGAAGCCAGCTCAGCTCTCACCAAATTCACCCTCAACTCTGCCATCCTCCAGTCACACCCAAAGTCTGCTGAGCTCTTGTGTAGGCATTAAAATTCCTTAAACTCATTCTGACAGAACAACACCTCCTTTCCAGAAAGTTCTGGCTGAGAAACACACATCCACTCTCCAGACCAAAACGTTGATGCCTACCCCACACAGGGGATTTTCTGTCTCCCCCTGCTTCCCCCTCTGCCCTCTCAGACAGCTGGGTCTCCTCAGTTTCAGAGGGTCCTTACCAAGGTGGAAACAGAACTAAAATAACTTGAGAAATTTTCTGACAAAATATCAGATTGTATCCTTTGTGCCAAACTTTTCCATGGGTGGCTATAGCCTCATTCTCCTCAGGCTGGCCCCAAGCACACCCTGTAAAAGCACAACACCCAAAGAATAATGTTTGGCTCAGCAGCAGCCTGTCCCTGCCCTGTCGGCCTTTTCTGATCCCTTTTGTATTGCTGTATGATCCTCAGTATTTATCCACCTCCTCTTTTCATCCTTAATAAAATTGTTTTATTTGCAGTTATCATCTGCAAGCAGTTTAAGAATCATTCAGTGTTCCCAGCACCCAGAATAACAAAAAAGCTAATAGGCTTGACATATAAGAACTGATATACAGTGTCTGAAAGAAATAAAGCACAGATCCACATACCAGTCCAGGACATAAAATTTCCTATCAGGGAGAATTTATTCCCACTTTTAGTTGGACTGTACTAAATTATACCAGCTCTCTGATAAAGTGATTAGTCCACCCTCTGCTACACCTCCCATTTAGTCCTTCTGGGACATAATTAATGGGCAATTTACACTTCTCTTGCAAAAATTAATAAACACCAGTAAAAAAAAAAAAAAATCTACATTACACTGTCCAGCACCACTTCAGGATTCAATATTTTGCTGCAAATCACCATCATTTATTCAGATTCTTTCCATGCATGACACAATGCTTATACCCAAGTTGCTACAAAATAATTGTTCAGGCTGATGGTATTTTGTCAAATTCCTTAATAATATTGAGAAATATCTGTATTTCAGTCATACCATCAGTACCATTGACTACAAATTCAGTAATGTTAAAAAATATCTATAAATTCAGTAAGAGATTATGTTCTATATGTATAAAAGTGTTATCGTTCATCAGCTCTCATCCCTTAACATTTGCCTCACTACTTTAATAATAAAAATGGACTTAGCATGTACAGTCCCCATTACAGCTCCCCATGCTCTCCCACTCATACTTTTCATAATTTTTAAAAATTACAAAAGTATCACATCTTCTTTTCAGTTTCTGTTTCAGATTTCTGCAGTCACAGCAGTCATTTTTATCTATTTGAAAGAAGATTACAAATTCATGGACTAATTTCAGGAACACTGCAGAAAATCTATTAGAGCAACTTACCACATACTGCAGTTTCAAACACTAATGATTCAGCATTGAACTCTTACAGTAAAAGCTTTAATAATCAAATCTAGGAAGTCTTGTATACACCATTTATTCTATGTCAATGTGAAATCTAATTTGCATTAAAAGAACTATTGGTTACCAAAAAATTAATAATTATGAAAATAAATGTGTCTTAAACTATAACATTAAAAGGGTAAACTTAAATTGGTCTTTCAAGCTCAGCCTTCCATTTTATTTTGATTTTTCAGACCTGGAATTGTATTAAAACTTAAACATCATGTACACAGGCAGCTGGTTTGGGTTTATTTGGAATTAATTGCTTTTGAGAAATATGGTGTTTTGCCTACTACCCCCTTGTTGTAAGGAGCAATCAATAGTCTGCAGAAGTCTCAGCTGCTGAGGCTTCAGTGCTCACCACTGAAAAATCTAGCTCATTAGCTCTTAGCTATATTTGCTGCTTAGCTATGTAGCCTCTGCAGGGCTAATGAGTAAAAAGCAGTCAAGACTTATTTTAGCCATAAAGTTAAAGATCTGACTGAATGCACACAAGTAGGTGTCATGCTGAGGAAGAAGACACCATCATTACCCAGCCACTTTTCTGGGTAGAGCCCCACTATAAAATACATCTATCCATCTATTAATCTTCAAGCTTAAGAGTTAAGTTAAAAGTCTGAGCTTGTTTTTCTTTGCCTTCTGTTAAGGAAGCAAACAGTTCATGTTTATGGTTTAATGCTTGTACACAAAAGAAGAAAATCACAAAAAACACCCTAAAAACTAAGACACTTGTTCCAGTTTTCCCAAACACAGAACAACAAAATTTCTCATGCAACTCAGCCTAAATATCGAGCAGCCTGAAACAAATCAACTAGAACCAATTTTTTTTCCATATTAGTAACTCTACTTGCAAGTGCTTGTAGCATTTGAGAAGGCCATGGAGAGGAACCAGACCAAAAAGCAGCAATGATCTTGTTAATTGGAGCAGCTCTTGATTTATCACAATCACAAAGATTATTTTGTGACCCATTGCTAACAGCGAGAAGAGGTGATTGTCTCCCTGGAGGAGGCTAACAGGCACAGAGCAGCTCCCTCTCATTGCTCTGCTGGAGTGTCTTCCAGTCTTCCACAGAGGGAACACCAAGAGAAGACAGCAGGACACGGTCTTCAATGTGAACTGGTTGAAAACTTCAGCAGTTTAGCACAGTAAATATTTTTTCTCCCACTTCCCTTAGTGGCAGAAATCAATACAGTTGATTAATAGAAAGTCTCTCCTTCAAATGTTCTAACACAGGAATTTCAAAGAATTAACCTTCAAAAAGTTTCTTTCTTGTGCTTTCTTTATCTTTACATGAAATGGACACAGTTCATGTCACTGTTCATGTTTTTGCAAGTGATTGACAAGTGCTCCTTCTCCACCTGCAGGCCAGGAGAAAATGTAATCTGCAGCTATTTTAAGATCATTAGTAAATGTTTGCAATTTAGAAGAGCAACTCCCAAAATAAATGTAGATATGCACATTCAAAAATAAGAGGCTTGAGAGGCCAAAAGCTCCCATAAAGCTGATCAAAGTTACTTAATGTGGGCAAGTCTCAAAACATACAGATTTTGACTTTTAAATGCTACTCCTCATAAAAGTTACAGACCAAATGCAAAGTTCTGATTTTCTTAGAAAAAGGGTGTTTTTTTTCCAAACAGGCAGAGGGCTTAGCTTTAGTTGCTTGCTTTCTGAAATTTCTGTAAGTGTAAAAATTGACAGTGCTCTACATAATCCTTTTTGCTAAAATGAAAAGAAAAACTTCCCTGATTGGTGGTTGAAGTTAATGGGAATTGATAAATTACTTTACATCCCAAAGGACATGAAATCTTCAAAGTTTCAGATTCCAAATGAACAAGCAATTACTTCTGCAACCCAGTCAGCAGAATCAAATATAACTGTGGAGTTTTTTAATCTTATCAGAATGTGACAAAAATCAGAAAATTCATGGCTTTGTGACTGCAAGTTCTGAATGCACAAGTCACAAACATTCCATTTAGAGAATTGTAATTTATGAATGCCACCTTTGCTTTCACAATGCCAATTTAAAATTTAGGAATCCTTGGGATGCTGGCAAACAGCTCCCCAGTGCTAACAGCAGCAGCATCTGGAGGGCACAGAGGAAGGAATAATGTCAAAAGACCTCCTTCAGCTAGACAAGCCCTATTTTCACACTTCCCCAGGCACACCTTGCTCTCAAAGGCACTCTGAGCTCTCAGACAGTTAGTTAATATACTATGCTGAGCACAAATCCACTGGCTCAGGCTAAGACTTCTCTGCTTTTTATGTCTCCCTCTTTGGCAACTTCATCAACAAAACAGAGATGTAGAGGAACTGAAGTGTTTGCCCAACCCCAGGAGGCAGGGTGGAGGACCACTGAGCTGGTCTTGGCTCCAGCACTGCTGTGCTCTGGCCCTGGCCCCAGCCCCAGCTTTAGCAGACTGATAGAAATGAGCTTTTTTCAGTTTCTGAGTAGAACCTGAAAGAGCTCACAGAGAAACTGCCCGATGCTCTGGAGGCATTTGCCCTTCAACACCTAGGGTGAGCATGGGGGCTGTGAGTGCTGTCACACTCCATCTCCCCCAGCCATAAATAGCAGCCACAGTGAGATATGCCCTCAGCCAGCCAAGAGGCTGCACCCACCCCTCCTGGCTGGGGTCAGCTCTGCTATGCTGAGGTTTTCCTCACCTCCTGCTGCACAGCACCCCGCTGGTGGGCAAGGTGACATGTGGCAATGCTGTCAAAGAGGGTTGAACTGCACACCTTCGACCAGTGCTCTGCCTCTTGCCCTCTCCCCTCACCCTTCTCTCTGCCCCTCTGCATCACAAGGTCTGGGTGCTCCCCACACAACACCTGTGACTCCCAGATGGAATTCTGCCCTGCAGCATCCTGCCCCAGCACAGCCCACAGCATGGCCTGGCTGGGTTTGTCCTGGACTGACTCATTCCTGCACAGGGAATGAGCCAATTTAGGAATGTGGCACAGAGTTCAGATATTCATCCAGAGTTTAAGAAGCAAATGAACTTTTTATTATGCCAAATTTCACTAAATCTTGCAGTACTTAGGTAATTCACCTCCAACATTTGGCTTTAAGAGGTAAAAAAAGCCAACATTCAAAAGTTTGGGCTTAGGAGGCAAAAAACCAAAACACCTTAACCCTAAGATGCAAAAATTAATTTTCTTTGAAATTCTCATGAGATTTCTGGTTGGTTTGGTCCAAACTGCAAGAACAATTTCAATGTGTACTTACCTTTCTGCTTCCAGTCACAACCTGGAGCAAATATTGAGTGAAGTGTCAATGAAAAATACCTGAGAAAAACTGAAGAGATAAAGAAAACAGAAAAATATCTCAAGTACTGGATAAACATGACAAAACCCTCATTTTATTCCTGGATTTTTAACGAATGAAAGCATGCTCTCTCCCCCTTAGGTAAGAAATTTGTGCTTCAAATGTGTACATTATGTAAAAAAGAAAAGCATGTGCAATGGCACATGCACAAAAAGTTCTTTTTTCTGGCTATGTTGAGAGCCTGTTCAGTTTGAAATACCTACAGCCAGTAAGTGCTGCCAGTGCTGTACAGGCACCTCTGCACAAGGGAGAGGGTGTTGCTGCAGTGCTGGTGTTCTTTGTCAGGTG
Source organism: Erithacus rubecula (assembly GCF_903797595.1). Lineage (NCBI taxonomy): Eukaryota > Metazoa > Chordata > Aves > Passeriformes > Muscicapidae > Erithacus > Erithacus rubecula. The sequence goes on from NC_136685.1 coordinate 73,036,264, forward strand.
TGGAGGCTCTGTTGGAGGAAGCAGTCCACTTTCTCTCCAGCAGTAACAAGCTCAACAGCCATCTATTTTTTTATGGCAGCAATGTAAATGCCTGCTTCCCACCACAGCAAAAAGATACCATTTCATTTCTGGCTCACCTAGCTCTTCAGTGTCCCTGAGGATAATTAGTCCTGAACTCAGGGAAACTATTTATCTTACACTGGGGATAGTCTATCAAATGTTTCTTCACACAAAAACTCATTTAAAAGGATAAAAAACATTCCCTGAGGAACTGAATATATTTTCAGTCTTCTAGTCACTTCCAGCAGGTGTCATATCTGAAATCACAGAGCCTCCCCTTGGTAACTAGGTGAGAGCAAATTAGCATCATTTTGAACTGGGGAAGCTGCACCACAGCAGCCTCTAAGGAACAAGTTCCATTTGTTGTAAACAAATCTGATTTGCTCAGTTTTACCTCCCCACAAATATTACACTGCAGTAATGTACAGAGAAAGGTGTTTTACAGGACAAGCTCCCATCATCACTGGAAACAGGCATGGTTTTTATCTCCCCAGGAGAGGAAAAATAAACATGACAATTCACAGCTACCACAGGTAGTGGCTGCAAAGTAAACACTCTCACCAGACGTTCTCCCCAAGGCTCCCTTAAATATTCCATGACTAGCTACATCCAAATGCATCTCCCAAAGGATCAAAGTACAATTTTCTTTCACTTGATAGAAGGCACTGAGTGGTTGCTAACAGTTTGCAGTTATAGCCCTTTTGCTTCTACTACTTGCAGAAAGAAATGCTCTTTGAGGTTTTTCTTGATACAGTGATTGTCCGTGCCATCAGAGATTTATTTTGGCCACAGTGTTTTTCTGTGAGGACAAACACCTTGTTCACACCCCATTAGAAGGGGGAGCTCAGCTCTTACAGCAGTTTGGCAACTAGAGGTGTACTGGTCCAGCAAAAAGGACTAGGGCTATAAAGAGGATGAATCCACCCAAAGGTAAGTTCTAGGTATAAACTAGAGGCATGTTCTGATTTCCATACTTGGAGAAATAAAGTACTTCTAACACATTTGAAAATTAAAGGAGTTAAAGGACTGGCACAGCTACATCTGCCTGGGTCTTCTGCATGCAGACAGCCCCTGCACACTAAATTCTTCTAAATGAGAAATCAGAGCAAAGTCCTTCATGGATATTGGTGGAAGACTGTGTCCTCTGGAGTGTGCAGAAGTAGCACTTTCTCCTTACAAATAGCACAAGGTAAATCTGAAAGCCTTGCATGGTTTTCAGCACTTATTAAGGAAAAACTACTAATTAGGGACTGAATAATGGTACAGAGCTAAGACATGTTCCTACCAATCCATCAGGCTAACTGGCCATGATATGCTGTCTGGATAATAAATGTCACTTAGTGCTCATTAATATGTCCTTTATTAAAACCTATGTAAAGAGGGCAGAAATAAAAATTATGTAAAATAGTGCATAAAGCTGACACCACCCTAGACCCATGGTGCAGATAGGTGACATGTTGGCTCCATGAGAGCTTGCCCTGGCTTTTCTGTGGATAGAGATTTCCACTCTTAAACAGCAAATCAAGTGCTGTTTCCAGTCTGTTAAATTGTGACCAACTGGAGAACACAGTGGTATTAGTATTCACGTTGACCTACTATAGACAGATATGCACACAAAATACCTCTAGTTTTTCTACACTAACCTCTCAATAATCTCCATGGAAACTGTTCAAAAATATTAATTCTTTATTGGCAAAACTCTTGCCCTCCCTGTGATTTCAGGAACTAATCCCTACTCCTCTCCTCCCTGATGGCTGTTTGTGAATTCATAGATTAAGAAAGTCATTAAAAAAATGCAGATTGGGGAAAAAAAAAGCAAAAAAACCCAAACAAATCAGAGAAATTATAAAAGGGCTGATTACATTGTTTACATGACATTTCTTCACCTTAGGCAGGGTGAGAAATTGTCTCCTGTATGCACAGCAAGGAGCAGATGCTTCTTTTGAAAGAGACTCCACCACCATCAGCAAAACCTGAGCCTTAGTTTGGTTCTGTTTCCATCTTTATAATGAAAAATTTCCATTGGTATCCATCTTCATTAAGGGCTGGATAAGGAGATGGGGCCAGGATATCCTCTTTGCAACACATTGCTGATGATCAGCCTTTCAGAAGTCACAAACACAGAAACTTTGACCAAGGAAAAAAAACATCAGGAGGAACTTGGGGAGGAGCAGAAAAATTTTTTAAATGGCTTTGCCACTGGAGAGGCCTTAACACAAAACAAGGATCTTAGATAGCTGGACACCTCAGAAGATGTAAGTTTATAGTGTTTCTGTCCCTCAATTTCACTATTTTTCCTGTATTGTAAAAGGCCTTTCCCTCACAAACCCACAATGACAGGACTTCATTAACTGAGGTCTGGTGAAGGGCTTTAATGAAGAAAAATGTGTTAAGTTGGCAATCATTATCCTTACAAGCATGTTAAGCTATTAACAACAAAGACAGGAGCTAGGAAGATCTGGCATAACCATGTTGAACTCATCATGCTTTCCAAACCAAAGTGAAGTAGACATATTCAACAAGGCATGTCTCCATAGCAGCAGGAATAAGCCTGCATTAAATGTCATATTTATCTAGACTTCACCATGAACTTAATCATAGTGAGGGAGAAACAGGCCCACAAGAAAACATCAAAGGCTTGATCAATTACAGTATATTAGACTCCTTAATAATGTTGAAACCTCTGATGCTAAAGTTTTTCTACATTTATTTAATTTTCTTTAACCTCCTGGGAATCTGAGATCAGGAAAACAAAAGGATGAAGCATCTGCCTTCTGCAACATGCACATGAACACAAGGACAAATATTGTCAGAGGCACTTGACAGCTGTAAAAGCAACAGATTCTTTCCAGTCAACTCCTAGATAAGGAAAAGGAGACAGCTGCCCCTGGGTCATAGGCAAGGAAGAAGTGATGCTTTCAGAAATTCCCCTAGGCTGAATTTCAGCAAATATCTCCTTCATGTGTAGGTGAGTTTTTCCATTTTCCAACAGAAATTGAGAGCAAAGCAAATGGCTAAGACTTATGAAAATAAAATGTGTGGGCACAGGCATTAGCATCCTACTTTTGAAGACTGATCAGGTGAGGAAGAGGGCTAGATAAGGTCTGGGATTGGGTTTTGCAGAAATGAGTTGTGTGTTTAGAGGCTGTCAAAGGTATGAAGCATTGCCTCAAGGGGTTAGCAAGGAGTAAAGAGTGGTAAATTTTGCATATTTTGGTTTAAAATACTGCTGAGTGCTCATCTGAAGCCCTGCATAACCTAAGACCATTTCCTTGAGACAGTTGTATAAAGTTACATTAAAAAATTACACAGCACACTAAGTACCTGAGAACTTCCTTTTAAACATATACGTAATAGTCATCCCTCAGCTAAAATCTTGATACTGACCTATCCTAACCCATGTACATACATTTTATGAAACATCTGGCACTTGCTTTGGATCCCAGCAATTAAGTTTCTTACCACAATTCCTCCATGCTCACATCATTACCAGCAATAAGGACTTTGCAAAGATGAACAAGGTGAAAGCTCTGCTGATTGCACACAAAGATAAAGAATTTGTAATATATTTAATAGTTGTTTTAAAAAGTAAATAAATGCATTACAGTATCTTTGAATGCATGTACCTAAAGCAAAATACATTCAAGGAAAAGCTTGAATAAAAAAATTATGCTTTTCATTTTTTTCTAACTTAATTAAGGCTTAAATTTTTCCTTCAGCTTCCACAAAAAGAAAATTTTTAATTACTGTATGCGACCTTTTTATATTTTAGCCTGAGTATGACAGATCCTGAGTATTAAATATCTGGATCAATGGAAAGTAATTTAACCTTAATAAATACACGCTCATCTGAAGGAGAAAGAACATGAAATTTGCAGCCAAACTTCAGCAGTTCTTGAAACTACAATCTCACATGGATGGTCCACAGCACTCAGGCCTGAGGAAAGGGACCTGCACTGGCATGAAGAGTAGAACTCTGCCCTCTAATTGGCAGCATGGAAGGTCTAACACATACATTTTCCTGAAGGTTTTTCTCTTCTGTAGTATCCTTTCCCATAAGTTGAGTTGGAGTTTTTTGTGGTTCTGGGGAGCCAAAGCTGGAGTGTGTAGAAATTCAAAGGTTTGTACAGCACAAAACCTTCTCTACTACAGAAACTTCCACCAGCTTTTCCTGAGTTTTCTTTCTCCCTGCCTAACCTGTACTCACTGAAAAACAAACAAATAAATAAATAAATGGATAAACAAGCAAGACTGTTCAGCCACTTAGTAAGGTTTGGTGTGGATTCTGAGAGCAGCTGCTGAGATCAGGTTGCAGTTAACAAAAGCAAGAGAACAAAAATTTGAAAGTCTCCAAGTGTCCTGGTTCAACCAAACACACAAATGCTGAGGAGGTTATCAGAAGTGTGCCTCAGCCTCCAGTCACAGCACACCCTTTCTCCTCCTCTCCTGCACTGAAAGGGTAACTGCCTGGTCAGAATTACTCACTTCAGGTACTGAAAGTTTAAGGTAAAAGTAAAAAGCATGTCTTAGATGACTATTGAAATATATTCTTCCACTGAAGAACAGCACAATTTAATTATAAACAATATTAAAACAGAGACAGGTGAACATTACCCACCACAAGCAGAAAATACAAAACAGCTGAATGGTAACTGCATAAACAATGTATAAGGATCTGGGGTAAATTGCAGTCAAAAAATCTCCTGCTTTAAAAAATTAGTCCTTAAAAAAATAATTTAGCATCCCTAACAAGAATAGTGCACTTTTCATGGCATGAAGGAGCAGAGTGCAGAAGGACATGACCACACTGAGCCAGGTAATCTTCATTTTTCAGGCATTGCAGAACTTCTCAGAATTGACTCATTAGGCAAATTAACTCTGTAATCAATATTGCACTGTGAATTTATGCTTTCCTTGCATATTTAAAATTTTGCTAGAATTTCATTTGAGAAAAGAAAATACTGCTTCTGTCTGCCATGCTCAACTTGTTAGTTTTATCTAGGTCTTTAATTGCAATTTTGTAATCTATAAATTATAAAGGCTGAGTCATGTAATCCATATGGAAGCATAAATGTTACTTAAAATACAAAGAAAAAAAAAGCTATTTCCCAGATCTGTCTAGAGAAATCTCATTAAATAAAAGTTAAAAATATGCAGTCCTAGATCAGAAACTATTTAATTAGAGACAGACATGCCTACAGTTTTCTGTTGGACTGTGAAGTATTGTTAAAGACAGAGCTTCTTTAAGTGACATCTGCATAAGCACACATGCATGTACACACTTACATACATAATTATATCAGACAATATTAAGGAACCCTTAATAAGTATTTAAATTAGAGAATGCTGATCCATGCTGTGTTAGCTTACACAGCAGAAGTGCCACAGAGGCCTCTCAGGCTACTCTGCCTACCCATGACCAATGTCACCAGTGCCTGCATCACTTGAATATTGCAACACAGTAGGATGCAACTGCTCTAGTGTGAGTCCACAAGGTGACAGAAGAGGGAATCTTTAACCATCATTATGAGACCCTTTCCCTGTGACTGTCTCCCGCTCCCACTTTCTCCTGGTCCTCACTCTCCTGCAGCCCCTGACTCAGTGTTGCTTGCCCAGCTGATTTTGTGAGGCTGTGTGCCAATGCAACACATATCATCATCTCTGTGCTAGATTAACAGCAGAACACAACTAAACTGATGTCAGCCTCAGCAACCTCAAGGCTGCACTGGCTGGCACCCACACAAATCTGTGGACAAAGATACTTAACACAATCCTTCCATGAAGATTGATCCTTGTAAAAGACAAGAATGGGTCTTCAAAGCTGTAGTAACCCACAGCTGCATGTAGATGTGAGTAAATTTTGTATCAAAGCAACTAGACATGTGAGGCCATGGTGCTCATTGATAGCTTTTCACCATAATTAATTTTAAAAGTTAAAAAAAAAAAATCCCTATGTTGCTATCAGAAATTATCAAACCACTCAAAGTACACAAATAACTTGACTATCAACAACAAGATCTGCTGGGCTGCCATAGGTTTAACATATACAGCTCACCCTCACAAAAAACTGAGCCCCATAGGAAATAATGTTCCCTAAAATATCCTTAAGCTTCAAACAACCTACCTGTGGGGAAAGGTTTCTACTGAATTCTGCACCAAGGACAGAAAGGATCGTGATCTGACACTGAATAAGCTTCTTGATTGTGAAGAAAAGGTCCATGTCTGGTAATACAATGCACCTCTTTTCCTTGCCATACTTACAAACAAGCTGCCATTCTGCTGAATTAAAAAAAATTTGACAATTAACACATGATCCATACATGCAGAAATGTGGTGATTGAGGTGTACTGGCAGAGGGAGGTATAAGTAGAGTGGAATGTTTGGAATTATATGTCAATATTCCCAATTAGATGGAATTTGAAAATCTAATGTGATGGGTTTAAAGAAGCTGAGATTTTTTTTTACTTTTAGAGGGTAAATCTTGTTATTGGGATTCAGGTGATTGATCCTAATCCTAGCTCTGACACTGCTTCAAAATGGGAGTTTGGGCAAGTCACTTAACCAATTTTATTTTGCATCAGAAATGACAAGCACTTCTCCTTTCAGCAGAACACTTAATGATGTCCCCAAGGAAACACCAATGTTTTTACTTACTCGATTTAATTCTGTGCTGTAGACTGTGATACAATGGAAGGCCAAAGGGATTTGCCAAAGCTGTCTTTATGGATCAGAGGTAGCTCTATGGGAAGAGGACAAGCAGTTTCAGAAAAGGTCTGTTCTAGGTGGCCTCACAAGGGTATTAGTCACACCGATGACTCAGAAAAGGTAACGCTGATTAAAGCTATTGGCAGCCAAACAAAATATGAGTAAGGCCAGTTTCTGAGCACTTTGCCACATAGCATTTCTAGTGGCTTCTATTTTATATTAAAAGTTGCTACTCAACTGGAAGTGATACACTGGAGGCGGTGTCAAAAAGTTTTTAGTGTCTGGCAACCCAACAGCAACGTTATGTTGCATACAAATCATTTGATGTAGTTTTAACTATCTTTCCTAATGGCTGAGATAGCTCACCAGATATCCAGCTAATAGAAATGACATGGTGTAATTTGACAAGCCTGAGCAATTGACAGGCTTGTGGAATACAACTGTTGAGGAGATGGTTTAAATCAAGGTAATCCTGCTGCTACCTCATCCAGCTCAGCCTCAATCTCTGCACAAAACCATGAAACCTTTAACCTGTATGCTCCAGCAGCTGTATCTAAACACAAAAACTTCTCCTACCCTCCATTCTCCCTCCCTGGTACCCATGCACCAGATCTATGGCCTTCCTGGCAATAATCCAAATAAACCAAACAAATAAACAATTAATCATAGAACGCAATGCATAGATGGATCTCATTAATGCTCTTTCCATGAGTGACAGGTTTATCTGCTTAACTAAAAGTTTCAGGTGCCTTTCAAAGAGATATTTCCATCTCTTGGCCAGATCTTCCTCATCTCTGCACTGCCCTCTTCGAAGAAGGAGTGGGAAAAGGATAAGGAGAGAGGGCTGTAGGGAGTAACAAGAAGAAAGTGGCAAGACAGTACTAGCACATGAACTTTTCAGGATTTCCTTTAATCCTTGGCATTAGGTTGCAGGCTCTGTGCTTGTGTAGGAAGAAGTTCATGTCAGTTTGATGGTGTCTTGGCAATGGACAGTAATAACAGGTCCCCACTTAATTCCTTCAGATTTGTCAGAAACTCCAAATATCATTCTACTGGGAGGCTCTGCTGACATCTGGGAGCTGCAGGAGCAGGGAGAAGTCGTACCAAAGTGACTCATCAGCTGCCCAGGGAGATCTGCATGGTACAGCAGCAGCAAGGGGTGCCAAGTACAGTGTGTGCTCCACAGTGTGAGGCAAGCACGGAGCAGCTACTGATGAAAGCTGGTCAGACAGAGGTGAAAACCACTGACTGCCAAAACCAGCTTACCTCATCTACAGGAGATGAGAGGAAATTGTTATAGTGCCTTGCTTTTATAAGCTGCAAAGTGTGTCAGACACCAGTGGGCTGGGCAGATTTGACCAGTGCAAGAAAGAAGGAATGATACGTTTATGATATTGCCAACACCATCACAAAGACAATAAAAATGCTGTTTCAACACATTTTTTAGGCCACTGTTCATGAAGCAAAAAAATTACAAATGTCTTGCATTATTGTGAAGAATACAACATGTTGGTACTCACCAGTGAACTCCAGCTCTATATTGGACCCATGTCCAGGACATGCAAGAACTGTGATTATAGTGCACTCCAGACAGGCTAGACCACAAAAAATGTCATTTTCCTAAAAGGCGGTAACACTAGTCCAAAGACATCAAATATGGTGCTCTTAACTATGTGCAGAGTTGGAACAAACTTGGCTGAAATGTGAGCTGTAAAATCACGACTGAAGACATGGCCAAAGAGACATGTCACAGGCACAGGTAGTTGTAAGAAAAACAAGTTACTGGACATTATTTGAAATCATGTCTCATGGGAGAGAAGCAATACATTTTATCCTGTAGCACTGAACAGGTGCAAGAAATATAAGGTGCAGGGAGAAGTCAAGACCTCCAGTATTTTTCAAGTGCTTTTAGTAATGAAGTGATTGTGTCTAGACAGATCCCTGCAACAACTGTCTTCTGCATTGCATCACCAGGGGTCACTTGCAAGTCCAAAGGTCTCCCAGTGGACGTGTGAGACAGGTGTGGGGCCTTGATCCACGCAAGGACATCCATGGGGGGGTAAGTGCAAAAATGCTGTCTGAAGGTGGGAGAGCAGCAATGCAGAAAGGGATGGGCAAACAGCAGAAAGAGCCCTCAGGCATGGCTCAGGCACAGGATGGCATCCTGCAGTGGGTAAAATAAAACCTGTGGTGGAACAAGCAGAAAGGCTGTGTTAGCAGAATGTGAAAAATGGTCCATCTCCTCCCTGCAGCACTGCCCCAGGCTTGATGCCCTCCCCAAAGAAACAGCTGGGACCACTTTCATGCCTCAATAAAGACACGTGCCAAAACAAGGGAATTGAAACGTGGTAAGGTGAGCAGTCAGAGGTCTAGAAACAATGGCCTGTGAGAAGAAAGAGGAGGATGGGGGTTGTTTAGCATAGGGAATGCTAAGATGACCTAGGAAGAACATGATAATGTTGTTATACAGGCTGCTGCTAGGAACCAGCAAATAAACATTTTTTCATCTCTGTGGAGGGTGGGATAAGAAATAATTAGCTGAGGGTGCCAAAAGGGAGACTTAGTTTAGACATTAGGAAAACTTTCTGGTGATAAGGATAGGTAAGCACTAGGACAGGGGCAAGGCTGCAATCTCTCTGTCCCAGAAGAAAATTTAAGTTTAGCTTGGACAAACAATGGCACAGAAATCCTATCTCAAAAAGGAGTATTAGTCAAATGATATTAATAGTCCCTTTCCAGACCTATTTTTCCCCGATTTTCCTTCCTAAACATGGAATCCAGCTGTGACTCTCTGGAGCTTTACTCTATTAAGTACAGCATGGCACTGAATGAACTCCTGAATGAGTTTTCTAAAAAGAAAACAAATACAATAATGTAAATATCCTAATGCTGCAAGCTTTTATGGCTTTGTCTTCAGTTCTACTGTACTTGACCCATTTCTTAAAACTCTGGCTCTTGGAATCAAGCAGATTCATGAAAGCCAAGCTTAAACAAGCAAAAAGCTGTCTAAATTTATGTTGCAGGAAAAAAGAAAAAAAAAAATGAAATCCCAACCAAACAGATTAAAAGCATGACAGAAGTAATTCCAGCAGCCATAAATCCACAAGAGAAGTGAATTACATTATTTAGTTTAAAATCTGGAAACAAAAATCAGTTGATAAAAAAAAATATCCTAAGTGCTCAGTAATGCTTAATTTTTAATGGTCATTCTCTAAGTCAAATCTAGGCTTGAAGTACAAAAGGAAATTCTGGTGCTTAAGGAAAGATCCAGAAACCAAATAGCCCTCCCAGAGAGTGATATACACCAAAGGATATGGGAACCCCCTTTCAGTTCAAAATGGGGAAGTACCCAAAGAAACCTGCTTGTGATGAAAAAACAAAGAAACAAACAAAATAAAAAAACCAAAGAAAGTGGAACATCTTGTCACAGGATACTGTGTATTCTTTGTGTGTATGTAATGTAATGCTGTGAGCATGTCTGTGTGTGTGAGACTCCAACACAGGAAATCTCTGAGCCACAAATTCTTGGTGACTGTGAAAATTTTGGGGAGAAAATATTACCCTTTGCTTCCCTTTTTAATTCATGATAGTCCCCAGGCAGATTTTATGGGTCACTGTAGAAGACAAGACACCAGGTTATATTTTTAATCTGACCACTGGAAGATGGTCTTGTGTTCTTTTACTTTTTTGTTGTGGTCTTGATCAGACTGCAGCACACAGGCAGAGCTGCATGAGGAAATTTTATATCCATTCTCTGAATAGCACACTGCCTTTTCTAAGGCTGTCAATCACAGCCTAGCAATAAATTCTCAAAATAAAAACTTTTAATATAAATAAAATGCACAAATAAAACTGATAGTGCAGCATAAGTTGAGTGCAGGAATGTAATGATACTTATCATAAAAATCGGTGCAGTGTGAGTTTTCATCTGACCTGTCATCACTCTGCAATCTTTTTCATTATCATAAATCAAAAAGCATTGTTTGGTTTAAATCACTTGCTGTTTAAAGATGAATCACCTTCAATTTCCTGAGCTTTGCTTACGGCAAAAGGGGAAAAAAAAAGCTTTCAAAACTGTACAACAGTAAAAATTTCTGGTCTCACTTTGCATACCAAAAAAATGAAATAAAAAAACAAACTGGAGAGCTCTAAAACTTAATCTAGCAAGCAACATAAAATGAAACAGAACTGTGATTTAGGAAAAAAAAAATATATTTCTCCATTTGCAGAGCTATTAATTTAGAGTTTGGTCCAGAGAGTTCAAATAGAGCAGTCTGTGAAGAGGGACTCCAGGCTCTAATGGCTTGAAGAAGATAGGCCCTCAAACATTTAATCTAGCTACAGGTGCATATCTAAGCTTCTCTGTAACATCTGTCCCTGTGGATAAGAAACCACTGAGCATCCCAGACTGGATTGTGCAGACACCAGCTCCATGGCTTGAAGTGCATCCTGTGTACTGATGACTGACTTGCACCCAAGTCACCTCTGTGGGTTTGGCCAGTGACCTCTTCTCATGAGGAGCAGAGTCCTGCTCCTTTATCCCACCACCTTGGCATTACATCCCATGCCCAGAAGAGCAATTAGATTCCTGGCACTCTTTCCAAAGTCAGGAAGAATAGGGTCATTTAAAAAGTCAGTTGACTAAACTGATGAGCCTGATGGGCTGGAACAGCAGAACTGATCACAGCTTGGTGCAAGTCATCCCCAGGGGGACAACACAGAAGAAATATGCTGCACACAGTCATATCTAGGGTTGTCCTGTGAAGAAAATCCTAATAAGAAAAGAAACAAGCAAAAATAAAACAGGCTTCATTTTTTATGTCTCCCATTAGCTAGAACCCTCATGGCAATTCCCATCAATTTTGGATGTCTGGATAATAGCCAGGGAGCACTCAGCTTCCATATGCTTGGCAAAAAGAGCAACAGCAACAATGCAATGCTGTTGTCAGGCAAGGCAGGTAAATCACTGCATAATTCTCCACAAAACCAATTCTCTGAAAATTTCACCCTACTTTAGCAAACTGAAATTGGCCAAGTTTGGTAATAAGCCCTGTAAATCCCACAAGAAATCCTAAATCTCAAAACCTGCCTGATGGAGCTGGCTGCATTTGTCCACTCAGCCATATCTTTTGACCCTTTTTTATGCCCATGAAGTGGAAATGTTTCCTGAACATAGAATAGCTATTTGCTGTCCTTGGGAGGCAGTATAAGCTTAAAAGGCAGTAGGGTAGAGGCAGAGGAAGAAGGGTGGGGGCTGGACTCAGATGCATCTGTGTTTGAACCTCACTTGTGCTGCTGTCTGTTTTGGGGAAGTCAGTTCACTTCAGCCTCACATTCCTCTCTCTGTGTAAAACAGAGACCTTATATACAATTGTGGGGAAGGTGTATAATTTGTTAAACATATGAAGCAGTAAAAGAGCAATTCATCTTGCTAATTTTATCTGTCTGCAAGTTACTATCTGGTCTAACTAGGTTTCCTCCACAGCTCAGGGACAGAGAGAGCTTGGATAAATCACATCAGTTTTCTCCACTGATGGTGGAAGGAGACCAGACATCTGGCCACATTTAGGCAAAATTAATCCCATTTCATGTCCAGAGTCGTAGTAAAGGCCAGAAAACTCCTGTTGCTGGCACATCCCAGCCTCCTCTACTAGAAAGCTGAAGGATATGTTCACAATGAGTAGGCTTCTGAATTTTTGTTTCCAGAAACTAAACTCACAATTTCAGAAGCTCTCTTTCTTTACTTAGCCCTTGATAATTTGAGACATTAGGATAACATCACTCACTGGCTTTGATCTATCATTGCTACTAGATTGCCAGCTTGCTCCCTTCTGGCAGCACATCAGCCCCTATGTAGTACACAGGTAAGATTTTTGATGTGTGAGCATCCAGTGCCTCAAATTTAAACATGATTATTGTGGTGACAAGCACACATGTTTTAATGAATATTCCTGACACTGAATAAACAGCCAGATCTCACCCTTCACAATCTTTAACTAAAAGTTAGGTGTGCCTTTTGGAAGGGGAATAAAGGGTAGGGAAAGAGTGCAACAGGCTGGACAAGCCCAGAATTTCTCCTTGAGGTAACAGACCTCTAAAATCCTATTCATCTACAGAAATATTGCAGAACATCCTCACACTTAATATAAGCTGAGCAGACATCAAAGAAAAATGGCTTATGGTCATTACTGCCTGACATTGAATTCACATGTGAGTCACAAGGAACAACTTATACTGAGTTTTGAAGTCTGACCCATGCAGTCACAGGATTGTATTCTTTGCTTTACTCTTGGGTGGTATTTTTTTCTCAAAGCTTAGTTTTCTTCATCATACAGCATGATATTGGGTACTTCAAAAACCAGCTACTGGTGAATCTGGGGAGCCCTTTGCCCTCAAAGTCCCTTGACTGAGCTAAAATTTTCTAATGTATTATATCGCTTCCATTAACAGTAATAAACAAGCATTTCCATAGAAATTTCCATAATCAAACTTTTCCACTCAATATCTCCTCTAAAATGATCAGCTGACTTTGCAGGGAGGAAATCAAGGCAAAAGAATTATGCAAAATGCTCAAAATCACAAAGTGAGTCAGATTCCAAGGCAAAAAAAAAAAAAATAAAAATTAAAAAAAGAAAAGCTGGGGGGAGGAAGGAAGGGAAAACAAACCCTTTAGTTCTCCTATCTGTGCCTCTGCCCCAAGGCAATCCCTGTCTTTCACAGCTAGGGACCAATTCAGATACCATTTACACACAGATAATTCCACTGACACTTTCAGAGTTAGCCTTGATTTACAGCACCATCTGTGAGATCAGCATGCGGCACAAGACACTCTCATGACTGGAAAATACTTTACTGACAAGGAGAAAATATATATGTATTCCTGCTCTCTGTTGCTAATCTTTGATGGCTACCTTTCTTCAAAGGCTTTCAGTCAAACCTGGACTGAACCACCATTTCTTTCACATTTAAATAGCCTTGTTAATTGAGTTAGGTGTGATACATCTTCCTGGTCACGCAGCTCCCTTGGCACGCACTATGACCTTGTCAAGGCTTCTCCTAGTGCTTCTCTTTTCCATTTGATTGTTTTCTGCTTCTTGGTAATATAACCATCATCTAGATTTTGTCATTTGCATTATATGCCCCATCTTCCCAGCAATAATAACAACCTGTCTGGGGAAAAAAAAACCAAAAAAAAAACCGTAAAACCCAGCTGAAAACAAAACCCTGTATCCTCTATCTACTCATCTCTTCTGATTACAGAAAAGTCACCAATTATACCTGAAGAATTTTAACAAAGCACTGACATCTCACCAAATCATCAAGCACTGCTCCTCTCTGGAAGATACGCATGAACATCACTGCCTGGTATCTGTGTTCATGCAGATATCACGCATCAAGACTGAAATAAATTGTTTATGAAAATACAAAAATATGTGTTATACACAGATCGTATTAAGCATTTCTCCACCTCTATCCTGCCTTAAGATATACTTGCAAAGTCACTGAAAGAAAGACTAACTTATTAACCTTATTAACAAGTGTGAAACGAAACATTAAATCACCCCAGTGACCCTGTGAAAGATTTGGTTACACAGGGTAGCCTACTCACTAATTCACAGTTTAAATGAATTCCCCATATCACCTGCTGGCAAAACATCTGAGCTATTGCTATTTCCTCCCTGCTTTGGCACAGTTGCCTAACTGGGATGCCCTCACCTTTGTCCCTTCCTATGTTGCACATTCTAACGTGAATAGAGAAAAAAAAAAAAAAAATCCCACTTGCTTTGTTCTAAGCAACAAACTATGTCTTTCTTCCCTCTGCTCTTCAGAGAGCAAAGGAAGTAAAATATTAACAGCTTCACTCATGCTTTCCCCTCAGCTTCTGAGGTAACTTTGCAATGAAGAAAAACCTCTACATCATGCTCAGGCTGCTGCCCAGGGCCCTGCCACAAGAGGACCAGGCTTGTTTGCTCCTCTGAGGACTGTGCAGCCACAGCAGCTGTGTTGGGGCTGCTTGTGCTGCCAACAGAGTCAGCACAGGTGCTGTCACAGCGACCAAAACATCTGGGTCTGAGACCCAAAGCATCTGTGTTGTCTCTCTGGTTACTGACATCAGTATCTGAGTTAAATTAAAAATACATGGCCACGGTGCTTGCAGGTACAACACGTGTAATTTGTCCTCGTGAGCATGTAGCACACGAAGCATTCAAAAAATACTAATTCTCATTTCTGATCTTACAGGGAAAGCACACTGCTCAAAAATAATTAATTTGGATATAATTTTAGGGTTAGATTTCTGTGCTGTTGAATTGGTAGTGAAAACTGTGGTTTTCCAAAAAGCACAAGATTTCATACTATGCTAAGGCAGACATTTTTCAAAGAACATTCAGTTGCATTTTAGATTGCACCTCCTCCTGTCTTGAATGAGGCTTCTGTGGGTTGGAAAACAAGATTTTTCTCTCTGCCTGTTCAGGCAATTTATTAGTTCATGGCAGTACCTGGATATTTTACTAACTAGAATTATCATCAGCAATATAGCTGGCATATGAGAAAAGATTAAACAGTACAGGACTCCTTAGCTTGAAAAAGGAGATATGTGATTGAGGAAAATCATGCAGAATGTCAAGAATTATTATCAAAAGTACTTCTAAAAACTCAGCAGGGAATATTACTCACTAATCTTTGCAACGCAAAAGGTGGGAGTTGTCATAGAAATCATCAGGCTGCAAGATAAAAAGGTGCAAAAGAGGTACATTTTCACACAGGACCAAGTTAAACTGTGGAATTCATTTTCAATCAATAGTGCAAAGACCAAAACCACAAACAATTTTAATTATAAAAATTCATAGGAAAGAGACAGAAAAAAATAAATACAAAGATGTGGACCTAACCTGAAGTTGAGGAAATTCATACACTGATGCTTATCCAGGGATATCCTAGAGGAAGGACACTGAGCAGACATCCACCTACATCTGCTACCCATCTATGTAACCTCCTCACTAGAAAAAGGTGGTATGAGCTAGTTGGGTCAGGGACAGACAGCAAAAGAAAAGCAGGGCCCTGGCTGGGTCCTGATTTCAGCTCTGGGTGCATTAATGCTTGTTCAGGTAAGGAACTTGTAATCTGAGCAAATGATTAATTGGCATAAACACCCAAACCTAAACCTAAATTCTGCTTTAGCTGTCCTAGCTAATCTCCCTTCCAGGAAAACAAGGACCTTAAAAGCTTTTTTTCTCAGACCAAACCAAGACCCTGAAGTGTTTCCAATTCAAGCAGCTGGTATCAGCAAGTCACTTAACATGTCTGTGCCACCTTTGGTCTATGCTTTTAGAACAGCAGTTATTAATAGTGACTTCATAGGTGCCATGGGGCCCAAAACACACTTCCTCTTTATCAGCTCACAGATACAGGAGGTGGCAATTTCCATCAGTGATGTTCCATTTATCTACGAATGTAGAAAGCCAAATTTTGTCATGGAATTGGAGCACAGAGGGAGGTGGAGCATGCAGGGCAGAAAAGAAAAAAAAAAAAAAAAAAGAAGAAGAATTCTACAAATTCTCACCACACATATAACAGGCTGCTGTAAGTAAAAAATATATATAAGCTCCCTGGGGTTAATTATAAAGGAAATAGGGAACTCTCAGCAAAGTATTACCTCCAATTACTGTCATTAGTTGAATCAAGCTGTGTCTTCATGGGGTAGAATACAAGAAAGTCACAGTGGTCCACTTCTATCTCCTCTGTCTGCTGCCCACCACCCTGCTGTGGTCACACACACTGCAGAAAGCAGCTGAAATCATCTGCCAGCACTTACAGCTCTGACAGCTCTCCTGCATCACAGTCTGAGGGAATACTAGCTCTGGTAAATGCTACATTTGCCTGTATATCCCTCTGAACACACCTAGCCCCCAGGTTGCTGCCAGAGCTACTTGAGAAGTCTGCAGCAGACCTCCCTGTCACTGCTTAGGAGAAGCCAGGAGCAGCTGGAGCAGGAGCAGGAGCAGGGCAGAGCCATTTTTCTCAGGAGCACTAACCCCAGTGTGCCCTTACACCCCAGACCTGATGCAAGCATGACTCACCTGCCACTGGAGCCCAGGCTGGGAAAACACCTCCAACCTCCTCCAGCCCCATCCCATCCATTTATATAACAGCTACACAGCAAACACCCAACACCTGCTGCCCACCCAGCACAGCAAGCCCTGCCCTGGGGAAAGAAAGGGAAAGCCAAAGAACTTCAAAATATCTTGACAATCACAGGTGCAGACACAGGGAAGAGCTGGGCTGTATCACTGCCTCCATCCACTACCAGTGCAACTGTGGCACATTTTTTCCATTGCTGTTTAGCTGCTGTTTAGCTTTTGTGAGATTATACTCATTATTACTAGTGACCTACAGAGAATGTAATGTAAGACCTGAATATGGGTGCTGAAGGTTCCTCCATAGGAACCTTTTGGCTGCAAAACCAGGTCCTTTATTTTTTGTCTGACTCCACCAAACACAAGATGCAGGTGTTCAAGGCCTTACAACTAGTAAAATTTAGTTTGGGAGCATTTTATGAAAAATGTCTTCTTTATGCTAGAGGTTTTGCAAAAGGAGGTTTATCTCTTCTAAATAAGGATGGACTCATCAGTTAGAACAGGATTTTTTGGGGTGTAAATTTGCCTCGACTCTATCAGACTTATTGCACTTTAGGGCAATGTAATTTCTCCACTTATGAATGAGTTTTTCCCTCTGTGGACAAGTAGCTAAAAGGCCAGATTGACCTTAAACAGAGAGGCTAAATCAAGAAGTATGTTATGATGTTCTTTCTACCTGTGTCAAAATACTCTGGCATGCCACACATGAGCTGACATTTACTTTTGACTTTCAAGTGGCTGGGACTGTATAATACTCCCAAACATTTTCTAATGAACCAGTGCCCTGCAGCCTGCCCACCTAGAGGGCTGGCCTCTTTAGAAATGAGATCTGAGCACTCCCTTTTTCACTGAGCACAAGACAAAGGTGGAGTGTTCAGAATAGTCTCATTGCCCAAAACTATAGGGAAGCAAGTTGCCACATACATATCCGAACTGTATTTTCCAATCTTCATTCTTCCCCCTGCTCAGCCATCCCATCAGGTTTACAGCCAGAACTAGTATGAATGCCAAGCTCCCTACTGGCTCACACATAGTGCATGTTAAACTTTTCCACAAGAAATAAAGTTATTTAATTTAAACTGTAAACTGTTGAACTGTTATTTAACTGAAAAATCCTCTTTTTTTTTTTTTTTATAACATTGTGAAAAGAAGCATATAACAGAGGCCTGCTGTTTGCATGACATAGAGTAATGAATCAGTTAGCAAAGAGATTTAGGTGGAAGCATTGATTCATGACATGAAAATGGGAACTGGGCTTTTCACAGCACCTCCCTGATGTAGCAGCACACCTGTCCTTTCCCAGCTCCTTTCAAAACTGTTCCCACAGCACCACTCTTCCACCTCTTGCTTCTGCAGTTGGTTGAACACGGCATCATTTTGCAGAATTTGGGGGAATGGCACCATACAAGTGGCTTTGGCTGGTGGAAACCTTCTGAAATTGAAGGACTTGGGCTCAGGAAGAGTTTGTGCCACATTTCTTCCTTTCCATGGAAGCTTCAGTGTACAAATCCATCACTTCTCCACTTGACTCCGCACTGTTGGAGACACACACTGTGACACAGAGGGATTTTGGCAGTAGAAAAACTTCAAAAACACTGAGTCCTTAAACGTGCCAATACATACCAGGCAATAAGGATGGAAACCTGTCAAGGAGAGGCATTTCTCTGAGAGAGGAAGGCTGATCTCCCCAAGAGGGAGAGGTGTTTTCCCCATCCTCCCTCCCCTCCTCTCAAAAAAGCACATCACAAGTACTCAGCAGATGTCAGTCTGCTGCAGGATCCACAATTCCCTTTCCCTTCCCACCACCCACTATTTCTCCAGACTCCCAGCTGCTGTGTGGACCTGATCTGGGGTGCTGTGCCATGGCTCACAGCATGCAGAGTGTTTCTGGAGCTCCAGCCCTGAGCAGAGCTGAAGAGCATCCAGCAGTATCTATGGCAGAAGACAGAGGATCTTTTCTGTGATAATCCGCACTGGTGGCAGATTTCCTACCACAGTCCCTAATCTCTGTAACTGGTTTTCACTATTTCTCCATGTGGTGTGCCATGTCTGTCCTCATCTATTCAGCCAGACACACAGGGAGCATGGAAGCTTTCCACTGTATGCCTTATTTTGTCTATAGGGTGGTATGCCAGAGCTGGCAGCAGCAATTCTAACTATGCTTCAGTGAGGGTACAAAGCCACTAGGGAGGACTTCTGAGGAGATGGCAGGCAGGACAACAGCAGCCAGAGCTCTTCCATTGGGAAGGGCAGGAGAGAAGGGTGGCTTCAACCCAGCTTGAGGGGTTTGTGAGCAGCAATTTGATGTACAGTCACCTCCATTCTCCCAGCCACCCCAGAGCCTCAGGAGCCACAGCACTTAAAGCAAGTTTTATTGGCAAAACTTCCAGCACTGCACCTTAATATGTGGGATATTAGTGCAATTTAGATAAAGTAGGAAAGTCTTCATGGATTAAATAAATACCTAGTGCTAAACCATGCCTCACCAGCTATTTTTTTATATGGCTGGTGTGGTCAAGACATTGGAGGGAAGGAATGCCATCCAGAGGGACCTTGACAGATCTGAGAGATGGGACTGTGCAAATCTTATAAAGTGGAACTAGGGCAAGGTTCTGCCCCTGGGTCAGGGCCATCCCAAGCACAAGTAAAGACCCAGCAGGGAATTGGTTGGGAGCAGACCTGAGGAGAAGGATTTGAGGCTGCCTCTTGACAAGAAGCTCCACGTGACCTGGCAGATAGCACCTGCAGCCCAGAAAGCCAACTGTATCAGCATGCAGGGCAAGGGGGAGGATACTGGCCCTCTGCTCTGCCCTTGTGAGAACCCACCTGAAGTTCTGCATCCAGCTCTGGGGCCCCAACATAAGAAGGATGGGACCTGATGGAACAAGTCCAGCAGGACACAAAGATCATCAAAAGTTGGAGCTCATCTCCTATGAAGATAGGCTGAGTGAGCAGGGATTGCTCAGCCTGGAGAAGAGAAGGCTCCAAGGTGACTTACAGCAGCCTTCCAGTACTAAGGGGAGGCTACAAGAGAGCTGGGGAGTGACTTTTTATGAGGATGTGAAGTGACAGGACAAGAGGGAATGGCTTTAAACTGAAAGAAGATAGAGTTAGATTGGATAATATCAGGAAGAAATTCTTCACTGTGAGGGTGGTGAGACACTGGGAGAGCTTGCCCAGAGCTATGGATGCCTCATCTCTGGAAATGTTCAAGGCTAGCTTGGATAGGGCTTTGAGCACCCTGGTCTGGTGGAAGGTGTCCCTGCCCATGGCACAGCACTTGGAACTCAATGATCTTTAAGGTCCCCAAACCATTCTGTGATTATCTAAGTCTGTAATTCTATGATTGTATGATATGGACTTTCTTCATAACTGTTAAACATGATACTTAGCAGATTATTTCCTTATTAGAAAGATTAAACATCTTCTTGAGAGACTTCATTTATTAAATGTCACCTTTGCAGTTTACTATGTTTCTTGCTGTGCCTAACACAAACAGCAGGTATTTAAAGCAATAACTAATAAGCTGCCAGCTGGGAGCACTCAGTAGCAGGCAGGCCCTGCCTCAGGACAGCCCTTTGCCAGTGCTGCCAGGAGGGGGCCAGTCCAGGGACATGCCACTGGCCCCTGTCCTGAGCACCACTGCTGCCACCTTGATCTGAATCTGCAGGCTGATGAGGAGAAACATCAGCACATCTTTTGAAAACCAAATTTCCCAGTTCCAGTAGGATCAGCCTAATTCTCCCCAGAAATCCTTGGCTGCTCCTTCTCACTGGCAGTGTTTTGCTAAGGACATGGTGAAATGAGATCCACCAATTGGTATCAATATGTGATGGATGTAGGCTACATGGTCACCTCAGCACTGGCCTCCATGGGATAAATGCACACATGACACTGCACAAAAACAATCCCTGACTGCTCTGCAATGAGACATCTGGAAAAACTAGCTGGAGGGAGGTGGGGATTGGCATTGCCACTGCCGATTTCTGCTTTCATAATTCTGGTGTTAGCAAGTTAGAAAATACAAAACAACAACTTCTCCAAAGAATGGTTTATATGGGGGAGAAAACCAAGCAAATAAGAATACCTGGAGCCAGAGGGGAGGATCTCAGTGGAAGTGTGCAATTGGATGCTCACCAGAGTAGATGATAGGAAGCACTGGCTGTGCAGCTGCCCTCCCCCTAACAGAGATGGTGAAACAATGGCACATCAGAGGATGGCTTGATATGAAAGCTGGGTTTGAGACACAAAGCCCTCTTCCAGATTTCCTCCAGGTCTTGGCTCTGAGGCCAGCTTCTCTGGAAATTAACCTCTTCAGAGCTAGACTGTGTCACCTGCTGATTGGAAGCTGATACTCACAGGAGGAGCAGCCCTGGAACCAGGGTGTTAGAACCATGCAGACCAAGCTAAGACTCTCTTCATTGAATTTTTGGTAAAAGTGCCCTTATCACTTTCAGAAACAGGAATTTCCAATTTATCCAGCAAGCCCCAAGGAGGAGCTACAGACTCTGTGCTGGCCATCACCTTGGCAAAAACTGATTTGTGCCTTCAGCCAGAAGTGGCAGAGAAGAGGTTAAGAATTTATGAGCCTAAAAGGCTCCTTTTTGAGGGGTGGGTTTGGGGCAACCTGAGCTAAGGAAGCAGCCTTAACAATATAAGAAAAGGAAGTGATGGTCGTTGGTTTGTTTGTTTATTGTTTCAGCAGTTTGTACTGTGTGTGTCTTATGTGCTATCTTCATTCCTCAGTCTCCCAGTCGGTTAATTATCCAGGGGAAGCAGCCCTTCCTGCCAGCGACCTCCTGGGTTCCCTCCCATTGTTCCCTGGGCTGACACACAGTGCTGGAGACAGCAGAAAGGGCTGCTCATGTCTCAGCCAGTGAGAAACACCCCAGAGACTGTGGTTAGTTAATAAAACAGATGGGTTTATTGGCATCGGCAAATTTCAGTGCTAGTGATGCGTTTAATAGGGTTAATCCAAAGAAAATCCCAATAAAAATAAAACAAGGAGTTGGGAGGAAGGAGATAAATATAGGAGAGACAAGAGGATGATTTGTATCTCTGGCATCTCCATCAACCGTGCTGTGTCTTCACAGTCTTCAGGACTCAGCAACAGGGTTGCTCAACAATCCTTTCTCAGCTAAGACTTGCTAGAACAAGAAGAGATCCTTTGCTCTAAAATCCAGACTCAGGTGGTCTAAATCTCATCCAATCCCTGTGCCCAGTGAGTTCTTTAAGTTTGCTTACATAGGACATATAAATGCTCCTCAAAGGTCTCATGCTCTCCCTTCAATTGGTGCAGGGGCTCACATGGAAATGAGGATGACTCCTAGCCCCTAATACTGTAAACACATTTATCCCCAAAGCCTCAGCACCCTGCATGCCCCCAGGATTTCTTTTCTGTACTTCTGCAATGATCAGATGGCAGCGCCTTACAAAAGAAGTGTGTTTCTCTCAAATGCTGTTCAGACACTTCAATATTTATTTCTTTTAAAAGAACATTCTGTACAATCCCTAAGTGGGCCCTGAAGTAATGCAAACAATAACAAACAGCAGCAGGCTTGAGCTGCAGAGCAGGGATACAGATGTGAATCTCAACTACAGTAAAGTTTGAGGGCGCTTAAGCCAAGCATGGAAAATCTATGTTTGATAATTCCAGTTTTTTGAAAGATATCACACCACTGTGATTTTCAAAGAATAAAAGGATTTTTGTTCACTCACATAATTAAAGGTAAAGCAATCCCTTTTGAAGGCATGTACTGCCAGTTTTAGTATGCATATCTTAGGGGAAAGTGGGCTTTGCTCTGTGTCACATAGGTTTGTTCAATTTCTCCATGTATTTTTACTTTAGCAAGAGAACTGTCCTATATAAATCCAATGTCCAAATGCATCTTAGAAGTTGCACCACCCTGATAATGGATCATTGGTGGATCAAAATCCACTTGCCTAAAGTCTTAGAGGAAAAACAAAACCCGGATCCTGGCGATTCTTCACAGAGGGAGATACCATTTCTATGGATGAGTTGATTTCTCCTCTTTGGGAAAGGATATGCCAGAGCAGTGCTGTCATTGTTGGAAGTTCTTGTTCATGAGGAAATATTATTTGCACATGCCACATCCAAATGACAACAGTGGCAAAGAGGACTGGCAATTGATCCTGCTTTAAATAGCTGCTTCTCTAATGAAGGGAGGAGCATTTTCGTGGCTATTTCCGTAGCAAGATGTTCTACTCACTTCTGACCCAGCAGTGCAGCATTTTGATCTTGCTTTGCCTTGCCTTGCCTTCCCTACCCATCTTCTGTCAACAAACAAGTAGGAAAAGAATTTCACCACGTCAAGAATTTTAGGCTTTTCAAATAGCTAGCACACTTGTCCCTGCCCAGGTTCAAGACAGAGCTGAGCTGTTGCCCAGATGTAAGGTCATTTGTGATTTTTTACAGATGTTTTGAATCAAATCATAGTGCTTAAAAGGAACCAAAAAAAAAAAAAAAAACCAAACAAAAAAAAAAAAACCAACAAACCTCCAAACAATTCAGAGCCATGTTAAATAATTTAGAGAGTGGTTAGACAAATCTGGCAAAAGAGCTCTGAGACTGGATCTTTTGGCTCCCTGATGGGGATACACTTAAATTAAACAGCTGGTAAATAACAAGCCAAAGACCATCATGCCATTGAATAACAAAAGCAGTTAAAGAGCTAGATTGATGAGTGAATATTGTGTGCCTACCATCATTTCCCTCTTCTGTCTCTTGGTGATGAGAAAGAGAAGAGGAAAGAGCAACAAATGAGCAGGGTCCTGGCATTGTTCATCTCCTCTTTCCTGATGAAGGTGAAGAAACAGGAGGAAGGTAGAAATTATTCATTTCCCCCTCCCCCAGGAGAAAAGGGAAGTAAAACAGTCACAAAGACAGGATAAAAGTCTCCACCTTGGGGAACACAAAGCTGGCCTGTCAGAATAAAACTTGCAGCAGCAGAGAGCAGAGGAATTCCTTCTCCTCCCAATTATTTTCCTTTGTTTCTGTTTGTTTGCATTACTCAGTATTTTAAATAATTACAAAAAGCTCTGACACCAACTCTCTGAAATACACTGTGGCCACAGAACAACCTAAAGAGCTGTTTCTCCTGCAGAGCTCTGCTGGGGCAGAAATTAATGCACTGCCACTTTTCAAATATTCCATAGCCCAGACTGGAGGGTGAAGCAGCTATTCATTTTCAAAAGGATGAAGGAAAGGAGTGCACTAATTTATGCAGAGTGAATTAAAAGCTGAAAGCACCCTGGATTTAATGGATGGCAAAGCTAATCGACAACCACTCTGGATTCAATATTACCTAGCCTGACAAAATCCCTAATATTTCTCAAATTTAAGGGCTGTGTACCACAGCCTGTATGCTTCTAATGACGCACATTGGCAGAGCAATGCGTTCCCCACCCTCCTTCAGAGAGAACAGGAGACAGTCCACTTCTCGGGGAACACGTTTCAACTATGCACTGTAAAACAGTTCTCCTACTAAAATCAGCTGGAACTGAGCATGATTAGGAGCACTGGATCAGCCTCCACATATGAGAAATTTCCTGCTGCTGCAAAGGCAAAGAGTAGGTGATGCTCAACAGCCAGGAAAAGCTCTCTCTTCATAGCTGTGTAAAAGCTACTGAACGATGGCTGAATGCAAGGTCTCATGCTTGGGACACCAGCTGCTTCCTGGTGACTGCAGCTAATTTTGGCAGTGGGGCCGAAGCGCGGTGACCATACAGTTTGAAGCAGGATACAGATTATAAACATTGTTTCCCTGACATCTTGCTGTGCGCTGCTCAAATTTGTTTTCAAAGGCAGCTCAAATTAACCCTCCACCTCCCCCGAGGCTAGATCCAGAGATGTTTAAGACAACAAACAGCCTTTGGAGTGGAGACCAGTCTCATTCTCTCCTTTCCTCCAAGACAGGTTCCTTAGCAATCCGACTGCACCGGGGCTTTTCCCAAGCCGAAGTGCAATAACTGTGCTTTGATATTGCCCACTGGCAGCGTGTGTGTGCCGCCCAGGACCCTGCCCATTAATTAAGAAATTCTCTTGTAGCGCCTGCTGCAGCAGGTAAGCAGCCAGCAAATAAAGGAAAGCAATGACCATTCAACCCCTGTCAGCCCGTGTGCTCTGACTTTGATTGCTTGTGATTGCTTTGGGGCCAGGAAGGGAACACACCTGATCTCTGCCAATGGCAGGTCTAAGTTACTTGCAGACAGAAAGCTGCACTTTTTCTCCCTCAACAAGTGGTGACACGAGCAACTGTGGAAGCAGCCACGCCTTGTTTCCCTCAGTGGCGTCCCAGCTGAGCTCCTCTTGGGGTCTCTGGCAAAGGCTGGACTCACAGCCCAGCCTCCTCCACACTCAGCCATAGGAAACCTGGTCTGCTTTCAGATAATCTTCATGACAAGATCAGTCTCAAGACCTGAGGATTCAAGCCACAGACTTTAGTAAGAGCCAGAGAAGCCAGAAAACCTCAGCACCATTTAGTGTTTCATTAGTGGCTGTCCTCCTGGCAGCACTTTACTTTAGAAAATTACACTCAGGTTACAGACAGCAAAGCTGAGGCCTGCCTTTTAAAAAAGACTCGTCAAACATCAATCACAACCGAAAATAAAACCACTGCCAGCAGGCTGCTGCTCTGGGTGTGAGGCACAATTTACCAGCAGGGTGAAGCTCTCCCCAGGCAGCTGTCAGACCATGGAATGTGATGACGATGGCACGGGGCACTGGTGCACAGGGACAGTCCATGGGAAGGCTGCTGCCTGCACAACCTCCCTCCCCTGCCCAGATGAGCCATGTGGCCTGTGTGAGCACTGAAACAATTGTTTTTACAGTGCCAGAGTTAGTTATGTCTGAAAGGCTGCCCACAAGCACGGTGAGCAGTGTCATTAGGCTGCTGGCTGGGCACTGGAAGATGGATGTGTTGTTCACTTTCATGCAGGCAGTTAACAGCACAGCTATTTGGTTACATGAATTTACAAGCTTAGCTGCCGAATAGAGGAGACCACAGGTTAACAGCAAGGGGTGAAGGTGCTTGTAAAGGTGCAAGCTGAGCCCTGAACCAAGGTGATTACAGCTCACTGGGAGCTCTTGAAACCCATTAGTGCCAGAGCAAGGAGCTGTCAAGATCCACAGATGAGAAGCCAAGTTTGCAAGCTCAGGGTTGACCAGCCACATACAGGGAAGGGAATTTGCTTTGCTCTCACATAGTATCTCCCTCTTCTCTCTCCCTCACCAAACAGCCAGTGTGAACAACCCCAAGCCTCCCCTGGCAAGGACAAGGGACTCCCAGACCATCTTGCCCTTGAAAGCCACACTCCTACATCCACCCCTGTGCCTCCCCAGATCTGTGGGCAGCATCCCCACACTTGTCAGCAGCTCTCAAGAGCCACCAGAAGGAACTCCTGATCCCAGACCTGCATTAAGCCCTTAGGCATACAGATCTGCTGTACACTTTGGAAGGCAACAGAAAATTATTTTCCCTAATAGGCATCTTATTTCCCCATGCTGTCCTCTCCCACAAAATAAATAAAGGTACTTCAAGGTGTCAGACAAGTCGTCACACTTTAATTTCTCCCTTTGGCAAGCCTAGCCACTAATTCAGTCTTGTTATAGTTTTCCCAGTAGGGACAAAATATATACTGAGCTTTGAAAACCCATTGTGTAGCAGCAATTGTTGCTGTAAGCCAGTGGCTCTTTTGCTTTGTTCAGCACCGTGTGCTTGTGTCTCCTGTGAGATATTGTTTTGTTAAGGCCTGCTATTGATTAAAAGGGAGAGGAATTGAATTCCAAATGGGAGCAGCTGAAACATTCTAAAATGCTGCATAAAAAATGTGAACATTCAAAATAATTTTAAAGACAGGTAGCTTTCCTAAACCATATTCATTTTCCCCTCAATCCTTGCTCACCACAGCATCTCACCTCAGGGCTGACTTGCAGTTCAGGCCCAGGGTAAGGGCCACATCCTCATCCATGTTTTTGGGGCTGATGGATGCAGCAGAGCAATCTGGGGGCTGCTCTGCAGGTGGCAGAAAGCTCCAGGGCACTCTAGAGGGAGCAGCCTCAGGCATTTGTCCTCTGCCCTAATGCAGCACCACAATTCCCACTGTGGATACAGTAAAAAGTAAGTAGGCATAAAGGTACCCAAGGCTCCTTCAGCTTCATCTTCTACCTGATACAAAGAGATTGATTATCCCCTGATTGAGTATCAAATAATCTGTCTTTATCTACAACACAGGATTTTTACCTCTGTAACTACACCAGAGTAACAGAATAGGGTATGGTCTTATATAGCAGAGCAGCAAGCAGTACTGTCCCAGAGCAGGGACTGAGCTCACCTGGCTACAGCATCCCTGTAAGCAGTAGACAGGAAGGGCAGAAGTCCCATGGGTCCCCAGGCAGCAGCAGCAGCAAGTCAGACCTGCTTTTCTGCATCACCATCGCACAGCATAGACTGCTACCCATGCCCAAACCCTGGGCAATTGCCCCTGCACATCTTGGCCCCTCTTTGTGGCTCCAGATGGGCTCTGAGCTGCTCCACTGGCAGGCTCAGGCAGTCACAGTCTCATACTCCACACACTTACCTGTGTATTGTTTTGGTCCTGTTGTGCTGAAATGTGGAGGAATGAGGAGACTCCACAACACCACTTTTTCTCTGTCTGGGCAAAACTTCATTTCATTGACCTTTGAAGCACTTTGGGGGGAGTGGGGAGCTGAAGAGTGATGGAATAGATTTCTAAATCTTCTTCAACCAGTTTCAGCATTTTCACTGGAAAAATAATTGCAGGGTTGAAACATCCTTTGTGTGACCTGCTAGGAGTAGTGGATTAACCACCCAGGAAAACCTGGTGCCACTTAACAAGAGGGCCATGTGACATAATTCCTTTAGGATATTCTAGCCATCCCAAAGCAAAGAGGAAATAATACAGAAGAGTGGAACCCATATCTGTTTTGTTGTTGGTTTTAATAGAAATCAGAGGTTTTTGTAAGATCTGACATGTTGCTGGCAGTCTTCAAACCTAAAGCCTACTTGTGCCACTGCGCTGAAACCAACTTATCCAAAGACACAGTGGCAGAGGCAGACAGGAGAAACCAAGTCCCTCCTCCCACTTTCTGATGCTGAATGGCCACAAACAAATGCAACTGAAAAGCACAAGGGACCACAACTTGGCTTTCCACTGCTGATTCCCATCCACTTTACCTTAGAGACAGTTAGCCATTTTTCTTCGAGAGTTTCAGCTCATTTTGCAGATTACTATGTCAACATTTAAGTATGAATGATAATGGCAGCACATCTCTAAGAACTTATCTTGGACTCAAGAGTTCTTAATAGCCACTAAGTGCAGTACTAAAATCCTTATTAGAGGAATATGGAGCTAAAATACTGCCCTAAAGCAGGTGGTCTGGAGAATGTGCTTCCAGAGGTAAGATTCTAGCAGTGCTCTCTTCATGAACAGCACCTTCCCAAGATAGCTGTGCTTGCCTGTGCAGCTCTCCCAGAACAGCCACTTCTGAAAAACACAAACTCTGTGTGCTGAATAGCACTATTGTACTCACAGTGTTGTATTTCAGTGTCAAATACAAATGTGCTTGACAAAAATAGAGTAATGGTTACAAAATACAGCCAGACTTTTCAAAATGTTGCTATCAGAGAGATTTCTGGAAAAGGGAGCTGTGCTTGGTGGGACAGTCCCGTGTTTCAGCTGAAGGAGCACCGGCAGTGATGCACCCCACTGTGATAAGCGACAGTGTTTGTGGAAATAAGGGTACAGGGTGGATCAAGGGCATATGAAGATTACAGCAGCCTCCACCCATGTATACATCTCTGGCCCCAGCCCAGGCTGCCGCACAACCCCGTGCTGGACAGTGATCAAAGGGTTCAGTGTGAGCTGAGAAAGTCACACGGGGGGAGGGGGAGAGGCATCCCCAGCCTCCAGCCCACCCTTTGTTCAGCTTGCTCACAAGTTTCCCAGCTATGTTTGAACTTCTGTCTCACACTTGCCGGCGCTCAGCCACTGCTGATGGTTTCAGGGAGATGAGCAATCAACCTCAGCTTCACATTAACTTCATCCAAATTACATCTGAATCCTTTTAAAAGAAGAGATTTAAAGCTTTTTGTTCAAGAGAAGGTGTAGACAGGAGGGCAAAAACCAAACCTGAAAACACGGGGGAAGAATTAGGTTTAGAAGACACCTTTAGAGTTATTTCAATTAGTCTGAGTGCTGGAGACCTCTGGAGAAAGGCTCCTCTTAGAGCTACTGAAGTAGAACAGAGTATTTCAGGGTCTCACTTTCCCATTGAAATAGCAGCAGCACACCAAAAGCCTCTTCCTCTGGATTCATTCATCTTCTCAAATGCACAGGGCTGCACTCAGTGCTGTGTAGCTCTCAGCAGCAGCTTACCTCTGACAGGTTTTACAGAAGCATGTGCCCATGCCCTGGCAGGGGGGATGCAAGCAGGCACAGCGGTGTTTTGAACCTCAGACAGGGTGGTTTGAGAAGTGGAAACAAATGTTTAATCCTGGCACTAGTGAAATCCAGGGGCCTGCTGGTCCTTCCTCACCCTGCTGGTTGTTGATGCTAAGGTGGGCAATGCTTGGAGGCACAGAGTATGAAACAGCCCCTGAGCTGGGGCATTGATCCATTTGTGCTAGGCAGAGCTTTGCTAAGGTACTTCCTTGATGAAACAAGCCTCCTTAGAGATTGCTTTCAGTATTTCCAAATACTAGGCAAAACCCCTCAAACACAAAACTAAAAAGCTACAACAGGGAAAATCCTTGCCTAAAGGTCTCACACTGGCAGGACTAAGATAATCTTCTGTAGGCTACCAGTCAACCGGAAATTTCTAGGCTTTCTTCAGTCTCCATAATATCATGAATATCCCTCAAAACCATCAGGCCAAGACACAGAGAAGCTCACTGACTGGTTTTCTTGAGAAGGCTCCTGCTAGTCCTGCCTCAGGTAGTTCAGCTGCCTTAGTGAGAAGCCAAGGGTGTGTGTATTGATATAAGCACGTGCAGCACTGTTTATTCACAGGAGCAACATGAAGCAGAGCATTAGGAGGAAAAAGGTTGGCTGGGCTGCACAGAGTCTCACAGGGGAGCTTTGTGCAGATAATGTGCCTCATCCTGTCTATTCTCAGTGCAAGCTAACAGGCCAGATTTCTCAAGCAGAAGCCCCTAACTCACAAGAGTGTGTCCTGAAAGTTGGAAAGAGATTGATGGCTGACACTGAATAAAAGTGTGTTTACTTTTTGTCTGAGCCCAGTATCAGTGTGTATGTAGCAGGAGTGAATATTTGTTGAAAAACAGCCTAAATTATTCATGAAGGTTTTAGTCTTGAATCCTTTAATTCCTTCATATCCAGTGTACAAAAGAAAACACCTATCTTCCTTACTTACAGATTTTGTAAAGCAAAACTGGTTGGCAAAGCTTGATAGTTGAAAGAAAACAAAAAAAAATATTAATTGTTAAGCATCAGCTACTGTACCTCCCCTGCTGAAATTAACAGAGCCACTACTTGAAACAAAAGCTGACAGAGCTCTTTGGGAAGCAGTGGGCAGGTTTGTTTGCAGTTTAGTTGCACTCATCCATTCCAGCAGTATTTGCATCTTCCTCCAAATACTCAGTGCAGCTACACACAGAACTCACGGATAGCTGGGCTACAGGTTGAGTCCAAGTACCTGGCAATTCCAAACAATGCACATTTGTTTTCCAGCTGGTCTTTCCAGAAGAGGAAATCTGAGATAAATATTTGTTGTCACTTGAAAAAAGAAAAGAGACCTGTCCATACTCCAAGTTCAATATCAAAGCACTTCATAATTACTAGTCAAGTGCAGGTCCTGTAGCCCATGACTTTTCAGCAGGAGCTCACGGATATAGTTAAATTTTAGAACAAGCTTTCTTGTAGACATGAAAATTAACAAAGGGGTTGCTGGAGTCATCCTTCACCTTCTGAAAGGGTGTTGTAGGACCTTTCAGCTGGACAATATCTCTGTATGCAGAGCAAGGAAATCCCACTTTGGACAGAAAAGACTTCTACTTGAAAACCCATCTTATCTTACTTCATAAGGCAGCTGGCTACAGGAGGAAACCAAGTCCTTTGTCAAGGGCAATGTCCAAATCTTCCAGCCAGGGCTACATCATAGCACCAATTTTCACACATTACTTCTCATTTTTCTGAATGGAAAATCCTCTCTTGTTCTCAAAGGGCAGCTGGCTGCCCTAGTACAGGAGGGCCACCAAAATGCGCTGTATGCAGAGCTGCCCAGTACATGGAAGAAACAAAGGGAAGAAGGAAAAATTTCTTCACTGACAAGCAATCTTGCACATTACTTGTAACAAAAGGGAGTAAACACTGTTCAGGCAGAAAGATATTTTTCAAGCTGACAGAACGGCTTCCAAGCATAGTACCTAGCAGAGCCTGGTCCAAGCACGCAACGAGCGCTCGCAAGGCTCTTTTCACTTACAGTAGAATAGATGGGGCCAGACAGTCTGGCAGCCTCACAAAGGCACAATGAGCAGGAGCCCTCTTTCCCTGTGTGCGTATAAACACCAGCACTCCACGATCTTTCACAGCAACGCGCCAAAGCAAACACCAAATTGACTGTAGTGTTTCAGAGAGATGGCCAAAGCTCACAGATATTTTCCATGTGATCCCCTGGAACAATCCAGCGCTTTCATTAGCACAAATGTGAAAATATGTGCAGTGGAGAAAAGAGAGATTAGTTTTAGAAAGTTTTAGAAAGGAACATAAACAGAAGCAGGTCTTAGCTTGGCCAGGAATTATTCTGATCCCTGTGAGAACAATGCCAAGGTTGAGTGCTGGGGTGCAGGACAGTCCCACCCCAAGCAAACCATCACTCTTTGTTTCCAGGTGAGGCTAACTGATAGCCCCAATGCCTAAAAATCCTGTCTTCCTTGGCACAAACTGATTTTCTTGAAGGCAGGTGATGCACTCACATCCTTCTGCTCAGACACAATCTCTGGTCATAAAATAGCAATGAGGCTGAGGCAATCAGATGGAGGATGGCAGCTGGGAGAGCCAGTCTTAGTGCACTTGATGTAAACAGCAGCAGGACCTGAAAAGCTGTGAGGCTCATCCCAAATGGCTCAGGAGACACTGATCATCCTGTAGGCCTTCAATGAATCTCAGCACCCTGTAGCCAGCTAACAGATGGTTAGATTGCAACCCAAAAAATGGCAGAGCAGTGTAAGTGTAGTACTGTGCAGCAGTGTCTAGCTGTGATTCATCATTTTTGCAGTCTATTTTTGCCACAGACTTGGCTTGAAGTCCAGTTTCACAAATGGTCATCTTCAGCTGGCAATCTGTGGAGCCATGGGATTGGGAGATATTTCCAGGGGGCTCTAAAAAACTGACTGTAAAACCACTGTCTGAAAAATGCCTCTTTGAAACCCAATACCAGGTGAAGCACTCACCTTAAGGCTGTTCCTACTGTTGCCCTGTGTTTCAGTGGCACAAAGATGAATTTTCATGGAGCTGTGGGAGGAATCAATTTTAAAACTGGTTAAAACAAATGAACAAAAAAAGAAGGATTGCTTTTAACCTGAACTGGTTCCCCTGATGATCTGCCATGTAGCTGTACCAGACCTTTGCTGGCACCACTAAAGTGATTTGCAGAGTGAAAGGAAATGCTCCTCGAATTGCATTCTAAGGAAGGTTGCTGCCAGTAGGCTGCTATGGCCCACTTTCCAATGGGAAACCTCTGACAGCTAGGTCTGTAGTTTCAGCTGTCCAAGCACACTGAAACTAGCTCTAGCCAAGCTAAGTCAAGGACCTGAGCTGCTCTTAGGCTTACCTGTAGCTCTCTCTTCCCACAGCTGAACAGGATCCACCACCTCCTCTCTTAGGGCAAACAATCCATCCATGGAGGACATCAAGATTTCCCAATTAAGATTTTATTTACTGGCCTAAACTCTCACTTAAAAACATACATTCGCAAGACTCACAAGACTCTCATACCACTATAAAGTGAAACTCAGGAGAAGTTTCCCAGAAGACTTGTGACTCTCATGTGAAACCACCCATAAAGAAGATTTAACAGTTGTTGCAATAAAAATCTTAAGCAACAAAGATAACTGCACCAGGCTCAGCCTCCAGCACACTAGAACCATGCATAAGGTTTCACATGAAGGTCATGAGAGGCTTCAAATGTTTCAAAGTTTCAAAAGAGATATCATAATGGAGAAACAAAAGAAGGGACATCTTGTGTCTGCCTTCTAACTCAAGGGAGTCTGACTTGCCTGTGTGGGGTGCATTCAGCAAAAGCAAAAGCTCCAACAGCATTCCCTTGGAGGTACCTTCAAACAGCATGGACTTCCTGGTTTTGACAGGCAATTAGATTATTCTCGGTGGAGAAAGACTAAGGACAGCACTGAGAGGACGGACACAAGACACTCTCCACAAAAATTAGCCTCTGTAAATGCTATCTTCTCCAGGCCAGAGTACTGTAATACTTTTGTTGCAATTACAGCAAGGACAAAGTTTAATCAACTTATCTATTAATTTGTCAATTTATTTATTAATTTTTTAAAATAAACTTGTCTACTAATTTATCTTAATATTATATTTTTTACAGGGAAAAGTCCTACTCTGTTCATATACTGTCCATTTTTACATTTTGAATGCAACATAAGATGAATTTTAAACCTAAGATCATTTCATCCAGCACCTTGCTTTTCAGAAACCCTATATCTGTGTCTTCAATATTGCATGACACATGTATGTTTTATGTAATAAGTACAGATCACTGAACACCTGAAAAAGAAAAGCCCACATCTTAAAGTAATATATTAAATTCCAGTTACACCCTTTCAAAAAGCCTGCAGCAAAATGAGAAGAGCAGCAGATGCAGATGTGAAAGGGATGGTCAGAAGAATGGGTCACCTGAAAAAGGGAGACTAAATATGGCTTGGAAAAGAAGGAGACAACAGAGCAGAATACAGCAGACAGCTCAGTGTTTATGAAATAGAAAAGGTTAACAGATAACTGTTATCCATTGCTTTTCTTAACACAAGAGTAAGAAGGCACTAAAAGAAAACATCAGGCTGAAAGTTGATAAGCAAGAACAAAAGGGGACTATTTTGCAAAACCACGTGAGAGCACTGTGTGATGCACCACCATGGGATGGTGTGAAGCCCAAGGCTGTCCAAAGGAAGGTTCAGGAAGTGATTAAAAAGAGTTGTTAAATAAAGGTGCCTTCGGGACTTTTGGACAGGCACAAACATATCCCATAGCCCAGAACATCCCAAGAAATGCAGGATGCAAGGATCAGAGCCAGTTACAATGTGACCAGCATTGCCTTTTTTCTAGCTTTTCTTCTCCAAGCACTTGCTGTCGGCCACAGATAGACAGAGGGAAGAGAAGGCTCTGGGGAGCTGAAAGGCCCTGCTCTTGTATTTTCCCTTCAAGATTAGTCTGCTTGAGTGGCAGGCTCTGTCACTTAGCCAAGCTTCAGAGGTGACAGCATGAGGCAGGCTGAGAAGAAGCACCACAACACCTCTAAATGCTTCTAAGAAAAACGATCCCTCTTTCTTTATTATGATATAGCCTGTCATATAATAGCAATAATCACAATTGCTTTGTAATATACTTGGAGCAGCTTTGGAGATTGATTAAATGCTCCAGCTTCCCTTCAGCTTTAATCAACCTGAGCAGCTGTTTATCGCTCAGAATACTTTAGATCAATAGAGCTTATACCTTTAAAATAGTATGGTCCACACCAGCTCCCTTGGAGCTGTAAGCAGTGATTACAATAAGATTGTACTCTGTAGAGCTAAAAGTAGGTGTTATAAAATTGAAAAAAATCACCTTAGCCAATAACATCAGATGCTTTTGAAAGGCAGTCTTTCCTAATTTCAAATTTATCCCAAGTTCTTTGCTAAAGGAGGGTCTGGAAAGGTTGTGAGAAAAGTTCTGCTCAGACCCTGCCACCATCTTGGACAACAGAGGCAGGAGACAGCTGGACACCAGCCCCAGACCTGTTCTCCAGGAGTCCAGCAGCAGAAGAAAGACCCAGGGTAAGTCCTAGCACAAATGAGAATACCTCAACTTAGATGGCAGTACAGGGACTGAAACCTTCAGTTTTAAAGATTCTGTGTAATACAGCTATGTCTTGTGACTGTGTCAGCAAGCAGTTTCTGAGGCATTACACCAGTAAAGCTTTAAGCATATTTTCATTCTATAAAAATTAGCAAAATCATAGCAAAACAGTGTGAAAACTTCTCAGACGTTCACGGGTTCAGGACCTCACTCTGTGTTGATCATGGCGCATTAAGGGAATGAAAGTTGAACTGCAGGCATAAAATCATCAAATCCAGACAAAGCACACTGGAAAAGTTCATTTCATCATACTGCCAGACAAGACAAGACAAACTCTTGGCTGGTGCCTTGAAAAGACAAATATTTGGATAGGAAAAGAAAAAGCAGTTCAAGTCACTACTTCTAAAATGATATGTTATGGAAAATCATTGCATCACTTTTACTAGCAGTTCACAGCTACTCATTAATTTTGCAAAATTGCAGTAGCTGCTGCTTTCTGAGGTCTACTGGGGCAGCAAGGCATCTTGCCTGCTCATAGGGGAACAAAAAAGCAACACCCAAGAGAACTGCCACATGAAAAATAGTATTTACATGGAAGGTGACAAGACTTGGTTCATTCTATACACATCTAGGACCTGTGTTTAAAAGAGACAGCACTGGGACTGTTTTTTGCACATGCACAGCAATACAGGCCCTTCTCCACAGCAGGGAAGACACTGTAAAGCAGTATTAATGTCATGTTGTGTCAGCAAACACAGCACTTCAGGACTCAGGACCCTTTTAGGTGGTCCAGCCCTCTAACCCTCATCTGATCCCAGCACTAGGCAGAGAAATGAGAAAATTGTCAGGCAGAATATGCCACGCACTACATTTGCTTTGTTAGACGCTGAGGCATATTAAGTTAATGATCATTAAAATCCAATTAAGAACATGGTGAAAAACACTCTGGGTGTTTAGAAGGGCCCCAGCCTTCCAGTCAATCAGGCAAAAGAAGAAGAAAGCAGATAGAACAAGATAAACACATCCTGTCATTGCTGTTGCCATTCAGAAGAGGAGGAATGCTGGATAATCTAGAGCTTTTCCACTCTATTATATTTTGCTGTTTTTCTCAGCTGCATCTGGAATTTCAGCTGTTAAAAAAGAGGAGGGAGATGAGGGAAGATGGGCTCTTCAAGTTATTTTATAAACCCAGCAAACGTTTCACACGTTTCAATTTCTGCTACTCTGTGTTCCTTTTCACACTGCTAACCACTTAAAAGCCTCTTGCAGGGAAGAAGCTACCAGAGAAAATAGTTTTGGATGCTCCTTGTTTATTATATGCAGATTAAGCAGATCTTATTAACTCAGTCTTCATTCTTCCTTCCTAGGTAGCAGTGCTGTGATATTATTTGCAAGCAGCCAAGGTAATTACCATCCAGCAGGGTCCAATTGTTTTCAATTAAAAGCTTGACTGAAGTCTTTAGTTTTTAATACCATTGTGACCATCTGCTTTCACCGAAGTTCATCAGCAAAGGCACAGGCCTCATTCTAATGCTGCTTAATTATATAGAGGAACTTCTTTTTTTTGGTCAGGGGTTCATTTTTTCCTGCTAAAGAAATGGGCAGCAACAGGGCTGCCTGGCTTCTCTAATAGCCTGCAGCAAGATGAAGTATCCAGGAAGATCATTACCTTCCCGGGAGATCCAGCTGTTATTGCACTGACAAAAAGATCCAGGGGACCAACAGGAGAAAGCAGTTAACCTCAGCTGCCCTCCTCCCATTCAGGCACTTGCCTCCTTTTTCTACCAGCAAATCTGAAGGGGCCACAAGGAAGAGGATTTAATCTAAAACAGAGAGTACGATCCTCCCCTGCTGATTAGATTTTCAGACTTGATTCCGGGCCAGGAGCGCAGGCAGGCTCTCCTGCCTAGGCACACATCCCCTCCTCCCTGCACATGCAGTGAATCTTTTGCAGTCCTCTATCATCTCAGATCTGAGGATCTTCAAATCCCTTACGGGCATTCATTAAGCCCCGTGCAATCCCCAGGAGAGGTAAGTAAATATAATTTTCCAGATGGGGAAATTAGGGCGGCAAGAGGTTAAGTGACTAGCCTGAGGCCGAACAACAAATAAGTGGCAGAATCAGCATGAGGATCTGCCAAGTCCCAGGTTTAATGAAAGTCTCTCGAGTACTCAGCTCCAGAAAAGGAAAAGCAACACCCCAGCCCTCAAATCCTCAGGACACTTAACTCATTTACTGCAGCTCTGCTTTATATGTGCCAGTGCTAATAAGCGTGACTCTTAACATTTCCAACTGCACTGTGCACAGAAAGGCATTTTGTAGATTTAATGCAGGAACTGCTGTCTCAAGGCAGGGAAGCATGCTTGATGTTGTTCCATATCATCAGCCCAGGCAGGCACACAGCTTCCTTACGGGTGCCTGCTGCCATTTCTGTCACACACAGCTATTTCCAAGGATTGGCCCCCTGAGAGGCAGGTACTTTGCCAAGCACCAGTTAAAGAGGAAAAATAAGAGGTACAACATTGTCAAAGCTGAGGAGATGTGCTGTCTTGCTCTAGTGGTGGTTCAAAACCCTGAAATAAGAAGCCAGAGGGTTCTCCATCCTCTAGGCTGGCCACATAAGTAAATCTATCACTCCACTAAATCACACAATTGTTCAACCAAGACTCTCTGTTCCTCACTAATCTTCAGGGAGATGGGAGGTTGGGTTTCACCCTTGCCCCAGGGATGCCTCTCTCCTTGGCACGTGTTTCCACTCCCAGAGTTAGTCCCAAGCAGCTTTCCATCCCAAAGGCCAGCAGTCCTGCTCTGCCATGGTACAGAAGAAGCACTAAATCTACATCAAGACTGTTAGACAGCCAAACCCAGGTCATTTATGCTATACTGAGACCTCTGCAGCTCCTCTGCAGCAAAGGCATTGAAGCAACTGTAATCTGACGCTTGGGAGATAATTACTTCAGCAAATGGTGTAA
Source organism: Erithacus rubecula (assembly GCF_903797595.1). Taxonomy (NCBI): domain Eukaryota; kingdom Metazoa; phylum Chordata; class Aves; order Passeriformes; family Muscicapidae; genus Erithacus; species Erithacus rubecula. The sequence continues at coordinate 73,074,213 of NC_136685.1, forward strand.
ATTACTTCAGTATTTTGAAAGGCTTGAGGTGTTGCTGCTCAACTACCTTCAGCTATTTGCAAATGTAATGCAATTTGTTTCCATACAGATTTCTTTTAAAGCTGTGTGTAGTATGTGTCCTAAATACATAATTACACACCAGAGTATAATGGCTCATTTGGGTTTATTTTGCAACCAGCATGCAGTTTAAAAGCAAATTCTGAAGGAACATGCAGCAACAAACATGCAGCACACATTCTGGTTTCTTACACTTTCACTCCAAAGATGCTCCCAAAGACCTATACCTGTCAGAGACACAGACATGAAAAAGTGAGAAGTAAACCCTTTCTTAAGAATTACCTTGAAGGAAACATAATGACCCTGTTATGAAAATAGTCCAGTAAAAACATTTTTGACATGGGTGTTCTGTGAATTGGATGGCCTAGGAAATTAGTAATAAGATTTTGCATTTTTCTTTCTGTGTTTGAAACTAATCTGTGCTGATAGCAATTCGGCATAGCTATTCCAAAGAGTTTTTCAGTGACCTATGTAAAATCATCTGGCAATGTCCAATTGGGCAGCTCTTAAAGAGCTTTGTATCCACTGCACAAATTACAGAGAAATTTCAACTCTTTTCAAATATACTCCTTATAAGCCCCCCAAAAGATGGTTTCTAGCAAAAAGTCCTTCTTTGACATGAGCAATAATGCATCAATCAGCACATGCAAGGTTTAAATGGTAGTCGGACTGATGGGAGTAACCTGGGGTTCATCTTCATGAGTACTTCAGACAGCCACTCTCACTTAAGTTATCAGTAGTTAGAATAAGTTGCCTTATTCACTAATTACAACCAAAATATTTGGACTTTTTTCCTTCTTTTGTAATTCCCTGATTTGCCCTAAGACAATGAACTGCCTTTAGATAGGAGTGCATGACCATCAATGCTTTTCCTCACATGTCCCCAGCAAGCTCCCAGCAGCATGAACAGCTCTAGGTCCATCCTGCTTAATTTGAAACATTTGAAATTGCTGAAATCAGGTACCATCTGCATCAAGGACCAGGTGCTTTCAAAGGACAGCTAAGATCCACATCTCCCATCAGAAGCATCTTTCTTTCTCGATCAACTACAGAAAGGCTCCCAATTCTGGCAGCTGAGTTAATTGCTCAAATAAAAAAATAAATTCTGCCTGTTTGAAACTACCTGTTAGCTGTATTTAAGCAGAGGAGCTACTGGATATAAGAAGCTCCCTATATTAAAGATGAGAGGGAGGAAAAGATCTTGCTTTCTGCTTTCTGGTCACTGTGCATGTAGGTCAGTGAGGCAAAGCACGACTTGAGATATTGTGGCTCTGGAGCCCAGTGAGCAGACAAGGCCTGCACACAAAATTCCATTAAGTATAACTACAGTCTTCTCAGTTTATTTCTGGAAATGCAAAAAAAGTCTGACATTGAAAAGGCAACAGTTCTTTGATGAAAAGTAATAATCTCCATCAAGTAAGACAATCCTATTTTCCTGCTAGTTTCAATCTGTTTTAATAAAAAAAATCCATTTTTCTTTCTCCAAATATAATTTTTCTTTCTCCTTGCTATTTTTATTAATTCAATTAAAATACCAGAGAATTTAAAAATAAAACTATATGGAGAATTACTCACAGCACTGGGATTTTCCCAGGTGATCTGCAGCACCTCTCTGCTGGAGCTCCAGAGCATGGAGGGCTTCATTCATTTGCCTTCTTTCAAGTCACACATTCACTGGGTCCAGATGGAATCTGAAATGTCACTGTACACATTTGAGGTGAAAGGGCCGGAATATAAGTGTTCAGATTCTACCACACTTTTTCAGACCTGAGGAAAAATGAGATTTCCAAATGCATCTGTATTATAACAACTCCATTATATCTCAGTCTGTTCTTTTTAGATCTAAAAACATCCAATTCAAGTAGGGAGGCAGCTGAGCCTAATGAGATGAATCAGTGGCAGAGGACCCTTTGGCCTCAAGACAGGAGAGTGTGCCACACCAGTCAGCCAGCTCAGGGAAGGCTGGCTGCTCATCTAGGTCTTCAGGGCTGATCTCTCTATTTTTGTTTCTTGAATTCTCATAACTCTTCCCCCCAAGTCAGCTCCCAACAAATTTTTTTACAACCAGTGTGGCAAAATGTTTCAGATTTAACTGCTGGTTAAAAGAAAGAAAGGCAGTATCTCATGCTTTGTATGTTTTTTCCTCTACACAAAAGGAAAAGCTTCCTCATTTTTTTATCCTGTACTTATCCCTTCTTAAAGCACCCAGACAGCTTAAAGACATAGATGTAGAGTCTGAGTGCCCAGAATCTATGTGAAAAACAATATTATCAGAGGATCAATCTGAAAACCTGTATTTCAGTGAGCTTTGTGCCATTTCCTGAATAACAACTTCACATCTCAGGTACTGTCTTATAATTATGAAAAATATAACTTGGTATAGAATGCACTGTGTCAGCTTTGATTATGCCAGCAGAGAAAGACATGGGATACAGAGGGAGAATAAAGGAAGAATGATGGCTGTCTACTGGCTTATCAATTTACATCTCTCTACAGTAAATCTAAGTCCTTTGTGCTGTCAGTCATGCACTCCTCCAGCAGTGATTGCTGGAATATGAAAATCACAGCTTTGAGTTCCATGTGTTCATCCACATAGTTGCACAGCCTCTGTGGGTTTATTGCTTCAGTGGCTGCAGCATCCCCCATCAGCATGGGTCCTGTGATTTGGGGCTTCCTGTTTGCCCCCACTATGCAGCTTATGTGCAACAACCTATACCAGCACTGTGAATCACCACCTTTTCAGTTCAGATTGAGAAGGAAAGTGGGAAAAACCCTCAGGAAACTGTAAAGGTAACAAATGATCGTGTGTTAGATGACCTATTTCAGGCCTAGAAATTGCAATAATGTGTTGTGATTGTGGCTAAAAATAACACACCTCCTCATCAAATATTTACTGTAACATAAATAACCACCTAGCCAACATCATGCTTTTGAACACATTGACAGAAATTGCATATTTTCAGCTGAAAGGACTGGAAATTAATGAAGACAAGAAGACATGAACAAAACCACCTCACTGCTGCCATCACCCCTATAGCAATTGTCAGCAGCAAAGAGCAGCTTCCTGGAAATTTCAGAGGCATGGAGTTCAGAAAAAAAAAAATCATGCTTGTCACTGGTACAACACATGGTTATGCACACACACACTCCACAACTAAATTTTCTATGAGCTGAGCAGTAATTTAGGACCTCACCATCCCCAGATCCCTCCCATCAGGACCCACAACCAGGAGAATGTCAGCAATGTTTCTTGCTGTTGTAAAACACACATGGTCATGGAAAAGTGTTTTTACAAACTTTTTATGCACACTGTGAGGGTAAACCTCCACCATGTAAATTTCCCACAGGGCCACAGGTAACTGGCAAAGAGGAAGAAAAGAATCAGAAACTATCCTTTCTCTAAGAACTGGTCTCAGCTATTTTCCTACCATGGAGCTAGCATTAAAATTTGTAGCAGAATACCAGTCCTCATCCAAATACTTGAATACTATATATGTCTCTAATGGGATAAGAATTGTGATGCAAGAAAAACAAAAGCCACTGGAAAATACGGAAGGATAACAAATTATTGCTGATTTCCTGAACTTACGTAAGTTGATCAGAATCCCTTAGAAAGCTCTCCAAACAATGTTTCTGTCTTAAAATTTCTGCATTTAAAAAGAGAAAACTGTCATATTCATGTACTCAGCTTTTGAGCTGCATTCTGTAAGGCAAGAACGATTCTTCCAGATCAGCAAATCTGTACAATATGGCAGTGTTTGTTCCCACACTGAATAAAACATGGTCTGTCCTATCTGATCATTTATTAGACTTGGCATTTTTTTCCCCACTATAAGCATTCCTAATAGCATTGGACCATTTTCATCATGAAGTAACAAGAACATGAAATCACTCCTTGTCTTTAAAGTAAACACATACACTGGTGTTTTGGGGATTTACCTTGTGTTGAGGCTGAAGTATCTTAATGTTTGGCACTCCTTGAGGCTACTACCACAGAAGGTTATTTCCTCCTTGGCATCTCATAAAATCCCAAAATGCCCATGTCTGGGAAGAAGCAGTACTACAAACAAGTAAAGGACAACAGAGAGAAAAGGCCCATAATATTTTCACAGTTTACCCTTAATTTTAGCTGGGAAAGATACTTGAGTCCTGCAGTTTAATTTGAACCAGTAAGGGGAACAACATTTGTTATTGGAAATAAATAACCCTAAACAGTATTTGCTCTTTTTGCAGCTCCTTAGACCTGTGCATTACCTCCACTCAAAAGCCAGTCTCCCTTAAAGCAAAACAATCACCCCCTGAACCATCACAAATAACAACCCTAGGATTAACCTAGGGTCCACTGGAGTCAGCAGCCTGTTAATGACAATGGCCAACTGAGGATGTTCAGGAAGCAATAAAAGAGAAAAGGAAGGCTACAGTTATGGTCTTGCATTTGTCTTTCATGTTGGGCACCATTTGAATGAGACTTAATTTTTATTTTAAGCTGCTTCCTGCTAAAAATGCCCTGGTGAATCAAAGGTAGAACTCAGAATATAGCACAATGAATTTCTGGTCTTGAGTTTTGACCACTAGGCTTTGACAACCTTGCCAAAACCCTGAAGATGTATCTGTGCCTATAACACAAGCAAGTCCATTAGAATGCTCCTCTGTCTTTCTCCTACTGCATGTTCTTTCACCTCTTAGAATGTTTTTGCATGAGAAGTACTTGAATGACAGCCCTAGCAACAGCCTATCACACCACAGTAATAAAGGATTAATTACCTCCATCATCAGCACTCTATTATTATTTGTAGCACCAAGTGCTTGCTCTATTTTTGTGAGCTACAAATTCCTGGGAACACCGAGAAGAAGACACTGTATTAATTCAACAAGTCTGCTAGCCTGCACCTGTGTTTAATTAGTTACTCTCAAATCAGACCTGCAGAGCCAGGAGCTGCAAGAGAGAGCACTGCTGACTGCTGGCCTGGCTGGGCTGCCAATGTAATTAATTGCATTCTTACTGTGGCTCTCTCCTCTGTGCAAACAAAAAAAGTTAATCATTTACTGGGAAAGTCTGAGCTGATGCTTCTCCACCGTTTGAGCCAGTGTGCATAACATTTCAATAAGAACATCCCCCCATCCCTCATGTTTACTGCTTGCCTCCCAAAATGACATGCTGACCATGTTTATGCTGCTGGAGATCTCCATGGAGGCAGGGATAAAGAAGGTATAAAGAACAAAAAGAAAAAAAAAAGGAAGTGAAAATCTGAAGTAGAAAAGTGCTGACCACAAAAAAAACCACCACACAGTATCTGTCCCTAACCAAAGGCTTCTTTGAGCAGAGGTTTGGCAAAATGACAGCTAATAATCTGGCTTTGTTGTTTCTCCTCTTGCCTTCAACTTTAGTGCTCATGTAAGCTTCAAGCTATTTGTACACAATCATGGTTGTATCCCCAAAGAACACTTTCAGAAAGAGGTGTGCATCATTATTGCTATTAAATGCATGACACGGAGACAAGCAAATATCATCTCCAGAGTCTCCACAGAAACCAGCAGAAAAGCAAGGTGCACTGCACCTTTGCATGGCTGCTGTTTCCAGCACAAGAACACTCCTCTTTTCCAGGAGCTCAGGTGACAACAACACCAGAAGACTGGCAAGAAGCCACTGCAGAAACAGAGGTTTAGGCATGGAGATGATACCTTCAAACCCAGCAGTGCCTGTGGAGCATGTCTGAACAGACAGAACGGGCTGCAGGTCTGAACAGGAGCCTTGCAAAGGAGCAGGTTGGTTATTGCTCGCAGGTCTGCCTTCTGCTCCTTCTTCCAAAGACAGCCAGCACCTTTTCCAAGTGGCATAATGGGGCTGGAGCAAGGACAAGAGGGAGAGGGATGGCAGAGCTAGGCAAGTCTGGAAACAAGGAGACAATTCTTTTCCTTGCTTGCTGGAATAACCTTCAGGGGTGACATGAACTTTTTTACGTATGATTAGACTTCAAATGGACTGTTTTGCAAAGGGGGAAAAAACACTCCACCAACAACAACCTTTGAAATTTACGAAACACACTATTTAGAAATGATGGGCTTTCTTTTTAAATTGTTTTATTTCCCTTTTTGAGAGCAGCCTGGTACATCTCTTTAAAATTAATGGCATATACTTGATCAAAAATGCTAAAATGCTGGTTCCAGCAAATTACACAGATAATTAAGTCTAATTTCAATAATGCTCTGAAACACTACTAATAAATCTTTGGGCTCATACATTCCTTGAATATATACAAGCTACTTCATGAGCACCAAATTCTACCCTTGCAGCTCCTTTTCTGTCAAGCTTTGGCAACCCCAAGCTAAATTCTGCTGTCAGTTATATCCTGTAAGTCTGGAGCGATTGCTTGTCCTCGGTGGCATAACTCAAGATTACAGCTGTGTAAATGAGCACAGAATGTAGCTTGAGATGTTGTAAATCTGACCTTCAGCTTGCTTCCATGAAAGGGGAAAACCCAGGAACTTGTTTTCACATTCACTAAGCTTCTTGAAAAACTACCCTGCATAAATATTATGATTTCAGTCATAGACATAGCAGATTTAAAATGGAGTTAAACCTGCCTAGTATCTAGGCCTACTGGGAGGGGGAAAGATGACAAGTGTAATATTTATAAGCTACCACAAGCAATGTTTGCTTTTAAACCCTGGCATGCTCTTTGGCCTGCTACCATGGCACATTGAGACCTTCAGCTTATTCTAGGTCAGCGCTTTACCTCAGGATACTGCAGCATTTTTTCACCAGCAGCACTTGAATGCTGGTCACCCAACCTCCATGGACACAGATCAACAGCCTCCCAACACACTTAGGTGGATCTCTTGTTTTTGGGGGGAGTGTCACAGAATTGGTGCCTCACAGACCACACCTGGAGAGTGTGAGACTGCTATGGACCATTGCTCCTACTGACCTCCCTGCTCCCCTGGAAAGCTGACCCAAGGCATTTGGGGCCATGTCTTTGCATGGGGGTGGATGGGTTCAGTCCTAGCATCCCCATTGGATTTTGCACTGGCTCAATTTGCCTGTGCAAAAATTCCCACAAGCAGACAGGAACAGGGAAGAAATCTCCCTTTTTGTTCTGACACCTCAGGACTAGCAGGCCCAGCAAATAAGAGAGACCCACTCTTTCCCAGACTCCTTTTTTCTCTGAATGGTATTATAGATGACTTGTCAGGTAGAGGGTATGGTAATATACTTACCAATAGTGTTAGAAGAAAGAATATCACAAAAAACAGGCCTCTAAACAAAACACCAAAAAGACAAGGGAAAATAATAACTGGAGCACCTTTTGTTCATTGAAGCATAAGTTAATTAATTAATGATTTTTCTAAACTGGTTTTGGAGAAAACATCATTTGCTGAGGTGCAGTACAATCCTTGCAGGGTTGCCATTTGCAGTTGTGAAAGCATCTCTCCGTTATTACCAATATCCATGTCTGAAGGGTTAGCTGGTTTCAGACTAGGGGAAAAAAGCCCACCAAAATACTGCCTGGTAAGTACCCCTATACATGTTGATTTTGATTATCACGTTATCTCTTTGCTTGGATATGTCCACATAACATTCAGAGATCTCTATCAGGCCACTAAGTATAACAAATTGCTGGCCTAAACATTTCCGAATTTTAGCTGTCTAAAGAATAAAATTATGGCTTTGTACTACAGCACACAGCTGGACAAAGCTGGACAAAGATGCATATATCAGTGGCAGCAAAGATATTTATCTACAGATGAAAAGCTTGCAGAGGATATGTCAGCATTTTATTTGCTTCTAGACTGCATTATCAATCTCTGGCATTACCCAAACTTAAAAGTCATTGCATTATGCAAAATACTTTCAAACAAGCAGCATCTCTTGTCTTCATTTCTAACTTTCTTAAAGCATAATTTGATGCATTACCATAAATGAATGAAAGAGCCACAAAATATCAAAATGAGAAGGGAGAATGGATCCGAGTCTGATGACCTGTAATTTGTCTGCTATTGGGGGCTGCTTTTAAAAAATGGACCAAACTCACTTTGTGCTGATTGCTAATTTAACCACTTTAAATATTTTAATAGATAATTTCCATTTTTCTTTCTATATTACGGAGTGAATGCACTTTCCATTTTGATTCCCTAACTGAAAAAGCAAGGGAAGAGTGTTTGAAGAAGCCATTTCAGAAATATATCAGTTCAGGCACATACCTGGAGACAGCAGAAGTCACTAGCACCATCAACAGACTACTAGGAAACTCCATCTAAGGACCTGTATTAATGATAAGAAACAAGAAGGAATTTCTCTTTACTCAACAGTGAGCATAGTTTCTGTGGTAAAACCTTCCAAGCACATGGTTTGTTCTGGAAACAGTGGGATCTGAAATAACTTTTGTAAAGAGGGAATGTTTCTGTGGAATTGGAACAAAATTATCCACAGGTATTTAGACGAATAAAAAAAAAAGTCAATAATAAAATAACCTAGATTTAATTTATTCTTTCTCCCTCTCCTGATTTCCACTGTCTTATCCCTTCTCCAGGGTTTGTCTTGAGAAAAGTATCACTGTAAACTGATGTGTTTGGTGTAGAATAATAAATTTCATCCAAGACCTTTTGAGTTACAGGTCATTTAATATAGTAACTGTGGGCGAGTCCCCATTGTGCTCCCACTGATGTCAATGAGCATTTGCTGGCCATGAGTTCAGAAATGAGTACCAACTCTGGCTGTGAAAGATCACTGCTAATCTAAATTTGTCACACTTGCCACTGCCTGTACCTCATTTTCTGGGTGCCCATTTTCAGGCTCCCAGAGATTAATTTGCAGAGCAGGCAGGTGCTATTGGAAACAGGGAAGATCTCTGCTTCACATGCTGAGACTCTTGCTGTTTGGATGCATTTGCTCTCCTACACTCACAGCCCTTGTGAAGAGCTCTTCACTTCTTCCATCCTAAATGCAGGCAAGTAAGTGCAGGTGCAAAGGGAGAGCTTATCTGGTTATGGCCTTCTGTCTGCAGCAGAGTGGCAATACTCCAGGGAAGCAGAGAATATAGAAAAAAAAAAAGGAGACAAGAACTGGGAATTTATACCCAGGACAAAAGAAAAAAAAATGCACCAAAACCCAAACAAAGAAAGCAGCCCTTTTATCATTTTGTGCTGGCAGAAAGCTGGGTGCAGACACTGTCATTTGGTTCTGGCTCTGGTAGGATTTGTATTAAAACAAACAAAATAAAAAACTAAAGAAGCCCCAAGAAAGCACTTCTATCGTTTCAGTAAAAACCAACCATGACCTCTTGTGTCTGGCTAACTTATCAGGTGGAAAATATTAACATCATGGAGCTCCAAGCAATTTCAACATAAAGCAAGGTCCTTGAGTTCCTTACAGGGACCTGCCCAGTTAGTTGACCCTCTTTTTTTTGATTTTTCTCTCTACAACTAAAATTTTAGGAAACAAAAGGAATAAGAACACTTCAGTGCACCCAGTCAGCTGTAAATAGACAAAGGATGAAGATGCTCTGCTGAGAATGCCACAGGGAGAAAATGACTGATCCTCTGCAGAGTCCAAGGAACCCAAAACCCCTACTGAATAGTGAGAGTGAAAAATAAAGAGATAAAATAAACCAAAGCCAACCACAAAGGATGTTTATCTAGCCAGGAAACGGCATCCATCCATAACCCAATGTTTCACTTCACAGTTCTGATATGTTTCAATATATTTTTGTCTCAGCTACACAATATACCATTCCTTAAATGCATGCATAGATATTAGTTCTAAAAGACTGGACAGTTTTCCTTGCCAGCTTTATTGTGTCAAATTTTTCCCATGTTTAAAAGGTCTTTCTCTGTTGCTGTGAGATAGACCTGGGCAAATAAAAATCTATCCCTGCCTGACTGCTCAGGGAAACACTGACCCTGAACAACAACCACATGCAAACAGTGTGGACAGCCCAGATTTCTCTCCTTTAGCCGATTTTGCTCTTGAAATATGGAAACTAGGTCATAATTTTGCAACAAAACTTTGAAGACTAAGATCTTCACAGGAGTCACTTGTAATTGTTAGACCAAGAAGAGCCTCTGGCACAGAGGTGGCCAGTAAAATGTGGACTCTGCAAACACTTAGGTGAGTGGTTTTTACTAAGTATAAGAGTTTTGGGAAGAACCCTGTTCCCAAGGACATCCATGGCATTTTTAATCTCAAAATTAATGGGGGAAAGATTTTATTTGATGGGTTTAGTTTATAATTTAATGTAAAAGGCCAGAGCTCAAATTGTTCTTTACTCATCAAAAATGAATAATACTAAGTGTGAAGTAGCACTAGATAACCAAATTACACATGCAAATAAAAACATTGTGATGGACTGCAGCAGTGTAAATGAAAAAAATTATTCACCTTCCAAGGGAAAAGAAATAGCTTTTAAATGAACCTTTAATTTAATCTATCCCTTTAGAATATTAGCTTAAGAGAAAACTTATTACCCCTTGGAAGATATACCCCTAATGGAGACTTCTCAGGTATCTCTCATAAAAATATTCAAAAGAGATATGAGCACACTTTCTATTTTTTCCATAAATGTCATCATTTATTTCTGGTAAATATTTTCCCTTGCTTTATCTCTGCCAGTTGGTATCACCTCAGACCAATAAATCTGTGCAGGAGTCCATAACTACTTACTACTCTCATTGGATTAGCAGTGATTACAAGTGACTGCCCCATAGATACACTGGATGGAGTCCAAACCCTTTCCTCATGGCATGTATGCCTCCTACCACTGCAGAATCCCCCAAGAGATTTCCCTGCTCTCAGGCACTATGGGTGTTCCTGGTAAATCAGGAAAGCACAAGGTTTGTCCCCCCTCTTAGGTCAAAGTGATCACTGAACATTTGTTAACAATGAGTTGTCCCGTTTTTAAAAGGTTCATCTTACATCCTAGGTTGCCTGTCTACATAAATCTGCCTGGATGACAGGCAGCAATCACACACACTAACCATACAGACCAGAGGCTAGGATAATTTAACATAGTTTCTTCAGACTGCCCCAAGGAGAGACAAAAGAATTGCCATGCCGTTTCCCAAATGGGAAGTGGCCAGTACGTACCAATACCAAGGAGGTCTTTTACTGCAAGTGTGATGAATGGCAGACACAGCCAAAGAAGCAGTGTCATATGAAGAAAATACTTTGCTAAAAAGGAAAGTACTAATTTCACCCTGGAGCTGCACTAAGCAGACAGGGTCTTGCAAAGCAGACAGTCCAAGCACAGGGGAGCAGCAGAGGGTAGTATGAAGGAATTCACTTTCCAAAGAAGACAATATTGGCAGTTGTGGGCTCAAGGCCAAAACAAATAGAGATGTGTTGATTTTACATCTGCCCACAGGCTGATTTTGTTGTGGGAGAAGAGAGCCTTAGAAACCTTGAGCTATTTTCCATGGCAGGAAGCCCCTGGTGATGATGAAAGTGCACAAACTGCCCACAGTTTCCTTGGGAGGGAATTGTCCCTAGGTTGCACCAGGTGTGTATTAGTCTGCTGGCACAAGGACCCTCTGAACCAAGACAGAGGATCTGAGAGGAAGGAGCAGGCTAGAAAGACGAAAGCAAGAACAGTTTCATGTGAATGTGGAGAAGGACAAAAAAATGAACAAATCCCACTTGACATGAACTACAGTGCCCCTAAGCAAAAGCCTAGCCCTACCCCAGGAGGACAGAAAAGCAGCTGTGACAACATGCAACAGTCAGACTCACAAACATCTCTTCAACTGGTCATAAGCAAGGAGTGTTCAAGGGAATCCCAGGAAAATATTTTTTCTGTGCCAGAGGAGTAGCCTTGAAAGAAAAAGGAGAATGAGAAGCCACAGTGGTGACTGAGCCCAAATAGCAATTGCATTGTTCTGTCTGGGAATCCTGCCTCTGTGCAAGTAACAATGTGCTCGGTGATCCTGAAGCTGTTCTCTAAACATGCTCTAGCAGTGATGCATTTGCACTGCTAAAGTTTGTGCTGAACACAGTTATTCATATAGGTGGAAAAAGTCAGACGAATGGATTGACCTTGGAACTTGGCCTGGAAGTTATTCTTAGTCTCCACAAGAAAAGCACTGTTCATTTTGCATAGCAAAGTCTAAGAAGTAAGCACGAGAACCCCAGGGATATGCTGGTGACTTGCTTGGGAGTTCTGTTCTCTTAAAGACACCTCAAGATCCAAACTGAGTAATTTCTCCCTTTGATACAAACATTCCCCAAGGCCCATAGGGGCATGAAATTAGATCCAGTACTTTTCCCAACACATTGCTGAGTAGATAGTCAGGAAAGTTTGGAGAACAGGTTCCACGTAAAATATTCACAGATTCAAGGAAAGCTAAGGCCTGGTCATGTGGTGCCTTCCACTTGGAAGTAGCTCTCCTGCCCTAAGATCCTCAGTGAAGGACAAATGCAGCAAGGAGAAATTGCCCTTGGACCCAGCTAAACCTGCTCACTTCTGGGTGAAGTGTTTCTGAAGGTGCAATCCTGTGTCCTCAATAACAGTGGCCAGTTTGTCATCTGAAAGGTGGGAAGTAGCTATCATCCAAACTGCTGTTATTGGAGTTATCCTGACTTGGATAACAGATGTTGCCATGAGCATGAAAGACACCAATGTGCAATGATCCCTCTCACCTTTCAATCCCTGTGCTAGCTTATTCTGTTGAATAAAATGCTTCAGTCTATGGACTTGAGCCTGAACTGAGTCATTAAGTATCTTCACTACAGTTGAGTCAATGTGGATACTGCCTTGAAACCTATCTCAAGTCCTTTTAAAGACCTCAGACCTGAACTTTGTGGGCACTATATTTATAATTGGTGCTTTAAATGCTGTAATCTGTAGCCTGGGTGGGAAGCCCACCTGCTTTCCAGCAAGGATTCAGAGAAAATCCCTGGTATATCTGCCCCTGGATTCTAGAAGGGCAGATGGGCTCCAGAGGACTCCCAGGGTGGGGATACAACACCAGTGACTGTGATGTAACAGCTCTCACCTGGGCCAGAATGGAGATTCATCTCCTTCCCAGGCTTCTTCTGCATCTGCTCTCCCCTGGGCAGCAGACCCAACACCTGGGTGACCAGCCCGAGGACTCACACCTGCACCACAGTGGGTGGTCAACACAAAAATCCCTACAGTGGCTGAGCAGCCAAGCTCACACCCTTCCAAGCAAGAGTCCCCTGCTGGCAAGCGGCACTCTAGAAACCTTCTCTGCTGCCTTTCCCCTCCCAATTCAGCATAAATCATAAATCAAAGGGAAAAAAAAGAGGTAGAAGCCAGTTAGCTTTTCTTCTTTGCTTACTCAACTGTCCCTTGTCCTTGTTCCCTTGCCAGAATGGGAAGCACAGGTTCCAAAGGCCCAGGGAGTTGCATCTGGTGTTGTCCAGCTCAGCTGGAAGCAGAAGAGCCTGATGCAGGTGGCACAAAACCTTGTCTGGGAACTGCAGAGCTCAAGACATCATTTGAAGTTGGCAGCTCCCCTCCAAGCTGCCCACTGTTTCCTTGGAGCAAGAGTGAGCATGGAACCTGCCCCAGGCTGGAATCTGGGATCTGCTCTCCCCTGTGTGAGATTCCAAAAAACAAAGGGAAAGAACCTGTAAGCTGTAGAAGGCCTCCTCATAAAGTCACCAAGAGAAAAAAAAAAATAAAATCAATTCATTGAAAATACCAAAGAAAGACCAAACATGTTTCTTAGCATTCCGATGCACAGTACTGTGCAATATATCTTCTGCAAGAACATTTTAACCATGCCTCTGTTGATGCTGCCTTGTGCCCCCTCTGGCTTATATTTAACTTTCCAGAACAGATCATACTCAGCTTTGGACACAATAAAACAAATCAGTTTCTTCCTTTTTATTTGTGTATGTCATTAACATTAAACACATGCTGCAATGACAGTGGAATTGGTGGCTGAATGGGATGTATTTTAATTTAAGTAATATTTCCATTAACCTAAAAGCTCTCCCTTAAAAGTCTGTACAATTTATTTATTGGAAAAAATCCAGAATAATTGTACTGAAAATTCTTCTTTGAATGATAATATGTCAGACTTTTAAAGCTCTCTTCTGGCAGCTTTTCTTTTTGCCTTTGAAAATTACTGACATAAGAATACATTTCTCAAAAGTCTGACGTGTGTTGAAAAAAGAGGAGAAAAGAAAAAGGAAGAGGGACTGCTGCAGAAATCCCACTAGGTGTAAAATGCCACAGCGCCAGATCTGTCCCCTTGGCTGGAGAAGTGCATCCCAGATTTGTTACTCGTTTATGTTGGGTTATGGAAAATGCAGAGGATTAAAAAGGCAGAGGGAAGCAGATGCCATGCAGGCAGAGACAGCTACAAGCCAATCTCCATCCCAGAGCACAGAGGCACTGCACCCAGCAGAAGAATGTGTTTGGAGGCAAAGCTCAGCTGTGGCAGCTGGGGCTGGGGCTGAGGGGTGCAGCTGCACTAGAGAAGGAGGAGGAGGAGCAGGGGGCATTCCTGAGCTCAGAGAACAGCAAAATCCACCGTGCAGAACAAATAAAAGCTGCACTGTCCTCCCACCCCCGTGTTTGTGCTCACTGGATTTGGAGCAGAGGGGGGCAGGGAGGGCTCAGAGCTGCCTCAAAGCCCGAGCTCAGCCTGCAGAGAGAGGCTGCTGCAGGTCTGCCCCTTCTGCTGCCCACGAAGGGCACAGCTCCCACTGTGTCTCCTCTAAGGATGTGCCATCAGGGGCACACAAACACACATCTACCTGTGCTTTTCTGTGGGCCAACAAACACATACATCTAGACAGTCTTCTGCCTAGATTTCTTTCAGGGAGGAGAGGGAAAATCAGAGACACATGACAGCTCTTGTCACGTCCCTTTGTGCTCCACTGATCGATGTATGCAATCCCTAGCAACTCCAATTAAGCAATATAAAGTGCCTAAATAGGGCAGCATGGAGCCTCCCCCAGGGAGCACAGCCCTGGATTTGGGATGCCACAGGTCAGACCATGCACGTTTGTCCAGCCTTTGCTTTCCCCAGCTTCAGGAGGAGGTGGTTGGGCAAACACAGGGGAGCTGTGGGTGTGTGAGGATGACTACTTCTCCCCTAAACAACAGCAGACTTCTGACAGACATCAGCACAGAGCCCTGTGAGCCAGCACAGGTGAGAGAGAGCTGGGGGCAGAACCTCTGGTCTCCTCTCATCTCTGTGGTACCTACCTACCAAAGCCAGCCAGCCCCAAGGCAGAGCCAAGGCTGTGTGTGTGAAAATCAGGCACAGCAGCCCAGCAGCACCCCAGGGCCAGGCCAGTACAGTCACACCCTCCACCCTGATACAGCTCCTTGGGGGAGTTTGGATCCACTCTGAGTACCTTGAGAAGCCCCCTTGCCTGCTCTGGCCAGCACGGGAGGATGCCCAACACCATGGCAAGTCTTCTCCTGGGCCGTGTAGGAGCTGGGTAGAGGGAAGGACTGCACTGAGATCCTGGAACTGGGAACTGGTGGGCACACTGCTCTCTTCTCTCCCTGCTACAGACCCAGGTTATGCAGCAGCAATGAGATCAGAATGCAGCAGCTCTCTCCCTTCCTCCCCTCCATCCACTGCCAAAACACCCTTGGCTGCACCACACACCCCTGCACTGCAGCCAGATGATTATTCATTTTGATTTAAGATAATGGTCAACAAGAGATCAGAAACTAATCGTACAAAGCAGCAACACCTCAGGAAAGCAGAAGTTACTTAGGATTTGGATATACTTTCTCCTGTCTCCACCCACAGTCTGTACCTCCAAGACAGGCTGGTTTCTCGAGCAGTGGAGGTGGAGCTGCTCCAGCAGCAGGTGTCCAGCAGCTGGAAGACTTTCCACCCAACTGTCTAGCTCAGTTGTGAGAACAACACTCCCATCAGCTCTGTACAGGGCCAAACAAAACCCATTTCTCTTTCTTGCCAACAGGGGATTTCTTCTGGAAGAGGACACTGACCCTGCAGTTTCACGGTACTCGCGAGCGGAAAAGAGCGCGCTCCCTCCCAGCCACAGCCCCAAGGTCTGTCTCCCTCCACGGTTAGGGAGGGTCAGGAAGGGCAGCCAGCCCTTCGTGTGTGGCCTGAGCCTGCTTAGCATCGTTCACCCTTCATCACTCAGCCGTGCCTCCCATCTGCACTGGCTCTAGATGTCTCTCCCTCCCCTCTCCTCCCCTGGCTTCTCCTTGCATAGGCTGATTATGTGATGCATCCAAAGGAAGACAGTGAAAAATACATTAATATTAACTCCTGCCTGGGCAGCTAAAAATGCTCACAATTCTTTGCCACCCATAGAGCTAAGCAAATCCACCTGCTTTCTATTACATGCAGCATACTCATGCTGACCTCTCCTTAGTCTTGTGTGAGGAAACATATTGCTGAGGCACAGCCATGCTAAATACCTGAATACAGAATGCATAGAAGGAAGTTGCTCTTATCACCAGCTATTCATTTCATAAGGCCTCTGCAAACAGATGAGGATTTTGCTTTTATATGTCTCATTTTTCTCATTCATGTATGGCCCTCTTTCTTTTTCCTTTGACTCCTCCTCCACTCCCAGCACTTCCCCATGCTGACTTCAGGTTTCAGCCATGATACAGTGGATTAGGTACAAGGTTGACTGGCAGCTCTTACAGCTGGGGAACTAATTCATACTGCTGCAGCTGGCCCGGCCTGTATCTCTGAAGCTCTCGTGGCACTTTTTTCTCCACCTGGAGAATAGCTATACTTACCCACTTTGGAAAAAAACCCATTATTTCCACTTAATACACCTAAGAATAGCATGGGGTGCTGTTAAATAGGAAACCTAATGTGACAGAGCATGTGTATGGACTGCTTTGCTTGGCCACACACAGCTCAAGGAGGGACATAGAGGATCTGCATCCCCTGGGACTGGTCTAAAAGCAGCAGCAGCAGCAAGAGGGCATCTGGAGGAGTCCATCCATCTCCCTCCCAGCAGGATGCTAAGCAGCTACACTAACAGCAGTTGACAGAGGGAAAGTTAATGGATGTGTGCATTAGCCTACATAAGCATGTTAAAGCTAGGAGGGCTCTGCAGAAATCAAAGGGGTTAAGTTTCCAAGCCTCCTGTTCCAGAGATCATGAAACCACTCCAAGGCTCAAGCTCTGTCATGGGATGGTCACAAAGAGACTTCACATCATCGTTTTTTTTTACCTCACTCATCAGTGCAAACTCTAATGTGTGTGTGCATACATGGGTGTCTCTGTACATGCTGCTCAAATTGATTTTTTAATTTATCCCCACTACCCCCAGAAACATGGGGCTATTACATGCAAGGGAGCTATTGCTTTAAACTCAGAAATTTTTATGTTTTAACTCACCCCTAATCTGTCCACTGGTCCAGGAAGAGTCACCAAACAGTTCACCATGGCTTGCCACAGGTCCAACACCAACCCCTGATAGATCTGTGCCATAGAACTGAAAAGTTATTGTGATGTTTTTTTCCTTGGCATAGGAAATAGGCACTGCTATTTGGCTTAGCAACAGATGCAGAGCCTCAAAGAAAATATTTCATGATAAACAAGAAACCTATGTAAACAGTGAGTGAGTATAGATATATAATTAATGATGGATGCACTTGGGACCAGAGCAAGGTATAGAGAACTTGGTTTTAGGCACAGTATCCAGAGGAGATACTTCCGACCTCTGGCATGTCCTCCAGGCCAGGTTCATTCAGCTCAGCTGTATCTAGGAGCTTAAACTGCCCTAGAAAGCTTGAACCACGTGGGTTGGGAATAGGGAGAGGGAGCAGGAGTAAAGCCAGACTGGGTGAGTGGAAAATCTCTCCTGTAAAAGCTTGTGAGACCTTTACGGATCATCATAATGGCTTTTTGTTGTTGTAGCTGCAGGGATCATTTTTTAAAACAAAGAGATAACGTTTGGTTCATTTCTTTCATTTTGGAAAAGGGCAGCTCCTAAGCCCTTATCGTTAAGAAATAAGAGCAGTGTTACATGTTCAAACAATTTATGTGAAGATCCTGCCATTTGTTATGGGAACAGCAAGTACAACTGCAAGTCCATTATCATCCCTCCCTGCCTCTGCATGCACAGCATGAGCAAGTGAAGAAGACTGAGGGTAAAAGCAATGGAGCCTGCAAAGTCAGTGACAAATATTCAGCACTTAAAACCCTCTTTGATGCTTCCCGCTCTGAAGTGAGGCTTTGATTTGGCCAGTGGTCAGACATGGACCCACTGATTTTTCTCAGTCTCCTCTCAGTCTCAAAAAATAGCAACCTCTTTCTGTGATGTGATGGCTGAGAAGCAAGTGACCCAACTCCACCACAGTACTCTGCTGATGGCCCCATGGGCAGTACTGACAGGAGGTGGGCTGCAGAACTCATACAGATAAGTTAATAGTGTTGGAAGGAGTTTCTGGACACCTGCCAATGTTGAAACCTGCCAGTGATATTGCCTTTTTACTTTAAAAAAAAATATAAAAAAATCACAAGGCAATTGGCATTACATTCTGGTCTTGTTTCCAAACCCACACTTCCTGTGACCTCCACTCCCCATCTCTTCACCCTCCCACTCACAGCTAATCTCTCCCTGCCTCTCCCCACTGCTCTGCTGTTTCTGCAGACAACACATTTATGTTGTGTGAGTCTGCAGCAGCCGACAGACCATTTCTCATAATAAACCACTCCTGGCTGCACAGCCAGGCTGGGCCCTGCCACGTGAGCAGTTGGGAATTTGTGGGTTTTCAAAAGAAGCAGCTTTGTACTTCACAAAAAAACCCCTACATCTCCTGTAGGGCAAGCACAGAGGGCTGGAAGGAGGACAGCAGGGATGGGGGGTTCTGGTCCAGCCCTCCATGGCATCCTGCACTGTGAGTGCTCAGCAGAGAGCCCATTGCAAGCAGAGAGAAAAAAAGCCACTTATTGATGGGCAGCAAGGAAGGGCAAGGCCCCTGCTGCAATTACTGAGCAAAGTTTAGAGGCCTTTAAACAAAGAGAAGGTTTCTGGGGAATGATCGTGACCAAAACAGCAATTAAGGATCCTCCTGAGAGTGCTCTAGCTGTGCCAGCACATCCCTCTGTTCAGTGCTTCTGCCCACAGACATCATGAGGTGCAGGGTGAGGGAGGGAGGAAGGAGGGAGAGGAAGGAGGGAAGGAAGGAAGGGAGGAGCAGCAGGAGAGCCACCCCACTGCCCCTGCCACCTCACAGATGTGGCAGTGCTCCCAGCACAGGGTTGGGGTGCAAAAAATCTCCACAGGGAGCATCACCTGTCTCCAGCATGCAGGGCTGTGATGACAGCTGAGGGGGCTGGCTGGCAGCAATGCCCCCTTCAAGCACCTCTGCTGAAGCTGGTGGAGCAAGAGACACCATGGCATCACTCCTGCCAGGGGTGCCTTAGTACAGCAAAACCAGCAAAGGTGGGGAGAGGGAACCTTGCCTGGGTAGGCAATGAAATAAAGCAATGCAGCAATGAGACCCTGGACTGATGGGGTGCCAGGGGACTGATGGGGACCCCCAAAGTGTGGGTCACACCCCATTATGGGCTCAACTGCTTTTGGAAAGAGCAGAGTGTGGAGGAAACCACATTCAGGAGCAGAAATCCTATGTGGGCAGCAGAGGAGCACCTTGCTGGGGGAAGAAAAGAGGGAAGTTGCTGTACTTGTTCACTCTAATTGCAACTGTGCCTTCCTCAGCCCCTCCTGCAGCATTCCTGTGCCTACAGTATCTTCCTCCCTCTGCAGAGGGGAAAGATTTACAAGCTCAGTTGGTATCATTCATTTCACTGGAAATTTAAGAGGGAACCACTTGTAAAAGTGTTAAAACAACAAAAGAAAAATGGCAGAGGGACAGGGCTGCCAGATATTGACAGTTACAGATGTCTTTATCTGCTTGAAACAGAACTGCACAGTGTGCTCCAGCCACCTGCACCAGCAACAAGGAAAGAAAGGAAAAAAGGGAATAATTAAAGGATGAACAAACCTCTTGGCTTGGAGAAATCCGTGTCCCTCTACACCTGAGCTCAAATGCTTGCTGCAGGTCCCTACAGCCCACCCTGTGCCAAAACAGACCTGTCATGAGGGGCCAACACAGCTACAATGCCAAGCCTGAGTACAGCGTGGTAAATTTTAAAGAAACTGAGATGTGGTAGAAAGTAATAAAACTGTGGGAACACAAACTTTTCTCTCTTCTGGCTCATCTGTTGGAGTCTCAGATGCTTTGGACAGTGATCAATGAGAGGAAAACAACAGCATTTTCCATCTGTACTTGCTAAACAGGCACACTGGCACAAGCAGCTGCTGAACCAGGGCATCCCACTGGCATCATCTTCCCATGAATCCATGGCTGGAGCAAGATGAGTCCTGCTACTTGGAAAGGAGAGATTTGGAAAATGCAACACTTATTTTATAAGAAGTTTAGTACTAATGAGAGAAGAATCAAAGTGGTGCTTTCAGGAAACACCACTTCCAATATCAAAACTGTGGTGTCAAGTACCAAGTGGAGGCTGCCAGAGGACACAGCCAAAAGTGCCAAAGCAGTGAGATACTGAGGAATTGATGGCAGTAGCTTCCAAAACAGCACTGGCACCCCAACATGTGGCAGGATTCAAGGCCAGACACCTGGAGGGTCTGAAAGCCCTGTCTCTGCAGATGAGAGAGAGTTTTCTCAAACTGAGGCTACCAAAGCATTTTGGAACAAAAATGCCAGTGCAGAAGAGTGAAGAGCATCACCTTACAGGAGTAAACAACAAATAAAGACTCTGAACATGAAGTCAAAATAGACAGGAGCCATTGGGAACAGAGGCATCATGAGGTATGGGAGCTCAGAAGAGGGCACACAATTAAACTTTCTTGCCTGAATGGGTCCAGCAGAACCACAACTCAGCAATGTGACTACTGGCTACTCCACATCTTAAAAAATGATCTGATTCCAAGTAGTCCCGAGTATGCAGCAGGTTCTCACTTAAAATTTAATCCATATTTCACACCTCCTAAGTGCCTAATATCCTCACCTTAAGCTGCTCTCTGAAATCACCTCCTCAGGAGTCAGCTCAAGGTTCATGTGCGCACATGTGCCTGGAGCACATCCTCATGTTCAGCCTCTCTTTGTGCCAGGGAAGACAATTCCTGCACTCAGCTGTCCCTGCCACATCCCTCTCAACCTCTTCTGCATCAACAGCACAGGGACACCACTGCAGAGAGTGGGAGGCCATGCTCAGAGGAATGCTCCTGAACACCCCTACACCCACTGCTTTAACTCACCACTGCTGCTGGTGCCTCGCTCACACCAGGGATCCCAGCTGTGTCAAAGACTGTTGGCAGGGACAGGTCTCTCAGGAGCAGACAGCAGGAGAGAGGAGAACTGACCTTCCAGTAACAGAGGCTGGATGAAATCATGACACATACTCCCTGCACATTTCTGTGAAATCATTCCTCTCAAAAACACCAAGGCTGATCACCTGAGTGCTGGGACTGCTGTAGAAGACTTTAATGTATGGTAGTGTTATGGTAGTGCTGGTGCCTAAAGCCACGGTGAAGGCAATGCTTGCAACACAGAGATGTGCCTAAGCCCCTGCTCCATTGCTCAACACCACACTGTACCTGATGGTGCCAGTGAGAAAACTCACTCACTCTCTCTTTCCAAAGTGAAGGAGCTGTGAGCCATTCTCATGCATTGCCTGCATTAGCAAAACAAGCCTGTGAATGCTACCTCAGCCTTTCCATTGGAGTGGTCAGCTCCTACAGAGTATACTCTTTCTTCCCAGATGCTAAGAAGAATGGGGAATCCCTTCAGGGCTCATTATCTTGACTGTGCACCAACCCAGATCTCCTCTTCCTGTCTACCCCACAATTCTGGATAGGGGATCTCTGACAATAGGGACTCACACCTATGAAGTGGTTCAGTGCCCTGGAAGCAGTGAGCAGGAAACTCAGAGGCTTTAGCACCATCCCTCTGGACGTGAGTCCAGCTCTTCTAAAACATTTTACAGAAGTCAGTTCATACAGCTCAGCACATGTTGGCAGAGATTTGCAGCAGACAGTTCACCACAAAGGTGCCCCTCTTAGAGAGTTCACCATAATTCCCCAGTGTCTGTAACTTAGTCCTGTAATTGAATGAATCAGCAGAATTTTCTATCACTTATAGAGAACAAAAGACTTAAAATTTAGCCTGAGTGACCTCTGAGGGCTCGAATCCATAGACTCAATAAAATTCATGGCAGAGAAGGACATCAACACATTTATCTGGTGTTTTCATTAACATTTTTTTCATCTAGTCTTATAATTTATGAGACAGGGAGATCTGACTCATGCCTTTGGAACGTTTGGGGTTGGCAGGAAAAGATGCCCCATACACGTTTGTACCTTGCAGTCTCTGAAAAGGTCGGCACCACTCATTAAGTGGGTGTCAGTGTTCTCGGGAATAAAGCACCCACACAGCTGGCCAGGAGGTGCACAGTGAAGCTGAGTGTGCATTGTGTCTTATGGAGTAGGATGCTATTTCACTGAGGAGGGGCCTACCTGATTATGCAGCTTGGTCTCTTTCTGTCTTTGTAATTTTCTGAGATCTTGTGATGTAAGTCTTACGCAAAGAAAATGTTATAATAAAAAATGAAACTATAAAATGTTAGAATATCCAGCATATTCATGTATTCACTGTACAGTAGAGGTAAGAATAGAGATTTTTTTCCTGCAAAATTCACCTTAATCTCTCCATTCTAGTCAATAGCACCCTTTTACACCACTCGGGTGCATTTCCATACTGAGCTATAGAATTCACCTAATGAACAGATTATGTTACAATTTGCTTTTGGGATTAAAATCCCTACTTACTGCTCATCTGTTTCCAAACAGTCATGGAACCTGTAGATGGGAAAACCTGGAAAAGAAAAATACAAAAAACTCATCCATTTATATGTTAAAACATCAGAACTGTCTATAGAATGAAAGCTTCCTCCTTGTTCGTCTTAGAAAACCAAGCAAACAAACTGACCAACCAAATGTTCTTGAAATCATGAGCACGTAAAGAAGGATTTTTTCTTCTATTATAGCAAGCAGGATGCAATGCATACTACCAAAAGGTTCTCAGCTAAGCAGCTCTGAAGGGGTTTATGTCAGAAACACTGCAAAAACAAACACGGCATGGAGCTATACAAATCCAGGGTGGTTTGCTGTGGCTCAGTCCTATTATCCAAGTTAATGATGCTGAGGTGTCACAGCTGCACACCCCCACAGGGCGGGTCTCCAGCAGGGCTGTCCTGTATCCATGGAGCTGGCACAGCCTCCAGAGGAGCTGCCCCAGGCTGTGGGCCAGTGTCCTTCCTTGCCTGGGAAAGGGGGGAAAAAACAGGGAGTGCAGGAGGAAAGGCAGTCCTGGTCACAGCTGTTGAGGTGAAACAGAAAAGAAGAAGATTTAAGAGTGAAAAGCACTGAGTAGGGAAACTTCTCCCTCTTGCCCCTTCCCGACAGGAGCCACTTCCCTTCATCCCCCCAGCCTCCCTCCACAGCTCTACCTAGATGAGTTTCTCATGGCTGGAGGATGGTAAAAGCAAATGCTGACGATGGCAGCTGGTTTTCTGCCAGAGGTTTGCATTGCACCAACCCTGAGAGCTGCCCTTCATGTCTGGTGATAGTTGTGTGGTTTTGTTTCAAGCAGATATCCCAGCCTAAGAATGGATGGTGGTTGAAGTTCCCTGCATGGAGCAGAGGTAGCTAAGAAAAAAAATGTGCTAATTTGGTAATAATGCCCCTTATTACACAGCAATTAATAAAAATTGTGCCTATTAACATGTGTTTGGTGTTTACATTGAATCACACATCTAATGCCTATTTAAGCCAGAGACATCTCAGCCATTTTCATGCTGGTTTTACCAGCTGCAACTTTTGAAAATCCTTCCTCTTTTTTTTTTTCCCTTGGATCTGCATCACCCATTTTCCTGCCTCCTCCCTGGCTACCATGCCCAACAGCAGAGGAGGGGAGAGATGAGGACCTGCAGTCCTCGAGCTCAAGGTGCTGCTGCAGCAGACAAGGTTCACCCCACAGCCCTGGGCTTCCTCTTGCTTTCAGTCTGTGTGAATGCACTGCACCAGCCCGCAGCTGCAAGGTCCACAAAATCAGGGCAGCCTGGGGCTGGTGTCACGCTGCAGTGAACCAGACCACTGACACCCAGGTGAAAGATTTCAGGGAAGCAAAGAGGTATTTCTTCTCCTGTAAGGGCTGCAGCTAAGAAAGGCTCTTCTGCATGAGATTTGGAGAGGCTCTCTCCTCTAATTCCCTGAAGAAAATCCGAAAGCAGAAAGCGAGACCAACATTGCATTGGTATATTGGCTTATGGGTACAAAACCTTCTGACAAGTCGTTTGCTTGGCCCTGATTGGAAAATATCTTTAATTAAAACACCACATCAGAATCCTGAACCAATTTCATCCCAGCTCCGCTAAGTGCTTTGTACAAAACATTAACTCTAAAATCTCATTACACATTAGCAATCCCTGTGACAAACATAAATGATAATTTAGCTCTAATGCATTCTGGAGCAAGCCATTTTTAAGATAGGCACATGATATCAGCTTGCTAGGAGAAGGAGAAGAGTTGAATTTATCTGTCTCTTTATTTTTTAAACAAATGGCTCTAACTGGCTCAGCAATGGGCGGCACAAATCATTGTCATGTATAGATCTGACAGTACATAGCAGCTGTTTAGCCCAAATCTGGCACTTGAGCCTGGGCTGGGTTTTGAAATCCCAGCAGCAGTGCTGAGCTCCCAGGTCTTTAAGTATTCAGAGGAAGGGGCTGGGATGGGGAAGTTGGGGATGTCTGGTGATTTTAAAGGATAGCAGGGAGGGAGATATATCCAGAGACTGCAGGAAATGTGAGCTTGCCCAAAATCACAGGGAGGAGGAAGGAGGTGAAACTAGTGCCTGCAGTCACTCCAGCTGGCTTCCCAGGAAAGAGGCACAAGTGCAAACAAGGCAACACCTGCAGTGGTGATGTGATCCCTCGTACTAGTGGGAACTTTGCACCACTAAACACTGCACAACCCAGCCAGGACAACAGAGGACACTGCAGTGGATAATATTTCTATTAAATACAAGAGCTGTCTTAACAGCACTTCTAGGCCAGGGGGATGGTAGTGGAACTAATGTTATTTGCATTTCTTGTCAAAATGATATTAAATATCGCTTCTTCGATTAGCAGCAACATTTTCAACCTCCCTCTAGTCTTGAAAATGACCTTTCTAAACTCCTCAGGCTGCACCTTGATCAATTTTTCTGTGTGCAAGTGAGCACATGGGCTGTTAGCTATGTGAAAAGGGGAATTTATGGTTATTTACTATGGGATTATGAAGCATGTACATAATAAATATTATACAGGGATTTAAAAAACTGGCAAACTCCAACATTTCCTCCAAATACCACCTGCCAGATTTGGTAATTTTCTGAAAATCTAAAGCTGGAATCACTTTTCTTTTACTGGCTAAGTAGAAGTTGCTGAAATTTTCAGTGAAAGGAATGCTTTCCTCTCATCTGATCTTTTCTGGCTGCACAAGAAATCAAACAGATTTTTTTTTTTTTTTTTTGTGGGGGGGGGGTTGGAAGGGAGTGGATCACCTGCATCCACTTCCTTGTCAGAGCTGAAAGATATCCATGTGGCCTAATGATCAGATGATGTTTCCTCTGCTCCATCTGGAGAGAAAAAGGTGCAAATCAAAATAAACTTGACTTGGACAATGAACATCTCTCTCCTGTAAAAAGACTTGAAAACCTGTGTTTGTTCTAGCAAGGAAAATGTCCCCCTAAAACTTACTGCAGGATGAGTGCAATCTTCAAACAGCTCTTCTTTCAAGCAGCAGTTGTGCTTTACTTTGCCCTACAAAAGTGAAGAAATTATCTCTACCAGTTTAATGGGTGCCCAGACATGTTAGCTTTATGTGCTTTTGAAATCTCTTGTGTGGCAGAAGAAAACTAACCACTTCATTTTTTCTTACAGCTGAAATGTCAATCTGTGGTTTTCCCTATTTCCAGTCCTGGAGGAGCTGCCTGCCCCTCTGTACTGGGGTTGTTCCTTCCCTTTCCTAGAGCTCTGCAAGAGGTGCCAAGTCTAGCCATCTCCATAGAGAGATCTGCTAAATATTTGGTATTTTTCTTGCACTTCTTTTCCAAAACATCTGAAAGCAACCACACAGATCAGACAACCAAGCTCCGCTTGAGAGCCAGGAGAAAATGAGAAACCCCAGAGGAGGTTTTTGTGAAAAGGCAATGATATTGCATGTAGGGAAGCTGACAGGTGGTGGGTGGTTGTCTGGGTGCTGCAAGGCTGATAATTCCTTGATTTTTACTGCTTAAGAATAGTAGCTTGGGGTTGCAGCTCTTCCTCTGTCTTAGTCTGCAGTTAGGCCAATGTCCCAAAATCATTCAGATTCTTTAGAAGATTTTTCCTTGAATCATAGAATATCCTGAGTTGGAAGTTACTCACAAGGATCATCCAAGTGCAACTTCTGGCCCTGCACAGGACAACCCCAAGAGTTCCACCATGTGTTGTGGACAGTGGTGCAGTCCAAACCCTTCTTGAGCTGTTTGGTGCTGTGACCACTTGCCTGGAGAGCTGTTCCAGAGCCCAGTCATAGCCTGGTGAAGAACCTTTTCTAATATCCAACCTAAACCTCCCCTGATACCACTCAGGCCATTCCCTCAGGTCCTGTCACTGGTCACACAGAGTAGAAATCAGAGCCTGCTCCTCCTCCTCCCCTCAAAAGGAAGTTGTAACTGCAGTGAGATCTGTCCTCAGTCTTGTCCAGGCTGAACAGACCAAGTGACTTCAGCTGTTCATCATATGGCTTCCCCTCAAGGCCCTTCACCCTCTTCCTGACCCTTGTTTGGACACTCTCTAATTGCTTTATGTCCTTACATTGTGGCACCCAATTTGCCCCCAGCACTGGAGGTGAGGCTGCCCCAGCTCAGAGCAGAACAGGACAATCCCCTCCCTTGCCTGGCTGGTGATGCTGTGCCTGATACCCCCCCCTCCCAAGACAGGGTTGGCTCTCCTGGCTGCCAGGGCACTGCTGACTTGTTCAACTTGCCATCAACCAGAACTCCCAGGTCTCTTTCCATAGCACTGCTCTCCAAACTCTCCCATTCTGTGCTTACATCCAAGTATGCCCCACCCCCCATGCAGAATCCATCACTTACCTTTGTTAAGCTTCATGGAGTTGGTGATGACATAGCCCTCTAATACACCTTGGAGACTTTCTGGCTAGCACACAGTTTTTCATTTCTTCATTTACAATAGAGCTTTCCTGAATTGTTTCCTCTCTAGAGGATTTGTCTTCCCAACCACCCCGCCATACTGCCAGGTCTCAGTACAATTTTCCTTCCTCTTGGCACACCTGTCCACTTGCCTCAGATACTGGACACTTTTATCCTAGACTGAAAAATCATATTTAGTAAAACTTCCAGTAATAAGCAGCATGATGTGAAGGCAACTCTACTGTGTTAGGTAGCTGTACTCTTTCTCCTCTCTTGGTTGCAATCAGTGCACTGGGTTTCAAACAGAGTTCAGTCAAAAATGGTTGCATGTTGTCCACAGAAGGGGTGGGGAGTAATTAGAGGTGATAGCTTCTTTCATCCTCAGCATGGCCCTTGGCTAATCATTAAATCATGTCTGTGGGCTCTGCAGAAGTGAGTC
The DNA here is from genome assembly GCF_903797595.1 of Erithacus rubecula. Lineage (NCBI taxonomy): Eukaryota > Metazoa > Chordata > Aves > Passeriformes > Muscicapidae > Erithacus > Erithacus rubecula. The sequence continues at coordinate 73,101,903 of NC_136685.1, forward strand.
CATTTGAAGGGTTGATAAACGCTGCAGGGTGGGAACAGGAGCTGTGCTCAAATTTGTGTTTGGCAGTGACAATCAGCATTATCAAGTGATGCTTCATTTCACGTGAAGAAATGAGCAACGCTGTTGCTGTATTTGCAGCTTTCTGCCTCAGTTATATGCTGACCTTGGTCCACATAGCTCCAGTCATAACACTGTCTTTCTGCAGCATATCTTACCAAAAAGTCATCAAGGCCCCTGACTATTCATGACATGCTTTACAGCTCTGCCTACATACCTGTGTCTGCATGGCTGTGTCCCACACCTGCCTGGGACCTAACCACCCTTGTTCGAAGGCAGCAACTCATCCAAGGTAGCTTAAAAAAAAAAAAGCTGAACTTGTTCTACTCCTTAGTTCAGCTTATCCTTGTTGAAAGTCACTGCCTGTTTACTTTGTGCCAATCACGTGTTCAAAAACTACATTTGGCTCACATCAAGAGGAATTTTGTTCTCAACACTGCTCCAGCAGAAAGCATAAGCTTCACTTGCTGTGGAACACATGACATCACTCCAAAAATAGTCCACTATTTCTTCAGAGTAACAAAGTTACCTATTGGAGAGAAAACTTACAGCTACAGCCAGGGAGATGCTGGAGCTGAATGAAGAAGACAAGAATGCATCAATCTTCACAGGATAACCATTGCCCAGGTAGAAAAACAGGAAAATCCCATTACCCTTGGGAATTCTGCTCTCTGGTCTTCTCTCTCCCCCTTTCCTTGACCAGATTCTGTTCTCTGGCAGCCTCATTTCAGGAAGGAGTCCATGCTAGGACACCCATGAGTGCTGCTGGAAGCATCTGGGGAGTGAGGTGTGGGAAGTGGGAGGCCAGTACCTCCTCATAGAGATCTGTGCTTCTCTTCAGGACTGGCCTGTGGGGATCATATTCCAGCTTTCTATAGCATCCCCTGCACAGTCTCCTGTGGCTGGGTCTGCTACATAGAAGAAATTTTTCACCCCACAGGCTGTACCTGTTCCAAGGACAGTTCCCAGCTGGGGTGGTTGTGCTGTCCTTTTCAGTGACCTGCATTCACAGTGATTTGTGCCTGCCTATAAATCTGCCACCTGTGCCTGGTGCCATCTGAGCTCTTCCAGGAAATCCCTGTGCCCTGGCCTCACTGCCTGACACTGACCCTGCAAAGGGAGGCTGGGACAAGCCCAAACTGAGCCCTGAACTCTGCATCCCTGTGGATCAGCGAGGCTGGGACAAACCCAAACTGAGCTGTGCACTCTGCATCCCTGTGGATCAGGTCCACAGGAGAGCAGCAGGGGTGGCCACTGGCCATGCAGGCAAGTTCTGCCCTGGGATTTGCTCTGGTGCCATCCAACAGAGCAGAGTAAGGGCACAGCCACGACCACCCAGACAAATGCAGATTGACTGCATCAGCTGGGGGAAGACAAACATGAGGAAGAGGAACAGGGTGTGCTGCAGCTCCTGGCAGGATCAGAAGCAGTGCTGCTTTCACACACGTTTTGCTTAGCATAAAGGCTCCTCTGATGTTTCATGACTATCAAAGGCTTTGAAATTCACAGGAATTTCAAGGAAGGCAGAAGTTCATCTGAAATGAGAGAAAGATTATATTTTCCCTCCCACCATATTTCCAGCTTCCCAAGAATTTTCCTTTGAAGGCTCCACTGCTCCCAGAAATGTCTTCATGATGTTTTTCAAGTCACTTCCTATACAGGATCACCACTGCACAGTGCAAGTAAATGGTAGAGGCTCAGAAAGCAACCTATGGGGGTGAGAACTGAGGATGGGTGAGCTTCAGCTTCTCAACAAAACTAAATCATGCTACCACAGTGTAGTGCACTGGTTAGAGGCAAGTGTACCAGTATCACTTACTGGAAGGAGAGCAGGGGCTTCCTGAGCAGCTGCAGTGCCTTACTGCTTCCATGCTGGCTAAACCAACAGTACAGATTTGAGCTATGGGAGAAATTGAACTTTTTCAAACTTTTTTTCTCAAGTATGAGCCACTCCCATCTGGAAAAGAAAGCACCTGCTAACTGCCTGCAGCAAGGGAGAAGAGTCTCACAGCAAGGCATTTTAATTTCCAGCCCCCAGAAGGGGACTCCTCTCACTGGTCTGCTCTGAAATCTGGCCACCAGGGAATAGATAAGCATGGGGCAGACTGCAGAAACTGAGATGAAACTGCTCCTTTCCCTCTGATAAGAAGGAGCTGATATTGAACCTATTAGTCAGATTATGGTGGATCTGAATTTGTTTCCCCTTGAGCAGCAGCTACAGAGAGAGCAGCTGGATTAAGTTTCATTTTCCTATGTAAAATGACTTAACAGAGTAGATAAAACTTAAAATTTGTGAAAGCTCATGTGTTTCCCTGAGACCTGATCTCAATAATGTCTTATGAATGCCTTCCTGATTGTTTAATGAATTATTTTTCTTCCTCTCAGACTGTTAATAATAAATTATAAGTAGAAGGAATGTACAGACTGCTTGAAATAATTCCTTAAATATGAGTTCAGCCGCAGAACTCACTCTGTTTTGCCTTCCTCTACCTCTGAGCAAGTGCTTTTTGATGAGGATTTTGGGGCAGAGAAGTTCCCCCTGTTCCGGTGAGATAGGAAGGCCCTAGGGATGAGTGAGCTACATTAGGGAAGCTCAGCCTATCTGTGAAATACATGAGGTTTCAGTGAAACCAGCTGGCTGTGTGTGTACATTGTTGGACACCTCCCAGATGGACTTTCACTTGGCAAAGCAAAGGCAGGAAGGACAGAGAAGCTTCAGAGGCAGAAGAGGAGGCATGGTCCCGTTTCAAGGCTGTGGAAAAGGACTCAGGATCTCACCATCTACCTCCCTTGCCATGGGCTTTAAGAGATGCTCAGTGTGAGTCACACTAACCTCACACAGGCTTTGCTGTCTGAAGGACTCACATCCAACCAAGCCACCTCCATGGAGAGCCCAGGCAGGTAACAGGGGAGGAAAGCTCTTGTTTGTATCAGACTCTTTCTGGAATCTGGGCTGAGCTGCCCTTATTGCTGCCCACATCCTGCAGCTGATGAGGAGCAGGAGCCTAGTTGAGAAGCCCAGATCAGGACCAGAGTCAGGCATCCCACTGCTAGTGCCAACAGCCACCCACCCACACAGGAATGTTATGTGGATGGGTCTCTACTAGAAGCTATTAACTACAAGAGGGATTTCCATATTAGTCATGAGCTATAAATATATAGTCTATAATATATATATATGCATTGTAGAGTATAATCCACAGATTATTAAAGTGTGTCCCTTAGCACAGTTCACCCTGGAGGTTTCATGGATCATTTCACACATTTCAGTGTTAAATAACAACTGGCTCTATATCCATAGGCATGTAAATGGATCAAACTCAGCTACCCCAGTTACTCTTAGCAGCACTTTGCTCACAGGAGAAAAAACAACAGAGCATTAAAAGAGGAGACAGCACCAGGAGAGTAAATGAAGGACAGCCTGAAAGACACAGGGTGCTAGGATGTCAGCTGCATTTATAAACTTCCATTATTAGCCCTCACCTTCATCCTTGCCTCTTCCATAGCAAAGTGCTTTAACTTTAAATAGTGCCATGCACCCAGGGGAAGCCTGTGCAGTTTTCTGCATGCAGCCAAGCCAGACCATGCCTTGCATTCAAACCAGAAGCAAACAGCTTTCACCATCCCCAGTATCACACATGGAGCTGAAAGCCAAGAGAGGACATTGAGGCTCTGCACTCAGGGGAGAAGCCTTTTGAAGAGGTAGGATGGGCACCATCCCACCCCGCAGTGTGGGCATACTGTAGAGCAGGTAGGACAGGAGAGGCTGTTCATGTTGTCCCCAGGAACACACAGAGACATGGAGTAAAACAGCAATAATCCCATGAGCTCCTCTGCCCAGTCACTGCACGCCAGTCCAGCCAGCTGGTTGCACAGTGATGTGCAACTAAAACCTTGATTGTGAGGGGTAAGAAAACATTCTTTAAATCAAAACCAATTCTGCAGTTTTAGCAGGGATGCCGAATACAGAAAACTCACTGAAAGCTTCCTAGTTACTTATGCCAAGTGTTTTGGCACATGTCCTACAACAGCACTTATTCCACTGGTAAATTTTGCAGTAAAACCAGTGTCCCAGGTTCCCCTCTGCCCAAAAGGCAGCCCCAAGGCTCACCAAGGCTGCAGGTTAGCTTGGAGTCTCAAGTGAGGAAGCATGAGGTGGGCAGGTCAGCACTTTTGGTATAGCTCATTAGAATGACTCACAGCTTGGATACAAAGCCAGGTAGATGAGGATTACTCACTGCTCCTTTCAGCTGATCAGAGCTCGCCTCCTTCCAAAACCTGAGTTAGCAATTGTCACCTTTGCAGACTGCAGGGTAGCCAGAGCTGCAGCAGAGCTCATTAACACCATTTAGGCTCCTATGAATCACCCTGTGGTGGGACACCATGGTCTGCAGATGGGCCAGGAGGGATGCTCTGGCTTCTCTAGTCCATCTGCTTTCTGAGTGACTCCCACAGCACCCACCAGCTGCTGGCATATCAGCTTTCCACCAGCCTGAGCAGGAACTGCAGGTCCCTGCACAGGACACACAGTCACTGTGTGGGTGGGCCCCAGCTTGGAGGCTGACAGGATTTAAGCCATCAAATAAATTTTCTTCACAACAGCCACCTGTGTGAGCTAAGCTGTGTGTCTGCCCTTCTCACAGGACCTGGAAGTCACCAAGAACAATCTGGGGGAAAGAAAGCTCCAAAGAAAGTGTGAAAGAAAGACATCTATGTCCTCAAAGACATGTAGGCACCTGCTGCTGAATGAAATCAAGGGTGAGGTGGGTTTTTTTTGCCCCTGTAACACCCAGGGCATGGATTCCTCCCAGGCTGGCCCCTGATGCTCAGAAATTGCTCACACTGAGGACTGATGTGCAGAGCCCCAGAAAGATTCTTACATGTCATTCCAGGTTGTACAAAGTGGCACATTACAAACACCTGAGGTATCCCAGCTTCTTTATCTCTGCTCTGATAATGAATGTTTTGACCTGAGCTAGCCTTCCCCACCTCCTCATCTGTATAAACCCACCACTTCAGAAGCAGTGGTTTTGGTGCTGCACTGCTGACTCCTGCAACTTGGGCAAAATTGCTCCAGAAATCAGAAACTCGTAGGTGAACATTTATCAACCCTGTATTAAACTGTGTGGTCATTACTGCCCTTGTGTTACACCATGCCCTTGGCAGTCGCTGTGAGCTCATTGTACAAATACCTACTTGTGTCTGTACTTCCATCACACTGGTTTACTGAAATAACTCACCATGAAAATGCATTTCCCATATGGGAGCTTTCTCTTTCCCCAGCCGTACTTGCTTGTGCATCTCCTTCTCCTTTGGCTGTCAGACCTGCCTGGCACCAAACCACTGACCTCCCCTATGTTTGGCAGGGAGCTAAGGAGCATTTCCATATTTCCCCACACTGCTAACATCCTTAGTATTTGGGATGTTGGTGGAGAAAGAAAATGAGATTTCTGCCAAAAAATACATGCCCTGGTTCTTTAAAAAAAATTTTAAGTCTTATTTCAGGCAATAATTCAGCCTCTAATTATTAGGGAGGTGGCTAAGATAAGCCTATAACTAACAGGCACTACAGCTTCTCATTGAAAGATCATTGGGCCTTCCTGTAACAAGTCACAAAAGGACAGTGTATTTATAAGGATGCCTTAGGAAAAAAATCAGTAGGGGGGAGTGAGAGAGAAGGGGAGAAAACATCTGACCAAAAATTGTAATTAATCTGTGGAGGAGAAGGTGACAATTTAAAAGATCCAAGAAGGCTGTTTTTACAGTCATGAAAATAGCACTGAACACTGCAGGTCTGCATTCAGGCCACCAAAAGAGAAATCTTGTGAAGCAAGGTGGTGGGGCTGATTTTAATGCAAGGAGGAAGTGTCTCTGAAGTTATCAATTTTCTTTTCAAAAAGATTCTTGCAGCAGGCAAGGATCAAGTAATTACTTTGCCCCTGTTCACAAGATATCTCAGAATAGTAACAGACCACACACCCAGGAGATGATTAAAGGAAGTCAGGGGTCAGGAACACAGAAAAGCTTGTGATACAGAAGAGAAGATTTGCATGGCCATTAATATTTCATGACTCACAAGCCATGTGGTTCAGAACAAATATCTGCACAAAAAAAGTAGAACTGTCTGCCATCAGGTTGCATATTTCAAGACATACCTGAGTCATAAAGGTATTATTTACATGCCTTTAGCCATAAATAGAATGCAAAACTGTCTGAATCCCTGTACCTACTGTAGGGAACATGGAAAGCTTTCTGAAGGCTCAGCAGGATTTGAGTGGGGCCTCTGCCCTCGCTAGACCTCTGCACAGGGTGAGTTTCAGCCTAAAAGCAAAGCATAAGTAGCATTTTTCATACTGCAGGCCTATTAGATCCACTACAAAGGAAAAGGGCCGCTGCACTGTCAGTTTGTCTCTTCAGCCTCTACTCCAACCCATGAAACAAAAGAAGTGCTATTTATATGCAAGTGTATAGGTAGCAATGCAGACAGGAGATATTGTATTCTCTGCCATTTTCCCATTTTAGACACATCAAAGCTGGTAATTGAATTTAAAAAAAAAACCCCAACAAAACGAAAAACAAAACACCAAACCATAAATGACTACTTTTCTCCCAGTGAAAAGAACAAGATGTGTCAGGGGTTAAGCAGAAGTATTTTATCCCAGGATTTTTGCAATTACGCCTGGTGAGATTTCATTCTGGGAAAGCAGAGTTTATTGTGGTGGCATAAGCAGGCCCTTTCCTCACAATCAAAGCAGGAATTTTCCCTGCCTGCACTTGCCTGTGTGTGGCTGGAATAAGCAAGTGGAGCGAGTGGCTCGGCTGACTCACCGGCACAACCAGACTCTCCTGCTGCTGCCAGCCACCAGCGGAACCTTCCCTGCCTTTGCACCGGGCTCTCCCTTTCCCAACTGCTGGAAGCTGCGAGGCTCCTGACTTGAAAGAAAGGCTGAGAGCCAGAGTGACATTGCTAAATCGCCCCAAGGAATTGCTCAGAGAAGGCAGGCATGTTAGCACTGCTGTCAAAGCTGCTGCTTCCCGAGTCTCTTAGTGCTCTCTGAGTGTGAGGGAGAGGTGAGAAGAAATGAGAAGTTGGGGGGAGTGAAAAAGAAAAAAACAAAAAGCACTGCCACCAGAATTGCATCCACTGTTTTACTGACAAGAATAAAAGCCTTTGCTTAGGGAATTTATAGCCAAAATTAGTCTAATACCACAGGGCTTGATTGCCCTGATTGAGTGCTTTACAAATTACTCACATGAGCAGCCCCACTGACTCGTCTGAAGGATTCTTCCACGTGCACAGTCCGGCTCACAGTGATTAGTGAGAGCAAACTGCAAGGGGAAAGGCAGGACAAGGGAGAAATTGCTCTGAGGCAACATTATTTACTGCTTCCCTCCCTCCTAAAAGGAGTCAGGTGTTTTGGCTATTTCATTCATTGGCTTCACCTTTGTTTTAAAGCAGGTGCTTGCCAGAGTGGAAATAATTTATTTCAAGGTTCCTTCACAGAGGGAATTCTGAAGACAAATTCAGAGCAGGTGGAAGTCCTACTTCATAAATATAATTTATTATTATCATTGTGAAGTACATGACTAGTAAAATGCAATTGCTTACTTCACCAAGATAGAATTTTAGAAGAGTCTTGGCTGAGGAGGTAAATTCCCCCTTCTCCACCTTCCAATATAGCTCTGTTGGCCAAAAGTGTTTGGTTGCCAGCTGTCTTGTGGTTGAGTGTGACCAGGGGTAAACTGGTTAAAGTCGAATTTTGCTGAGGTTAGTGATGTGGCTGATGAGATGATTTTGTTTTTTATCTACCTGCTAACCCTGGTTCTTGCTTGAGAAATCCAAACTTGTAGCATTTATCTCCCTTCTTCCAAAGCAAATTGAAAGCTCACTGAAAAATCTGTATCCCACATGTAATCATTCACATCTATAGGCATGAAGCTGCAAACACTGTTGTTCTTGCCTCAAAGTTAATTATTTTAAGGCATTTCAGTTTCAAAAATTGTATGTTATGCTGAGAGTTGAACCTCATTTGACTGCAGAGCAAATCTCACTCCTGCAAACCAGGTTTTCAATAGAATCCCTTTTTTTTTTTTTTTGGTCCTCCCTGGTCTCAGGTGCTGTAAGTGCTCCCCACTTCTACATTTCACTGGTGAAGAGACAAAGCAGTGCAGTTTCCTGCAATTGCATCTCTGTCCCTTTGCCTCCCCTTGGACTTGCCAACTGTGAAAACCAGGAATGCAGCTCCCCCAGTGAGGCTGTGGGACTCAGACTGTTTTGAACCCAATCATAGAATGCCAGGTTGGAAGGGATTGCAAGGACTATCTAGTCCAACCTTTTTTGGTAAAAGCAAGGTCTAGACATGGGCTAGTTTGCTGTCCAGCTGACCCTTAAAGGTGTGCAAAACTGGAGAGATTATTCCAATGGCTGCTGTGTTCCTTGTAAAAAATTTTCCCCTTGTGCCAAATGAGGATCTGCCCAGGAGTAGCTTGTGCCCATCATTTCTTGAGATGGGCATCCCTTGAGACAGTACTACTGGAGGTACTAACTGAGGTGGTTTGATCTGAGACTAGGGCTCAGCTGGCCTACGAGATTCTGGAAACTTTAGCATGGGTTTGACTAAGTAAGAAGTCAAAGGTATTTTGTTTTGCTTTTGTGCTTTATTCTCAAGTACATTCAAGATGGTGAGACACTTGGACATTGTGATGATACTGGAGTGCACTCAGCATTGTACAGCTTGAGCATACTGCAATCTCAAACGTGGCCATCCACAGCTTACACTCTGCTGGGGTTCTCCTGTTAACCTCATTTCACTGACAGGGACAAAGATTCAGAACAAGAGCACCAAAGGTACTTGAGTAAAAGCGTAGCTTTCATCATGGGTAGCTGGGGAATGCCAAGGGCAGAGTTACAGCCACACATGCTGCGCATGTGAAAATGCCTGAGAGAGACAGACCCAAGCAGCCAAGCTGCCCAGCTGGTTACTGAGGGGGTGGTGGAAAGATGGGCATTTACAGACCAGCTTTCCCCTCTGCACTCAGGCAGGTATGTTGTCTCTGGCTACCAGGGCTTTATTTTTGGATGATGTTGTTGCTTGAAACAAACAAAAGAAGATAAGGAAATGGTGTTTACTTTAAAAAGACCATTAAAAAGATCCTTTTGATAAAAGTATTGGTGACCACACTTTGTATCTTGCCACATCACTTAAGATGATGGTGGCATTTTGTGGATTTGCCTGCAGGGGCCTTGCCCAAAACTGCACAAATCATCAGCAATGAAAGACACATCTAAAACCCTGGTGTTCCCACCATTAGATTTGTGCCTTCACTATTGAAATAGTTCTCTTCCATCGGCTTGGAGTCATGTGTATGTAAAACAGGCTTTCTAAATAATGTCACACTTGAACATCCTGATCTAGACCTGAAGTCTTGCTTCTTGTCTTTCTGTACCAAGACGAACCTGTGCCACCTCACCATCCTAATGAAGGGAGAATTTGTCTATGAAATGCAAGCCAGCACGGAAAGGGGCAGGGCAGAACCTCAGAATAAAAGAACAAGAATTCAAATTAGGCTGAAGAAGGGGAAAATTTCCTACAGAGAAATTAACAAGCTTGCTTAAGATAACAGGGAGATATAGTGAACCAGTTCTTCAAGGACCAAGATAATTTCAATTTTCTTCACTTAAAATTCCAGCCTACAGTCTCTGATGGACTTCTTGTCATCACAGTAAACACCAGGCTTGACAGTGCTGCTCTTGTTTAGGGTTGCCTCCTCTTCTTGGCTTATATAAAGTCCAGAGTAATGTTCAGGACAGGGTTCAAACCTCTGATTTTAGTTATTCTTTATCTTCTTTCAGTCAACATTGGTACACATTTCCTATTTTCTCTCAGAAAAAAAAGCTGAAGATTTGCTTCATTCGTTGCCTTTCAGGGAGAGAATCAAAATTGTCTCATCACTAAAGTTATATGGGAAAAGTCACACAAGGGCATGAAAGTAATTGCCTTGTGCCCCCCTCAGCAGTACTAGAGCCACTCTTCATGAAAGACCATAAAAATGATCCAGAGATTTACTAGAGTAGTATGCATGGGAAGGTCTCCAGATTGTGCCCATGTTAAAAACAAGACAAGGAATTTGCCACAGCAATTAACATGCAGTAACATTTCCTAACTGGAAGTGACATTTGAACATTCAATGGTTAGCAGATAGGCTAACAAATAAACTGTGCTCCCTGCATCACAAATTTACAATGTTTTACCCAATATTTGAGGTCAAGACCTTAAGAAGGCTGTGCTCTATGAAAGGCACATGCATAGGAGTGATCTGCAGTTATCTCATCATTTCACTACCTCTGAACTGCACAAGGTAGTTTCAGTCTCATGAAAACCACCTTGTCTGGAAATCCTAATTGGAAAGGTGTAGACAACAAGATAAGTATTACACTAACATTTCATTGTGGATTTCTAATACACATAACACAGTGAGACTTTAAAACAGTGATCACAGTATCTTTATCATATATTAACACATTTCCCATAACACTCTTGCTCACTCAGCCTGCCTTTTTACTGAAATAACTTCAATTTAAAATAAAAAATCCCTTTAAAACACTGCTCTAGGAGGTACAGACTGATACATCTGTCATTATATTAAAAAGACCTGGATACAAAAGATGTGGCTTCATTTTCATATGAGTATGAAAGCAAATCAGAATCAACACTAAACACTTGTTTGTCCAATGACTGACCTATGGCAAGAGGACCTGGGAACTTCCTACCTTCAGGAAGTATCACCTGCTTAATAAAGGCCACCCTCAGTGAACAGCAAATTTATAGAATTCATTCTGAAAAACTTCTACAAACAAAAATAATTTCTCTGCTTAGCCTCTTGCCTGTATAAGGTGCTCACAAATACATGAACTTTAGAGAAAACACCTTCATCTACTGGCAAGTTGCTGAAATGATGCAGTCTTGAGGTGTGCCATTATTTGATGGTTTTTTCCTTGAACCTCACCTAAGTTTATCCAGTTTACTCTTCAAAGTAGTAGCCTTATTTATTGCTGAAGATGAAAACACTTTGAAAATACTGTGATAGAAATCAAAAAAGGACAAATATATGCTATGCTACTTCGTGAAAAAAAAAAAAAACCCAAAACCTCACACCTTTTTAGGGAGTAGCTGATTATTTGTGATTCTAAAATTTTAGACTTCAACTCAACAGGAACTGCCTGTCAGTTGTGTACTTTTAACTGTTTGAGAACTTCACAGAGACACCAATAACAGTTGGATAAAGTCTCTTTTTACTTTTGCTGGCAGACCTGAATGCCAACATGAAAAGAGTAATTTCTGGCACTGCACTTTGTACTCTTTGCTATGAATCTCTCTCATTATTTTGACACTGATAATGGTTAAGCTTGTATTGCCTCAAGGAACTAAAATAACTGTAGTAATAAAATGAGGAGCCATCTAGTAAGGTCAGGCCAACCCCAATAAACATACCAAAACACATAGACAGTGCTGGTAGAATGGTGATAAAGTCTGTTGATAAAAGATTCCTAGTCTTTAAACTCTACCTCTAGCTTTAATGTGTAGACCTATAAATGCAATTCCTAATGTGAACGTGACCACAAACAGGTATTACTGACTTGGTGCAAGAGACACGAAAGGTCAACACAATTTTGCTCTCTAGGGATCTGGATGGATGAAGGAGGGGGTTTGCACAGTGCAGCAAGAGACAGCACAGAAAGTGAGGCTGTGCCCACTCTCCAGGCCAGGACTACAGGGTACAGGCAGCTGGCACTCAGTGCAACAGCAGAGATGGCAAAGGCTGCTTTACCTGCTCAAGTGGCACATGCCAAAAGCATCCCTACATCCTGTGAACTTCTAAGACTACAGCTAGCTCAGATCAACTATATGCCATTATTTTGGTGAGACTCATCATGGAAGCTGTCTTCAGACTAATTATGCCAAACTTTTCATCCTTGTAGGGTGTGCAGAAGTGTACCTGAACAATGGCATTCAGCCTCCTCTCCCCTACTCTATCAGACTTCTAAAGATGCCACACTTAACCTTAGCTACTTCACTTAGTTCTGAAGCAAACATTTTTTATTTAAGCAGTGTGAAGTAAAAGGCATTTTTAGCAAACGATACCTTGGTAAAGAAATTATCCTTAACTAAAACTACGCATCCTCACATAAATATTAAGGAAAATATAGAACACCATAATCTGGCTCTCCCCAAAAGTGTGTTTCTTGCTAGGTTCACACTAGGTGGGGGTGGCAGACACCTTAATTTTCTACAGTAATCAGAAATTATGCCCTAAACCAATGTGTTGAAGTTACAGTGAAGTAGTACTCCTCTTTCTTATTTGCTCTGAACAATTGTTCATACAATTATGACTGCAAAAGTACAATATCACCAAAATCATGTGGTTATCTGCAAAATTTATAGATATGATGCATCCACAAACCCATATGCATAATGTGTATTGCATGCTTATGATATATAATGCATACTTTCTTCATTTAGTTACAAACAACAGCATATGCAATAAGAAACTGTTAAACAAAATATACCCTGATAATCAGACGACCATGAAAGTTTAAGCCTCTTCAACAATTAACATCTTCCATAACACTGCTAGAAGCATTAATGAAAATTTAAGTGTGAAAAATGTACATTCTTTATTCTGCGGTTTAGATACAGAATAAAATTTAACTTTTCAGAAAATAAAACTATAGCTACAGCTTTGAGAGCTGTCAGTTTTCTTTTGAGGATAAAGTACATGCACTTTTTCCAGTTACTTTATTGCACATAATGTACAGTCATTAAGTGGTGTTTATTTACATGTGTTTTGGCAACGTCCATGTTTGCTTTTCCCCTCAGAATACATTATTTTGCACAAACAAAACCTTAAATGTTTCACACAAACTGCCATAATACAAGTCAAAGCATATATGTATATATGTCGCTTTATTGTTGCTGTATTTTCAATTAATTCTAAGTTTCAGACCTCAGTTAATCTTTGCCTTGGAGGCAGACTCCTCCAGTTAGTCTGCTGTCAAAATGGACACCCAAACTGCAGGCACCAAGAAATCAGGACTGCAGCCTGCTGTGCCTAACCCCAGCCCTATGCACCACCTGCAATTAGTGCGCAGGCACAGAGAAGGAAGAGCACTGTACTTGCGTTAACCAGTTTGATTCCACATTGATTATCACGTGTTAATGGTATGGGTCATGTGTTATTTGGACAGTACTCCATTAACAGTGTTTTAGAAAAACATATCAAACGTATTAAAACAGAAATTCCGGGAACAATCATGTACGTCTAGCCCCAGGAATGTGTTACTCAGATTTCATTCTGCACAACGTGCTATTGCTGATAACTGGTATTTTTATCCAGACACAAAGAACTCAGTTTCGTATGCTCCCAAGTATGTTTCCCCCAAGTTAATTTCTTAATGGATGGTAACACACTTCAATGTTTCCCTGCATTTTCAGGGCAGAAAACCTTGTAGTGGTCCCCCGCATGGAGTACAATCTGGCAATAAACCTTTTGCTACATGTGGATTTTTGACACACTCTTAAAAGGCACGTTCAAATAAAAGATCAGTGTTGTCAATACACTGAACATATGCTCATTAAAAATATCTGAAGGATGTTCTCGAAGGCACTTATGCACAAAAATACTCTTGGAGAGACCAAATCTGTTGTACTTTGGTACAACATTTAAGATGTGAACAGCATTGCTCAGATGTTATTTTTAAAGGCTAGATGATATTTTTGTTTATATTTTACCTATCAAAAGAATTTACCCGAAGATAAATCCCACTTTATTGGATCAATGATCTAATTGTCTTGAATGTATGATCTTTCAAATGCTAAAACAATTTAACCGCAGAATAATAATAAAGAAAAAGAAGCTAACTTCAGTGATTTAACAGTATTGAAGTCATCCTCAAATTCACTTCTAAAAACAGCTCACGTCTTTCCTGTAAGCAGGCAAAGTATAAAATACTTAGATTTCCAGACAGGCACTCAGGTAAATGGAGAAATGCCTTTAGTGGACAACAATAATGAATATATTATTTTCATTTTAGAGTTTTCCTATTTTTTTCTGTCTTTCAGCTTTAAAGTACTACAAAATTTACAGCAACTTCGACTACTGCATATACTGAAGAATGAGATGAAAATGCACTGTGGACAAGTATAACAGTAGTTAATACCTATTGATAAAAATACAAAATAATAGACAATATTACAGAAAAGCAGTAGTTCTGTAAATAGAAGTGTTGTTCAATATAAAACGTTAAAGTTTTGTTCCATCTGAATAGTTTCACCTATACTGGACAGAGTACTTAATCAAATTACATGTGCATCTCTGATAAAATTCTTCAGGAATATAAATGATTTGCTCTTTAATGACACTTATTCCATTATCCAGTCAAAATGTACTAATATTATCTGTTGCAAATATCTAATATTCTTATCACCTGCCTGTGGCTGAGTTTTAGAATCACAACATGATCTGTTAAATTAAAAATTAAAATTCTGCACAAGTGAAACTATTCAAAATGAATCTGCATTTCAGCTCTACCTAAAATTTTTGTAAAACAAAGAACTACGTGCCATTAGAAAACTAACATCATCAAAGCTAGACTATTTTTCTCTATAAAATAAGGATGCATAAAATTTTAATTACTAGTAGTACTGTGAGAACTATTTATAAAGTTTTATATTGCATGTATGTCAAGATAAATAGTTCCAAACGTCATAAATTAAAGGAGGAATTTGAACAGATTCAGATTCCTCATCTGAATTTTTACTATCTACAGGAAAAAAAAAAAAGGATTTTCAGGAAGAAAACTGTTGACATCTGAAAAGTTATCTACATTGAGGATCTCCCTCGACATTAGCAGTAATTACTGCCCACTCAAGATTACAAATCTATAACTACCTGGGAAATGTAGAGGAGCCTCAGATAGTGCAGTTCTAAGAAAGGGAAAGTGTTTCTGTAAAAATATTTGCATAGATGTACATTCAAAACAGCATTTTCACCATTTCAATTCCCTGCATTCATGCTGCTTCAGTCATCCACGGGGATAAATATCACATAAAGGCAGCTGTGGAATTTGAAATGGATGTTGCTTGGTAATTTAGTGAAAGGTGTATTTTTGTACTTTCTGCAGTCGTTAGGAAAAGATCCAGTTTGACCTTTGGCTTACAGAAGCTGTACTCCCCTGAGCTAGGCAATACTGATAGACTTCAGCAGAAGTACAAAAAAAAAAGTTACTTGAAATAGCATGGCATAAATAAGCCACTTTTGCCAAAGGAAATCCCCAGGTTTTGTGTTTCAATGTACAGCAATTCTACCCAGAAATATTTTGTGCTTAGAAACGTCACATGATGCAACAGTGAATGAGGTGCCAAAACCAACAAATCACAAATTACTGTGCAATTAACTGCAATCTCTGAATGGTTCAACAAAGAATCAAACTGGTTTCTGTACACCGTCACGATTTACCAATACACTGGCATCTTTTGCTGTCAGCCAATAGTAATTATTTTAGAGAA
The DNA here is from genome assembly GCF_903797595.1 of Erithacus rubecula. NCBI lineage: Eukaryota > Metazoa > Chordata > Aves > Passeriformes > Muscicapidae > Erithacus > Erithacus rubecula. The sequence continues at coordinate 73,117,526 of NC_136685.1, forward strand.
AGAAAAAGAAAGTGTGGAATTAGTAATGCAGATGCTGAAAGGCAAGTGGCGAGACTCTACAAGAAGAATGCCTCAAAAAATGCTACTTTGTTCCCATTTCTACTGGCACCTATTCCCCAAGGTAAAAGGCCAGAATGACCAAAGCCAACTTAATAGTAGTGTGCAGAATGTCAGCTGACAAACAACATAAAAACAAGTCACGTTGTGTTATCTGTGGTCACGTTCTTCAGGGTTAGTCCAGTAACTCAAGACTTTACATTCTTCCGTCTTTATTTGTTTATTTTAATTAAACATGTAATGGTTAATAAACAGACATAGTCCAGAGTTAGTAGGTTGGTATTATAACATTTATTAAAATAATGCTATGGGTTAATAGAAACAGCAAAGAACCAAAGAATTAAAATGCAAGCTATGTAAAAACCCAACTAAAACCCAAATATGTCTAATGTATTCATCCAGTAGCTAACTAAAAGCCCAAGAAAGACAACACTCCCAATATAATAAAGTACTGCAAAACAATTGGCAATTTTTCAGTTATCAAAATTGTGGGTTTTGCATTTTGTATCCTTTTTTCTCAATCAGGAAAAAAATTCTTTTGAATGTTATATAACATACATATAAAACAAGATAGAAAAATACATTATAAACTTGTAACAATGGCTGTAAATACATTATCTTACATGTTTCTCATAGGCAATAGGTTGGTTATGGTACATACATAGCATGAAACTACTAAGATAATAAAGAATAGACAAATACATGTCATCTGTACGGTTACATACAAGCGACACTCCCATCTACCCACTCTAAAAAAATTACATAATACTGTCAGAAAGAAGTCTTAAAACTACTTATTTTAATAAAGAAAAAGTCATTAAAGAATGATAATACTGAGAACCAAGGCATTCAGAGATTTCAAAAGTCATGCTTTTTAAGTTGATCCAAAATTTTGTCAACTAAGTTTTCATAAGTTTGTTCAGAGCAAACATTACTTTCACATGTCACACATCTATCCCATACACTTCCCCTCCCCCCCTCAGTAAAAGACCTTTGATAAATGTCTAAAGCATCCAGGTTTTATCATAGTTGAGATGAAACTGGATCAAATACTGGTATTGTTTTAGCAAATCTCTCTTCAAATGTTTGAGTGTCGCAAGTTTATTCAACCAACCAACCAACCAAAATAAAATCAAAATGGCACAGCATATACTGTAAATAAAATCAACACAACTGTATGTGTAACAGGAAGACAAAGCCGGTGGCACAATAAACAAAAATCTAGCTGAATACGAAAGGATGAATGTCTATTGCATAGTAAATAAACTGATAATTATTTCCAGGTGAGACAAGATGTTAGATGAGGTCACCATGCAGGTGCTTGAAAATGTAAGCCCTCTTAGCTTACTATTGACCTTTCATTTGGAAGCTGTGAAGATTTGCAGGAGGAGAATAAGTTGACAAGAGGGGAATAAAATTATCACCTGATATTTGCCAAGTTTAGTACTGAGCCCCACAAAGTAATACTTAATGTTTTCAGAACTAAATACTGTGCGTTCAACAGCTTCAGCTCTTGCAATTGCCCAGCTATCTGAACCTCATGTGGAAACAAGGGTTAAAAATAAGGTATAGCTGGACTTCAAATGGCTGAAGTCCTTCTCCTGCTTATCTTTTGAAGAAAAGCCAATGGGCCAGATCTCAAAATAGTCAAAGATGAGCTGAAAAGTAACTAACTTCCGTGCTGTTTGCCACTGCAGGAGCTGCTCGTGGAAACTGGGGATGTGCTCAGTCACTGACTGAAAACTCACTAAGCACTTTCAGTTTCATTATCTGCAGAACATCCATGTGGGTGATGCCGAAGCCTACTACAGTTGGTGTAATATTTATTTCAACCAAAATCAGGAAAACTCTTCTCCATCCCTGAACAAAAATGACATAACTTCCAGCTCTACAAACATTTGTCAGCTAATAATCTCCTTTAGCATGAGACAGTCTGTATCACAGAACCCTTTGGTTTACGTTGCACAAGTACAGCGTTTGCTATGATTTAAAAAGTAGAGGGGTTGAAATAATAATGGGCTGGTTTGATGAAAACTTAGCAAATACTTCACTTAATGAGATTTTGGCAAAGTCACATCACACTAGTATGGCAAAAATCAGGTAATTAATATGGTCAACTCATCATTTGTCTTCCCTCACAGCTTCTTTCACATACTGGGCGACTGAGTAGCATGCAGTAACTTGTCTGAGGGAGAAGCTGATTATACAAGACATTTGACTAAATGACCATGAAGAAAATAAGGCACTTCCTTTTCTTTAGACTTATTCCAATACTTAAAAAATAAAAAAGAAAGACTAAAAGGCTCTTTTGGTCTTTTGTTTCTTGACAACCACCAGAAAAAATCATTTAATGAAATAAAGGGTTTCTTTGTTCTTTTTTTCTTTTTTTTATAACACTTGAAAGTATAAAATGCTACATTTCCAAAAATATATTTTTTTTTCTGCACCAGCACCCTTGTATAGTAAAAGTATCTACTTTTTTGTTCATTTTGTTTCAATGCACTACACTTTATCTACAATTTCATTACATGTATACAGCAAATAGGCAAGCATGGCTTTTACATCCTTAATGAAATTTTTTCTATACAGGGAGGTTTAAAAAAAATATTTGAACAGTTTGCCCAGTAATGTGACACATAATGCATGTACCTTGTTCTCATGTAATCTTCCAAGGAGATTAAAATATGGTTAAAACAATTTCAACTTTTATTTCGCTTTAATAGTGTTGCTGTTTTGTTCTCTGCATTAATGTAGTTCTGAAAAGTCATCGTAATCTGCATTTCATGGCACACGTTCCTTTAAAACGTCCAATTTGGCAGGCAATAGAAAAAAGGCTGCAACATCTGCCCTTTGAGGGCACTGGTAGTGACTAAACAGCATATCAAATTTTGAATACTTTTTGGAATCCCTTCCCCAATGACATCCCTGACCAAAGGTTCATGCATGATGCATCATCACACAGTACATTCAGAGAGAGCTTTGACTTTTTAAATTTTTTTTTTCTTTTTTTTTTTTTCTGAGAAGAAAAATATTCCTAGAAGTCTCTCACAGTAACTGCCTCTGTCATCGGGTAGTTAAGGGACATCTGTCTCCATCTGGTGCGAGGCCTCCTTACCGTTCGCTTGGGGCGGGACACTAGAGGATGATCAGTGCGGAGGGATGAGTTGGACCTTATTGCTTTACTACTATTCAGTGCAGGTTCTAGAACCACTTTCACCCAAACAGGAGAACAACAAAAAGCGGAGTTGGAGGACAACAATTTCTTTGTCTGTTTTGTTAGATGGTAAGACGAACGGACAAGTGCCCCAGCTCGCTGCACTGAAGACAGGCAAGCAAAGGCGTTTACCAGTTAACTGATCAGCAGGCAGGCATGGTCAGGTCATCATTGGGTGAAGAGTTCAGAGGTCAGAAGGTCATAGGTTAGTTGCCGGTGGCGGCTGGGTGGTTAGAAACAAAAAAAATAAAAAATAAAAAAAAAAAAACCAAAAAAAAAAAAAAACAAAACAAAAAAAAGAAAGAAAAGATAGAGAAGAGATTAGTTCCAGCTAGTGACGGCTTAATGACAACATGAAAACTAATCACAACTAATAAAAAAAACAAGCATGTTTAATTCTGACATACTGATTGACACCATCTACAGAATGCAATAAAATCATGACAGCCCTCCATCATGATTTGGACATGTGAAGGAGAAGCCCACTCCCACAAAACCGGTTAACAGGAGAAATAGAGATAAAATATGACTAACGACTAATGGTTAGTAGCAGTCGATGAAGGAAATCGGAAAACAAAAAACGATGAACAGTTTCTGAACTGGGTAGAAGATTTTTGGAACAACAGTCAGTGCACAGCATCAGTATCTGACTGCTATTAAGCATTAGTACCTCCCCAGGTGCAAGCATTAAAGCAACTATTAATGATGGATGTGATTATTAATAACTGGTTGTTAAAAGAATGGAGTCATCTAAGGAATTCTGGACTTAGAGAAACAATTTGGTTCAACAAACTATGGGCCAAACAAAGGGTTTTTGTTCAATAAATTTTTTATTGCCTTTCATTTATTCTATTTACAAACAACATGGAATTTCTTGGCCTCATGATACAAAGCAGTACTATAAACTGTAGTCTAGCAACATAGGCATCATCGTGGAAACCAGGAAAACGCTCAGCCTGCTACTATAGCCAGCATTTTCCCGTTCGAAATACTATTTTACATATAGGACACTTATAAAATGCACTTGCATGTAAACACTGTAAAAGTCCTGCCATTTTAAAGTCTATACTTAAAAAGCTCTAAGTACATGAAAAAATAGAGAAAATATCTAATTGATACTAATAAGGCATTTTAAAACTACAAACAGCTCTCTTTATTCATTTTCAAAGCTAATACTCTGCAAATACAATAAAATCTGACATTTCATATACATTCCTGCTTTATATTTTTATATTTTAAAAGAAGCCACCTGTAAATACTATTTTCTTTTGCAAAAAAAAGGAAAAAAGAAAAAAAAAACAACAAAATAAAACAAAAACCCAAAACCACAAACAAATTACAGTAAAACATAAAAAAGTTCTCAAGTGGAAAGTTATCATTCCCAATGTTCTTGAGCTATTCCTTCTTTAATCATTCTCTCGCATTCTCCTTCACCAAACTTGGTCCACTTAACAGTAGTATGATTTTTTTTATTTTTTTTTTTAAGACTCATTCAACAGCTTAATTAGAGCTAATAATTCTGAGGTTGATAAAAGTTTCTGTACTGTTGCCATTTTGACTAAGGCAGAGGAGATGAAAGTGAGAAAGATATTCAGTGCAAAGTCAGATTTGTGCCATTACATAAAATTAAGTCCAGTAGGTGTAATATTCACAGATACCATCGATTTAACAATCTTTCTTGTGGGTTCATTTACTTTCACATAATAGAAGTGGCCTATCATTTAGGATACAGTTCATAACACTACAGAAAATTACTACTGTAACATAAATGAGACCAAACACTCCCTGAATTTTTTTTTTCAGAATCATCCTAAGTGGGATTTGTTTAAATTATAACAGCTGTTCCAAAAAGAAGAGAAAATTAAAATAAATATTTTATGTGGCACAATCTTACCACTTTACAGGTATACTAGAAACAGAATCTTAAAGCATTTTGATACTCATTACAATTTTGATTAAAAGGTATTAAAATTTATATATAAATTATGTGAAAATTGGTTTGGATAAAACATTTGAGAAAATTCTCAGCATTAATATTTCTTGTGGAGTTTAAAATCAAAGCAAGCTACCTTTAAAAAAATACCAGGACACCTGTGATACATCCTCTGCCAAGTCTCTGGCCTTCTACAGTACACACAGGTTTGTCAACTGTGCAACACCACTTACAGTTTATTACAATTAAATCAGTCAGTCTCTCTGTTATATGAATCAAATTCAATTTTGTATTATTTATAATCTGGGAGTTTATTCTGAGTTAAAATGAGCTATATTTTCCAACCCTTCACCAATTCTACATGCTTAGTTGTAAAACATTTACACATTTGGGGATTCTTGCTTTAAACGCAGTGCTTATATCTGGGAAAAAAACCCAAACCCCAACAAAAAAACAAAACTATGCAAAGAATAAAAACGACTAAAAAAGTGAATGCAGTAGTACTACAAAGTCATCTGAGAATCAATTTAGAATTAAAAAAAAAAAAATCAAAAAAACAACAAAACACCAACTTTAGACCCGATGAATGTAAAAATAGAATTAGTGACACTTAATTACATAAAAAAAAAATTTCCTCATTGAAAAAAAAAAGTATTTCGGTTTGCTGACATTGCTTTTTGTGGCCATAGCTACAGAAGTATCCTGGTGACAGAATAACCAAATAGGTGAATATGGCAAATATTGATAGTATTTTAATTCTACAGTGTAATTTTAGTACATTGAAAGAAATTGTTATTGCTGAACATAGTTGTCTCCAAGACCTTTTGTGTGAAAAAGTATGTGCATACTTTTAGGTATGTGCAGGGATAACCTATGATTTAAAATTCAAAATACAATTGAAGTTCAGTTGTAAAATTAACTTTGTGTAAATTTCTTAATATGCACTGGGATTATTTAGATAAGACTTTAAAATAATGTTCTGAAATATCAGCATGATTTTAATAAGACAGAGGTGTGTATGACTTATTCCACAGGAAATAGACAGGTATTCATTTATCTCCTTAAGACAGTGGGCTTCCAATATTGCTAGAGATGAATGTTGTTCTATTAGAAAATGGCTGTTTCTTAAAAGAAATTATGCTAATAATTAATTTAAATTACTTTTAAGTGACCCAGATGAAACATCTAGGCCCTTCAAAAATATTTAAAATCTATGTTGAGCAAATATTACATTGATAAACTAAACACCTCTATGCCCAATTTATCAGTGTATTTACTAGTTGTCTAAGGTAATATTCAATTACACAAAAAGTAGCCACATCTGTCACCTGAAACAACCATTGCAGATCATGAAGACCATTAGCAAAAAAATGTTTTTTGCAACGTCAGGTTAAATTTTCAAAGACAACCAAATCCTTATCACAAATTGCTCTTGACTGAGATTGGAAAAAAAAATTTTAAAACCTATGATTAAAATGACCAACTAATTATATGCTGTTGTGTCTTTGAAGAGTTCTCAAGAAATGAGAACAAGCCAATGGGCTGCAAACAGTGTGCAGTGATATAAAACAATCTTACAGAAAACTAGTGTCCTGTACCAGCTTTACACCTTCTGTAAAGCCTAAGATGATATCAAAAATAAAAATGTTACATAAATATACCAAATATCCAGGAGGGCCCCTTCTACTGCATTAATCAGAATCTGTATTCTCTCTTGTAGTTAATTTATGGAAGGTTATGAGAAGTGTAGTCAATGCTTGAACATGTCAGATCTGTCACTGGAATTCGGCTTTTAAATATCATGGAAGCCTGAACAACATTGATTTGGATGAGAGCAGAATAATAATACTTGGCACATAATGCTTTGCATCCTCAAAGCTCTGTACAAAACAAGAACCCCCACAACACCCCTGTGAGGTAGGGAAGTATTATTATCCTTATTTGATCAACTGGATACCATACACAGAGAGATTAAATGACTTGCTTGAAAACCACAGTGAGTCAGCAGCAGGGATGGGATAATTCATCCCCCACACTGCTTCCAAGCCAATGTCAATAAACCGAAAATAGCAGTTTTCTCAATAAGCTTAAACACTTCATTCAGGGGTCCAAAGGCATGACACTTGAGGAACAGGAGAAAAATGAAGATTTACTTTCCATTCAAGGGTTAAAGAGAGATGCCCAAATATTGGATGTCATCTCACCAACAGGTCTTCAAAAGTTGTTTCTCCTTCAGGTTATACATTTTAGCAGCAAAAGGCAAATACCAAGAAACAGATTTTGGAAAAAAACCCCAAAACCAAACAAAAACCAAAACAACTAAAACCCTCTCCCTTTCCCTACCCATACTAATTCAAACTCAAACAACTTTTGAAGTTATCTTCACAGCCCTTACCTTTCTGAATTCAGTTAGGTATCTGAGAACATGCATCCTCCTCATAATATACAGTACAGTGGCTCAAAAGTTTATTGGAAAAAAGGGAATCTAAATCTTCAGATTTCTCCAAACACAGACAGGAGGCATTTATTCCTTTACTTCTTTCTCATTAAGCAACCATCCATTCATCTTATTTTGCAACACCAATCTGATATTTCCACACCAATTAAAAGAACAAACCGGGGAGGAAAGAGGGGAACATGACCAAATTAATTATTGCAGCACTGATTTCATAGCGTTTCCTGATGCAGATAGATGTTTCATTTTTAAAACTGAATCAATTATAGAATTTCTGTTAAACTTATCAAAGCATATATATTTAATTTAGCTGGGAAAGCCAAGTTTAGAATTTTTTTTAAAACTGCATGCATTCCCAAAGCTTTAAAATATTAACTGTCCAGGTTTTTGAGAAAAAAAATCATGAACGGGTGAAGACAGGGTATTTGGTTAACCAGCTGTGGTGTTGCAAATCTCATGTACACTCAAAGCACTTCTTACAAACAAGAACTGCAGAACTAAACTAACCTCGGTCTGCGGTCACAATCCTTTGGTAAGGATGGACACGCATATCGTGCCTTCGAACTTTAGTAGCCACCGCACCTAGTTAAATTGCAATTACCAAGACAAAGTTAGAAAACATTCACAGAAAACATTAACAGCAGGTTTATCAAAATGGATTTAAATGATCATTAACTACAAAAGTTCATTTTAAGAAAAGCAACAAGTTAAGGCACAGTAGTTTCAAATCTTAATCTTAAAAAGAAGTTTATCTGTGCAGATTAATATTGCATTTATTTTAAACATCCTGGCCTTAACCTGTTTAATCCATTCATTTACAATCCCAAAATTACAGTATTTCATGAAATCTATTAGACCCAAGCACATTTAAGCTTTACTAGTCACATATTCACTGAAGTGCCTTTCTTGCAGCAGGACTATTTTAAATAATGCCATCTTTAATACTGACAATTATTTGCTAACCTTAAGATCACTTCCAGTTCTACCACAAAAAAAAGTTTTAAAGCAATTCTTCAAGCCTACAGATTGTGATTTTAAACTTTAAGTCAATAAGTATGAACTGCAATGAATTAGGTGATTAGTAAAGCAAACACTATATAGAACACTTAGCAGTCAGTATACTACTATACACTCATAAATTACAGCTACTCTGTAATAATAGGACCTAATCCAAATTAATAGCACTATTTTATTTTAAATCTATGTGCAAAAAAGTGCAAGTAAGTCACTGACTGCTAGGCCAAGCTTTTTTCAAGGCTGCTGAAAACTAAGCATTTGTTAAAATTCAGATCTGATGAAGGATCAGTTAAGACCGTTCTTGAATTCTTAGCCTTTCGTTGGGAAAGCCATACCTGAAGATAAAAGGAAGGGAATTGAAAGTTAGTCACCAACTAAACTTTGATCTCAACACCAACATCCCCAAAAATACTGATAGGGATGCATTTCTCTGCCATTTTTAACAGAATTATTTTAAAACATCTTAAAGGTCCACCACAAAATGGACAAAGTACTACTAATGAGAATGAGCATATAACAAAATAGAACTCAATGAAACCCAAATTTAATGCAATCAACTCTATACAACTGCTCAGATAATAGAGCAGATGTATTAAGAGTTATTGATTCTAGGCAGCTAAAGTGGGAGTATGGGGTTTTTTTCCATGCTCCCTTTTCCTTCTTCAAGTAAAATTTTTTTGATGAGATGTGTTTTGGGCATTATACCTCACACAGTTAGGCCTGAGAGCATGCAATGGTTTCAGATGCCATTTTAGAAGTAATTTTAATTTTTCCCTCCTATCTCTTTATAAAAAATCCTGTGAGAAGTCCAAGTTCCCTGCACTGTAATAATGGAATGCTGTATTTCTTTACTTGCTATTAACTGAATTCAGGAGGGGAGCTTGCCACTAACCACTAACAGCTACTTTAATGAACTCTGTGACTTCACCCCAGGATGTACTACAACTGGACTCTCAGACTGGGGGTAGAGGAGATAGGGAGAATATTTACATATTTGTGGGAAATTAATAAAAGATAATGTTATCATATGCTCGTGGAATTTTGGCTATGGGTCAACTGACAACAACCATAAGCTGAGAGATGTACTGCATACTTTTGAGCTAATATAATTTCTGCTGTTAATTCACCAATCCTGCAAGACAGAAGTCTGTAATAGATTTTCTTTTTTACTGTACGTAATGTGAAACATGCACACAATACAGATAACTCACTATTTGTCACGTGGAACACTGATTTTTTTTGCAATACTTTCAACAAAATATTGACTTTGAACCTTATTGTCCAGTGTTCATTAGAGACATTTAGAATTTGTGTAAATCAATAACTGCCACTGAACAAACTAAGATCAAAGTCCTATAAAATCAACATTATGCAGCACCAAGGTCATATGCAATTCAGAACAAACTGAAGAGAAAAGATTATTTAGATTCTGTAGAGGGTAGGGAAGGAAGAAACTATTGGAACTGCTTGTTCCATATTGGCCATTTAAATGAATTGTCACGGCTGCTTTATCATTCTTGCCTTCACACACCAAGTCAGTGGTCTGAAATATTAGGAATGATGGACGTTTCAATGCAACGTATATAAAAGAAGCCATCAGTAAAGTTGCTAATTTTATAATCCTTTGGTCAGAACTTGGCTTGTTTTACATTCATTTACTGAAATAATTTTCTGTTCACAATATAATTTAGAGCTTTCTGACATTGAAGAGAGCTGAGTATTAAATAAACAAAAACTCCAACTTAACAAAGACTATTCCGTTCCCTCTAGTTTTGCTGCTAATATGACATAGTTAAAATAAGAAGTCCTCTCTCCCAAAAATTGCTGGATGTAAGATTATGTTAAAGAGAATATAAACTAATCTGTTATTAATGGGAGCCCAGATGACATGTAATAGACATCAACTTGTATTAGCTTTTTGTCCCTTGCCTATGTATCTACCATTTAATATCATAAAAACACAAACACTTTATTTTTGGTGATTTGATTACTATAAACTAAGCAGACACATTCAGGAATGCCAAATATGTTAATATGCTTAACAGCTGCACCAATCCAGCAGCTCTCCTAGAAGGTTTTGATATACCTGAAATAAGTTTGCTGCTTCAGATTTTTCCCCTTTGAGCTCCACGAACCTCTACCTCGCAAACACAACAGAAGCACAAGCAACACACTCCCCAGTCATGCACGCAGAGAGGTCTTACCTAATACACCACTAGGTTCAATAGGGTACTCAAGGATTGATGTAGCTGGTGCCAGCGTGTAGGGGTACTCGTATGGTGTGTAAATGAGACCGGCCTCGGGTCCGGGTGGAACTATTGCGGCGGTGGGATGAGGAGTTCCGTTTGGCATGACAGCGGTTTGTATTTGTCTGATCAAAGGCATTATGGTAGGGCCAGCTGGCGTAGGAGTACGCAGGGCAGCTGGTGGGAGAACAGGCGCAGGCCCAGTGATAATCCTTGGAGCCTGGGCTGTTGCTGCAAGAGAAAAGGCAAGGGCTGCTACAGTAAGCAAAGAAATTCAGAGGAAAGTATGGAGATAGCAGTACAAAACGTGGAAAGAATGGGAAAAAAGGGGAAAAGTAGGAAAGAAGAAAAATAAAAGGAAATCATTAGTACATGCGCTGATCACACAGTGCCAAAGCACACCATTCAAATGCAAACAGCTTTCCATTTTCCAGTGTGATTAAGTATGAACATGCAAAATAAAAAAAGCCATTGTAAAACAGTGAGGTAGATTTCTCAAACAGGTTACACAGCACGAAAGCTCCATTTAGACCACATTTCTTCATTTATGCTATCAAGACTGCATGAGACTGAGATGCATGCAGGAAATACAAGGAAAATACTGTCACAATCAGATACGGAGTACAAAATTTAGTGCATCTATAGAGTCCACAGACACTCAGTTATGCAGAGCTGCCGTATGAGTCCAGAGTTTTCATGTGTCTTAAAATTGTATTTAAACATATACACAATTCCCATTTACAGGATCAGTGAAGTTGAAGGTGACCTAGAAGCGTGAACCGGTCCTGTCCTACCCCAATATGAATAAAACAGACTCAAATTTTATTTCCATATAAAATTTCACCAAATAACATACGTCCTTCGTATTAGAAGCTCACCATTGCCTTGCTTAAGTTAATAGGTGTTTTTCCATTTTGGTTTGTTTTTTTTTTTTTGTTTGTTTGTGGTGCCAGCACATTTCATTAAGTGTTATTTGAGGCCTGTTGGCACACCAGATGAACAACAACTTAAGCACCAGCACATCTGCTGATAACAGTCAATCTTAAAAGGTTATAGTTTCTGTATTTCTATGCACTACTGTTGATCTACATTCATTTAATTTACTTAGAGGTGCCCTGAAAAGAGAAATGTGGCAAGTTTTTCAGATTTGAGACTGGTGCATATTTAAAATTAGTTTTATTTTTTAAACAAAAATGCTCAGATAATTTAAAAATTGCACTCAAATATTTCTACTTCCTTTCCTAAATAGAAATAAACCAGTACAGCTTCTAAATCTTCAACTTTTCAGTAAAATCAAAACACAAAGACAGAAATTGTCCTACAAAATAATGAGTATTAGTGTGGCAATCTCTAGTCAAAAAGTAAATAAAAAATTCCATCTTCCCACTTATGCTGATAAAATAGACCAACAGGAACAGATCAGACAAAGAAATTACTCAAATTAATTAAAAAATTCCTGTGCAAAAGTTTACATCAATTTAAGCTATTCTGAAAGCTACCTAACTCATAAATTTGCAGTAATTTAGAGACTACCATATATTTAAAACTGACCTAGCTTTAAATATCATAGTGTTCATTAGGGCTGAAAGATTTACCATTACCATTGTAGTGGTAAAAGCCCTTGCTTATGTCTCTTTTCAAATCAGAATAATTACACTGGTGTAAGCACTCTCAAATTGACCTAACTGCATTCCGACCTTTAAACATATTCAACATTGAAATGGGGACTGTGTGGAGAAACAAATTTGCAAATATCAGTAGGTCCTTAGTGAAAAGACTGATTTAACTGTGCTTACATTTGACATCAGCTACAGCAAAAATGAACTTTTGAACAGCATCAGCAACTATATATTCAGGAGGAGAAATTAGATTTTCAACTGAAGAAAATAATTTGTATCACACATAATAAGTATATGCTTTCATTAGTAGGTGTCTGTAATTAATTTTCAAGTGTAAGCTTGTGTATACATGCGTTTGCAAAAGCTTTTCCACACAAATGTAATGGAAGTAATTGTAAAAATGGCTCATTACATCACTGATCCCTGTGAACTCAGCTGTGAAATCAGTTGATGAATTGTTGGTAAAACATAACATTGGGGGTACACATGCAAGCAAGATGAAAGGAAGGAATATAATACAGAAAAATGTATTCACAGTATCCTGAACCTCTGCAACATTTTAAAATTAAATCTCTAAAAATAAAAAATGCAAAGGAGTCTTCTGTCCTTTATATGGTTTAACGAAAAAATGACCGTAAACCAGAAAAATCCTGCTTAACGGTTGAATGTTTTTATACTATATATCTGTAAATAATTCCACCCATAAATACTGTTAAAAAAATAATGGGGACAAGAAACAAGCCGAAAAAACTCCGGAAACTGATGTAACTTATCTCCCAAAAATCTTTTGCAACAGATACCTACAATTTTGTTAGATTCTTACTGCCTTCCATTCTCCAACATAAGTTGCAACTCTACATGTTCCAAAGGCAGCTTTAAGATTCAAAACCTGCAAACACTCCTATGGCATTGACCCTTGAGCTCACGACATGCTTACGTGATTTGATGTTGGCATCTCTGTAGGTGCCATTCAGAATTGCAAGCTCCATCAGCTGCATCTTTTTAAGGCTGTCTTCTCCTTCTGCCTGTGTTAGAAAAAATGGGAAGGAAGTCAGGATTATGAACTCATGAACACAAGATTTAAGTGACCTAGAATAAAACCGTACAAGTTCTAACCAAGCAAAATACCTGCTTACCATTAGTCACAAAAGCAGCAAGCTTTGTCAACTTTTCCATAAAATTAAGTGGAATTTGCCTGCTGACTATCATTAAGTCTTGTTGACAAATACCTTAAAAGAGTTTTGGAGAAGGTTCATAACATAAATTATCGAAATTAAGGATAAATTGCATTTGGCAGAAATAATTTACAGATTTTTTCCCTCAAATACATTTTCACGTACTCCTAAAGGCACCTTTACAAAACTTGTATTCTTGGGCCAGAGGAAGAACACACATCACAAATTTTAAGCAATGCAATTTATTGCAATTTGTTCCACTATAGTCGATACTGACTGCTGGGAGGGGGTGGGGCAGGCACAAAAATGAACAACAATCTTTGAATAGCTTTCCAGACAGGATATTGACAACTGCTCTGAGGCTGATTCTGGCACATGGAGACATATTCCAATGAGGATGTAACTACTATTTACACAGCATACACTACTCTTGGTTTTGCTTCAATAAAAACTTCCCTGAAGTCACCTATTCCACTGGTATTGTGCAGGTTGCCTAAATATTAAGTAGTGTTCAGTAGAAAAATGCTCACTTTTTCAGTTAATAATGAAAACATTTCTAACAGTATAATCTCATTTTTAAGACCAGAGATTTTCTGATCAATCTTTCCAAGAATATTACCATTTGTTTTGTCTACACTCTATCAAGCAGAAAATGTGATTATGATATAGGAAACCCAAGAGGGAGGGTCAACACATACTTTAATGTTAGGTTACCACCTTGTCTCCTGTATGGAACGCCACTGCTGAAATTCCTAAGTCAGATGCACAGAAGGGCAACTTTCCTGTGAGCTGCAATGCACTCTTCCTTTGTTAAACTTCTTACATTTTTACTTATCTAATCACACAATATTTCCCAGATATTTGGAACAGTATTTTTCAAGTTAATGAGCTTGTTATACATACTTTACACCCAAACTATGGATTAGTAATTTGGTAAAGTCCAAGACAAAACTGGTTTCTGAATTTTATCTAAGCAGATACAGTACTTATTGTGAGGTATGCTCAAGGGCCACAACCCCATTCAAAGGGAAATTTCAGCAGCTGATTTTAATCAACAACTCAAAATCAACATGGTAAGATGAGTCAACAATTAATTCCTTTCAAATGCCAGAAATTGAAAGTCCCAACTGTAATACTGAGGACTTGCATAAACACCAAGATTATCACGCAGTAAACATTCAGAATATACTGGAAGTTAGACATTTTCTTTATATGTTAAATGCTGTATGACAGGGAAAACTGACACTAAGACTAAGAAAGGAAATACACATTCAATTACCATCTTAATTGTACAGTTAAGTACTGTACCATGTAAAAATGTCAGAAACCATAGTCCTACAGACCCTTCAGAATACAAAATGTGCCAATTTTAGCATCTTAACATGACACAAAATAGATTTCTAATTTACATGCAAAATAATTTTATCTTCTTTTTTTAAACTAAAATATTTTTCCATTGCATCCTTGCTAGTAAATTACCTAGGAAATCATAATACAATAAAACCAATTGCAAATCTATTTGCCTATCCAGGGCTCACAAATTCTTGTCATTCTGGATATACCTAATAAGTTATTTTAGCAATGAAGATTTTTTTAACACATTGATTACTCCTTTCCCCTCCCCCATAAGTTGTACCTTGTCATTTGCTTTTTCTTTGCATTCATGTATCTATTTATTTGAAAGTGTGTAACAAGAAAACCTCCTCCCAATGTCCGCTGCATCGCCAGTATAGTTCCATTAATGTTACTAAAATTGCTCACTTCCTCCAAATAAAACTTTCAGGTGATTGATCTACACCATTAACGACTTTCAGTAAATGCTGAATATTACACTCCACTTGCTAGGATAATTTTAGTAACCCTAATCCCAGATTTTGCACCACAGTGAATATTTCCCAATGTAGCTATTTACAGGACAATAATTTTAAGACAGAAAATATGTTTACCCTTTTGACATGGTCAAAAGAAGGAGATACAAGTCCAAGCAATCATTCTTACTTTAGCATTTTCCTATAGGTCACTACTGCCTTCTATTAGAAAGGATGTTGCAATTACTAGGCTTTATGAAGCATGTTCATGGAAATAACAGTGGACTTAATCAAACAAAGCAGACCAAGTCCTCAAGTTTTATTTTTGAGATTTACTTCTCTAGACTATGCTCAGCAGTTGATAAACTTTTCTTCTTTCAAAGAAAACCCCAAAATACAGCTTAAGATTTTTCCTTAGAAACTGTATGAGTACAAAAGTCAGAGATGCAAGAAGTGGACTTGCATTACCAGACATTAACACCGACTTGTGACTTCTGGTGCTTTGCTTCTTAAGGCATTTATTAGACACACAACACCCCCAATGCCAAGAAAAGCCAACCCCACCACTCCAAAGCGCAGGTGTAGGGCTGACCACAAGGTCATCGTTCCGGCTCCTCCCAGAAGATGGCACTGTTTGTTGCACAATGCCACCTCTGCAGACAGGTGCTCAGCACTGCCTGCACCATCCACCAAGCCACCACCCACCCAGGGCTGCCCAAACTCCATCCTACAAACTCCTGCCACCCCTACTCCCTACACTTGGAACAGTCACTTGCCCCCTCTCCTCATGGTGAAGCCACAGAAGCGGCCAGAATCCTTTGGGACACAGTGTCCTTCACTCCCTGGTACCAAGTTCTCCACTGGAACATCCTCTACTCATAGCCAGCCCCTCAAATTTCCAAGAGCTGCATCAGAGCAAGGGACACATGTTTTTCTCTGCCCTATCCTCTCGCTTCTTTGCTGACAGATGATCAAATGAGGCACAGGAGATCTATCTTAGCTCCAGGCATTCCTGCAGGCACTCTCTGTTAAAGCAAAGAGAGGTTGCATCAGGGATACAAAGGCAATCTCTAAAGGGACAGTACATTACCTGTACAATAGCTGCAACAAAGCTCAGTCATTTGTACCAAAAGGAAGCTACTTTGAGCAAACATCAATAAGGTCACTTAAAACCAGATTTGCATTACTAAGTTGAAGCTCAAGTGATTGACTCAAACCTCTCATCCTCTTAAATCTCCAGTGCTTTCCTTGTATTTATCATGTACAATATAACATGCAGATTAAAAAAAAAAGCCTTAAATGGTATCTTGAAACATAATTCTTTAAATGTAAGCAACCACTTGCAAATGCTCACTGAATACAAATACAGAAGAGATGGAAGCAGTAAATCCTAACAAAGCCAACTGTGCACAGACACTGGGTGCTGTTCTGTGAACACACAGCCTGTAACTCCTCAGCAGCTCAACTCTACTTGGGCTAGCAATAAACAGACCTAAAGGAGACCAAATGCCAGTGAGGACTATCATTTTAAGTAACTTGAATTTTAATATTTATCAGTGTAGGATTAATACTTGCAAGGCTCAAAATGCAAGTTCCACCTACATGAAGTTTCTGGGAAACACTTCCTATAAAATCACAATTGCAAACTAAATAGTGCTGACTATACAAATGTCCAGTAAAAATCATAATTGCCTCCCCTACTTTGGACAAAACCAACAGTTTCGCACAAAAAGAATGCAGTTTATTATATAACTGCTATTATCAAGAGCTTATTTCATATCATGAAATGGGGAGTTTAGATAAAACATTCCAATGAATTCTTTCCATTACCAATGTCTAAGCTATACTTCAATCTCAGATATTCCAAAACCTTGAGAAAATCCTTGGTTTCTAGGTACTGAAATGCCTCTGATTCTCATGTGCATACAGGGTACCCAGAGGAGTATCACATAGTTTATCTTATTATTTATACACAAAACATATATACACTACATAAATTTGTTATCCAGGTGGAAGACAGACAGGCATGCAGAAAGCCTTCATTGTGCAATGTCAATGAAGGACTTCAGCAGATGACAAGTTTTCAGAGGTGAAAGGTGGACAGTTAGATTCTGTCAACCCTGAGAAGCCTGTAACGAATTACAGCAGAGAAGGAAAGGAGGATCCAATAGCAGTGTTTAGGACAGGGCAGAGATCCATAAGCTAGACCTGTGGAGATAGTGGCCAGTGGCCATGCTGCCCTGCCATACTGCTGCCAGGCCCAAAAGGAACATCACTGCAGCTCAGTAGTGCAGAAACCAAACAATCCACTCACTTGTATTGTAGCTGGGATACCTTATCCTGACAGAGCTTCCTGAGCCTTACAGTCTCACCATGTAAGTCTCAGAATATTCTCTGATTATCACTATTATCAGGGTTAGAAGGGAAGGCTTTCAACATATCTCTACAAACATAGGTGTTTTCCCCATATAATGCTCAATTTTCTTTTAAAGTAACTGCTTTGGAAAATATAACAGGTACACTTTGTCCCCCCTACATTCATAACAAATAGATCCTCATATTTAGGTGATGCTAGTGAATTTCATAGGCAATCTAGCTTCCAGATGTCACGCATTTTGGATGACATCTTTGCAATCCTGTCACATCCCTGTACTTCATCTGAATTCTCACTAACTGAAGTGAGCCCAGCCCTAGGAAAGGCAGCAGACAGTTTTATTATTTTGCACAAAATGCAGAGAAGTCTGACTTACTTTATAAACTGTTCCAGGGCTGGAGTAGCAAGTGGGAAGAGAAAATGGTGGCAAAGCAAAGCGACAGACAGATCAGCCAGGAACACAAAGATCAAAAACCAGTCTCCATCCTCCCCTGCCAACTGCAGGAGGCCTGTCCCACCAGGCTCATGGAAAAAATGACCAGGGGCCTCAGCAGCACCAAAGAGCACTCACCTGTCAAGCACCTCACAACCTCTCCTGCAGAGCTGAGCTGCCTCCCTACCTGCTCCACACCAGACAGCAGCACCCTCCTGACACCCTTGGAGAGAACTCTTCCAGCTGCCTAACAGTTTGTCCAAGTCCATGCACCTTCAAGCATTTGTTTTGAGAGAATTCTCCTAAGAACACACTATATTTTTCAGAATGCAGGTAAGGCAATAAATAATTTTACATGTACTCCAAGCAGAAGGGCTGAGCACTTGGCAGTTATGGAAGAACACTATACTAATGAACAAGAATAAGTACTTAAAACACTTCCTCAAATAAAAAAGTAATATAAAATTGTCACATAAAATAAACTTAACTATTCTACCACCTGGAAATACACACATTAAATCTGAAGACTCTAATTATTCTTTAGACTGTCTAGCTACATAGTATAAGCCATCTAATATTTACTAATTTAATAGAAATTTTGGTAAAACACAAAAGCAGCACTGAAATATCTAACTGTCATTGATCTTATGCTACTTATCCAGGAGGCAGTGCAGCTCCTCAGGGGTCTGTCACCCTGCCTTCCCCCAGTCCCAGCTGCTCCACAGCCCAACAGCTGCAGCTTAGAGGCTTGCACCCTGACACTGGCTGGACTTTCTGGGCTCTAGAATGCTTTTATCTCCCTGACAAAGAAAAATCTTCCTCTGCTATTCACTTGTAGATCAGTAAGTATTCCTAACATACCATGTGCCAGTCAAACAGCCTTTACACATGAATGTCTCCATTCAAGGACAAAACCCTTCCATTCATAATTTATAAACAAAAAAACAAAACCTTACAAACAATATACTACAAATTCCTAGACGCACATATATTAGACAAAAAAAAAAAAAAACCTAAACAAACACAAAACCAGATCTCAGGCATCAATATCTTGTAAAATATATTACAAAGGCTAAAACACATTGGAATGTTTCATGCTGAAGTATCTAATGCTTAAAATCCATGTTTGGAAGATGTCTTTTTTCATATCTAAGTTGTTGAAAGTGATGTATCTATAGCAACAAAAGCCTAGACAAGATGACAGGTAACTAGATGTAAAAGACAAAGAAAAGAGCTATTTTATAAGACTCTGAATGGGAGTACCTCAACTATTAATCAATTACCTAGTGCAAGAGATTAGATTTTACTTTTGTAGAGACTTTCAGTTCTGTAAATTACACTATTACTCAATATTAAAGAAAACATCTCATCCTCCCTTTCCCTCAAAAAAATCTGGCAGAGACTTTCAAGTTTCCCATGCCCAGATTGTAAATATTGATAGTTAGAAGTTGCTAGTAAACATACATAACAGACTTTCTCATCCTTGATTATTACACACTGCTGAGGGTGATGGAGCAGAAATCCTACACCATAGCTTTATTTGTTCTGAGGGGAATTGGTCAAAGAGGTCTTTTCTGTCACAGTTGGGCAGCTATTCTTATATTAAAGGAAACTTTCCCAAATACTTTTGAGACAAAGACTTCCAGACCAGCCATATTACTCAGAGTCCTCTATGTCATCAACAATCTTATGGCACTGAACAGGTGGTAAAACTATAGCTCAGTTATTTCTCTATTTCCTTTTCAACACTGACACACACTGCTATGGCTATGAGGACAGGCAAAGATAAATTAGCATCATTATTTCTTCTGGGCAACACAGCCTGCTTATCTTCTTCAAAGCCAGCTCTCAGTTCAAATGATATGCAAAGAAGACTTGTGCTGTTTCACTTGACAAATTCATTGGTCATAATGTTAAAGATACACCAGGGGAAAAAGGCAGCCTATCTTTTTACACTTCCCATCACCTTATCTGACATATCCCTGTTTAATCATGATACTTGCCTTAACAGTAATACTTTTGAGAATCCTGATGCCCTCCCTCCCCCCACTTTCCATTCCTGCACGAAGAAAATACAGATAAGGTAGAGAAAAAACTGGCACATAGTGTGTTTTACAAGCCAGACTGAAATACAGCATCAGTGGAACTTACAAGTTTGCTTCACTATATATATCCCCTAGATACTAGTTGGTAGCACATTGGGGTGGGGGGAATTTTGGATTGACCTTAATAGGTCAACATTTTTTTAGGACAGATATGATGGGCTTATATTTAAATTACAGAGTTTTGGACTTTGAAGAAAAAAAAAACACTCACCTGGACAGGTTAAATAAGACCCTCAACAATACTTGACTTCAGAATTTGTTTCTTGATTTGCCTTTATTTTTTTTTTAAATTATCATTCCTATTTTCCTTGCTTTCTGTTTTAATGCTTTAATAAAATCTATGATAAGAATCTGTATACTCCACACTGGAGGGCTTCAGCAATTCACAAAGCTCCATAAAAGGAATGCATCTTTCATGACACACATACACACACTAAACTCCAAGAAGTTCTGAAGAAAAAAAACAAATCAACATTTTTACAGTACATTCTAAAATGTTTTTAAAAGGCAGAATAATACCGAGATGCATTCATATTTATTTGCTAGCATAGACATCTGCTGATATTTGTATTAATATTGAAATGAAATACCTACCAATCTAAAGCCATCTATGCAATCTAAAGCATTAGACCTATTTTTAGCAACATGCAAGCCCAGCTTAAAAACTTTCAGAGCTGAACACTTTACTTTTGGTATTTCCAGTTTTGGAATGCTAGACTTTCAAAATTCCTCCTCTCTGGTAAGTCTAATTCTGAAAACAGCAGTTAAACTATAAGCACACTGGATGAGATAGTACCAGCAAGCCTCTCGTACAAATTTCCCACATATGGCTCTACCAGCAACATCCTGAGTTCCACGAGCATCCTAGGAATCTGAAGAGAGCAGAATGCAAACATAACTTATATGATGCAGGTCTTTATTCCAGCTGCAGCCTTTGGAACAGGCTGAACAGTGCCAGAACACTCTGACAGTGTTGACACATTCCACTTTTATCAGGACAAATTCATTAACCCATCCTGAGTTTAAAGTAAATTATAAAAACAATTTAACTAATATATGCTATAAAACGACCTAGGATCAAGGTGGTTGTTCTAACAGGTACAAATTAGAGTCAGTTGTTAGAACAATGGAATGATTAATTAAAATATTTACAGTTAAGTGTGGCCTGACCTGCAATGTTTATTTTCCCTCTGTCATCCTAGGAGGTCTCTATTCAAAGTTTGAGCTTATACACTCCAAATAGCTGTAAATTCCCCTGAACTGCAAAGACACCTAACTCAAATATTGGACTGGGTGGGCACACGGGAGGCAAAATGGGACTGGAGACATGGAGAACCCCATTTAAGGGTTTCTAAACTAGTATTTTGTTGCAAACTCAATAGATCCCAATGCCCCACAGTTTTCTTTCCAGCTATGCAAATGGTTTACTACATAAACAAAGACTTGCATTTCAAAATGGCACTGAGATATGACTGCATGTTTTCATACAGAAAATATGCCCAGCATGTTTTGAATCTGTTCCCACCCAGAAATCATTAAAGAAAAAAAAAAGATAGCAAGAAAAATGACATTTCATATCAAATTTAGCAAACAATAAAGAATGCGAGGGGTCTCATTTTAGAGCAACAGAAGAAAACTAACTGCTGGCAACAGGGAGCAAGCACAAAGACTGTTGCTGTGAATTCGTACACATCTTTCAAGTGTATCTTCTCTCAGGTGTGTCATTAAACACAGGATTCATGCCTGCACACTACCACATGGGAATTCCAGCTGCAGTAGTAACTTCAAAGACATTTTTAACTTCAGCATGAGATCTCCTGAAAATGTAATACTGGCTAATTAAAATAAACTACTTTATTACAACATGGACTAAACCCATGAATGTTTAGGCTGTTCCAGTTTTAAAATGTTAGTTTTCAGGGAGCTGTGGTCTTCCAATAGCTTCTTCAACTGTCACACTTGCTGCTCTACTTGTATTTTCAAGAGAACTCATGACAGCTACATGTGATATAAAAAATTGTTTCTGCATTTCACCTACATTCCCTTTTGTAAAACACTTGCATTAATGGCTCTATTTTCAAAATGTTTGCTTTTTGTACACATACAACCTCTAAGGCTGAGGCATGTAATGACTGTTTCATTCAGAACTTTATATAAAACTACCATCTAGAGGAAGAGTATTGTTTTAAACCTAAGATGCCCAAAAATGCGACCAATTTAAGTTTTACATTTCTAATCCAACTAATGAAACAGAATATTGGAAGTTTAAAAGGAGACATGAGCTCAGTATATACTTGCAGTAATTTTCAACAGCTGCTAAAAAGTGAATGAGTACAAAAAGCTCACAATTATTTCCAACTGCTTACATGGGCATGAGCAGCCCATAGCTGTGTGGAATCTAACACCACACGTGTGTCTCATGTGCACTTTACTGGTACTCTAATACCAGTGTTTAAATACTATTTAAATATTAAAATTAGCTCTTCTAGAAACACCACAGATGCCTCTCCAGTTCTGGAACTCTCAGAACTGATGAAGTCCAGAAGAAAGGGGTGATGGTTATTTCAACTGGCTGCTAAAACCCACTTTCACACAGCTTAAAAATACAGAGAAGTGAAAAAAATAGTTGTGTGCATTCTTCTTTAGGGGACAAATAAGTCAATCATATGACCTTGCTGCTCGAGGCAGCGTGCTGCTATGGAAAGAGCTTTCTCTGCTGTTTACTGAGCTGCTTTCCAGCTCTTAGAGACTGGCCAAGCCTTGTTCTCCACAGACAGGAGCTGCCTGGCAGGCAGGGACAGGCACAAAGGGCCTTTCAGGAGCACCTCTTCCCCAGGGACCCCCACTGCTGGGCACACCTGAGCGCTCAGAGCATTCCCTGCCCTCCAGACACAGCCCCAGCCTGTGGCCAGGGAGCTTCCCTGCCTCAAGGAGGGAAGGCAGAGCCACTGTGGCTGCTGAGCAGCCCCAGCTGCACACAGGTGTGTGTGCTGGCAGGCACCTGTCACTGCAGAGCACAGGTTTGATCAGAGGGACACAAGGCTGGCTCCTACAGCCTGAACGTGCACCCCTGTTGTCACTCGGGAACGGAGGGAAGGCTCTGCATATCAGTTTGCATCACTGGTTTGTTTCTACATAACAAATTTAGCATTAAAAAATGTCAAAAGCCTTTCAAGATAGTCTCACAATTTGCCACAATACTTCTGACATCTGCAAATATTACGTGAAGATATACATGCAACAGATTTTAATTTTTTAATCAATTCCTTTCATCTTAGTAAATTCAGTTACAAAAGATTAGTGGATTCTTAGTAAATCATGAAAATCATGCAACATACTTCAGTTTCTTGTACCTACTCCAGAATAACAGAAGTGATGATCATTTGACTTTTTTTTTTTAAATGTAGTCACGTAATTTTCCAGTGTAATCACCCAGAATAATTCAAACATACACAAGTCTTGTTTTAATTATTCATCACAGTTCTTGAGGGGAAAAAAAAAAGGAACTTGAAGCTGTAGTAAGTGTCAAAGAAAATTAAACTAACTTTATGTTTGAAGACATTCACCTTTTGGGCTTTGGGAATTAATCATGTACCCTAAGATCAGTATTTCTCACTCAGATTTTGACAAATAAGAACCACCTGTTTTTCATAATGTATTAATATGAAGTCAGTTTCTTACAATATTCTACTTTGTATATGAGATTTTATTCTGGTAGGTTTTAAGACAAGATTACAAATACTTATTACCAAAAATAGAGGACAGCAGCAGTAACAAAAATTTCTAGTGCTTTACATTCTGAAAAAAGAAACCCAATTGCAATAAAAATACCATTCTGTTATCCACCGATCTGCAAAAGACATTTGTATTACAGCAATCTAAGTTTATAACATAGAGAAATTTCCTAAAACTTGTTAAATTAGTAAAACCCAAACAAACTAAAAACCCCAAAGAACAACAAAAAAAACACTCCAAACCAACAATTCTCCCCCACTAAATAAAACAACCATTTTTATAAAAAGTATTTTCTGGGATCTGCAGTAACACTTAGATGTTTCCCCCCTACCCAAGACTATTCAAATGCCATGGATAAATAACAAACTCTACCAGTTTTGTCTGTGGGCCATGTTTCAGAACTCTCTCACAAGCCAGTACAGGTTATGGCAGCTCACATATAGAAATGAGACTGTGGTATAGCAAACATCATCTTCTGTCCAGAAGGTACTGGGATCACAAGGTACCTGCCTAGAGACTTCTCAAAATAAAGAAGTGGTTAACCTATTTGGAACATCCTCAAAGAAATTATTGACCAGAATTTTTTAATCTCTTTTTTTTTTTCTAAAATCCTACATTACCAGAATCAACTAATTATAATTTTTTTCTATATAATAATTTAGCCTATGATAGGACAATTAAGTTCTTTAAGAGTAATCTTCTGTCCTAGAATGAGAGAATTATGTATCAAGCCTATCTTAAATAATTAATTTGATCATCCTTCCCTGCTGTTCTACACACTAATTTAAAAATCTGCCTCCTCAGCAGACACAGACACTAAAGTAACCATTTAGCAGGACTTACAGTATAAATTTGATCCAATTTCATTGCAAGTTAAAGGCTACACTGGGACAGAAATATTCAAGACCTCTGTGCTTCTCTTTGTTGCTGATCATTGCATGTTTTACAGTGTTGCATCTGAACAGCTTGCTACAGAGCCAGATCAGATATTACACCAAAACTTCATTTAATAGTTTTTCTTTTTCATTTTCTAAGCAGCTGGGTACCTGAACTGTGGCTGAAACCAACTGCAGCCACTGAGCCATTCTAGATCAATGCTGTCATGTCATGCTCAGGAAACCATTCTTGACAGGATACTCCTGCAATACTTCCATGTAGCATCTCCCCTGTAGCTCCTAGCTAACCTTAAATGCCAGATGCATATTGCAGGACCTTTGTAGAGAACATGCAACGTTGGGATTAAAAATATTAATCCACCCTAATAACATCAAACTGTTCCAGTGGTAGCTTAATTTCTTCCTACATATTCCCTACCAGTGCCTTGCCCTCCACTCTCAGTACTCTGCATCGTATTGATACGAGATTTCCACCTGCTTTTGAGTGATCTTTGAGTCCTGTTTAAACAAGTAACACTGTCCCATTTCTAGATTTGACTCAATTCTTCACATCTTTCTGTTTGAATATTGAGACACTTTGGTTCTCTAAGCGTTTATTGTTCTAATCCAATTTTTAGGAGAAACAAATTTAGGCTTAGATGTTAAAAATATGAAGAATTAAATTGTCTGAGACTGTAGAATTATACTTTTGTATTGTAGTAGACAAGGTGCACAACCATAAGCACAAGCAGCTTAAAATACATTTTCTACTACAAGACAAATCACCTTAGTGCCTCTTAATCTCCTGAGCCTCAGAATCTCATGAATATTTCAAAATAATACCTAAATTCACACAGTCTCTAATTTTATGGACTATATTCTTATACATACCACTTTGCAGTAAAAACCTCCCTTAATGTGAGTAAAAGCTAATACAGAGGGGAAAAAAAATCCAAAACCAGAATGAGAAAAAGTGTATTTTAAGCTTTCAGCTACATGATGTGGCTGAAAAATTAAGAAGACGACCTAAAAAGTGATGCAAATTTTTGGACTCAGCAAAACTGAAGAATATTTATTTACTCAGCATTAATGGGAAGAGACAAATCAAATCCTTTTACTTAAGCCATGAGAAATAAGGACAACAAAGGCCCAAAAAGGTGTGAAAAGCAAGGCATATAATTTTGAAGTGATTCAAATGAATGGATAAATTAATGGAATTTTGTTTCCAGTATGTATAAAAATAAGTTGCTGTGCATCTGTGCATGATTGAGTTCAGAAAGCTAAGACTTTGAAAAACAGAGAATGGAATGGGAATCAATGAGAAGAAAACTTAGGGGAGAATAATTTCAGTGGAAATAAGTTCAGACAAGTTTACCTAGCAAATACAACAGTCAATTCCAGAGCGTAAAAAATGCCACCCTTAAGACTTTTTCCCAGGCTACAAATTAGTTCAGGATGATTAAGCTGAGGTTTTACATTGCTGTCAAAGGAATAAAAAATTATTTTTGAAGAGGTAAAAAGCCTCTCACAACTGGCACTCCTGTGGTACTTTAGCCAATTTAGCTAGTGGTGGCCACAGTCCTTTCCTCACTGTTGCTCTCCTGTACCTATCACTGCACCCAGGACTGAACCATGCCAACCTGTTCATCATGCAACACTTTTTTACTTTAACCTGTATATTTTTCTGTCAGGTTACAAAACTGAAAGAGTTCACTGCAGACTCACCAGTAAGGGAGGAAAGAGTGATGGGAGCTGGCACCTCAGTGTGCCAACTGACTCAGTTCCATGTGGAATCACAACTCTTAGTCTTGGTAATTCTGAAACCCAGCACTTTAATCTTCTTTTCCAACTGGAAACCACCACCTGACAAAAACTAAATGATTCTTTTCTTCATATCAAAATATTCAATTTTATTTTTCTTATTCCTCATTGTCCTACAAATATTTTTTATACTTTTTACCCACTTCTCTACTAACAATCATTGTCCTTTCTGTTTTTCTTCTTTCTTGATGCCTACTTTCAGTGGAGAAATACTATTACAGCTTCTCTTGGCCAGCTGTACTGATTAGACTCCTCTAGGTTACCTTGAACTATGAGAAGTGTACTCCTGCATTTGTAGATTTGCTTATAAGGTGCAATGGCTACAAACTCAAGCATTTTCCTACAAGTCTAAGTACACACATTTGTGTTTTGCAGAGATCTTTGAACTTCTTTGGTATTTGCACTCCATGTTCTAAAAGCACTAAAAAAAACCGATTTCAAATCTCTAAAACATCATAATCAAAACTGGCAATTCTTACACCTTATACCAGCAACTTTAAATCCATAACAGTTAAATCCAGTATCTACAAAGATTCGAGTTAAGAAACTGAAAATAATGCTTGGTTTGATAATGTGAGGACTCTACAAAAATCAATTTCCTTATTAATATTTTTTTGTGTATTACATTTTTCTACAGAACTGCCCCTAGTGAGAGCTGCTGATTTTCATGAGCCAAGAATTGTATGACTTAAGATTACGCATTTTGTTTTCATGTCTCTGCATGCAATGTTAATTTTAGCATAAAAGTATATAAACACTTCTGACCTGGAGTTCAGATACCTACAATACACATGCAAAGAACCTGCTCTCAAAAGTTTACGAGCGAAAAAAATGCAGAAGGAAACAAATTGCTGGAATCTAAAGATCAAAGGCAAAAGCAACAGTGCCCCAGCAGAAGCAGAATTAAATGGAGACTGGATAAAAATACTTGCAAGAGAGGTTATTAGAAAAGAGGGAGTGCCCAGAGAAGAAACAGCTGCTATCCCTACTGGTCTAGCAGCATGCGCATTTCTTTGATTCTCTGAATTCCTGGACCAGCAGGAGCCAAGAACCCTCAAAATATAACAAATTAAACACAGAGAACAAGTACTTGCATAGCGTCCCACTTCTTCCCCATTATGGGTATTCCCACCTCTTCTGTGTGAATATCCCTGACACTTCCTCTGTGTTCTCCAGTGCTGGGTGAGACATTCAAGAAGGTGATTTATGTCTCCAAAACCCCCAGAAAATTTGAGAGTTACTTTTCTAGAACTTAGAAAATAAAATCAGCTCACAGAAAAAATCTGGTAAGTGCTTTTTTATTATATCCACCCACAAATTAATTAGCTGCGGCTTCATTCAGGAGTGAAGCAGGAAGGGGACTTTTGCTTTTGATATGAAACAACAGGCTCATCAAGTTCATGAGAACACACTTTAGCTGGAATTAGATTCAGATCTAAGCAGGCCCATCTCAGTTTTACCTAAAACCAGACTTTTTTCTGTATGCCATACTTTTAGAAGGCTAAGGACAGAATGTCCTTCAAATGAAATATCCATCTTCCATCAGGTAACTTGCCTGATGTGTGTTTCCATGTGCTCTGGAGAAGGGCGTTTCTGATGTGACCAGTCAGTAAGTTCCAGGTTATGAAAATCCTTCATTAAAAAAACTAAGTGAAATACTAGGCAGCAATTCCCACCTTCATCTTCCACAGGTACTGCAGAATGAAACTCATGATGTGTTGCCCAGAATCAGGGCTCAGTCATCAGTACTTTTAAAATATCCCTATCTCAACATCTGGTATAGCCAAAAAAATCCCACAAGTTTGAGCTTTTCCTGCACTCCAAATGCCAAGTATTTTCACCTCAGTTTTACAAGTCAAGCAGAGAGGAGAAGTGGAAAAATGAACAAGTTATGATATAATATATGTCTCAATCAAACCCCATAACCTGTGGAACTAAAATTCTAAAATGCAGAAAAAAATCCCAGAGTATGAAATCTGAAAACTATCATACCAATATGTACCATTTTATTTTTTCATATTTTTTTACTGCCTGATTTCTGTAAATAGCATCGATTTGCACAGGTGCTGTAAGGTGTTGGAGCTAAAGACCTTAGCAATGCACTCAGCTCAACTCAGTATCTCAAGGAGTCCTCTGCAGCATTGCCTTTTCTATATGTATTTTTTAATGCTGATAATGTCCTCTTATCATTTAGCAACCCTCTTATAATACAGAGTGTAGAAGTTTTCATAGTTTTAGTTTCTCAAGCCACTTCACAAGCACTTAGGTAAAATTTATATTTTATTGTAAATATTTATTAGTATTTTATTATAAAATTTTGCCTTCCAGTAACTCATCTAAGAAATAAGAAAGTATGGGAGAGGGGATCAAGTCTGATGGAATTAACTCCCTTACAAAATACTCAGAGTAACTTTAAATGAACAGTTAAAATTTTGAGTATTAGTAAGAGTAAATGCCTCTCTTGTTGTCTTCTAATTTCTTTGGAGGTATTTCTGAAGTTTCACAGAAACAGTACCCTGAGGCTACCAAACAGCTTCAGCTGCATCATTAGTAACAGTTCAGGAATTTGTTAGAACTTAGCAGCTGTTCAACCACTGAATCACCAGCACAAATTTACTATTTTCCTTTGCTAATTTACAGGATTCCTGCTAGTGATGTAAGATTATATCAAGGAGTTTTGACCGTATTTTTAAGGCTTTAAACTGAAGTTAAAATTACTGCCATTACGGCAGTACTGCTCTCTTTTTAATTAGTTCCACCTCCATATCCTAATACTTACAATGAGTAAAGATTTGAGATATGTACTAGGAAGGATCACAAGGCAACATTTAAGCTCTAAGCTATATAACTGATATAAATTATTTTGTGGAAAATATTGCATACTGCTTCAAGTATGACACATCCTTGAACATACACTTTTAGAGCCAGCACCAAAGTATCCCAGCACGTGCAATCTTTTCTATCTCTTTAAGCTACCCTGTCTGTAAGTGGCTGGGAGAACACTAACACATGCCTCCAAACAAGAGGAGCAAACAGCAGCCATGAGTTCTTCCACAGCTACTACAGCTGACTTCTTGAGCACAGCTGAAGGTTAAACAAGCATAAGTGATGTTCATCACTCGAGGCACTTGTGAAAGCACCAAGTCCATCTTCTCACATTTCAATAGCATCGGTGCTGACAAAGAAGTCAGCGGGTCAAAGCCCAACTCCCTTTAGAGAGAAGGCAGGCCTGAGCTGGGAAAACATTTACATGTGACCCGAGGAAAAAAACAGTTTGAAGGGCCATAGGACCTTATTTGTTTTCGAAAGAAACCTCAATGCCCTCCCTCCCCTTTCAGAAGCAGATCTGACAAGTGTTGTAATAAATATTACATGCACAGCGGAAAGCTGAAATCAATAGCAGGTTAATGTTTATTGAAACAATACAGAGAACCATTTTTAATAGTATTACTTGAAAATAGATCTAATCTAGCAAAGGAAATTCAATTTATGTTTAGAGCAATCAGATGTTGCTTTTTACTCCGGGGATTTGTTGCAAACTATGTCTCTCAAAATGTGCTTACTGTACTGTATTTAGCAGAAACAGTTTAGCCTTAATAAGCTGATAGTCTGCAAGGGAGCATGGATCAACTTATTCTCATTAAGAATGTAAGCAGCTTTCTAACAGCCTTCTTTGCTGTTCAGCCCATGCCAGAGAAAGCAGGGATCTCTCCTCTAAACCCCGTAATTTATGAGTTTATTCAAACTCGCCAAATTGCTTTAAGTAAACGCCTCTTATATTTGAAAATTCCCATGGCAACTCATTTAGTTTGGCAGGAAGGCAGACCCAAATTCAATCCTTTTATCCTCCTGCTAAACCATTACAATGGTAATTGTGCTCTGACACTCTGAAGAGACTGCTAATTACTGCACTGGGTCCCCAGACAGATTCCCCATTCAGATTAAAATGGCTGTGCAGGCAGAGAACAGCAGCAACACCTTTGTGCACAGGAAGGGATGCACTCCCGCATTTCGGCTTTTTACCAGAGGCTCCAGGGCTGCGAGACAAAGCATCTCCTATCCACCAAGTCATGAACATCAAACACCGAGGAAGGCAAAAAGCCAGCGGAATGACAGCCACGGGGACAACCGAGCCACTAACTTCAGTGTGCTGCTCCTGCAGGTACTGAGTCACCTCTCACATGGCATTAATTAATCCTGTTATTGCTGTTATACACCGCATGTAATAGGCGAAACTACAGATGAAGGAACTACATAAAATGCTGCTGAGTACTGTGTAATTATACTCCATATGCAGAGTCCACTGCCTGCCTGTCATGGGAATGTCTCAATCCTTGAAAAGCCACCCAGGCCCTTCTACAGTGTCATTTATTTTGAGAAAGGGACATGCGGATTTTGTAGCAAAGCCTTTTTCACCCCCGTCATTTTTAATTGAGAAAACGTGAAGGAAACTAATGACTGCACCCTTGCTCTTTTGCCCTAGCTGTTCCCTCTTTCATTGAAATGTAAACAGCAGCTCAATGCTGAAGAGAATAAACATTTGCTGTCTCTGGACTAACAGTGCATTGGAAAAACCTAAACCCTGGCTTAACTCATTGTTCTATAGCAAATGAATATGGTGGTCTGTCCTCTCAAAAAATTAATTTTAGTCTGTTTTGGTCATACCACCATTACTTTTGGAGCAAAAACACCCATAGTAAACATTACAACAACTTTCCTTCCTTTCTCCGCATGAAAACTTACCAAACTAGTAAAAATGTGCAAAACTTAGAAAGTAACTTAGTAACATAGAAAGTTACTCAAAAGGGAAGCAAGTCAGTTTTAAAATGTTAGAGATCAAGTAATGCATTTATAATTTCAAAACATATCGTCTGATGTCTCCTTTAATCTAATGTGAATAGCTAACACTTCATACTTGTTTTTTTGAAGTATGACTTTAAATTGTGCATCAGTTTGATTCATAATATTTGAGAAAGTTAAGCTTTCACTTAAAATATTACTGAAATATTCTAAACCAACTGCATATTTGTTTTAAGAACAGATTTCGTTATAAAATCCTATATGCAATGGCAAACTAGAAACCCAAAGACAATTTTATCACAAAACATTTCTAACAAAATGCAGCCATACTGTTAAAAACATCATTAAAATGTAGGCTGTCTCATCTAACAAGCCAATTACATCTGGCCCAATTAGTGATGCAGTCTAAAACTTCTGCCAACACAAAAGTAAAAACAACCAAAACAAAATAAAAGCTAAAAAATCCAAACAAACAAAAGCCACAAGAAAACAACCAAACAACCAACACCACTACCACAAAAAACCCAACAAAACAGCAAAAAAAAAAAAACAAAACCCAAAAAAAAATCCCACAAAAACCCCCAAACCAAACCAAACAAACAAACAAAAAAAAATCCTAAAAAGAGCCCAAACAAAACAATCCAAATGTTAGTTCAATTGCAATCCATATATTGCTTCACCTGGCTTCTACATGCAATTCTTTCAGTGGCTTATAAGGATGCTGGTGAAGTCAGGACTAGTACCAAACAACAGGTACAACAATCTAACAATGTACTTTAATCTGAGATGTAAGGAGAATTTGAGATAAAATCATATTGATGCACTAATTATGCCTGCCTGTATATTACACTTGCCAACTCTCTTAATTTTTAAATTAAGTGTCTATTGGTGCTCCAGATAAGGTCCTCATATGCCTGTAGGATATTCCAGGCATACCTACACTCCAGCATCTTACACTGCACATAGAGTGTAAATGTGTTAGTGTATTACATGTCCATCACCACCTATGCATATTAAATGCAGTATGGTCCAAAAAACTCCATACAAATTCATGCCACTCATACAAATGCATGCCACTCCTATTCTACCCCAAGAACAGTCCAACATCAAATTTCACCTACAGAAATATTGCTCATCTCCACTTAAATAAGAATTAGTGCCTAGTGTTATTACTAATACTTTATTAAGGATAAAATAATAATTTTCATTTTGGGGTTTCCGCTATTTTTTTTTTCAGGTTTAAGACTGTACTATACACTTGCATTTGGCAGTTTACAAATAGAAAGAAGCTTCTTTGCCTTACTGTGATGGCAAAAACACAGATTACCACCCACGCTTCTTTATCTTGCTTTGCCATTTGAAAACAGTTAATCAGTCCAGCTGGAGAGTATCTGAAATTTCTCTGCAGCATCGTATTTTAGATTGTAGCAAGTTTGTTCATCTGCTTTCTCAGCCACCCCACACACCACCCGAGCACAACAAAAAAATTTGGTTTTGATTATGAAATTATTCAGTAAAAAGGTTCAAGTTACCTTTATTCTCAACTGTACCCCCAGTTTTAAGCCTTCTGGAAGCTCCTAGTTCAATTGTCTAAGACACAATATACTGTCAGTCTTACTGGGGAGAGGAAGGGGTGTCCCAAGAATAAGAAAACCCAACTAGTTTATCTAAAGATAACCAGCAAAGAACAGAGCAGAAGTTTTTGTGCAAGTCAGTACATAAAGCTGTTGAGTGTGAAGTCTGGATGATAACTACAGAGGCAGACTGGTGACAGACTGGTTCATATATGATTTTACGAATTCTTTTCCCAAAACATCTTTCAGAGAAGGCTGCAGGACTCAGCAAGGATTCAGAAATACCAGTTGCTATGCTCTGCTGAAAACAGTGTATTTTAAACGAGTCAACACAGAACGAATATTGTGGAAAGGTGGAGAAGAGTTTACAGAAGCAGTTTTGGAAGTGGTTTCCTATACTTCCAAAAGCAAGTGCAGATAATTAATGAACCAAAGAACTGTTCTGGAGTAAGGTCATCACTACTGACATGAAAAGCAATTTCACTTGCATCAGACCCTTCAAGATTTCAAGATTCTCTCCAAGCAGGATGATACTCTGGGTTTAATACATTTTTCTCCCTTTTGCAGATCTTGCATCTACAAAAAAAAAAGGACAAGAGAACCATGCTCTGACTAGCACCCCTAAGATGCTGCACTTCAGGTACTAAGAGAAAATAAGAGCTCTGCACTGCACTAAGTACTTGTCATAGGAAGCAGAACTGAGACTTAAATCATCATCAGATCTATTTATACTTCTGAAACAACGAACACTGACACAAGTGAAGGCACAGACACATGTATTAACCTCCCTTTCCCAAGAAACTATGTGGAAAAGCCCTTTAAACTCTGCTTTCTAGATGATGCCTTTTTGTTTCTCATAAATCTGGGCTATGTTGCAGTCATAGCCAAATACTGTTCTCTGCCATAAATGCAAAATGCCCACATGCTTTTGAGAAAATGAAACTAATCACCAGAAACAAAAAATAATCCTGATAAAGTTAGGAGAGTATAGCCATAAGCCTGAGGTCAAAACCAGAAAAAAAAAAAAAAAGGTCTAATTAATCAGACATTTAAAGGATGCTACAACAGTAAAGAGAAGGTAACTGTATGGAGAATCTCTAAAAAGATAATTTTTCCCCCAGAATCCACACTAAACCCTTATTTATATGCTTTTAACTATAATATTTACTTGTCTGGATTGGTAACATATGCTATTAATACTAATATTTTAGAGAAATATGGACATATTTAATTTCTATAAATGCAACTATCAAACTAATTTTTTTCTGAAATTACTTTTTTTCTTAACATAAGCAACCAGCTGATTCTAAAGACAAAACTTAATTTTTCTACTCTGTACATATGCTTGCCTAGAAATGCATGCTGTTTAGAGAAGCCAAAATGTCACAAGTTTACTGTTCTTATGCCACTTAAGGTTCCCTGATAATAAAATGGTTTAATTAAACAGGATTCTACTTAGACATTTCAGTGAAAGAATTTAAAGCAAAAAGAAAACTTGTTTAAAAAAAAGAGCCCAAAGTAACTGATAGAAAAGACCAAAAGGAGTATTTGTTTTCTTTTTCCCCCTCATGACTCTACTATACACACTTCCACCAGAGAGAGTTTGCTGAACCTAGAAAGAGAAGCCATGTGATAAATTATAGGTGCTTTATATTAAGTGACATGGAATATATCTAATTTCCTAAGTTCCCCTGAACCTTAATATTTGGCTGAAAGACTAGGTGTGATTCACATTTGAAGAAAATTGACAAAACTGAAATAAATAAAGCCAGTACCTAAAGTATGTTGGGCATTACGTCTCAACTACATCATCATAGAAGTTGTCTCAGCAAAGATTTCTAAAGTTTCCAAACAATTTGAGACTTTTAGTAAAAACCAATTCCCAGATTTCAAACATAAACCACTGATGCACACAACTGTGCACCTTTCAAATTCCTGGAAGTAACCTAGAGTAAGATTTTTAGAAGAGTCTGTACGCTTCAGAGGTACAAAGTACTACTAATCTTAACGGGATCTTGTTACTGAAGCCACATAGGATCTTTAAAAAAAAATCCTAGTAGTGAAAGAAAGGATGATTTTAAAACTATTAACATTTGTATGTTGAAACGTCAACAAACAGATTACTTTTAAATGCTGTAAAATATATTGAATGTAAAGCATGACATAACAAGAATAAATTGTGCTATTTGTCAGCTTTATGTCTTACATGCTTCACTTTATTTTCCAAGCACTGCAGAATGATTTACATGGAAACAAGGGATGACATTTTCTCATATGATACTGGCAGAGTTCCTTTAAGGCTGTCCACTTAAGCAGGGCTCCTATTTGATTCTTCACAACTGCTACTTTTTCAATTTCCTTTGTATGGAAGACGACATATAATTTAATGCCTAGTTTACTGGTAGCACAAAGGCAATATAGCTGAATATATATATATATATATATATATATATATATATATATATATATATATATATATAGTATGTTAAAAAGTTCCTCCATGCAAATATTTTGGCAGTACACAGAATTTAGGTTTATGCAACACACACACACACAAATATTTGAACTAATTCTAAAATGAAATAAATGGGACCACTTATTAGCACAACTTGTTATGAGCACCAAGAACCTTCAGTCTCTCCACTGCAATCTCCAATCCTATGGGATAATAAAAGCTTTGCTCATTCTTCTGCCTCCAAGAATCACCTCTAAAACTACAGATTGCTACAAAACAAAGAGCATTCCAGTAATGACCTCTCACATATTTATTGTTAAGCAAACATTTACCTCTCAGAGTATTAAAAAAACATTAAGGTACTCTCACCACATTTTACAGATAAAAAAGTTAAGGTTTATTTAAAGTACCCTTGCTATCATAGGAGAAAACAAGTTCATACTCTATGACCTGATGTATTTTAAAAGCCTGATTTTTTTAGGTTTATCTGTCTTGAATATGATTGACCCTAGGATCATTAGAAGTAAGGGATTTCCCTGAAGCTCTCCTTGCTGCTGAGCAATAAAGGATCTCTTTGACGAGTCCTCCACCATTCCACTAGGAAAGGAGTTGATATTGCAAAGATCAATAAGGGAGCTCCCCTCCACATCCCAACCAGCTTCATTGGAAATTAACCAGTAATTTCAGAAGTGACTACTGAAAGGCAAATACAGGCTTTGCTCTTTCAGACATTAAGAAAAAACAGTGTTCTTCCCAACACTGTATCAATAGTCTATCTATTCCAAATGCCAGGATACCATTAACTGACAAATGAGATTAGCACAGTATTACCATACATACCACAGCAGGCTTAAACCAGGAGAAATCCAGACATGCCTCTTAGCTCCCCTGCACTTTCAGAACTTATCTTCAAGATAAAACATGGAATTATACTCCTGCCAACAGTTCTTCTGCACAATACGTCAAGATTTTATTATTCAAAACATCTGATGTCTCTTAACAGTAATGATTTTGACTTTTAATTCTAAAAAACTAAGTAAGCAAGCTTTATTTTAAAAATTTCATTTAAGACCCTAGAAGCTACAGGTCTGCTCATTAAAACTTGAAACCTCAGACTAGCAGACAGAAAAATAATGTCACCAGCTGCCTAACGTAGCCAAAAGGCAGAGCCTTTGGGACTTGCCCACTTCCATCACCATGGCACTCAGGTGTCTGTGCTTTGACAAATCCCCACTCCCCCTTCTAGCTCCATTTCACCTGATCTATCATTTGTTTGCGTTAGTACAACTGTATAAGTATAGTTACTTAATTACTACAGCTGCCAAGAAAGCCTAAGTTAAAATTCCATTTTCAAACTAGGACAACAGGCTAGAGAAAGAAGGAATCTAAAAGATTTTAAGATGAGGACACAGCAACACATGCAATTACATGACTGAAAATTAGTCTTCATGAAAACTGCTTCAAATGATCTAAAACAGCCAACTCCAAATGGTGGTTTTGGGGCTTTGAATTTTTTCAGTCTCATGAAAAAGGATTTGTAATGTAATGTGCAATTTGGGAGGCTGTAGCAAAATATCTATCAAAGGCTGGAATTTTTTATTTATAAATAAAGCAGCTGAAATTCTTAGTATCTACAGCTGTGTTTGGTCAAACAGAAAACCTCACATCTTCCAATCCATTTATAAAAAGCTGCAATATCAAAGGACTGGATATAATGCTAGAGACCTCTGACTTCATTAGATTTGCTGGTGTTGAAATTTCCTTCTATCCAGTATTTCCAAACAATTTGGAATATAAAATACATTTCACTCTACCATGAAAGTTGAAACTGATGAACTTAATTCACTACATACACAGATGTTGTGAAAAACATTACAAATTAGATAATAACAGCAGTACTCAAAATGTAAAAGGCAGTGCTGTTTTCATTAAGCTATCACGGTTAATAAAGTAAGTTTGAAAATAAGGCAGAGCTTTTAAAATACTTACTGACATACTGAAGATATAATAAAAAATTATAAAACTCATTTTATATACCATTTATATATCATTTCCAACAACACACAAGAAATATAGTATACTACCTGATGGAATCTTAAATACTTTTCCTTATTAACTGTTTTCCAAGCAATGCCACTTTCCAGTAAGATCTCATCTAATCACTTTCCAAGATGGCTTACCACTCTCCAATTTAAGTATGTTACAAATGGCCTAGTCCAAAATCATATAAGCTATTTAACATAATCAGCTCCAATCTCTTATATCATGCCCACCTATGTTTATCCTGCTCTAACAAAGTCTTAGCCTATAAACAATTTATGAAAGAAAAGAAACCATATAATTCCTCCACTAAAAGCTCAGGTATTTCTGTACTGTTTAAAAATAGAAACACTTAAGTCTTCTATTGAATAGTAAGTGAAAAACCCTTGGCACCTCTCCACAGGTTAGAGTTTTCTGTCTGACGTCAAAATAGCACAATGTAGAGCAACTAGATGACTGTAAATCATCAGTCAGCATTAAACCACAGATCTCTGTATGACAAACTTTACTTTTGTATAATTAGAAATCTAGACTTCAAAACTAACACTGGCAATAAAGGATACTTTAAATGGCTGGAAAAGGGAAATGTTTACTGGTTACTTTACTTTCTTTTCACACAAAAATTTTTGCAATTGCTAAGATCCTTCCAGAAACCACTCCAAGGTGACTCACACATGAAGTGATCTGACCTCCTTAATATAGTCTGGTTAGTGTTAAAACGTGTTAAATATGTAAAACGTGTTAAAAGTGAAGGGCAAAAAAATTCCTACCCTTTTTACTACATCTCTCCAGGAATCACAATTCTACAATTACCATTACTTTGACTTAATTATAAAGTTGAGATTTCAAAAAAGAAACCAAAACCAAATTGTAACTAGAAATAAAAGATTTGTCATCATCTTCATTAACATGGCCAGACAAGGAGAATTGTAACTTAATCTGCTTTTTCAGTAAGTGGAGAAATGCTTTAACAAGATTTTATATAAAGATCCCAACTTACATGTTCTGTTCCAGGACCATCCACAGAAAAAGAACAGAAGTATGGAAGAAGAAATAAATGTAAGGAAAAACAACTAGAGATAGCACTGGGCAAACAGCCAAGACTAAAGGAAGCAAATTATAAAAATGGGATGAAAAATTAAAAAGAAGTTTCAGGTACCACAAAACAAATTACCAGAATAGGTCAATACCATTTTTTTCTTCCACAACTATGTCTACCAAAAAATCAAAGAGATTAGGCACATTTCTGGAAGACAGACAAAACCCACACAGAACCTAATTAGAGCTCTTAATCAATGCATAATCCTGCTCTGGAAGGGCATGTCCCTAACTGAGTTTCAGGCAACAGAGCCTCTTTGTTTATCTTTGAGAAGACACTATTTTCTAAGTTTCCCAAGGTCTCTTCCAAAAACTAGATCTACTATTTCTCAAATTATACATTTGTAACACCTTAAATAAATGAATACAGAGGGTGGTGGTGAAGAAGGAAAAGGGGATGAAAAAAGAAAGGTATTCAACAGTAACTGTATGTAGGCACAACTAACTAATTTCCTTAGGCTCTAGAAGCCATCAAAGATGTCCAGAAGAAGATTCATAGTAAACACCTGGATTAAGGTGCTTAGAAATAACTGCTGGAGAAGCTTCTAACTTGCATTACTATAAGAAAAGCCTAGATGGTACAGGAGTCCCTAGGAACTTAGTTATAAGCTAATAAAACTAGACATATTTACATAGTTGTATTTGAATATGACTGTGTCCAAATTCGTAAAACAATCAACTGAAATATATGAGGACAGAGATCATCATAAATTTGTGCTTACCATTTAATTTTTTGTCAACTTTCTGAAAACGGAAAGTTGAAAACAAATTCTAATCATAATATAAACAGCACATTTTATATCTCTTTTCAAAATTATTCTCAGCACGGGATCACCAAATGACTGGGCTTGGAAGGGACTTCAAGAGACAATCTAATTGTCAGCCAGAGCAGGTATCAGGTGAGTTTTGAATATCTCCAGAGAAGGAAACCACACAATCTCTTTGGGCAGCCTGTTCCTATGCTCTGTCACCCTGAACAACATTCTGATGAACAATTCTGATTTTCTACTTTGTACTAAGACAATAATTTCAGGAGAGCTGACAAATTTAACAAAATTTAAATTTTAGATCTACCTCAATTCAGTTGAAAATCATCAAGACAGTAAATAGTAGTAAATATGGTGTCAAAAAAACCACATTTCCATTCAACAGGTATTATTTTGATGGTAATGAACCATCAAACTATCTAGACCATTGGTCTAGATAGTTTCCACCACAGTACATAATGACGGAGATTACTACTTCTCACTTGCAGCTGGCCCAAAATGATTTTGTTAATACCAAAGTGAATACAAAAATTGAACACTCAGTGACATACCAAGTAGCGCAAACACTTCCTATGTGAATTGGTTTAAGAAATTCTTGTTTTCATTTTTAACTCAGACTTGCATGACAGTAAATACTTTCAGGGAAATTAGACCATTAAAAGGAATAGCAGAATTTACTTAAGGACTGCTCAACACAACTCTTATAATCCTTTATTCAATTTGTAAATAAGCTACTGAAATTACCACTACTAGACACACTGGACAGTGGAACACAGAGAGGAACACTTACAGTCCTCTTTTGTTTTTCACTGCCATAATCAGAAATTCACTGTAGCAGGACACTACTGTCATGCTATTTGCAGGTGAACATACTAACTCACACTTCTACAGAAATTTATTTAAGAGTGGTCTGCTGCAGAACCGTTTTTCCCTGTCTGTCTGTTCCCATGCCATCAATTCTGTCAGTGCTAAACAGGTCTGACTCCATAGAAGCTCCAGTGAGGTCCAGCTCCCACTGAATGGACTTGCCAGACCATCAGATGAAGGGCAGGGCTTTCTGATGCAGAACAGGAAGCAGGACCAGCAAATCAGGAAGGAATGGCAGGACTGCAGCAGCTATCAGTTCATACAGTCATGGAAACATTAAGCCTGCTTCAGGATACTAAAAATAAGGCACCATCACCTCTCCTCCACATGAGAAGGTTTGCCACGTTACTATCAGCAGCCAGTGCCGAGGCGCTTGGCTGCTCCGCTGCC
This sequence comes from Erithacus rubecula, assembly GCF_903797595.1. Taxonomy (NCBI): domain Eukaryota; kingdom Metazoa; phylum Chordata; class Aves; order Passeriformes; family Muscicapidae; genus Erithacus; species Erithacus rubecula. The sequence goes on from NC_136685.1 coordinate 73,158,384, forward strand.
CTTCGCACAGCGCTGCCGGTCTGGCCACTCACCCCGAGCCTCCTGTCACAGCTGCACAACACACACCACCTAGAACTGCCTAAAATGCTCCTGAGGACACCACTGTCCTTTTCCTGCCACTGCACCACTTATTAATTTCATTACTTGAACTGAATAAGCAGCAAACAATGGATTGCACAGCATGACCAACATTTCGACAAGGAAACTATACAAGGCAGCACTATATTCTCACTTGTGAAAGCAAAAAAATGTAAAACCAACACACCGTGCAGGAATGAATTAGAAAGAGCTATTCAAGGAAGTCAAACTTGCATGCAGAATTCATTGTAGCTTTTTAGATGGCTAATAAAAAATTGAAATCTCCTAATATCTTTCAAATGTCAAGCTGTTGCTAGTCTTAATTACAGAACAACAAATTATGTACAGCATTACTATAATAACTACGTTCTTTTTTAAAGAAAAGCTAAAGCATGCTTAAACACTTAAATGTTTTCTCTGTATTTTGTAATGGAATTCACAGCATACAAAGCTCCCAATGTAAAAATTAAGAATCCTTCAGTTTACTCTAAGTAGCTGAAAAGAAACCATAAGGAAAATTTATAACCACACTTATAAGGAAAGTATTAGAAATTCACTTTAGCTAATAAACAAGCCCCACCTCACCACACTTTATGAAAGCAATCTTTTAGAAAGAAATCCTTTTAGCTTATTCAACTGAAAAATAAACTACTCTACCAATATTATTGCTGCTTCATAATATTCTCTCCTGTATAAAAAGATGTGTTGCATACAGGTGTGACTAGAAAAAGAAATACCATCAAAATAACATCTCTAGTAACAGAGACTAAACAGAAAGAGAATAGTGAACGAGTAGATACCAAGCACCACTATAAAAGATGCTCCAATCTGTAAAAATCATGCTGTACAGCACATTTACTTTCTCATAAAGCTAAATTTAAAGATATTCAAGAACTGAAAAGTCTAAAATCACAATTACAAGCAAGATCCAAATGGAGGAGCAAAATGAAACAAGCTTCTACTGAAACATTATCTCCTACCATTAAAACTGTACAAGTCTACACAGTAGTGGCAAATGAGATACAAAGTTTGACAGGGTGTTGGGAACAACAGGGATCATCAATGAATAATTCTGTGTTGTAACTATCTTCCAAGAAGATGGAAGCAGCAACCAAGTAAAACTACAGCAGCCTCAACATAAGAAAATTACTAAAATATCTGAACACTGATTCCAGAAAAACTTAGAATAGCTAAGTAGATAACAGAAATATGATCTTTTCCTCATTAAGGAAACATGTGGAATGAAAAGAAAAAAAGAGGTAGAAAGTATCTGTCTGAATACTGTCATATGTGCCTCATCCTTTACTAAGATAGCTAGTATAAATGTGAATTAGTAATTAAACAAGACCTGGTCATCAGTAAAATGCAAGGAATAGCTAGATAAACTCATTCAGCTAGAAACATTTATTCAACACTTCTTAGAACATGCAGAAGGCCTAACATTTTGTCAGAGGAGGTCAGCCCTAGAGCCCAGGAGCTCCAAGGACAATTTCAAACTCTTAATGATGCTCTGGGGTTTGGTATGCTATACTTCATTATTATGTATGCTCCCTAACTGGGTTCTGAGCTTTTTTCTTCTGTTCTGCAGTGATCAATCAACCCAGAGCACATTTTGCCTTTCCTTTGCAAGACAACCACCCATCTTCACTCATGCAAATAACAAACAACTCTCAAAGCTCCCACAGTAAAGAGAGATCAATGATCTGGAGGATTCATTTCTGAAAGAGGCATAAGGAGAGTACAACTTGATGTGATCCCAAAAAATCTGCAGTCTACTTTATTAATTCTGCTTTTTTTGAAGAAAAACATGAAAGAAGTAATACTGTATGATCTTGCAGGTGTAGATAAAGACCAGTATCTCACTGAAATACGGGAAGAGGAAAGGAATTAATCCTATGGAACTTGAAGTGCAGCCAAAAATGTTCAAAAACCTGCTTCATATTTAAGGAATGTAAATTAAATACAAATGAGTAATAATGAAAAAAAAATGTTGGCCTTTCTCCTCAAGGAGGAAAAAAAATGGCTTGTTCAGACAGTCTTGCTCAAGTTGCGCTTTTCATTTCTAAAGATAAACTACTTGACTATATCACTATCATGGTAAAATGCAAGAGCAAGTGAAAAGGGAAAATATTAATTCATATCCACAAGGAAAAAAAAAATCACTAATGATCTAGATTCATAAATGTAGGAAACACACTTTAGTACTGAAATAGTCTCTGTTCACTCAAGTACGTTCAAATAGAAATCTACTTTAATAAATGTGCCTATTTCTGCACTGTAGCTAGAAAACGTAATTAGACTTTTTAACATCTTGAGTACAAAAATAACTGATCATTCCAAAAAATTAGCAACTAATTTCCATCTCTGAACACTAGAACACTAACATGCTTCTGAAATTTATCTCATAAACCCAAAGCATTGTCCCATTGTATGGCAAAAATGAATAGAGTCTTCTCTCCTACATAGTCTCAAATTTTAATCAAGCTGGACAGTGACAGAATAGAAATAGATAATTTTTTTTCAATTTTAATCCTTCAACATTGATCTGAAAAACATTAATAGTTGAAGGTATTCTACCACATGAAAGGGAATTTTACTTTTTCTATCTTGCATTTTAGAGTATCTTCGGAATCTTCCAACATCCACACTTTCATTCATGCTGTTATAATTCACTAGAATTTTCCTTATGCTTATCCTGATTATTTGAAGGTTTATGACTTCCCTCATAGAAGTTTTCATTTCCTATCTTTTAACACTAAACTGAGTTTTTCAGCTCTAAAACTGCCTGAAGACAATTCCATTTTTCATACTAATTGAACAGATGCAATAAAAACCCAAGTTCACCTATATACTAATTCATTAGAATGTACTGCACATACCTGATTCAGCAAGGCATAGGTTTGAGAAATTAGAGCCAATAGACCTTTAACTCTTGTGCAAGTAAAATGTACCACCCAAATTTCTTATGCCTATGCATAATATATAAAGATGATAATGAAGTGAACAGACAAAGTGTATTTCAAGTGATGTTCTATTCAGACAATAGTTAGCCCTGTGTTGTTATTTTTCATTAAAGGGGAAAAACAATTATTTCTGTAATCAGGATTACAGTGCCTCCCCAGTTGATAAGGCAACTATACGAGGCAGAGAGCTTTGCAGACAAAGAGCTGGCTGCCATTTTCAAAATGAAAGAACTACTGATGCATTACATTTTTTGAGTCTCAGAACACATCCATTCAACTGCTCCACAAAACAAGCATAACACAAACATACACAGAAAAAACACATCAGTACTTCAGAAATACTGGGAAGTTGACCCTTCAGTCATATTATTCAGCAATAAGGGGGAGGTAGAAGAATGAACAGATACCTGACAAAATTAATTCATGTGCTAGCTCAGTTTTTAAACTGTTTGCTCTGTAGTAGCTAAAGAATGAACATAAGGGTTTCTCAAAGTTTTGCCCATATAAAAATCCTAGCTGTAAACCCAGCCCTAATGTGCTCAGGGTCTCTTTAGTAAGTGAGTAAATTCTGAAGATATACTTTCTCTAGTTGTCTTCTGCTTACAGAAATTGACAATGTGCAATGTCAAGAGTTTTAAATCACAGTTTTCATACCTCCTGCTTAATATTCTACCACTTTTTAGCAACTCAGAAATTAAATCTCTCTCTCCCTATCTTTAGTAATTTCTAAAAATGTCTTCTGAATAAATCTGCTTACAGAGACAGCATGTGTTACAAGTTTCCTCACAGCCAGTCTATCAGCATTCACTAAGTACCCAAAATCAGTAGGTCATTTTAATACCACCTACTACTTTTTCGCAAGATAAGTCTCAATTTTCCTTGTAATATGGAAAATTTTTCCACCACTGAAAAAGATCTGATTTATTCTTATCATTTTACAGGGGCACAAAACTGGTGGTAAAGATGAGCACAAGATACAAGTTAATGGCATGGGATGCACTATAGAGCCACACCAAGTCACCTTGTTTTGAGTGACAAAATAGAAAAGATCTAAGAGAAGGGCTCTCACAGAGTAATTCTGCTCTCTGAAAAAGGATTTAAGTCATCTAGCAGTACAGAAGCCAATATTATATTATCAGAAATGAGAAAGACAGCCATTTTCCAGTTTCACTACTTTTATTTTCCCCAGTATACTGACAGCAAAGTTTTTTGATACTAAAGGGTTTTGTCCTCCTCATTGCAAGACGTTTAATGTGATGATCTAAAAAAACATTCCTTAGTTTCTTAAAGCATCAGAATCATCTGAAAGTGAAACATAAAAGCATGTTGTATTTCTCCAGCCTTAAAGTGAAGGATACTAATAGTGAAGGAAAGAAAGAAAACTAGTGTTTGTAACAGTTCAGCATTGCCTTTTAAAGGTGATAACTGTTTCCTGTATCTGTATCTAAAACAGGCAAAAAAAAGCCCTAATGTCTCTTTAAAACACTGATCTTTTCTAAGGAACAATTCAGTCTGGGATGAGACAAGTTTCAAGATCACTAGAGTATTACAAAATCATATCTAAACTTCCTTTTAGATGCCCCAGTGCAGGCTTACTCTTACACCTACAGTAAACTAGCTGTATTTCAAAAGTACCTTCTGAAAATGGAAATCTAAGGCTTGCACACAAATACTTACTGCAGGTATCAGTAACTTTTTTACTTCTTCAACAGCCCTCTTCAGCTTTATTTCTGCTCTGTTTTGAGCATCCTCCACAGTGATAAGTACATGTAAATCTTCATTCAGGTGTTCCCAGTTGGGCTTGCCTCGATTCTGTTCTTCCTAAAAAAATTAAAACATGGAAGTTATGAAGCACTTATATTCTGCATAAAGCAATCACAAACAGTAGACAAATTCAATTCTGTGAATAGTGCAAACTTTACTTTCAGCAATGTTTCTTCATACTTTGAAGACTTTTGTATCATGTGAACTCAGCCTTCAAAATATCATTTTGGGGTTTTGTTTGTGTTTTGGAATATCCTACTCTGTATTACACTTTTTAAACACTACAGTACATATGCTGCTTCTTAAGAGTCCTCAGAACACCTTCCTCAGCTGAATAAAGGAGCAAGAATAAGAATACAAACACAGTACTACTTTGAGTATTATTTAGAGTCTTTGAATTATTAAACAGGTAAGACATACTAATAGCTAAGCAACCAATCTTTTGATGAGAAGTGAAACAGACACCAGACATAGAAACTCCATCTGAATCACTCCAAAGGACAAGAAAGCAATCTCCAGTGTTAGAATCACTTTCAAATACTCATGAAAAGTAGTTTCAAAGAGTCAAACACTACAAAAGGAACAGAAGTTGCCATTTTCAAAGAAGAGCTGCATGTACTGGATGAAGAAAAGACAGGAGGAGATGACAAGGCTTTAATACTGAAGTTACAGAAGGGGAAGTGACAAGATGGTCACCATTGCACAGGCACTCATCACACCCATGTCATCAGTAATCCCAAAGATAAATATTAAAAATGTTTTCAGAAAGGGAAAGCATGCTAAACAAAGCATTTCAGTTTTAAACAACAGAAACCAATAAATTTAATTAACACATTCAAGTAGCCTGTCTTTCAAAAATAAGATAATGAAACACAAACACAGAAGAAACTTCCCAACTCCTTTTTCATTAAACAGTGCATAAAGCTCACTAAATTTTCATGAAACCTCATTCAAATTTGACAATATTTAAAATATAACATAAAAAGTTTAAAAAAAATAGGGCATCAAAAAGTAAGTTTATTACACGTTTGAATCTATAAAAAGGCCCACATAAACAAATCCTACTTATTTAAAACTTTAAAAGCTGGGTATAATAGAAGAGTCTCCTATTTGTAAGATAAACCTCTGTGGCTTAACCACAATTCGCATTTTAACTTTGACTTTTTTTTTTAAATTTATTTTATTTTAAAATTTATTTATTTATTTATTTGTATTGCAAATGTGTCTTTTCCCCAAGTTTCATGAAAAATTCCTCCAGGAAATCAGATACATTCAGGAAATGTTTTAAGATTTAATACCAAGAAATGTTTGCAGTGCCTCATATTCACATATATCTGAGGAAGCACTGCTCCTTAGAGTGTTTTATTTTTAAATATGTCTGAAATGTTTTGTGGAATAGACAAGGATAAAAACAGGCATTAAAAAAAATGGAACCATGAGAGATGTATGAAAAATGTATATAAAAGATTCAGTACTTTGAAACTACTTTTCACTATGCATGCAACATGCATATATCCAATACTCCATGCTATCAGATACAATGATGTCTTTTGCTGCTTTTAATGTTATCTATGCCAACTTTTATAACAAAGGTAGTTGTGACAATAGGTCTGCCAGTTTCAGAAACTGGAAACAGGGAGAAAAGTAACTCTCATGATATAACAGAGAATGTGATGCCAAGTGCAGCTGAGTTATGTAACATGGCCTCTATGTAATCTTTGAAAGAACTGTCTATGACAAGGTATTTGCTACTTATTTATTCTATTGTGATCAAAACTCCACCATTACTTTTTAAACAATTCCATATTTTTTTTGTTTAATCCAAAGCAGGAGTGAGCTGTTTTCTTTCAAGATGTTGGCAAGCTACATCAATACCAGGTAGTGTACAAAATAATATGCCACAGGTATGAAGAATGAGAGAAGGTTCCTAAACCAGCAGAGGGCAGAGGAAGAAATGTGCAACTACCTCTTCTTGCACTAACACAGTGCTGGAATTGGCAAGGTCCTAGATACTAACACCAGATACAAGAAACCTGCACAACCATAATAACACAGGAGGCAAAACAAATGAAAAAAATTGACAACCCCAAGAGGAACAAAGGTCCCCAGGTAAATCAACAAGTTCTGTTCCTGAAAGACAAGGAATGCCTAAATGCAGTTTTAGCTACCATGCCATTAAACACCATGCACCATGTTTATACACAGTGTAGGCAAACATACAGGTGCTTATGGTGTTGTATCCTTTTCTCTCATAATGAAAATAATAAGGTGCTAAGTCACCAAAACTTGTTTCAGATAAATGTTACATCAAAGCCATGTTACATTCTTTGAGTCAAATGCTAAGACTGAAAAAAAGGGCTAAAAATAAAATTTCACACTATTTTTAAAAAATAAAAGAAAAAAACCAGAGTTTGTAATGGACTTCTGATTTATGTTTTCTCTCAATACACTGGGGTTATAATTTCATCCAGTACTCCCATTCCATCTCACAAGATGGTTTTCTTAGCGGGTTAACAGTTTCCTAAGAAATGTCTTTTGTTCAATTGAAAATGCTCCTTGAATGTTATATCAGTATGTATATTTGATTATGTACGTGTTTGGTTTTACCCAAATTGGGAAATTCAGGTCTTTACTAGCTCATTCATTCCAACAGCAAGTCAGATGCAAAACACAGAGATACAGTCATGAAAGAGAGATAATCTGCAAACCTCTTGAACTTAAAGCTACCATTTTTTATGCTACCTAATTCTCCTTTTAAATCCTGAAAGAATGCTTTGGAAAAACATATTTTCCCTGAAGTAGAATCTTTATTTATAATAAACTAACCCTCTGTGCAACAAGTCTTGGACACATCTTTTCTCAACCATGTTTTGTTACAGTAAAACCTGAACAGTCAAGTTTAATATATCTGGAACACAAGTAGGAAGGTATCTTCTGAAAACACATGTAATATATGTCCAAGATTTTAAAGGCTGATTAGGGTTTTCTTTTGAATATTTTGGGGGAGAAAATAGTGAAAAGATGGGCAGGAAAGAATTATTACAACTTGCCTCATTGCACAACTTGGTACAAAGAAACTACAAGATGTGGCAGTCCTGAAGTGAACTGTAGATAAGACAAAGCAGATCACTCCACAGATTCAGAAAATGTCTGGGGTGCAAAGAGACCCTGAACATCATCCAATCCAAATCCCCTGCTCAGGACAGGTCAACTCAAGCATGTTGCTATTGGGCAGGCTCTAAACATCTCCAAGGACAGAGACTGACCCCTCTCCTGGGAGACTTGTTCAGTGCTCAACCAGTGTTCAGTCACAACAACAAAAAGCTTTTCCTTAGGTTTAAACGTGACTTCTTTCTCTTTGCCCATTGTCCCTTGTCCTTCAGTAGCAACTGTTGAGCCATTCAGCCTAGTTGCCAGGTCTACCTATTGAAAAAGTAGTCAGGAGCAATAGAAATTGCCATGAGAATTATTTTGGGAAAGAAACATTTACTACCACAGCAGGAAGGGCACACACACTGAAGGAAGAACCAGCACCAGGGAAATCAGAAAACCTGACTAAGACTTGGGGAAAAAGAAATTCAACTGCATATATTCAAAATTATATTACATACACAAGAAGTAATTGGCAGCATGAAATCTTCCTGCATCCCAGAGATTGTTTATGGAAGAATTATACAAGAAAAATGGAGACCGAAAATGTAGAAAACTACAAAGTACAGTGATTTATGGCACAACCTTGGGAAACAACAATATTAGAAAAGCTTAATTATAAGCAAACTGTCTTGTCTGCTAAATTAAAGAACATTAAGGACAACATAAATGGCAGATGAAATTTCACTGTGCTCCTTGTTTGGCAGAAATTTCAGTATCCTTAAACATAGCCTAATTCTGCAGACAGATTTGTTTCATTCTCTTGCGTGTGCGTGTACACTCATTAATCCTCAGAGTACCTATGCACAATAATGGACTACTCAATATTTATCTTGCTATTAGGGTCAATGTATTAGGTAGTTAAAAAAAAATATTGCTGCAAGTCCTCAAAATTTAGCTGCATAAGAATGAAGTAGTGTAGCTACAGGAATTTTCTTGGGGAGTGATTTAGAGGGAAGCAGAAAAGCAGGTAAAGCATGCAACTGACCTGAATCTATAAAATCAAACTTAAACATTAGAGAGGTTAAAACTCATCTAAAATAGAGTATGAAGTTAGGTCTCTTCTCTTTCTTGCCAATATGTTTCAAAGAACTTCAAACCTAAATGAAAGAAGTGTCAAGGTTGACCAAAATTGTTTAAATTATTCAAATGCTTGAAAAGGAAAATATTAACATAAAGAAAGCAAAAAAAAAAAAAAATCATAAACTTAAAAAATAAATAAATCTAAACTGTATTTCTCCCACCCAAGACCTTCACAGTATGGCAACTGATGAAAAATAAGTTGAAAAATTAAAAACTGGTGAAGTAGGATCCAGTCACTTCCAACTATCAGAATACCATTTAAAAAAATGAAATAAACACTGAAAAAAATACTATGGTAGTATCTGTTTATATGCAGCCAGAGAAATATTAGTTAAGACAAGAAAGAAGAAAGAAAGAATGGAAGCAATGTGGTAAGAATGGAAGCAACTTTCCCACACGGCACTTTTTCAGAAAGCTATGGGCTATTCTATAGTAACAAAAAAAGTGCAGCTTCCAGTCTATGCACTTTTTTCCACTCCATCTCATACAATTTCCTGTAATGTAGGCCACTAAAAAGATTCAAAACCAGTTCAGTACCAACAGCAGGGATCTTTTAAAGAAGTCACCAGCTCAAGCAAGTGTTGAAAATCAACCTCAGTATTCCACTCATCATGATGTGATAGGCTATTAAATTCTGTTTTCACCAACCTATTAAACAAGCTGGTCTCCCTGCTGAATGACAAAAACTACAGAAAAGACAGAGGAAAAGGGAAGAATGTTTTCATATCATGTCAAATTGAATACTAAAATTAAAAGGCATCAGAATAGCTTTAGTCCTTCAAACTATACAAAGGTTTAATTCAAGTACACTCTAAGAACTTTAATTAAAATTATCCAAAGATATAAAACCCAGTATAATCACTCACAGCCACTTCTCACAGTCAGATGGAAGAGGCAAGATGTGGAGAAAAGCTATTTAGAAAAATCTCACAATATATTTTGTCTAATAAAATGTGTAGGTACATTAAAATTTATTTCTAGGTGAGTATTTCCAATAATGAAAACACTCACACATATATATCAAAGTTTTGAAAATAATTCAAAGAGCAGTTTAAAAGAAGTTGTGTGAATTTAAAAAAATAGAGCTAACATGATGATTTTAAAGAATTTTGAAAGAGAAGTTAAATTTAACCAAAAAGTCACAAATAAGGTCCAATATAAATAAATTCTGGTCCTGATCTAATGGTAGTATTTTTAAGTAAGACATGATATGTATTGCGGCTATACAACAATATCTGAATCAGTAAGCCCAAGAGAAACATTATTCAACTATTCAATACAGTTCACATCTTACTTTACAACCTTTTGTTGACACAGTTGAACTGGTAAAGACAAGTCAGAGGAATCTTAGAAGAATGCACTTTGCCCTAAAGTCATATACTCCCAACCTTTCAAGAGTTGTCTTGTTTTGCTGAATGAAACAACCCTTAACCTTTCAAAAGTTGTCTTGTGCTGTTTAATGAAACTTCCGTTCTTGCAAGTGTTCTGCCAGCCTGAGCTACAGAATTGTATTTTTAGGTTTTTGGCTTCTCTACTGCAGAGATAGTTCAAAACAAACATCTAGAAGACAGAAGATTCCTGTAATATTGTGCAAGGAATAAACCACTCAGTCTGCAAATAATTCCACATCAGTTGATCCATATCCATGAGAAGTCCAGACGTAATGAAGCAAAAATCCCTGGGATAATCTCTTACTGTTGTATTGCTGCATCCTTTCCTGAGAGTGTAACAACTTCCTAAGGTTCAGTGCCCTTGCCAGGCAGGCAGCCCTTACTGTTCCCACTGGGACTGGCCCCAGCACCACACCAGCCTTTCAGAGCACATGCTGATGCAGCAGATGCCTCCCCACTTCCCCCCCTCATTTTCTGCTGGACAAGGGAATTTACAACCATGAAGGGCTACACTGAGTGCCAACACAAGGTCAGTGCTGTAGCTGGGGAAAAGGAGAAGGTGAGGGAACATATTTTAACACAACTGCCCCTTAAAAGACTGTCTCACCATGCCTCATGAAACTGTCCCAAGTGAAATCCAATTATGCACATGCCAGGGACAGAACACACTGTCATCTTTGTTATCTGGAATGAAGGAACCTGCTCATCTGTGTATTAAATGCCAGTATTACAGTAACAACTGTAAACTGGGGCTTCTTCTTTCCATTTTGTGACTGAATCTTAGGCCTTGACAAGACTGACTTGTTAAAAATAAAGAAAAAATCCTGAAAAATGACCCATCTATCCCCAAACCCGTATTGGAACGATACAGTCCTGATATTAACATTTCAACAGCAGTTGTTAATTTACATGAGGCCTGCAAACAAAGTAAGTGCTTAGTAAGTACCAAAAATAGAGGTTTTCATCAGACGAAACTCCAAGCCAGCCCTGCAGAAAACCAGTTTAAAATGATGCACTAATTACAGTATCTGTTTGAACAACAGAAGTAATTTTATAACATGAAGCATCAGAACACATTGATTGTCCTAACCCCTGCTGATAAACTGCTTTAATTGTGCAGTTACAGTCAGGCAAATTAACACAGACTTTTACTCCTACTGAGTTTCTAATGGCAGCAGTTCACAAGCAGAAAGCTGATAAAAAAAAAGTAAGGTTACAAAAGCATGCTGAGGGAATAGCACCTGGTCAGGGAAACATGGCAGCTTACTCCACATTTAGAATTTCTGATCGAAGTTTTCACCTATAGAAACAACTGATCAATTGCTTAAATTAACAGTCACATACTTGCTGTTTTGATTGTCAAACAAGTTAGTGCTATTTACTGAGTCTTTAATTATAAATTATTATTGTACACCAAGCCCCCACACCAAGACAATTTTGGATTGAAACAGTGGGTGTCTTTCAGCACACACTAAAGTAGCCAACAGCTGTCAAACATTGTGTAAGGGCATTGTCTAAAGCATCTTTTAAGAACCGCTAAAAAAAAAATTAAAAAAAAAAAATTAAAAAAAAAAATCTGGCAGCATGAAACAACCTAATGTTTAAATGACACAAGAGGATTCTGTTCTCTGTTCTCAAAGCCTCAGCACAGGCTTTGTGCTCAGGAGATCTCCAGCCAGGCACTGCCCCAAGCAGGGCTCTGGATGTTCCCAAAGCCGCAGCTCTGGAGCACATCCCCGGGTGCTGCGGGCACAGCTGGATGCTCCTGCCACAGCTGGATGCTCCTGTCACTGCCTGGCCAGCAGTGACACGGCCAGAAACGGGAACACCCTGAGAAACCAGCAACACAGCTGCATTCCCCAGCCACTTCTTCCTGCACGCTTCTCACAAGCTGTGCCCCTGTGTAAAATAAGGCTTGTGGAACAAGCTGTATTGTCGAGTGCTATCAAAGCCCAAGAGCCTGTTAAGACTGAGTATTTCACTGCTGTGGGATAAAAGTAAAAAAGTTTTGCATGCATTGGTATTCACAGGGGAATAAATGAGAATTTAGCACATGAAATGCACAGCATAAACTCAATAGCTGAATATATTTGTTAGAGATGGAGGCAATTTTTAATATTGATACTTAAAATTGCTATGAAGTAACAAACTTTACCCAGGCAGAGGAGTGAGACTGTACATTTCTCTGACTTCAGACTCCAGGTAAGAGTTTTAACACTTTATCAGTAATCTTGGCATATTAAACTTTATATGGATGTAGTTACACTGTAATCCAAGTATGGTTTTATTCCCCTACAGAAAACTGAATAAGCAGTATGAAACATTTCACAATATTTTTACATGCTGACCACTCAGTAAACAAACATTAAATTCCCTTGAAAGAAAATGAAATACCAATAAATCCTGAATGCAAGTCTTCTTAGTTCAGAGCTAGCTTTAGATGGCTTTTTGAAGTAAAGTACCTCTATATTCTGAATCACAAGGTACAAAAGGCATTTTTCAGTGCTGGCTTCCACCAACAAAACCTAATCTGTGAGAGTGGACACATTCCTCAGAGCATTCTCTAATCAGCAAATACAGGCAGTAAGTGTATTTTAACTCATGACTCAAGTCCATTCATCATCAGTCACTAATGAAATTAACTTCAAAATAATCCACAACTGTTATAAAATCACTTCTGCATAAACCTATTTGCCTCTGAGTTTATGAGCATTATTAATCAGTATAAAGTTGATTCCACAATTCAGCCTTAGATAAAGAAAGATGGCAAAAGCAAGTGTTTTTTTATATACCTTATAATCAAGCAGCACCTATCTACCATGCACACATAGTAAATTACTATGTTTGAAGTAAATTTACTTCAAATATTTTTAAAATAATCAACAGGATGTTAAAATTATATATATATGTGTGTGTATGTGTGCATGTGTAATAGAAAACAAATCTAGAATAGATCAGTTTCCATGAATATGAAATGGTATCTCTTGAAGCAGAACCAAGATGTCACTGATATTATATTTTACTATATAATACTAATGAATTTGCTCTTTTAAGTACATTAAGATTCTTTTGTACATCTCAATATTTTATTTAGGCAGTATTCCAGTTGTATTATGTTTTAATTTACCATTTTATTTCCTTCTACCCAGGAAGAAGACTAGGGCACCCATGTTCTAGCCTTGCTAACACATGCCTCTATTCCACCCAAAAACTTAAGAGGCATCACCAGCCCAACCATCATAAAGGACTTCATCAGCAATTAGGTTCCTGTATTTCTACTCAGCACTGGAAGCTTTTTGCAGTTATGAATGTTCAAGTAAAACATAAATAGCATACTGAGGTGTATCCTTATTTACAGATTCAAGGCAATCATCCTAGATTTTAGCTTTTCCATTAATACAAAACTTTTACTTTCATCTATGCAATGGACACTAATGGTAGAAAGCATCATAGGCACCTCTGATTCAATGATTTGGGAACTTAGGGACAGTGATTTCACATTTTAGAATACTTACTGTATTATTAGTAAACTGCTATCACTATACCCTCAACTGTGTTTACAGGGAAAAAGTTGTCTGCTCATTAGTCTCTCAGTCTTTTAGTCTACACAGGATACTACTCCCAAATATTTCTCTGAGAAGCCCTTTTATTTTAATGGCTAAGAGAAAACTAAGCAAACAAACAACAAACTAAAACCCCAACCCCAAAACAGTGTTCTTGTCTCCAATTTGGAATGATATTTACATTTAGAGCATGCTGTACTTGGAAAAATGCATTTGGCTAAGCTAAAAAACATAAAATAAATTATACTTTTGTGTTCACTGGATGCCACGATCAGCTTCTAGGCTAGTAGTGTAATTGTATATGTTTTGCAACATTTTCTTTCCTCTTTTGAAGTACTATCATGTAACTTTCATCAACAGGAACTGCTGCACTTAATTGTGGCACCTGTCCTTACTCGAATTTCAGCCATTTTTTATTTCTCCATTCCATGTTTTATTTCCTCTGTCTTATTCTGGCTTGATTGCTGCTTTGCACAGCAAACCTGGCCAATGTATTAATATTCCCCTCACCAATAATCTGAAATTCTGTGTTAAATTGATCTATTTCACAGCTAAACTCATCCTCAAACCCCTGGGCTCCTGCTCTTTTATTACAGCTCCACATATAAGTGATCTTGAACAAACTGAAAGGGCCAAGAAGTATCAAAATAAACCCACTCTTCTTTTCAGGTACTATTCCTGCTTAATCTAAACATGAATTCCAGAAGCTTTCACTCATTTACTTTAAAAGCCTACAAAGTGACAAAACTACAGTAATTCATACATAAATCTGTGAAATTTCCTTTTTTTTTTTTTTTAATAATTGGGAATAAGTGACTGTTTTGGTTTTTTTTCCAAACTGAATTTACAGACCTCCTAAAGAAAAGGAGGGGAAAGAAATATCAAGAGGAGAAAAAAACTGTAATAGCTAAGTGACATTTTAGAAATACCACAACAAAGAGCTGCTGATATTTTGCATTTTAATGCCAACACATCCACACTTCTACTTCCTTCCTCTCAATTTGCCTATCTCTTCCAGAGTCCTGTGGCTCAGCCTTTGCCTGAAAATCTGACCATTCTGCCATTAGCATTTCCTCAAGGAGAAGTTGCACATGCCTCTCATGTAGATAAAAAATACAAGATACATAAATAGGGGTTCCTCTACAAAAATCTTAGTGAAGGTCTTAAGGGAGTATATTGAAGACAACTTTGTAAAATTGCAATATATTTCCGCCAACCCTTTGTTTTTTTTGTTACAAAATAACTGTAAACTTTTTAAGGGAGAATTTTTCTTCCCTATTTTCCCATGCTGCTAACATTTATGATAATACACAACTACTAATATTAACAATCTTTCCTGAGACTGCTTAGCACTTAGTAAGAAATGTGAAATTTCACTAACTCCAAAGCTCTGCACTAAAGTATACAAAGATGTTACTAGGAATATTTTTAACAGAAACTTACATTGAACACATTAACATAACTTCACTGTGCTGAGAAAATTAAAAAGCACCACCTCTTAGTCCACAATATAATAGACAAGTTTCAGATACAGCATAAAACTACGCACAGAAGCCAAATTTATGAAAATAAAAACTGAAAGTTCTTCTCTATTTCCTCCCCTTCCCCCAAAAAAAAGAAGTAAAAAAGTAACAGGTTTGTATTTTTTACTTTTTGTATGTACAAAAATGTGACCTCGGCTTAAGAACATGAAGTTACTACTGTTTCTATAAACTCAAATGAGTTTATGTAATGTAAAATAAAATTATTGTTATAGTAATATGTTGTTAGCATTATTTTAGGACATTGTGATCTTCAAGTTTTTTTTCTGTTAGTCAAAGCAATTAAAAAAGAGACTCATTACTCAAAACAAACATATCTAGGTAGTAGTTAAGTAACTTCAAATAACTCAAATAACTTCCCAAGCCATAAAGAAACTGTTTTGCTCAGAGAAAAGGGAAAAAAAAAAAAATAGAGCTGAAACAAACACTCAACACCACTGGTTTTTTTTCAAAATGGTTTGGGGACAGGTTGGGGAAGGGAAAGAATAGAGTATGTAACTTTAACCTGTGACACTTTGCTAACAGAATTTTACTTGTGGGCAACAAGAATGCTGCCAAACGCAGGAAGGACACCATGTGCAGGAAAGCAAAGATGTTTTTATTGCTAGGACCAGGCTGACATGGTTGCAGAGTCAGAGTTTTAGCTCAAAATCTGTATATTGCAATTCTTGAGAGTGGTTCTTTGTGATTTGGATGTGTAACTAAACAAAAACTGAGTTTTGACAAGAGCAGGCAGAGTCAGAGTGGAAAAAAGAAGGTGGGAATGAGGGATGTAATCCATATTACAACAGCTCTCAAACAAACTGAAATGCTTTGTGGAATCCTGACCTTAGCAGAAAATAGTTTAGCAAGTACTTACATGATAATACCTAGTATTTTTATTTTCCCTTTTTTGTTTCAATTCTTGGGATGAATCTTAGAGGGAATTTCCTCAAAGATGTACACCTGCTTCCTCTAGGTGTGCCAAGCTAGCAAGAAGACTCAAGTGCCTAGGCAGCTAAATGCTCCCCTGTACATTTGGATTAAAAGCACCTCTTATTCCAATAAAAAAAAGCAGAATGCTAAATATAAACCAAACTGTTCCATAAGTGGCTGCTTCAATGAATATTGAGAACTTTAGATACAATGTCTGTGCTTATAATTAGAACACTAATCTTGCACAGTCACTTCAGAGAAAGAAACTGTCTCAAATCCCACAACAGAACTATTCTGACTTGCACAGAAGGGTTTCCTCCACAGACTTCAATTTAACACAGCTGCAGGGGTAAGTGCTCACTCCCACAAGAGAAGTGGCTCCACTCCTTTCTCCTTCCCTCTTCTTTGTACCAGCAGCAGCTCTTGCTGGGGCTTTCCAGGGCCAGTTAACACAGCAGCAAACCCTGCTGTCAGATTAGGTTTTGCCTGTTTAGCAGGCTGAACTGGCTGGGTGACACATTCCACAAGAGGCAGGCTGAGCACAGGGAGGGCACAGGCACATCTCCCTCTGTCAGTCACACCTCTGGCAGGACACACAGCCACTTCCAGAGGCACTGAGCGTGGGAGCCCCTCACTCTGGCAGCCCAGGGGACATGCTGGATATTGTAAGTGCCACACATGTCAAATGTAATCTCACCGCTATACATAAATTACTATTAGAAGTTACCTATTCTGAAAATTCAGTTTCCACACCAAGCTAGGCCTGCAAAGCAATCAGCTTCCTTCCACTTCAAATGCTACATCCCAGTTACTTACCCTGAGAAACCAGCACACTGTGTCCCATGTATTTAAACAAGGGTGTGTCAAAGAAAAAACCTTGTGATTCACAGCATAGTGATTAAAACTCTAAATTCACTTAGACATAAAGGTATGGAACCGTCTTAAAAATGTGCAGTTTCACAGGAGATACTAATGCAAATTATATATACTAAGTTATATTTTTAAAATAAATGAAGTTCTGTTACAAAAAATACAAAGAAAAATGAAATTTTCCACTGAGTACAGAGCTGACAATAAACATGGACTAAGAAACTGAAGCTGAGTCCTTGAAAGAATTCAGAACTCCTGCTTCAAAAAATCTCAGCACACAAGTTTTCCCTGTATTTAAGACTGAAACATTGCACACAGCCTGTAATTACAGATTTATTGCAGCAGTTGCCTCAAATCCTTGCTACAATTACGTGGAATTTGACACAACCAAGCTACCACCTAGATAACTCAAAGTATGACCATTGTTCCAAACATTCTTTACAACCAATTTCATGCAACTACTTTATTGATTATAATGACTACAGAATGAGGAGTATTCCATCATATGCCACTGCTCTCAAGGCTGGATTAAAACACAGTAATAGCCATGCCAGTTAAAGAATGTGTAGCTGAGTGCCAGCTTGGCACTGATATTAAATGGCTTTTGAGAATATCACTTATAACATATTAGGGAAACCTTCCCTAGGACACAGAACTGATGGATGTTCAGGATGCCCCTTCACTGCCCAGATTGCATCAATCCAGTGATTTAAACAAAACCAGTCAAACAAAAATGCCCCACACAACCACAAAAACAAACAAACAAAAAATGAAACAAACAAAATTTAAACACACCAAACAAACACAAAAAAAAAAAAAAAAAAAAAAAAGGTGCCAGCACACAGCAATATGACTTACATGACTTTAACATTGCAACTCCTCTTACTCTGATGATTTTGATTTTCACAGAGAATTCCCTGGTCCTTCAATGAATCTGTCCTTAAGGTCTCATTTGGAAGTCTCTATTCACTTGCTACACTTAATGAGGTGAAAACCACAAAAATTTTAGTTCATTTTAAATATTGTACACTAGCATCAGCTCTTTATAATGTATCTGTGCAACATATTTAAAATAAAACCCTTGTGAAATTAATGAAATAAATAATTTCTGTAAAGGAGTAATTATGAAAATGATGTCCACTTTCTAAATTGGGAAATAATGTTTAATAAACCTCCTGCTCATTATGTAAGAACAAAAGAAAGTGAAAACTAGTGGTATTTTTGATTCTAAGTCAAATATCACAATATTTACATGTATACTGGTTTCAGGAGAGAATGTCTAGATATGCATCCTTCAAGATCCCATTTAATTAGCAGTCCTACAACTGCTGTTTAGGAGACCTCATCATCCTTCCAAAAAAGACACCTGGTTTCACAATAACTTTTTGAATCCCAGAAATTCTGATGAAATGTACAAAATCATTCACCAAAGTAATGCAATTTTCTAAAAAAATAATTAAATAATGAATTTGCTTCACTTGCATCATTTTGAGTAAAAATGAGTGTGCAAACTAAGATCTATAACTAACCAAATTATCACAGCTCTATTTCAAGTCACCATAATATGCAAAATTAAGGCTTATTATGAAAAATTTCAAGTTCTGTTTTTTTCAACACATTCCCTCAGCTACCAAAGATATTAATGCAGAGAAAAGTATCATTAAGAAATACAGGACAGATTAAAAGAGGCAAACGAAATTTCAGTATGAAGCTACAGAAGCAAAGTAAATCCTTGATGTGCTACCTAATTTAAAAAGAGCAACTTTTAAACAAATTCCAGAACACTTTCAGAAATGTGCAAAATGTTATTAAAAAACTAACTGCTTCTGCTCTTCAAAAGACAAGTTCCAAGCTTCTTTCATTAAAATATCCATTATATACGTTTTCAGACTGCACGCTTATCTGCCCCCACAAAAAATCAAATGGAAGTTCTACAGTTTAACTTAATATACTTCTGAATTACAAAAGTTGCAGGAGGTAAGACTAGGTAGAAAAGGTCATTATGTGGAAGCTTTTCTTACATTTTACAATGGTTTCATCCACCTTAGAAAATAAGACAGCATTGTACATGAATTGAGGACAAAAATAATTACAGACTTTGCTCACATCTTCGAGAGACAGGTAGAAGAAAGGTCAATTTCCTCATTCTAAACGTTTCCTCTTCTTCAGAAAAGCACAAGCATTACAGCTTTTTTCAAAATCCATTTCCAAGAGATGACAAGGATTTACTGCCAACTAACAGGTCCTGAACTCCCACCTCCTTTTTCCCATCCTCTCCCTTCTCAAACTGGAACAGGTATTAATTTGGATCCATGCAGTTTATTAACTAGCAATTTTTTATTTTTTTTTAATGCCCACTGAACTATTCTTTCACATTAGCTGGACAAAATCCAGCTTCTTTGCTGTTCTCACTATATCCCTCTAACATGGATTAGAACATTTGTTCCCACCTCCCAAAACAGAAGTTAAGAAGAACTTCCAAACTTCCCAAATGTGCAATCCTGTACTCCTACCCAGCGATGCCAACTGTCTGGTTTTATTCACAATAAGGAGTAGGAAGGGCCAAAAAAAAACATCAGCAAAGCAGATGGATAGTTCTTTCCTGTACCACTAAGAGAGCCTTTAAGATGATGTGATGCCATCAGGAGGAGCTCAGTGTGAGCTGTCAGGAATGTCCCTAGCACAGAAAGGTTACAGGTTCCCTACCAGCACATGAGAGGCTGCTCAACTGTGCATAGTGAGCACACTAAGGGCTCATTTGAACCAGCGGCTGGAGACAAGAAACAATCAAAACTTTTCTTATTTTTCTGAGAAGAAATTCACCTATGACCCACCCAACAAACCTTCATTTGGTAGATCAGTTCAATAGAAAAAACTTCAACAATTATTATCATGAAAACCTTTCTAATATTAGAGCTAGATATTTTTACACCAACTGGATATTGCAACAGCGTGTAACTTATGTGAAACCTATCAATTATCAATAAAAGCTTAAATATATTGCTCCTCACATAGAATCATACAAAGCAAATTTAGGAAAGGGTGAGAGGCTGAGGTTCTTTTTCAACCAGTCTCCTCAAATAATATGTGATTTGCAAAAACTTACTGGAATGTTTACAAGAAGTAAAACATTTACTTGCCTCTACCTCCAAAATTGCTGCATCATGGCTGTCTCTGCTCTTAAAGGAGACCTGAAAAGCAAAAAAAAATTGGGCTTGTGCCCTATTTTGCTTCTTTAAGATGTTTGAGAGGCATGAAGAGTTGGAATTATGGCTGTTTTTCTACCCTGTGATGGACATAAATTACTCCTTCTTTTTACACTTGAGACTGAAATTTCAAGAAGCTATAAGACAACCTACTAAATGAAAACCAATGCAAGAATCAACAGAAGCTAAGTCACAGAAGAAAGAACTTTTTTTTCCCCTCACCCCTACTTCTTCATGTTCTCCTCTATTTGAGTGATGAGTACCACAAAATCCTTTTTCCAGAGTTAAGCATTCTTGCACTTCCACTGTTCATGATTTGCACACAAATTTATGTTTTAATATTGTGCATGCTAAATTAAAAAAAAAGGGAGAAAACCCTAAAAATTTGACTGAGGTTGCATTTTAAAATTTTAAAGATAAACAACTGGGGAAAACTCAAGTCCTTTTCAGGGACTCTTTATGGTTAAAAATAAGAAAGTAAGTCAAATAATTGTTAGAAGTTCTCTGCAAATGGCAAAGAGTGAAAAATTCATGAACTGGCTAGCTATAAAAGGGAAACAAACATGATTTCCTCTTCTACTACAAACACAGTCTCTAAGACATTTCCTGTGTATGCTTGTAGTGATGCAGTTATCTTATGAGAAAAGATACTGCAATGGATTTTCTAAAAATTAGCATATTTCATCTTATAGCACTAGTGAAATAAAATTTATACTAGATGCAAATGAGCAAAGAGTATAGTTTGTTTTAACCAATGCCCATTACTGCTATGGCAACTGGAATGGCTCATTAGTATTGAGATGTAATGGCACCTTGTATTTCCATTCTAAAAAAATTGTTCAAAGCCCCTTCCTATTCCTTCCAGCCACACTTCAACTATGTAATTTCATATATATAAAAAAGTCAATTTTTTTTTTTTTTAAAAAAGAAACATTTAAAATGCTGGCTATGAAAAACATGCAATCATCAAGAAAAATAAAAGCATGATGCCTAAAAATAAGAAAAATGTATCTAAAGTACATCCTTAGAAAACTTATAAGACAAAAAATTCTCATAAATTATGTATCACTGAAAAGCTACACTCAACCAGTACAGGGCTGTAGTCAATATTTTGAGCCAAATCTGAACTGCCTGAAGGTCCTTATCATTACACACATGGAATATGATCTTCCTGAAATGCTAAACCATCATTAGACAGGCCAAAGACCTGAGCATCTTTACCACAGGTCTGTTACTCAACTCAGCTCTCTATTATCAACAATTATAGACAGTGTTATTTCTCCAGTTGCAACATGCAACAGGCACCAATTCAAACTATACTGGCACATAACTGAATGCCCCAATGGCATAATTCAAAAGCGGTTATTTTGGTTTGGGGTTATGGGACAGTTGGTTTGTGTTTGGGGTTTTTTTTTAAATATATTTTGTTTTTGCAGTTATTTGGTTAGTGGTGGGGGCATGTTTGATAGGGGTTTCTTTTTCCTGCCCCATACACATTATAAATAGGGAATGGAACTAAATAAATCCAGGAAAAAAGCAACAAATTTCATGTTCCTGTAAAACATTGGGAAAAAAATCTTTAAAAAAAGAACCACAATTAAGAAAATGATGCTTCGTTTAGAAGTGACTTAGAGGCATATAAAGAATCATATTTCAAGATCACACAAAATAACTGTTTCAAAGACATGAAAAAAAAAATCACTAAATTATAGGGTTTTTTCTCCTTTCTGTTCATCAATAATTATTTTCGCCAAAAACTTCTTACTTTTCTGGGTGAAATATATGGTGACATAGTAAGCTAGAATTTAAAGTGAAAAAATTTTAATAGAAACACTGATGTATCTCTATCATGGAATGTGAAAGTGAAGTTTAACTTTGCAGGCTGAGTCTATTTAACAACCAGCTGTCACTGAAAATAGCAGCCCTGACTCTGCTACTTCCACTGAGCTGCTCCTGCTGCTTAGACAATTGTGCAGGGGCCAATTTAGGAAACTCACAAACTCAATTGACTCCTGAGGATGCACATGAAGCAGTGGGAACAGATGTCCTAAGGCCTTTCATGGGCACTGGCCATCACATCAATCCAAACACAGTGCTGTACCACTCACAGAAAACCTTCCATAATTTGCAACAGAGAGAAGATTTTGTCCTCTGAGGACTACTAATATGATTAGAGCTCAGGCATTACTCTGCTTAAGAGTGTGTGAGCCTCTTCAATCCTGTATAATTTGACACAAATTTAAGTAAAAACACTTCAAATTAAATTCTAATCTAAGGTATCTGTAGTGACTTCAATACCCATTATAATGCCTTCTTAAGGAAAAGTGTATTTACATAGCATAGAATTCACTTTAACATTACCAACCATATCAAGGAAACAAATATGTTACATTATTTTTAAAGTATGTTTTTAATACCCTTTTTACTATGCAACACATACTACATATGTAACTATTTAGCTTGATACCTCTTCTGCCTGTGCAATTACTTCATATAAAGTATTAAATCCCATTTAAATGTGATGCAATAAAAGTGCATGACTGACTTTGGGGGAAAAAAAATATCTAAGTAATCAAGTAAAATCAAGTAAAAAACAAAGTACCTCAAACTATCAATTTCAAACCTATTCTCCCCAGAAATTTGAAAGAAATTAATCTTCTGCTGTAATTTACAAACAATGCTTAGACCGTGTACTCAAACTTCTTGCTGCAAAACCATATGGTCTCACAGGGAAAGACACCTTCACAAAAAAGTGCTTGCCTAAGTTAGAAAAATCATCAGTGGAAGTTTTTGATAGGATTTTTTCCTTCATTTTAATTATTCAACAAATTACTAGAATACTCAACAAAAGTAAAACTGAAGTTTCCAATGCAAGCCATGCTCAGTAAGCACAGTGTATAACTTCCATATCTTCCCTGTTCTGCCCCCAACTCTTACACTGCAGGCAGAGTTAATATGATTTATTCCACTTTTGCAGGATGCCACATTCTTGTGATAAGGACAGAAAGGTGGAAACCATCTGCACTAAAACTTTATTGACTGACTTAGTACATAACATGCAACTATTTAGCACACCAACACTCAAGCTTCACAAGGCAAGGAAGGCATACATTGCAGTTGCAGTATATGCAAAGTGAAAAAATAAGCACAGCCCATCATCTATTAAAAAAGTTAAAGGAGACCAACAGCATGAAATACACAGAAATATCAATGGATGAAGAAGGAATTAAAAAAACCACGAGGTGTCTCAAAGCAAGACGGGATGTTTTTATTTGGGCACTTAAATACTTATAAACTGTTTTAATAGCTTGCTCTAAAATGATACAACATGCAGGATAACATACTTACTAGGGTTTTAAAACACTGCCCCATTTTAGGCAGGAGATGTTACTTCATTACTCTGAAGACACCAACAAATAACCTCCTAAATCTGACGATGAAACAATACACAAAAATACCACAAAGATGCAAATACACAGGCATGCAAAAGGGTTTATAACATACCTATATAAGAAAAGGCACTAAGAAAATAAAGAATTACACTAAATGAGAAAGTTTTCACTTTTAGATGTTCACTGAGTCCAAAGAGCAGCTAAATTACCTCTAAACAGTCATGTAACACCTGAAACTCCAGGTACAGAGATTATTAGTACAAAGCTCCACACTGAGCTTTTCACTTTGTATGTTCCTAATGTTTCCCTTACATATGGGAATAAGCTTTGGTTGTTTTGGGTTTTTTTTGTAGTATGTCACCAACCACACACAGTCCCAGGACACTGAATTCCATGCATTCTGCAAGTTCTGTAGGTCCCAGTGTTCACCTCATCCTGTAAGTAACTAACATGGCTCTAACACTATTAATCACTGTAAATGCTGGTATGAAAAGCTGAGTGAACAGACTATTCAAATATCTAGTTTGATACATATGAAAAATCTCAGCTGCAGAAAGCAAGAAACTGTTTATCATCTCAGAAAATGTACTTGTAAAAATCACAGATAAATAAACATGAGGGAAAAAAAAAACCTTTTGCAACTATTGTCAGATTTTGTGCAGACTTAACACCTTGTTCTCAGTTTCCTCCTGATCCCTCAGGCCTAATTTTGTTCATCTCAAACGTGCTACATTTCCTGTTGGCTGTGCTGCCTCACTTCCTTTTTAATAACCCCCCTTGCAGAATCTCAAATTGGTCACACAGGTGAGCATGACACAAGCAAAAAAATCTCCAAAACCCCTGCCTGTTTAAAATAAATTTAGTTTTTCAGTTTTCCCAATGTAAGGCCAGTAACAAGACATACAAAAAAAACCCCCACTACTCTAGTCATTAAGACTTGTTGCTGAATGTTCCGTATTAATGATGATTGGCTATTTCAGACATGTCACTCAGTATGACCAGATTAAAAGCAAAGTCAAAGTGTCACATGTCTGAGATGAGATGTAGAGAAACAATACTGGAGTGCTAAAATTTTAGCTTGATCTTTACCGATAAGCTGTTTTAATTTTAGCATATAGGAATATACGAAGTCCACAAAACCAGACACAGGGGAAAAAACCCCAAACACATAAATGCAATTTGATTATAGAATTGTTGTCTGCTTCAGCAGTATAGATGCACACTCACAAACACACTGTATATACATATGTATAGGTATAACAGAAGTTTTTGATGAAGTAGATGGTTTTACAACATTGAAATTTTATTCTATACATCTTACCCATTATGCTTCTTTTTATACTTCAGCTTAACTCAAAGTAATTTTTTCCCAATTTTAGAGACTTTGACCAGAAAGAATAGTCAGGATGATTTAATCTGGCCTTCAATATACCATAGGCCATTACTTCTCAATAGAAAAATAACTGCTCTGACAGTAATCATTAAAAATTGGTTTAGAGTGTATCCAAGGTCATCATAACTTGACTTTGCTAATACATGGAATTAAAGTTTGTTTCTAGATGGATTCTTTACATTTTCTCGCAGAGAAATCTCTACCACTCAAAATCTGATTTAAAGAAAATTCTTAGCTTTGAGGCACAGATATACCAAGGGCTAACTGATAAATTCTCCTTACTTTCTTTCACAGTAAATTTTGCAATTTTACACCTTAGCCTCATTCTCAACTGCCCAAATGGCTCAAAAAAAATGGACAGGAGGGATAAAGAACATCAATATCATTGCTATCTACTTTTTAAAAATCTTAGGGAGTTGTGCTCAGTGTGACCTCACTAGAAAGAATACTTATCATTGTTATGCAGCCAAAAACTGGAAGTACTAATGTGAGACACAGTCTACAGATCCAAACCATAAATAAAGTATCATTCACATTTTCAGTTTTTAGCTGTTGATCCTACATAGGCAGGATCTGAGCCTGCAGGAAATTATGATTCATTGTGTGCCTCTGCAATAAAACCAAGTTTTACGACATGCTTTCAGCAGGACTGTTTTCATCAGAAAGAAAAAAGCATGTTTAGCAGGTGTATATATATTTCAAATGACAAGTACCATCAACTCAGATTATAGGGAGAGATAAGGGTCTGAATTTTCCTCAGTGGTACATAAACCCTGTCAACAGGATGTTTAAAAGTGGTGTTCTGGATGACTATATGGAGAGCAACAAGCTCTCAGCTTCTAGATTTTTCTAGTGGTAGAAGAAAGTTAAACTCTTTTCCCAGAGTTACCGAGATAGCGAGCTTTTCCTATTTGACCAAGTGTATAAGTTAACAGAATTATTTTTGTCCAACTTTTTAGTGGAATTTGTGAAAAATTGTCCATGGGGTGAGTGCAGAAAACTGCCATGTTTGTGCATTGTAGCTGGGATTTCTCCAATGGGAAAAAACTCCCAAAATCTTAGACTAGAAAAGAGAATTCCCATTCAGTCTTAGACTTAGGAACTTCACTCTGGAGCACAACCAGACACACAGCAACTCCTCTCAAGAAGCTGCAAGTCGTACAAGAATAGTAAAGAATATAAAGGAAATGCATGCTTGTGGTCCAGGAAAGGCAATTATAAAGTTTCAGTCTGTTACACGTCTTAACACAGAATTTTTCCTCTCTTCAAGAAGATGTGCACACAGAAATTACATGAAAATAAAGCAAATTAATACTTATGCAAAATTGGATGCTACAACATTGTTTAAAAATTTTATATGCGGAAATAAACCTCTCTAAAAGTGAATACAAGAAAGATTTCCTCAAATTGTAACTGAACTACATAACAAAGAAAATACTCAAAAAGCACCAACAATTTTTTTTTCCAAAAAATTTGCGAAGTCAATGAAACGTAATCAGAACAATTTAAGCAGAAAACTGTGAGAGCCTTGCTACATTTTCTTAACCGGGAACAAAATGTGCAGTATGTCCATTTAAGACTGTTCATTTTGGAAGAACACACTCATTGACTTCATTTGAGGCTGGGAATTTATACTGAATGAATGATGGTCTGAGTAAGCCTTAACAGAGTGGCTTTGGGATTACACAAACTGTCTGTGGTCTAAATCTACTAATCTGAATGCACATCAAACTAAAACTCCATGGGCTTTTTCTACAGTGCAGAAAAAAGAAAACTGGAAAAAACTATTAAAGAAACAGAGATAACAGCACTTCAAAATGCCAGATCATAAAACACCTTATCTAGTTCTTATTTAACGCTTATCACTGTTTACTTGGCATGAAAGGGCAATTGTGTGGTGAGTAAGAACAAATCTACATTTATTGACTTTATGAATTACCTGCAGAAAACGTAACGAGTAATCACGTAGCAACTTATTGCTAAATACAAAAATTTAATGAAATTTATCAGTTAATATGCCCAGAAGAACATTTACTTTAAAAAAGCAGACTGGCTAAAAAACACGCCAGTTAAGATCTAAGATGGGCTTTCTAGTGTTCTTTTTGTAAACCACGATCAATTCACACAGTTACAAGTTTCTTTTTTTCGTAAGCCTGATTTTTTCACAGGACTTTGCTTGCATCCTGTGATATTACAATGTTCCACTAAAAAATGAAACCCAGCTATCTGTTCTTTAACAATGACACTCTGTTGACGTTTTCAACAAAACAAGAAAATCTTTCAAGTTTCCACACCTCACAAATTCTTTTAAGGAACTGTTTTATCTGTAATGATTTTTGTGTTTGTTTGTGTATGGTTATCTCTCAGACCAGTCATTACTGCTAACTCTTCAGTATGCGCAATATGCCTTCTGAGCAAACTTTATTAATTGTGCCTAATTACTGCAGGCAACCACTCTCACTCTGCATGTGACCTCTATTCACCTAACAGTTGAAGCTCTGAAGTTCTACTTGAATTACCATGCACTGCCGTATCCACTGAGCTCCTCAAAAGAATTTCGTGTACAGGCTTTAAAGCTGCTACAGTAATTACTCCTTTTCACTTACTGTTTCACATTTTTGGCCAAATTAGTCTAGCATCAAACATTCAGCTTTCACTCCAGAATAAAGCTGTTCAAGCTTGCTGAACACAGACTTTCCAAATTTCATAAGGAAAGCAACCAACTCATTCCTTAATTTCTCTGGATGAAAAAAATAAATAACATTTAAGTATTACTATAACAATTTTATACCCTTTCTTACTGCCTACTGATATTGTTTGTATAAACTCTGTTCAGATATGCAAAAAATAGCTGCTACTTAGAGAAGTCCATCTCAGACTGCATTACGAAACATGCTTCACATACTTGGAATAGAAAAACTCAGTCAAAAACTTTAATAAAAAAAAAAAATCTGCCATGTAAGATATGCAGGTTGTCATGTCATGATTTTCAATAGATTTTCAAAAACCATTGCAATAATGACCAGTGGCAAAAGATGCTTCACGCAGAGGAATGAGAAGGAGTAAGAGAGCCAGCATCGTTCAAATCTGCAACTCTTAACACTGCAGCTGAGGTTTTGTCTTTTTCTGCTTCCACTACAGCCACTGCTATTAAACAGCAGGATTCAAGAGTCACAAAGATTTTAAAAATCTATAAAATAACCAAAGCTCACCATACACTACTACTCCAAAAAAGACAATTGTCTTTTTGTCTTTACTGTCACTAGGTTTATACAAAAAACAAAGCCATCGTCAAACAGATGGAAATATCCTGTTAATTTTCTTCACCTCACGTCTTCTCCACCAGATAAACGAGAGCATTATCACTGTTTAATACAAGTTTTAATTGAGTACTGTCACTGGTGGGAAGAAAAGTGTGGAACCACTACTTTCCATATCAAACAAAGCAGGTAATTAACAGCTACTCTGGCACAATCCCTTATCACCAAAATACACAACACTGTTAAGTTCTCTCAACGAATGCTTTGCTTCAACAAAGGAAAGCTGATGTTTCAGGGTCACATTCGCTCCTTTAATACACAGGCATAAATTTACTGCTCAGTCAGACACCTATAATTAAACACAAGAAGAATATAATTCTAATATTCAGACAGGCTTGCATATGAGTGGGATATCTCCCCCTTTAGAGATGATTGCCTTTCATTTTTTAGTTTCAAGCAGCTACAGTTCACTTAGTTTTGATTACATAGCAATTAGATATGCAAATACGAGAGATCTAAAAAAATGCTTTTTCAAATGTCAGATTGTAAGCAATCAAGCTTATTCTTTCCTCCTGTACACACAAGCTATTCATTAAATAGCTATTGTCTTAAAAACATTCCAACAGATTGCATTTATCAGTGTTTTAGAAGCACAGGGAGAGCACATTACTCAGAACACTGCTCATCAGGGAGCGAAATCGATCTTGCAATTACTTTAATACATTCATGATAGTGGTTAACTAAGTTGAAACTAAGTATCATCTTCTTTGGGCATTTTCCCTACAACATCGAAACTCCCTGCATCATCAAATTAGCCAAAACTCATTTGCTTATATATTTAATGACAAATGTGTTAACAATAAATGGCACAGCTAAAATCACTGAATTGTGAATATCACTATTTTTTGATCCTGTATAGAAAATCGATCCTGAATTATTATCAATTATTTTTTCATTGTATCTTACACATACGCTCACATAAAGGAAGTCACTATGAAATGATGTGGTTAGTATAGTTATATGGCAGGAACAGCCATTCTGACACCTGTTCTTTTTCTCCCATGAAGGGCCACAGAGTCTTTCTATTAGAAATACAGACCTGGAACTTCCCATGCATCAACACCACATATAGGGTCTTGGTTCTTTGTGCATTCCACAGCTTTAACCACTAACCACTGGTTAAAATGGAGGGAAAGGACATTTGGCAGCAGCTCTGAGAACATCAGAAAACAGCAACTACTGCAAAACTGTATGGACTGGACTATAAAAGATTCTTACCCACAGCTACAGACAGCCACTGACAGTTTGAAAACTTGCTCTTTCAAAACTCTAAAACAAAAGAATGAAATGAGATGGGGGCAGGGGTTGGCCAGTTGTTTCTTTACAATATCACAAAGTCACCTCCAAGCTAACAGGAGGGAGAAAACAAGATTCCTAAAAGCAAGCCCATGTGTTCAGTGACTCAGCTGTGCAGAAATGTACACTAACATGGGAAGCTGAAACAGTTCTTTCCTCAGGCTGAGCTTTCAAGCTAGGTAACTGAAGTAAATAAAATGTTTTCCTAGATGATTCCATGGTCACCAACCACCCTTCAAGATGTCTCTCACAGGGGCACAGATCCTTTTTGAAGGTCAGGAGAGCAGCAAAAATTACAAGAGATGCCTGATGCAGAGGTCTGTTTAAAAACCTGAAAAAATCAGTTTAGCTCTGCAGCCCAGTTGTAGGCCCCAAAACATTCTGCAAAACCAGTTCCAAGAAAAACCTGGAGTGGCTTTTTACAACAACTGACATTTATGAGCTAACAGATGAGTATGCATGAGACAAATTATTGTAAATTCTGTGGGTCTTCAATTTCCTTTTTCTTTTTGTGTTTTTTCCCCTCCCTTTAAATACTCAACGTGATTTTCTCTTTCCCTCCCCTTCCAATACACGAGCCTTATTTAACCAGCCAATAAGGTAAAACTCAGTGCCTGTCAGCTTGCTGTTGCTGCCCATGCAATGTTTATATTCTTTCTGTTGCTTCTTCCCTAAGGGTCACTATAAACAACTATTTGAGCAGCAAACATAACCTGTGTACTTCAACTCCTACCCACTACAGCCTAACACAAAAAATGATACAGCTGACAGGGAAATCTGGATAATTCCCTCCCAGTAGTGCCCCTGAAAACACTCCCTTATCTATTACGTTTCTCCAAGAAGACACTGGGAAAATCCTGTATCTACTCCTGTGAAATACCAGGATCCATAAAACATACTGAAAATGCCACATACCTGCCAATTTCTGCTTCTGGTAAGATTGGTGATACAGCATTGTCCAGCCAAATTTGCAACATGTAATACTCCGACTTTAGAAACAGCTAGTTGCAACTGAGTTTAACAGGAACACAAGTAATGTACCAAGTGTGACCTACTTAAAATCATTACACCTTATTCTACCTGGTAGATTCCTCTAGTGCAAGTCATGAACCATATATGTGACTGCAAGTAAGAGGTCTGAAGCCTGCAATAACCAAAATCAGACTTATGTAAGAGAGCCGAAACACACAATCAATAGTAAATGTGTTTTCCTCTGCAAAATGTTTCTGCAGGAGTATATAGATGACAAGGCAAAATCTGATTTTTCTTGGATGTGGATTTTTTGGGGGTTTTTTGTTTGTTTGTTTGTTTTTGTGGGTTTTATTGGTTGGGGGTGTTTTTTTGGTTTTTTTTGTTTGTTTTGTTTTGTTTTTAAGGAGGGTTAATTTTACTACCAAATGAGCTATTCCAGAAAGGTACATTTCAAGCTAAATGGCACATATCATTTAAAAGGCTAGATACCGAAAAATTCCACTACTCAGGCTGCAAAAACCAATTTCGGTATTTGCAGTATCCTTGTGTCCTCACTGCATACTAATTTCCAGACTAACTTCAGTATTTCTAACCACGTAACTTTAAAATTTATCACTTATTTTGGTTTGTAATACAGCTTATCTTAAGACCTTTTCAGATTCATGCTGGTGTGAGTCAATGTGAGCTAACAGATTTAAATTCTAGGTGGTTTTGTCAGTCAAAATTTAAATGGACTTTCAATTCCAGCATTGTCAGCCTGAAACATAGGAGTATCTCACAGCCACCTCAAAGACTGCTTGGTAATTTATGGATCATTTACTAGATGGAAACTGAATACAACATACTTTATCAACACAGAAAAACCTCTATTTCGCTGTCTAAAATTTAATTTTAAATCTAAAATTTGTCAACTACTAGCTTTTAGTTCTTGAAACTATGTATCAGTAATAGTGTATTTTACAAGTTTGGCAAGCCAGTTAAAATATCTGCCAAGACCCCCAATAGCTTAAAAATTAAGTTCCCTTTAATACATATGATTGTAAATATGGGAACATTTGAAATCAACAGCTCAGAATCTTAAGTGTCTCTGAAATGATTCCTTTAGGTGGATCAATTAAAACAGTCAGGTGTGTGGCTGCAGGACTGAACAGTCCAGATAAACATTTATAAAATGTTCCCAAGAGTCCACAAGCAGTAGCAGAGCTGTTATTAAATATGTTATGGATCCCATCTTTAAGAAAACTATTTCTTTCATATTCAAGAGAGACTTGCCATTGCTAAAGCTCACAGCAATTTTACCACAGAATGGACCCAGTGCTGTCACTGCTTCAGTATCACAGTGTCTAAAAAAAACCTAACAAAGAAATCACCACAATACCAATATCAAATCAATATAGAATAAAACGATTTAAAAAAAAAACCTCCATGAAACTCAGACCTCACTGGAAATAATCATATCAACCTTGTGCCACAGCACGTGATCACAGAACACTACAGAAAGATTAGGAAGAAAGTAACACATCAGATTTACCAGCCAGAAAAAAAAAAAAAAAAAAAAAAGTATAACAATTTACAGAAGTATTTGCATCCAAACATTTAAGTTATATGCACTCACTGCCCACATGCCAGATAAAGGCACTCAATCAACAGGCTGTTCTTCTCTCTTGAAGAAAAATCCCTTTCCATTTGTTCATGCAAAAATACCACTAGCACACTTGGAAAAATGAAGCATAAAAGAAAGGACACCTTAGTTCATAATTACATCACCTATTTTTAGTTGTGTCAGGAATCAAAAAAGAGTGAGAGCAACTTTGCTATCTTCTCTCCACACCTCTTCAAAAGCTACTGCACTCAGAGTTCACATTCCAGTAACTTCAAGGCAAGCAAACTGGTGAATTTGCAATATCACCCTCACTCTGAGGAAATCATTTTCTTCATATATTTTTGCTGTTGGATTTTTTTCTTCCCATTCAGACAGTCTCATGCATGCTAAATAATTTAAACTGTTAGTTAGTAGCATGAGCAGCGTGTCATTATTTCCTTCTGCCTGGTGTAATCTTCCTTGCCTGCATTACTCAGATTCCCCAATTACAACTCTTGTTTTTAAACACCAGTGTTTATACCATTTGCTACCATAATGCAAATACATAAAGTGTTGCTAGAAACCAAAACCCATTTTAGTGCACTTTCATACCATCTAATTGTATTTGCAGAGAATAAATGAAGCACCATAGAATTTAGCCTTTATTTTATTACAATAATTTATAAAGCCCATGACCAATGAGAAGGAGGTACTCGAGGACAAAAATAGAAAAAAAGAGAGAAGATTTCTAGAGAGAACTAAGAGCAACCTTATGTAAAATCAAGGAAAATTAATATAATTTATGAAAAAAGGGAGAAAGAAATGAAAGAGGGAAGGAGAAAAAACTCAGAAAAGGTCACCTAGGTTTAAAGTAGCAGAAACATTAGGAAGGAGGGTGGAAGGAAACAAGAGAGGAAAGGAGGGAGACTCGGGCTTCCTAGGGAAGGGGTCACAGCATCAAGCCTGACAGAGTTCAGGAAGCATTTGGACAATATTCCTGGCCACATGGTGTGATTCTTGGGGTGTCCAGTGCAAGGCCAGGGGCTGGACTCAATGATCCTGAAAGGTCCTTTCCAACTCAGTATATTCTATGACTCTACATTAGACTCAGTAAGAAAAAAAAAAAAAAAAAAATCTGTAGCTTCTGCTGTGAAAATGCAACTGTACCATAAATGATTTTGGGTTACTTTCCACAGTTACACTCCCCACAAACTTCAGTCTTTCATACATCAAAATGTCCTGGTGTTTCCCAGCACCATGTGTCAAATTCTTGACATTTTTATACTGACTAGACATCTCCCTGTACTGATTCCATCCATTCTTATCAAATTTTGTACATAATTCTGTAACACTTTCTTATGAAACCAACCAATAATTTGATATTTCGACTTTTTTCCTACGGCCAGAGTTTTCCTGTTCCTTCAGCTGCCAGTTAAACCATTCTGCCAGGCCCATGTAAGCTACTGCCTGAATGCAGTCATTGCTTTGCAGATCTTTCAACACCTAACACCAGTCTAATGTCTTCTTCATTTCAAGTTATTATGGTTAGGACAAGATTTTGTTTGTCATGTAGGAATATAGTGCTGAATTCAGTTATGGGTCAAATTATATTCAAGAATCACTAACATCAACAAATGCATCAAGAAAGTATAAATATTGTGTGTTGTGTTTGTTCCATGGCAAGATTGTGGCACTTAAATCAAATAATTTACACAGAATATCACATTCTACTAAGTTAAACAGTCTCCAAGCACTGCTTGGAATGTTCTACTCCTCTAAGAGTAACAAGTTCTCTCTAACAGAAAAACAGATTTGTGTACTTGGCTTTACCAAACATTTAAATAAGCTTTCATCTTTCCATGCACACACTTTAAACAAAACTGTTTTGAGTTGCAAGCAAATTTTTAAGGATATATTCAGTGTACATGCACTTCAGTGAGTCCTGTATTTATCAAAGCACTCCCCATTTACTGCCCAAAAAGATGTGAAAAACTGTAAGAAATAAAAGACAGAAGCTGCTAATTACTCTGATGAAAGGTTAACAAAAAATGTGCAACCATCTGTCAATAAATGCCTCCCTCTACCTTAAAAGTATAAAGACAAACAATAAAATATTGCAACTATAGCTGGATAAACTCTAAAGTGAGGATACTGTCACATCCTTACTAACATCTACACAGCCACCCGAATTTCATTCATATGCTTAATGTATGGTACATACATAGCAGAAGGGTAGCTTATGATTAACAAGATCCATTTCAATCCAAGTCAAGGCATGGCAAAGGCTAATACTAAGCCAAAACCCTAAGGAAAGTCACCATCTATAAACAAGTTTAAATGGCAAACTGATCACTTGTTTTAGGAATTACACTTTGTTTTATGGTTGGCAAGAAATCCAGTACCTTGCTGCAATGAAACAGATCACTTGTCTCTATTTGGAAAACAATAAAATAGCATGAAGTCAAATATCTCTAGCTTCTAAATATTCAATTAGCAATTTAAGTATTTGGTTTCAGCAATAGTGGTATCTTATTTTGTGCTCACTCTTTACTCCATGCTAAAGAGCCTTCCTATCAGTCTCAATAAAATTGCTAAATAAGACCCTGAGGAGCCATATCCACTATGGTAAACAACCACCTGCCTGTATTCTGCCTGCCTAAAGAAGCCACCTAAAAAATTAAGAGAACTAATAACTGCCAGGAACCGACAGCTACTCAGGAATCACACAGGCATGCTGCTTTCCCCCTGAAACAAGCAGCCCTAACTCCATTCCCACATTTAAGCAGACTCAATCTTCATGCAGGCACAAGAAAATTCCCTCAAGCCTCAAACTAAGTATGGCCTTTCCCACACAGAATTGCAAGCACAGTTGCATAATACTAAACAAACACACTGAAATCACAAACCTGAATACAAATTATTTCTGGTAAGCAAGACTATCACAGCATTAAATCTTAAGAAAGTTAGAAATGTTAGCAAGAAAATAGTTTCAGGTTGCAGTACATTTTCATTATTTAAACCTTGCTTCACTACTTTGCTAGGCAAAGTAAAATGCAGATGGATGTTTGCAGACAATTTCGTCAGCCTCTCAAAACAATTCTGTATGCAGAGTCTCCCAAGCCTTTCAAAACTTCTATTCAAATGCCAGATACAAACTGCTGTGAGCTGAAACCTGGTCAGCCTTTCAGAACACAATTAACACTCTCTGTGCTTCCCACCTCACAAAAGCTTAGGAGCAATTCTGCAGAAAGAGAACTTTTTCCATGCTACAGGATGAGCCAATTCCCGTTCAACAGACAGAGCATTTTAATTTATAAACTAGACTTGTTTATACACAGATGTTCAGGCAATGATTCAGGATTCCCTTGATATACTTTTTTCCTCTACACTTCATGCTACTTTTCTCCCATTTCGAAATAATCTAGATTCACTCACTTCTTGCTTATAAGGGTTTTTTTTCCTCACAGGGAACTGACAGAAAAACAAATAGAAGGAAAGTATAATACAAGCTGATTTCAACTAGCAGGGCTTTGATTACACTTCTAACAGTCTACAGTTTCCATTGTAATATGTACTTAATGGCATTAAAAATAAGTATTTTGTTAAAGTCAGTTATTTCCATATTTAATTAGCTCAATAACCATTTTAACTGCCCTGAGAACAAAATGATATATAATGAATTTTTGATAGCAAAGTTAATCATAGCCAAAGGCTTCAGCTACTTTCCACACTACATAGGAAAACCCATTTCTTAGCAGAGTTAGAATCTGCAAATTGTATTGAGCTCATGTAGAAATATATCCAATATACACTGTATATATTTGGTATGTAGCCAATACAGAGCAAAAGTATGTATGAAATAAACTATCCAAAAGATGCATTGCATCAGATACATATCAGTAATTTTTTCTGAAAGACTAATATTGCCTTGTAATAATTTTAAGGTCCTCAGGCACCTAATTTTTTTTTTCCCTTCAAAATAAAACCATTCTACTCTTGAAAGTAAGAGCATTCCCCTGGCTGCTATGAAAATACTCTTGAAATAAATTACTTCAAATAAGAAGTGTTTGTCAAATCGTATATAAAACTTCAGAAAAATGTTCTCTTGTAAAATTTGCATTCCCATACATAACTATGCTAAGTTGTGCCAGCGTTCTTCACTACTGTCATCATGAACTGAACATTTTTTACTTAAAGAAAAGACATATGAGGGTAAGATTTCCAAGAAAATACTCCAGAAACTCTGGAAACAAAACCCCTATTAACAGGCTTAAAAGGGGTCTGCTGTCAGTAAGAAATAACATGTATTACCATCATCACTATCTAGTAAAGACTCTATTGAAAAGAATTAAAAATTCACTAATCTTTAGCATTTAATTATATAATTAAATCATTAACTTGGTAAGAGGACTTATTTTTGTGATTTTTTTGCCTATGCTATTAGCTACTAGTGCAAACTCTTGAAAGGGTCACTGGCTCAAATATTACCAGGGATATAACTTGAGAGACCTCTGATTTGTCTGTGGTAAGGGGAAAAAAGAGCCATGCTTTCACAATTCTTTAATAATAAAAAAAAATAATAATAAAATTCAGCTTTACAATTCCCTCTGTATTCAAAACAGCTAGTTACAAATGAAATAAAGGATTTGAAATTGGAACACAAAAACCCATTTTCTAAAGTACTCACTATTGAAAAAAATAAAAATATTAGCTTACAAGCAATCAAAAATGTTTTCAGCACACCTTATGTTTTACAATGAACCTCTAGGAAGGTAAAGGAATATCAACCATCAAGTATATTCTAAAAACATTTTAATGCTGTGATACAGTGAATATATAAGCTTACATTTGTACTTGTTTACAGCTAGTTTAAAAATAAAAGGGCATTTATTGCAGTAGCCAAAAATTAAGCATGAAAAAATCTCTGAAGCTTGATCAGTTCGAGAACTCAAACTTAATCAAGACATACATGCTTATGAAAATGTGTGTTCAGAGGAATTGACACTATAGAAGATGCTGAAGTTTGTTGTTCCCAGGGTAGCATCTTAAACACTTCATTCTGAATGCCTTAAGTAACTTGCTGTTCCGAGTTTCTAACCTGAATGCACTAGATTCAGGACAACACTGTATAAGCCACGTCTCAGTCTTACCTAAGGAGCCTGTTCATTCAATGTTTTTTAATGGACAGTCACAGAATTTGATGGAAATGCAAATGAATGCAGCAGTCAACTACCTGCAGCTTTGATTTGCAACAGAAATTAACAAAGCAGAACCCAGCATCGCAAATATGCTGAAGTGCTCCACACTGTCTCAGTCATTTTCCATATCTAGAGGTCAACTTCAATAAACAGCATCCTTAAGGATGGAAGTCGACATGGGATTCTGCTAGTTATAGTTTTAAATGTAAAAACAGGTGTCTAACCTAGCTTCAGAAACTCCTCCAACATGGTTAAAAAGGGATTTTTATTTATTTTAATAAAAGAACAGTCATTCTAGTCATTTATTATGAATATGAACTTGATTTCACTTTCACATGTCTCTGTCCCCAGTCATTTAAAGTATTTTTCCCCTAATATTCCTAAAGATACTGACAAAGAATCAAACCTCCACCTTTGCAACTAGTTACAAAATTTTTCTAAATTGCCATTCTAAGCCACCTTTTGCCAACACAGGCACATGTGATTGTCAAACACCACTGGCATGGTTTTGTACAGAGGCATGTGCTGAAGGCAGCAGCCTCAGCCAAGCGATTTATTCCCATAACACAAGATCAATGCTGGCTGGACAGCCTTCCATTTTGAAACACAAAACAACTTAATCTCCTCCCATATGCTAAATATATTCCATTTCAACATGCATGTCAGCACCAGAACTTTATGATTTGTTCAACATAGCACTTTTCATAGAATATAAAAGCTAAGCATCTCATAATTAATTAAGATGGCAATAACAGGGCTTGCTCAACAAGACAGTAAAATGTATTATTTGATGTCACTATCACTTTATCAGCTAAACAGAATGTTTAAGCTTTCCATTGGAAAACAAAGTTTATCAAATGATAAAGCCTAAAAGGTAAAAAAATATTACAAATATCTAACACCATACAGCATGTAAATCTAATAAAATATCCTGATCACAAGACAGGTAATTTTTTCCCGTCTGGTATTTTCCACAAACTTTGTGCAGGTACCAAGGTCAGGGTTTTTGTAATTCCTTTTTAGCCATACTAAAAAAAACAGAAAAAATTAGAGTATGAAGAAATGGAATTATCTATTTACTGTAACAACTCTGCACAGGTCAATGATGAAGACTGGTACAGAGTGCATGTCTTTCATGAAACCTTGTGCTTCTGCTTGCTTGCAAGGTGAACAGGATTGGAGGAACAAGTAAACTGGAACAAGTAGGTCAGAACCATGAATCAGTTCAAATCATCCAACACAGAGTGAAGTGCAACAGACTTAAAGCTGCTACAGAGGATGAAGGCACAGTTATTCAAATTCAGAACTGCATAGCTGCATGCCCTTCTATCTGAAACTACCAATTGTAAGAAAAAATTTCTGTGTATCATAATGAGATGGCTTCCTTGTGAAGTGAAAATGAATGATGATCTCTCATCACACACTGTTCTAGGGAGATTCTTGTCTAAAAGTAGAAAGAAATGGAAAAAAACCAATGGTGTTGACCAAGGCTGCCACAAGTCAGCAGCCTGATGCTGTAGGGCTTCACACCCCTCTAAAGTGAGATAATGGCAGTGTGCTATAGAGCACAGGGCTGACTCCCTATGGGCACACCAATGCCTGTTTTACAGAATCCATTTAAGACAGGGGAGATGCAAAAAAAAAGTTTTGCTTGTCCATTACTGGACAGTCATCAATATAAGCTTTCTTTAACTAGTGTGCAAATTACCAGTTTTCTTCTTTACCTAATGAAAGGTCCATTCAGACCAAGAAAATAATGCCTTGGTCTTAATAAAGTTACACATTCATTAGCTTTTGATGAATGCCTGCAACCCCTTTTCCCTCCCCAATAATCTCCTTCAAGTACCCCTAGGCTCTAATCACAGTATTCTCAGTAATTAAGGTTTTGATTTTAAATTTGTTGAAAGCTGCCTAGAGAGATGTTCTGATTACCAGCTGAGACTCAAATATGAACTATTTGAGGATTTTCCCTGCTTTCCGGGAGAATCTGTCAGCAAGTTTCAAGACTTGATGCCAGTTCAAGTGTTTTGGTCACATGACAAGGATTCCCAATTCATTACCTCTTTCATGTGACCACACAGCAAAGCAAAATTCTCTGCAGAGCATATCTGGATGGTTTATTTTCCAGCATGTCAGTCTTTGTATTTTCTCTTGGATTCTGCAACCACTAGCAAGGTAGGAAAAGTACCTGGACAGTTTATTTATGTATTTAGTACCATGTAGCTGACACTGCTTTAGTAATTATTCCCACAACCAATAAATCTTCTTTTATAATTAACACTGGATTTGCAAGTATAAATTATACTCACAAATTACACATAAAAAATTAACCTGCATCTCTTAGCTCCTCCAAATTTCAAAACTATTAAGTGACATATATTTCAAATACTGACTTTTTTAAACAACAGTGACTCTAGAGAAAGGAAAGGGTTTAAAGAAAAAATTAGTGTATCTGAACCTGTCATGAAAAAAACAGTATTACTTCTGTATTTTATATTTTGATGTTCATTAGCATTCTGCAGTACAACCTGCAAAGAGAGAACCCATATGAGAATATGATAAAAGGTGGTTATCATTAAATGCACTGCAAGACCAGGGAGTTCATCTGTAAGTATAATTCACCAGGAAAAGAGGAAACAGTCAACAGCAAGAAGTGTACTTGTGCCCCAGACGGACAGATATCAATTCTTTCTTTTGTCTGCGACTGCCATGCCTGAAATCAGCTGCCAAATCATTATTTTTAAAATAAACATCTTACTGCTGTGCATTATAATTAAGGATTATAAAATTCTTCCTACTTCATCAACAGAGGTATAGCACCAAAGAGTCTGCTCTGAAAAATGTAAACTAATGACCAATACAAATCACCTCAGGAGAGCAAATGAGCTGAAAATATTAAGAATGGA
This sequence comes from Erithacus rubecula, assembly GCF_903797595.1. Taxonomy (NCBI): domain Eukaryota; kingdom Metazoa; phylum Chordata; class Aves; order Passeriformes; family Muscicapidae; genus Erithacus; species Erithacus rubecula. Next base: position 73,198,967 of record NC_136685.1, read on the forward strand.
TGGCATGAAAATCAGTTTTCTGAAGAAAATTATTTGGCACTCAACACTGGTTTACAACCTATATCATACTGTTTGATATACAAATACATTACAATAAGATATGGTTCTAATACCTTCCACACTAACTGCAGTATTATCTCATTACATTATCAATGGTCAAGTACTTTATGTTTAAAAATTATGAGAGAACCAACTTTGAATGTTTTAGTGGGCATTCAAGTGCTGACTGGATATCAAGTTCTAGTTTGTAATGTTTACAAGGTTTTATGTGATTTGCCACACTTGTCCTTATTGAAAGTAGCTTTTTTTCTTACTAAACTTAAAAAAAAACAAAACAGGTGACTTAGGTGGTCTCAGTTCTTCTAATCTTTTTCTTAAATACAGAACTCCAGTAACTCCCACTGCCTACTCTTCTGTGAGTCATCAAAAAATACAATAAAAGAGGCATGGAGAATAGGGAAAATCAGTCAAAAAATACTTCCCCAGAGAGTAAACCTGCCCAAGCTGTCAAGAGAGACGACTCCCCACAAGACAGGACAGGTTTTGAAGCACAGTGGTAGGAGGACACTACACCTAGCAGCCACCTGGACATGGTCCTAAGAAACCTGGACATCCAAAATCTACAGCAATGGTAGGATAAGACAAATGACAGTGACAGTATTACAGCAGATTATGAAAACAAGAGACATTAAATGGAATTTGAAGGTAACACATAAGCTTTGGGAAGGAAGAGATGTTTAACAGAGTAGACATTAACTTTCTATTATAATTCTTATGCACTACATATATACCAATAGAATGTATTATGTGGTTGACTTGTAAGGGAAAAGGGGGACAGGGGTTCTTCTAAAAAAGAACCAAAAGAAACTGTATTTTTGGGAACAAAGAGGCAATATTCAAAACTACAGTGGAGATGTTGGTGTAACTTCAACAGCAGTAGCCAGAAGTAAAGGGAAATAGCTAGAAAATAAACCTAGAAAAACAGAGCTACCACGAGAGCAACCTGACATCCAGGATGGCTCTATCACACAGTTTCCCTATTCACATGGGCAGAGCATGCATATTGCAGGACAAGGCAAGAACAGCCCTAATGACTTTGCAACTCCACTGAACACAAAACAAAACCAGAAACACAGTGCTTTTTGGTTCACTCAGACAGAAGTGACTACCAGAAATACATTTAACTCCTCTTTTTTTTTTTCCAATCCACACACACTCCATGCACAAATCATTACTTTGGATATTAAAATACAAGAAAGTTATAAATAAGACCTTTGAGGTTAACAGTTCTTTCCTAGAAATACACATTTAATTTCACTTTTTACCTTTACCTTGTGAAAAGTGACACAAATGTAAGTTAATTATTACTTAAGAATACTATATAATTGCTAGACTCCTAGTTGCAGAATTATAGAGCATGTACATTTTATTTCTTCAGGACAGCCTGTGTTATTTACTAAGTCTGTGTAAGACATTTGATAACAAAAAAGCATAATAGTAAGAATGAGTTTATCCTCCATTAGAAAACAAAATTATGCATCTGAAACTACACTGTCCTTCAAGACCTTACCTTCTTTTTGTCCCTCATTGAGCCCTTCCCTCGGACCATTATCTTGCATCCTGTTTCTGCCTCAAGCTGTTTTGCTGTTAGTCCTCTTGGCCCAAGGATTCTTCCAACAAAGTTAAACTGAAAGAAAAAAAATAATTTCTATGAAATCAAGTAAAGAAAATTAATTTAAAGTTTAACAAGACGTATTTCTATGTCTATAAGTATCAAGTGTTCAATGGCTTAGGACACCATACTAAATGCCTGAGCTACAGTTTTCATACATTAGGTGACCCCAACTTTGAGGATATAAGTTTCAGATGAAACTAGTTCTTTTAGATGTAACATCAGGTAGTCTACATCAGCAGTGGTGGAAATCTTAATTTCCTCCTCACTAAGTTGCACAGGCTTTTACAGAAACTCTGAGCTCATTATTTTCAACCCCACATTCTGAAAACTATGACATAAATAAAAAAGCACTAAGTGATGGTAGCTTTGAGAATACAGAGCGGTACTCTGTGACAACTGCAGTGCAAAGATGAAGCAGCAGCTCAAACAAGAGATAAACTAAGACATTTCAGGCCGAACATTACATTCAAAGAAGAAATTAAAAGAACAGAAACTCTACTGTTACACTCTGCTTTGGGTATTTTAGATCCTGGTAAACAAAGTTATTCAATGGAATTGTGAAGAAGTTGTTGGCTTTCATTTCCTTAGCTAATTAAAATCAGGCTTGAATACTAAAACTCAACGTATTTGAAATCCTTATGAAACACCAAACACCAGAAATGATTTAAGAGTAAGCAGAAATTATGAATGCAAGCAAATTAAAGTTCTTTAAGAAAATTAACAGTGCTTCACAGCAGCTAAACTATTCTGGGAATATATACTCCCAAAGTTATTTAGTATTGCAAGCTCAGAAAACAAAGACATATTCTGAAATCTGAATCAACTATAGGGAGGTGAGGGGGTGTGGAGTAAAGACAGAAGGAACTTGTGAACACACAGAGAAACTGTGAACCATAAGAAATTAAAGAAATATTCACTACTCCTCAATAAAGCAATGAACTAGGTACAAGAAATAAAGTTCAATCGTAAAATATTATTAAAATCTCACATCACACATTCCATGTTTAATACCAGAATTGTACCACAGTCTTACATGAACAGTATCTTACTTACTTTTCTCCCCAACCATACTTCTGCACACAAGAACTTTAGATATATATGCCCTTCCACCAATAATGCTAAAATATTGCAAAGCTGACTTTAATCAATATTTTAACCAACACACAAGATGATTATTCTCCATTTCCCAAGAAAAACCGCAGTCTCTAACGTTCCATTGATTTGGATAATGAGTAAAAGAATAATCAAAATAATAACAGACTTTGGATACAAGTAAATTAAATAGAACTACACAGGATACAAAAAAAAAAAAAAAAATAAATAAATAAAAAAGGAGGAATTGTCATTACCCAAGTTTGCAACTTTATTCATGTCATCTGAACATTATTTAGAATTTCTAGTTGAAGAATCAAAGACTTAAAACTGCAACACAATCTGTTAAATGTTAAACCAGTTCCTTTACCAGTTACTCTCAGGATAAGCTCCTTATAAAGAGCCTTCATAAATTGTTCCAAGGCAGCTCAACTCTGCCTTTTCTTTCCAAACTATATGTATGAGCACTTGGGAGTCTTTTTGTGCAGCTATTCCTTCCAAACCTCTGCCTGCTCCCATTGGCCCTCCTGGGCCCTAGAATTTGATCATATCTAAAAGCAGAATGCCTAGACAAGGCAATACTTCTACTGAGATCTCAACAATGTTAAGTTACTCAGAACAATTATATCTTATAAACCACAATCTTATTAACACATCTCAGGTTGTATTTTTCCCTCCCTCAAAAATTAAGTTCTTATGCTTGTTTCAACATTCACTGTCCCCAAATACTCTTCTCCATTACCTCAGCCTTGATTCTTTCCCCTAATTTTCTATTCATACAAAATTTTATGTGCCCCTGCAACAGCATATTGCTCTACATTTGCGTAATGAATTCCACATTGTTGACTTCAGGCACAGTAATTTCAAGACAGAATTAAAATCCAAAACCATCTTTAAAAGCATTTGGTAATGAATTAATTTCTTTCTTACTTTTTATCCTAACAGTTTTTCTTCAATGTGCTGGAGAAACAAGATGGAGAATACTGCAGGACCCCACCTGAGATGCAGTCTTAACTGACTCATCAGTAATTGATTATCAAAGATTAAGTCAAGTATTGCTGTAACAAATGATCCCTACTTTTTGTACCAATGTATCACTGTCAGTATTCACTTCCTCAGATTACCATCTTAAAAGTCTGAGCTCAGAACTCATAGAAAAACGTGATTCAGACTTCATGAGACAGAGCAGTGACCAGCAAAACCACAACTGAGGAACACAGAGTAAGCCTTCAAGTCAGACAGTTTTGTCAGAATCCAGCTGTATCTGCAGCTACTGCTTCTCTTACCTGTCAGGCCAGCTAGAACATCACACAGAATTATCAGAATGAGACATCTGACAAATTCAGAAGATCATTCTTAACGTCTAACTATTTCTCTTGCTCTTTGTCTCATGTTGTCACCCAATCACACTCATCATTGCATTCTGTTTCTCTATAAATAACACACTTGTGTTCAGGGATACTGTTTGTTCTAACATTTGTACAGAGACAAAGCTAAGACTATTTCCCTTTATTTTCTGGGAGTGTTTCTCACTTTGCGTTTGAGTACTGTAGGACTCACCTCACCCCCAGAGAATTGCTAGTAAAGAAACAGCAGAGGTTCAGAAATCAATTTGACCAATTTAAGGCTGCACTACTTAGAATGTATCTAACCTCACACAAGCTGAAAAGTGAGATAATGTTAAAAATTAACCAGAAGTGGCTCAAGCTAAGATTAACTGACTCTAACATCAACAACACAGAAAAAGCAACCAAATGAAACTGACTTCAGTTAAATGAAACTGACTTCAGTTTAAAGGGAAAGGCTGACATGGAACAGAGACTAGACAGAGCAAAAGGAATAAGTTAGGTGTTTATTGAAAGCATACACTTTGGGCAGTGCAAGAGCCTGGCCCAAGGCAGCACTTCCACAATTACCATCTCTCTACACTAAATATATTTTTGTATAATATTTGTAAAATTTCCACTAGTGGTATTTCACAATTGCTTTGCTTAGTTTTATTTTCATGTGCTGAAATCTTCATCAACTCAAAATGATAACCAAAGAAACAATCTCCATGAGGTTAACACACAAGCACAAGAGCATCCTAAAGCCAGGAATTGCAAGTGTTAAGTGGAGCTCAGCTGCTGAAGTTTCAACCAGGTACACTTGTGTTGCTCTCTCTCTGCATGTTTCTCTGCATCATCATCCTCACATTCCCTTGGTTTGCTCACTTCCCATGTTTAGAAGTTTTCACCATGTAAAAAACAAAACACTAGTGGATCTTGCTGGTGTATAAGACAGTTGTTGCCTTTTTTTGAGAGGATATCCAAAACACACACCCTTAAAGAAAAGAGACAGCATAGCTTGGGAGACTGCACATGAGGATCTTTGATACTCAAAATGTTCAAGCAGGAACAAATGTATTGGGAAAAAAAGCTGCTCCAAATCCTAATGTTTTTACATACTCTGGGATATTAATGATTATTCTACAGCAACTGACACACCCAAGAGTCAACAAAATTTCTATGTGGTGACCTACCTAATAAGTCCACTGCAAAAGAAGCCCCTCATAAAAAAATCTTGTATTCAACTATTTCCTAAGCAGACCAGCTGCTTTTATGGTCCTCACCAGTCCTCACACTCAAGAAAAAAGTAGTAAAAAAAAGCAAGAATAAACCATGTCAAAGTCTCAGAGCTGCTGATTAATAAGAGATTACATAGAAGTCTGATTTTTAGTATGAGAAATGCACTGTTTAAGGATCTTTCAATGCATGTTAAAATCTGAGGCAGACTAGCAGCACTAAATTTCATACTACTGTTATAACTCTTGTATATTGTGTTTTCCTTTGAAATATGAAAATAGGATGTGACAAGAACTAATTTAACTTACAAAATTTTTTTTTTACTTCATTAAGGGAAATGAATTTGAAAAAAGCCAATTTGATTGAAATATCCAAATCTAGCAAGAACATAAACACATGCATTTGATCAAACAATTATTTAACTCAATTAAAAACTCATTCATTCTACCATCTTATTAGAAAATGTTCCAGTGACTTACTAAACATTGATTTTGCAGAGTCAGTTACTTATACCAGAAAAAAGCCAAAACAAGCTATTCTTCAAGTCTATTTCTACTTAAGGAAATCAAGAAAAGTTTTAAAACGCTTTTATGTTTCTCAGTTATGATGTGCATTTCAGTACTTTTCATACCCAGCCTAAACAGTATTTTAAGGAAAGTCTCAAGAAAAGCTCCTGTAGTAGGAGTAGTATAATGAGTAGTTCCTCATTATAATAAAACCAGAAGATGCTCTACTCTTCATGCTGACTTTACACATACTTTCAGATAAAATAAGCAGCTAAATTCAGAAAAAAATATTATAAACACAGAAAAAAAGGAACCCTTTCTTTACTAATTATTCATAACAAATGCTTTGCAATGTATCGATGTTTCTAGTAATCCAGCATTTGGTTTCACCTTCTGATACCCAGCTTAGAAAAATCACATAAATTCTATTAAACCTGCTGCAATTACTACAACTGAGTACTTGTAATCATAAATGTCCCACTCTTGATGATACTTCTTAACCTCCTGCAGAAAGCAACTTCAGTGTAGTTATATCATATACGAAAACAAGTTCTCAATTTTGAGACTACCTTTACATATAATTTCCTTTTTTTTTATTGTAACAGTACAAAAGCTTCAGACTTCTCAATTAGTTAGCGAGCAGCCTCACCTTTCCTTATCCATATTTTTTCCCAGATTTAGTCTACAGCCTAGTTATGTTAAACATAACTACCAGCTGAAAGTGGATTTTCATCAAGAGAAAAAACTATACCTTATATTGAGCCTTCTCCATAGTCAAATCAACTTTCAGATTGCATACTGATACATTAAATAAACTAAAGAATCTCAAAAATGTGGTTTAAAGTGTCCTGGTGGTTAGTTTGCTTTTTGAAGCCATAGAGAGCAGCATTTCCTGCTCATTTCACTTCAATATGATTTTCCACACCAAATAAAAAACATCTGAAGACCAGGACTCTGCGTGGTTCAGTGGTTAAAATATGTCATGGTTAAGAAGCAACTAAAAACGGGATGTTAGAATGGAGAGCATCTGGTAATTTTATCTTAGGCAGCAATACTGGCAGTCAGTTTAGCCACTTCAGAAGAAAACTTCTATGTCTTCAGATTGCAGTAGTCATACTCCAAGACCATTCAGGAGATAACTTAATCTGACAGAGTCACAGGCTAAAATGCCAACTGTGGAAATGGAGTAATGAAGAGACACAAAGGAACTGCAAGACAATGAAGGCATTCAAAACAAAGCGTGATGAATGTGTATGACACTCACAATAGTGTTTGTTTAATGTCAGTACTCCCTGTGAGCAAGATTAACATTACTCCAAGGATTAATAAATTTATTGAAGCTACAATTAAATTCAAGTATGCATTTTCATGCGTGTTTTTAACAAAGAAAAATCAGCTAATGCATTTAATTATAACATTTATACGCAAGCAAACTGGAAATAGTAAAGCAGAAGACAAATAATACCACTATGCTGACAAAACAATTACAAAAATGGACTCTGAATCCAATAAAGCTTTCACTGACCCACCAAAATTAGCAAATTTAGGTTTAATTTATTTTCATTGTCCTCTTTTTTAAAGGAATATTGTTTTATGATACTGGTAATACAGTCATTTTCCTGTATTTCTTAGAAAAGTTTGCATTGCTCTCAGCTGAGTCTTATATATTCATAAAAAAATAAATCAGACACATACAGCTGATTTGATTTTTTGAAAGCCTCTATCTTGAAAAAAGCATAAAACCACTAGAGGTATTAGGAAACAAAATACAGCATATTAAATCATAGGATTGTATACGTTCAGTTAGGTAGTTTAGTGTTTAATAAAGAAAACAAGCTTGTAGCATAAAATTATGAGCAGGGACCTTTGAGAATGAATTTCTGAGAAAGTAATCTGCAACATTTCATAGGGAAAAATTAAATGACAAATGGTTGATTTACCCTACCTTATGCTGCAGATACTTTCTATCAAATAAGATTTTCCAATATTTACTCCATTAATATATCATGACCATATAATCATTTCCACAATGGTAATTTTGTCCAAAACCTGGCTTTTGCTTGTTGCTTTGGGTTTGTTTGTTGTTTTGGGGTTTTTTGGGGGGGTGCTGGGATGTTTGGTTAGTTGGGCTTTTTTTACAAGCACAGCTGTGGTGATGTGTATTTCTGTACATGTAAGTGTACAAACACACACACATACTGGTAACAGTATTTACACCTGCACACATGTAATTTGCCATTAAAATAGCAGCTATGGATTAAATTCACTAACATTAAATTCAGCTAACATTCACAGTCCCCACCTCCTCCTTTCAGTCAAAATATTTTCTTTAAATACTTGAAACTGTTGCCACTATCTCCCCCCATACAGATGATGTTGCCACTACATTTTTTGGTAAATTGGAATTAACAGAAAGTTTCTTTTCCTGTGAAGACAAAGCCTCAGATATATTTCATGCCTTTCTTTCTAAGTATTTTCAGTGATTCAATACCACACTTATCTCAACAAAAAACAGCTACACAGCTTTTGTTGAAGCAATAAGGGCTGTTATCACATAAAAACAAGGGCATCCCATACACAATTTACTCAGTGACCATATTGTATACTAACCAAAAACAAGGAAGGCCAAGTTCACATAAATAGCTTCTTGCATGTATTTCAGAAATCAAGAGGGGAAAAGTACAGTGTTTCCAGAATAGTGGTGAAATGGGGAAATCTTTTATTAACTGCATTAACATGCAGCCTGAGGATTAAATGTGCTCAGGCAGAATTCAGCAAGTTTATAACATGGTTAAGAAAAAACAGATTATCTGATGAGATTTAAAGGGAGAAGAGGCTGACAAAGCAGATGGTATTATCACTGTCAATACACTGAACACAGACAACAGTAACCACGTTTAGAAGTTTTACACACAAACTAACTTTAGGTAGGTGTTAACACTGCCAGTGACAACATGAAGTTATTTCCCCAAGCCTCTACTAAACCCACCCACTGCTGGTAACAGAAGAATTACTGCAGACAATGCATGAGAAACATTCTCTCCATCCCTAAATATGGCACATTTTCTGAGCAAAATAACCAAGTGAAGGCCAAAGAACACATGTGCTGACTATCAGCCTGATATGTATAATCCGCTTATGTCAAATATATCCACTTACATTTGGTGTGTATCTGATCTATAATCAAAGCTAAATAAGAACTATTGAAACATTTAAGTGATGAACTGAAGTAGTAAATTAGAAATGCTGCGCTGTAAGCAACCTATACATAAAAATTATTATTAATAATCGCTTTATCAATTAACACAAAAATAAAACCTTTAAGGTATTGAAAATAAAATACAGAATATAAACTGCCAGAAAATTAGGATCTGTCATATTTTCAATTAGGTACTTTCTGCTAGATAAAAAACAAAAAAATTCGAAACTTCTAGCACATCTATTGAGCTACCTCTGAGATTACTTCAAGTGTGAAAAATTTAATCCCCAACATTTAATAAAAGGGTCACTACAGCAAAAATATTTAAAATAGTTGTAATTCTCTAAAATTTGAGTAGGCACAAAGAGGAGAACATCCAGTGAAAAGATTTTTTCTTTAGTGTATTAAATGGCTAAGCATAATTTTCAGTACATATGTAATGCACTCAGATTGGTTCCATCTTCATTTAGTACACTGCATACATTTTAAATAAAGATTATAGAGTTGGGGGCATTTTGGGCTTTTTTTTTTTTTTTTTTTAGTTCTAGTTCAGTTACTATAATCACTTTTCAACATCAAAGGCAAATAATAGCTTGTCTTGTTATGGGAAAGAACTGATAATTATTGTGGGAATAAGACCAGTTTGGTCTAGCTCAAAAGCATTTGTAAAATATGTATTAATGCAAAAACAAAGGATATGAACATAATTGTAATACACTACTAAAACACAGCATTTGTGCAGCACGACAACAAAGTTAATATTCAGTGTTTTGAAGTCTCATAAACTACGCACAAAAAAAAATCAGCATCTGGAGGAAAATGCACAAATGAGTGCAAAGGTTTTACCTATTAGTCATTGCAGAGTTTCCAATGAAAAATTTGGCTCATAACAGAGGAAATGAGTTCTCTGTATACAAATACCTGTATCTATTACTCTTTCCCAGAACAACATTTCAGTATTACATAAAGCAGTTAATGTAGGAGTAATTTTCTAACATGTTAATTTCCTTTAAATTACATTGTATTTAACTGGGTTTTTAAACATAGTTTCTTAAGTCAATTAGAACAGTACAGATTCTATGGGATGTCCAGAAAAGAGAAACATCTCCATACATTTTATCAAACCTATTATTAAGCACTATGTGGAACAGGAGACAACAACCTGAATCTCTCTTCTAAGTACTGGGGTATTTATGTCTCATGGCATGCATGAGTCAGTCCACCTCAATGCTGTCTAACCTCTAACTCACCTCATCTAGAAAGCTACAATTCAAACACTGAATTGTTCACATTATGATCAGAACCAAATAAAATCTCTTGAATGAACACATGCATGCTTCAAGTCAGTTGGCTCAAAAAACTTGTGCACAATATTTATCATTTGCTGGACAGTCAGAAAACAGATTTTGCCTACATAGACTCTGCACATGATCTTTAATAAGAAATGCTGATAGAAATTTATCTATGTTTTCCAGTAAAACTTTACTAAGAGGATTGCAAACAATCAGTGATGAACAGTAGCATCTTGTTCTGTAGGACTAAGAATTGCTGCTTTCCCTTCTTGGACACCAGCAATACATGTTTAATGGTTTAAAGGATGGATTGCTATAACAAACAGTTTGATCTACCTTAAAATTACACATCTACTATTTCTTGCTTAGGTGACATTCTCTAAGTAACGTAAAAACAGGTAGAACAATAAATTAGAACTTTTAGGATTTTTTAATATGACAAATCAGGATTTGTTTCATTTTAATATTTTGCCATTTCAAGTAATTCTGTTATTTACTAGAATCATAAGCATTAAATTTTCAAAGAGTAACCCTGAGTCCTACTCAACTATTAAGTTCTCTTTGCTAGTACCTATATTCTGGCACTGTAATTTACTCAACAGATGAAATACTAATTCCAGTTTTGTTCTGGGATGTGCCAAAATCAACAGTACATCATATAATTTCAGACAGAAAATCAAGGTTATATTAACTGGGTGATTAATCTTAATAGATATATTGCTTGCTACAATAAAAACTAAATTGTTTTTATGAAGTACCACCATACAATTAAAGCCCCAACACCACAGCAATACAACCATCTTAAAAGAAAAGTATCAATTTACTGCACTTCATAAAATCATAGAACTGCTGGGGTTGGAAAGGAGCTTGAAGATCATAATTCCAAACCCCTGCCATGGGCAGGGACACCTTCCACCAGATCAGGTTGCTCAAAGCTCCATCTAACCTGGCCTTGAACACTTCCAGGGATGGAGCATCCACAGATTCTCTGGGCAACCTGTTCCACTGTCTCACCACCCTAAGGGTGAGGAATTTCTTCGTAACATCTCTAAATTCCCCCTTGACCCACTCTAAAAGACCCTCTCCAGCTCTCTTATAGAGCCCTTCAGATCCTCTAAGGGTGACTCAAGTTAGACACCATCATTCTGCAATGTTAGCTTTGCTGGTAGAGTTGACTTGCCCACCACAGATTATTACAGATTATTCACATTTGTTCCTGACTGAGCAGAGTATCAGCCACTGATACAGTGATCATTCAAGAAGCTCAGAATCTTTCTGATCACTGCAGCAGTAAGCTAGACAAACCAGATTATCCACGTGATGTCAATAAAATATCATTTTTACCCAGCAGACCACATCCTAATGCTTAAAAGGCTTCTTCCAAAAAAAAAAAAAAAAAAAAAAAAAAAAGGAAAAAATGCATTTAAAAGTATAGCTGGGATTTAGAATGAATTACTAAATCCTTTAAATCCACATCATTCACCTCTAATAACCTCAGCTGAAGGCTTTGAGAGCATGTTTAACTGACAAACAGCCTTACAAACCTCATGTAAATACGTTAAACCAGATCTACAAAAAATGAAACAAATAAAATAAAAATCAGACTAGCTTTCCAGGTCATTTCAATAATGGTAATACAGCTTGCTTGATTAAAGAACAAAGAAATCTGAAAGAACAGATTAAAAGATAAAAACAAACCAAAAGTAATACAGTGAAGGAAACAACTTTTTTCTCCAAATTCTAAACCTGCAGTTTAAAGGAGGATCTGAGTAGATCAAAATTAAATAGTTGATGTTGCTCCTGTTAGATATTGAAAAAAATTTAAGGAAATACAATAATAGCTAGATACTTATCTAAAACTTCATTTTTAGCACTGAAATGCTAATTAATGTGACAAAACCATCTGAGCAGCTACACATCGTTGGCTGAATGCAATACAACTAATCAGAGAAGCCACATACAGTTTTCTTTTGTCATCTGTTTGAAACAGGTATGTGCCAGAATTCATCATCAAAATACAGTCATAAGAATTCAGGATGTAGTAATTCCTGTACATACAAAACTTAGTATCTTCAAAGTATTATCTAGAATGCCAAATTAATTTTCATCCATTGAAATAACACTGAACCACTAACAGTCTTCCTGGAAAATGTATTTTCAGATCCTCTGGGCAGAAGATTACACTTTACTTTTAAATACAATGTATACATGTGTTATCAGAGGTGGAAAAAGAAAAAAATTATTTCTATGTTAACAGTAGTACCTTTAATCTCAAAGGCATTGTTTTCCCAGATTAGCTGCTGAAGAGCTAACAAAATTTCTTCATCAATTCTTTGACCAATTTGAAGATCAGTCTAGCAGCATAACAAAAAATGCGTATCCTAATATTCTAGATTTGACAAATTATCACATATAATCAATATTTGTTTCAGTATAATTTTCTGAAAATTAACCCAAGATGTAAGCATTCATGCAAAGAGATTTACCATTTAGTTCAAAATTAAGTGAATGCTAAGAAGCTTTACTATCCTAGAATTAAGAAAACTTTTTTCATTTTCCTGTAAAAAATTACACCTACCCCATACAGTTTTGGCATTAAGATAATAGAACATTCAGATGGAAGGTAGAAAGCAATCCAAATCTAAAGGGAGATCTATGTTGTTTTGTTGAAATCAATGCTGCTGTAAGACCTTACATTATAACATCAAAGAACCAAGAAATTTCAAAACACTGAAGATGTTGCACTCCATAAGTTCCTTTCAAGAGAAGCGGCAAAAGTCAGATAACAGACTACAAAGGTAGAGAGAATTTAAGAATAACTCTTAAATTACTGACCTCTAACATAAAGCTATAAAAGCTGTGTGCTTCTGTTTTTCACTGTGCAGAATGAAACAATCATTGGAAAAAAGCTAGTACTATAAACTGCATTAGGTATATAGAAGGAGTAAAGGCAAGTCTAATAGATTAGCTAAGATTAGCTAGATAAATTAGCTGTTGATATTTATTCCAATCTTTTTGTATAACATAACACATAGGTAATATTGGCACTGGCCTAAACAAGTCACATAATTAAAAATGAAGATCCACAAAGAGCTGCTGTGTTTATTAAAAAAGGGACCCAGCACTTCAGAAATGGCTCATGAGCCAAACACAAGAGAAGACTCAAATTACTATACAGCTCCATAGCCACAAATCCCTCTATACGGAGGTACAGAAAAAAAGCCAATCTGCCTACACACAATACATCAAACTCCCTGAGCAAAGCAGTCAAATCTCTCTAATCCCTTTTATTCAGGGCCTGAAAACCTTATCTGGTGCATCATCCTGCTACGTACAATCCACCTGAGCTTTTGCTTACTATAGAGAAGAAAAACATACACAAAACCCACATAAATTAATGCAAGAATATCTCAAAATTATAGAAAACCACACTGATAGTACTACTGTCACAAGCAGAAGTTGCTCCTGTAATAAGAAAAAAACAGCTGTTAACATTAAGACAAATGAGACCCAGCTGTCACTGTTGCAGGTTTGTAAAAGCTGACACTAAGCTGCGCAGTTACACCTTGCTTCCACAAACACTACAGCAAACTTCAAGGAAGGGGACAGACAATTCCTGCTAAGAGCAGATCTGGAATTTCCCGATTTCTTCTCATCCTGTCAGAGCATGCCACAGCACAAGGAACACCAGAAACAAAAAGGCAAAGTCCTCTCTGCTAAAGGCTTTCACCTGTATTACAGTTCCACATCTTAATCCAACAGCTGCTTTCAGGGACCTGCTCCAGCCAGCATCAGAGTGCCACCAACACTGGGACTACAAAAGGGGACAGAAAAGCTTCTTCACTATCACTTCACTTGCTGAGGAGCCACAGACCAGGCGTTGCTCTTCTCTCTGAGCCAGCTATAAGACAGTGATAACTATCAGGTCTGGGTTCAAGAACTAAACAGGTTCTTGAGAAGAAACTGTAAAAAAATCTCAGACATGAAGAAGCAGCAAAGAGTATCAAGCAGGACTAATGTTTCGACTAAGGTGCTGTACTTATTTCAAGCTTATAGTCAAACAGCCTTCACTGCAAGAACCAGATATAGTTTTAAGTTATATGCCAAATAAAAAGCTTTTAAGCAATTAGACACAGATTTTTCCCAACATTAACCTTAATTTTGAAAGTGGATCAAAGATAAAATCCTATTTAAATCATATGGCACTTTTTTATCTCTCTAATGAAGATGACAATTAAGATATATAAAGTTTATACCTTATTTGAGGGCATTCATGCTTTCAGCTATTAGAAAAATAAGCCTTGTTTTTTTCTAAATTAAGCATTAACCCCAAGATACTTAATCAAGTATCAAACTGTTTCCAAGCATCCCATTATGGAGCAAGAAAACACAAAGTAAGTTGTAAAAATCATCTAACAAACTTCTTGAATCAGAAGAAAATAAGCAAATTTTGAAAGTAATTTTATTTGGACAACAAATAAAGCAGTCATGTCTTATTTATCCTGAACATAAGAGTAACTTTATAAAAATACTCATATAAAATTAAAAATTTAATGTTACTAATAAAAGCACTCTTTCAAGATTTGTCCTTCCAAACTCTTTAACCTTCTCTGTCATTAGGGCTGACTGATAAGCCACCAGCTGTTTTTTTTCTTCTCAGTGCTACAATGCATTCTCTTCCTTTTTAAGGCTAGTATATTCAAGCAACAAACAGCAGGACTTTAGCCAGCTGCTAGAATGTCACAAATCTATATATTTAGCTCCCATCTCATTTACTGCCATCCCTCAGTGTCAACCATTTAATGTCCCTCTTGCTCCAGCCTCCTGACATTCCTCACTGAGCTGACAACACTGCGGGCTGGATCAGCAGACAGAAGCTACAAGAACACCCAACAACAAAGCTGAGACCTTATCAGTTACCAGAGACAGAAGCCAGCCTTGTCAAACACTCTCAGGCAAAAAGAATTCTGGGTCTTGCTTCCCTCCCACCACTTCTGGACTCAGCTTTACTGGTTAGAAATGGTACAGCTGTCTGCATAAATATTACCTTTAGGTCTTTATGAAATAGCAATTTGTTCTTTTAGCATGTTTAATTAGCAACTTTGTTCTTCTAATAAGGCAAAACCTCCTCCTGTTTGTACACTATTTGCTTTGCCTCTGCTTTCTCAATACTTTTTGTACATTATAATATAATCTAAAGTCACATTTTCTTTCCATTTAATATTGTTTTTAACATTAACCCTTTTCCTCATGTCACAAGCTTAAAGAGAATCTTAATTGGGTAGTTTCAATTCCACTTCAAATAGCTAAAATAATATCCCTCAGAAAGACTTTTTTATGCTACATATTCTGTTCATATAGAAATACTAATCTAATTACTGTCGTATTTTGGAAATAATTGGATTTTAAATTGCTTAGAATTATCAACATAAGTGAGAAAGCTGTAAAGATAGACAAATTAACAATTTCATGGTTTTAAAATGGGAATCTCTGTTATCATTAGATTCCCATTTGCAATTATTTAAAGGCCCACAGAACAGTTTGGTAGTTCCCTCCTTTAAGTGGTCATAAAAACCTTTAAACAGTAATTGAAAGATTGTTAACAGAAACTCTCTCAGGAAATCAGATCCTGGAACAATCTAATAGCAGGCATGCTTAAGCAAGATAGTGAATAATCTGTTTCATCCTATTCAGTAAGATGAGGTTTTCAGAGCAGTGACAAGACATCAGTTCCAATAACACGAGGAGATGAGTAAAAATTGTTCAATTCCATGCTCTACTTGGGAATTGTGACACATTTATCTAGAGAATTAACAAGTTTGCTGTGTGTAAATCAGTCTCCAAACCTAACTGTGGATCCAGCAGTGCCCTCTAAGCCTCACAGTTTACATCATTAAACTCATATTCCAATAACAAAGGATCCTCAGGATATACAGTCCAACAACTAATTTCCATAATAATACCTTTTAATTAGATATGACTACATATGACATTACCCAAGGCACTTAAAGTTGGCAATTTAGCTGCAGACTGCTTCCATTTCTCAGTAATTAGAAGTGAGAAAGATATATTTAAGTTAGAGCACCACTGCAGATAGTGATACTAGAGTTAAAAACACTAGGCAGAAATGGAATTCTTGTACTTAAGAGACATGATTGTCTTTTTTTAATTTACCAGATAAATGCATTCGCTTTTCCTCCTTTCAAAAAGAAAAACTGACTTTGTAGAAACAGGCTTTGAGGTTATATTCAAGTTTATGCAAAGAGCTGCTCAGTACCCACTACATTTTATTTTATTAGGTACTGGAACTTAACACAAAGTTCTTCAACCCTTTAAGGCAACAGTTTGTATGATGAATTATTCAGTCTTTTATATTTCTAAGTCACAAAAGTGTATTTATTTGCCACGTTGAAAGATGGGAAGGGAGGAAATACAGAAACTGCACACTTCCAAATCAGAAGACCTCAACGCAGTACTATATAAATAGCAATTACTATTTTTTCCTCCATAATAGCACTCTTTCATAAGCAAAGTTAAAAATAAAGCAGTAAAGCATCTCACCGAGCAACTAAACCCCATGATGAAGATACACAGTATTGTTTTGTGGATAAAGATAGGCCTTACCAATTAGAGCTGTGATGAAAGTTTCCATATTCAAGCAAGGTATTTTGGGGGAAAAAAAGTATTTTAACAAGCTTATGAAGTGAGTGAGAAAGTAAGGTGTTTAACATTCCTAAACATAAACATGCTTTTTATTCATGTGACTGATTTTAATTGCTTAATTTAGCTGACTAAATTGTAATTTATAATCAGAACCAATATTAGATAATTTTTGCTTTGCTCCTTTAACTTTTACACACATTGGAGAATTTGTAACACAACTGCAAATCTCATTCACATACTACGAGCTCGACAGTGAAACAAACTGAATTTTATGAATTCATAATAAGAATCAGAATTCTTACTTCACTTAAGACAAATCAAATTCTGAAATACCTATTTCTATCCTTAAATATATTGAAAATACTTTGAGTATTTCACAAACAGAACTACAAAACTCCACCTTCTAAATAAATTTTACGCTTAGCCATAGCTTTGTACACAGTATATACCACTTCACATTCATTAGAAATTTATTTACCAAACTAGGTGCTGAATTTCATGCCATGAAAATATTGAAACACATCAGAGAAAGTAATTTTAAACTGCTTTATCAAAACAAAAGCAATCCCCCTTCCAAAATTTAGAACAAAACCCAGTAGGATTATCTAACTGGCACCATTTCTCATTCTATTACAGATTCTACTATAGATATATTTCAATCAAGTGTAAAAGAAAGTAAGATTAGATACTCTCAATGCCTATTTCCTGTTGTACAAGTATTTCTTCTAACAAAGGAAATAATAGATTTCTCAGTGTTGACCATAGTGGAAAATTAATAATTCCATTCACCTTCTGGAAACATTGTTACAAAAATTCTTCTCTATATATTTACAACTATCATAATCAGTAAACTTGTAAAATTCAGACTTAAATCTGCAGCACAGGTCAGAAACAAAGAAGACAGCTCAAAGTATAGCCCTCAATACTTCATTTACTGTTTTAAGGTCTAATCTGCCTTGTCTGGTCTAAAGGCCTTCTGCTAAAAGCTCTAAGTCAATCTTAAGTCTAGTCTATGTTCTAACTGTAAGGAGGTACTACATAAAAAGACAAAGAAAACACCTGAAACACCTTGAAAAGTCCACCTTTTTGAGAGTATTGAAGGATGCAAGTCCCACCACATAAGCACTACAGTTATGTGCTTCAGCCAGCACCAAGCCCTAAGAGCAGCAGTACCACAACAGACCAGCAATATGATAACAGTAGCACCTCTGGATATTGAATCATATTGAGTCTATTATCCAAAATATCTACTAAAAGAGCAACTTACCAACAATTGCTACATTCAGGCTTCACTTCTAACTAACTTGAGCCTTTCACTCTGGGATTTTGAAGTAAGGAGATGGGTACTACCACTTCTTACAGCTCTGCAATGACCAACATCACTGCAGACACTGCAGCAAAAGAGGAACTCCTCATATTTGTCACAGGAGAAATAGCAAAAGAAAAAGTTATAGCATAAGGCTTTAAGATGCACTTCAGGTTTACATGTCAGCCTACCTGTCTGAGTGACTTAGGATTTAGAGATAAATATGTTCCTGCCCTGTCTATATTACAAAGCCAGAGCTTCAGGTCTCTCTCTCTCTTGCTTTAGCTTGCCCATCAGCTGGCTCACAGAAGAAACTGAAGTCCTGCACAAAGACTCAAAGGCTATTGTGTACAATTTTTCCAGTCTTAAGGGCAACATCTGCAATTGGAGAAGTAAAAAAGATATGCAAAATAATATTGTGGATAGAATAATTTGAAAAAACCTAATGAGACTGAAGCTCAAGATGCACTATTTGAGTATTTCTGTTGAATGACATCAACTCTGCTTTACTTTTAATGCAAGTGACATTCATTTTTTAAGAAATGGTAATCAAATTGTCAAGTAAATTCAAATTACAAAACTTGAGCAATTAGATTAAATATTATGACCCAGACATTTAAGATTTTGATTTGAATAATATATTCATTATCATCAGTACTTAAATACATTAGCAATATAACAACGGGTCATTTCCAGATGGAACAGCAATACAGAGATATCTATTTAATGAACCATTCACAGGGGAAAAAAATCTGGTAAACTGCTACATATTTAAAACAACGTCAAATCACAATTTAATTGATAATTTTCCCAGAACAATCAGTCCCTGTATCACTGACCACAGGGCTGCACCTTCAGTGCCCTCTGACACCACAGATCATAATGTTAGCAAGTAGAATGAACTTGAATTTTTGGGTCAGTATGCTCTGAGTGTTTATAAGCCACAAAGCTGAGAGATATTGATCAGACTTACATCAGTACGCTAAAGAGACAGAAACTTTCTGAAAAAGCATTAATCAACCTAAGCAACAAAAGTATTGGGTGGATGAATGTACATGATTAGGACAGTGCATTAGCTTTCCTGAAGAGAGGAAGTGCTACCATATAATAAGAGACAACTGAGTGCAAATAATGTGTAAAAAGTAACTGGCTGTACATCAAGCAAAATTCTTTTTCTTAAAGTACTGAGTGTATTGGAAAGAAAAAGAATTCACTCATTTTTGAAATAGTGCAGCAAATTTCAAAAGGAACCAGTGCCTTCACA
Source organism: Erithacus rubecula (assembly GCF_903797595.1). NCBI lineage: Eukaryota > Metazoa > Chordata > Aves > Passeriformes > Muscicapidae > Erithacus > Erithacus rubecula. Next base: position 73,218,528 of record NC_136685.1, read on the forward strand.
AAATTCACTACGCTTAAGGAGAAAATAAACATATAAAAGCTTAGAACTGTGAATTAATATGATCCCAAAGTTACTCAAATCAAACAACAGTTCCAGCTAGTGTTCTTACTAGAATTAAAAAATAGCAGAGACTAATTTCTTAAATTGAGTAGATCCATACTACAACTGATGAATATCTATTAGCTGTAGAAACCCTGAATCTCCTATGCAGATACCTATTGACATAAATTTTGTATTTTGATTTAAATCCAGCATACCAAACCAAGGCAGGTAGACAACCGTTCTCAAGCAGTGAAACAAAACATGGAAAAAGAAAACGCCTAAAAGGAAAGTTTATTCCGGAAGCTGGATTTGTGTACAATCTTCCTCTCAAGAAGACTCGTACATAAGACGACAAAGTAACCAACACCAATGAGACACACAGCAAAACAACTCTGTTCTTTTAAAATATGGAACAAATTCAGATCTGAAATTAATTCCATAGATGCAGCATTACACTGAAAATTTTTCCTTGACAAGTCACGTACACTTGAAATGTATTAATAACTTCAGAAATAGCACAACCTCAAAACAGCACAACTATTTAAAAAAACTCAACCATGTTGCTCAAAAGGCAACTTTTTTTTGTTGTTTAATTAATACCTCCAAGGTTTGTGGGCATAGTTACTCTAGTAACAAATAACAGACCTTTTTACGATTGAGAGCATGTAAATCCATTTTTACCTAGCATATGCTTTAGGACAGACACAAAGAAAAGCCAGTATTCTGACTGGAACTCAAAACTACATTAAGTAGCAATTCTAGATGGGTCTTGGTGCCATCTTATCCTGGCAAAACACAGAGCAAACACAATTGGCTGAGACTTGCATTTCACTGACCTACCCATATGAAGTTACCAAATTCCTGCTGTCCTCTGCCTGGAAAGCATCGACTTACTTTTGCAAGGGCAACTCCATAAAAATCTGACTATACAGACAGTAATACCAAAACTTACAGAGCTACTGAAAAAGAAGAACTATCTTTTATATATATATATATATATATATATATATATATATATATATAATATATATATATAAAGCTCACTGGTCACTGCAGGGGGAAGGGTATTATATATAGTTATATACATATATATATATGTATTATATATAATTGCCAGGTGAAGTTTCTGGGGAAAGTACTACAGCTCAGTGCTGCAATTCTCCTTTTGTCAACTGATCAGAGGGGAAAAAAACACAATTGTCAATAAAGGGTTTTTGTCTCTATTTCCTCTTTTCCTGAAACATTCTGCTTCTTAAATTCCATTTCCTCCAGGAGTCTGTTGCCACTCCAAAGCAGAAGGAAGATCTGTTCCTGACTTTGACTAACAAAGTACAGTTGTTAAGGATTTTGATCTCTAAACAGTAATTTGTAAATTCACCTAAGTGTTTTAAACACAAACTCTATTTTGCTCTGTTAAGTATTGTTTCAGCACTTACTGGAGGGACATTAATTCACAAAAAACAACTGATAAATTCAGCAGGTGTGCCCAAGCATGCCTCACCTCACAACAGCAAGCAAAAATATCATGCTGAAGCATTTCCTCACATCTGTATAAAAGCCTCTTTCCTAAAATAAACATTTCAGAGAACAAAACCCCAATGTAAAAGAAAATGAGTATGCCACAAATATCTGCCTCACAGCTGACCTTTCATTATTTGTATTTGCACCCAGCACTCCTAGACTTAAGTTGTGCAAGAGCTACTATACCAAGTAAAAGTTGTGAGGAAAAACAGTTCAGCAAAGGCAAGCACAAGCTGACACCAGAGAGTTGTAGAACATAACCAACTGAAACCATGCACCCAAATATTTCTGTAGTCCATGAAAGAAACATATGCACATGAAGTGCAGAATTCAAAATACAAGAGTGTAGGAAGAAGACAGCTCTGATCAAATACATTGCCCACTGAAAGCCTGACTCTGCACAGAAAATGAGATGAGCTGTAATGAAAGGCACCAGAGGAACAAAACCAATCATGATGGATGTTGTCTGCTACACCTAATTCAAAAAGTTCTGCTGGACACTTCCTTTGCAACCTCAAATTTTATAATTTCCAGAGTTAAACATTTTTAATAAAATTAACTTATTAGAATAATTTTAATTATTTCATGCACAGAGAAGTAACAGGTATCTTCAAACTAGCTATTCAGACTAATTTTCTAGACTACCATTTTCCTTTATCACTTGGCTTCTCCATATACACACAGTCCTCTTCATTCATGGTGAAGAGAGGCACTCAAATGTCTATCACTGGCCGGTCATGTCAGATTAGGGGATTCCTACCCTTACAAGTTGGACCTGTATACTGATTAAAAAAGAAAAAAATTCCACTGCTTGATGTAGGGAGCGTCACATATATGCTGGACATGGCATGTATATCAACATGTATATAAAATTAGGAGTATAATATAATTATGCTAATTTGCAGTTACTAATACAAGCATCAACATAAAAACATGATGTCCTAAAAAATATGTTCAGCTTTCCAAGCACTACCAAATACAACTCATTTCTCCTCTCAGATTTCCTAATTTGCTTTGAAAAATATTAAGGGATAATGGCCAAGGCAAATGCCACTTCCTAAGCCCTTACTTGTCTTACTTCCACCCTACCTTTCTTCTCTTTTTATTTACACACACAGGAAGACCACAGGATCTGCAAACTGCAAAATTAGTAAGAATAAAATTGGAAGAACAACATTAACAGATAAATTACAAGGTGCTCATCTAACTTAATTGCACAAAATTCTTGAAGAGTTTAAGAGGGAAAAAATAATGGAGATATGGACCAAGTTAATTGGTACTGCTGAGCCTGCAAGATTACTGTAAGGGACTAAAGGACAGTATTTTTAATCCCAATATATTGGAATATACTGTCTTCCATCCTTTTGTCTCCAAATACAAACATGCACTTGAGATTTGACCATCTTATGATAATAAATAAAATCATGACAACATATAAAAAAGTGATTCAAATGGTCAGTAATAGGAGGATATCTAATAAAACATTAGATAGAAAGAGTAAAAAAAATATTCATACAGATATTAAGTCATGTCTCCATTTTATGGAGATAACCCTACTAAGACTGAAAATTAGTAATCAAATGACTTCAGTTATTTCATAAACATCTGTACTTTCATCAGGAGCTGAACATTTTCCAAATCTTCCTTCAGCCCTGCCATTATTCTGTATCCCAAGTTTATGAACAGAGACCAGTTATATTCTCTCTTTCCTTCAAATTGCAAGGGTAAACAAGACCAAGTCTTTTAGCCTCCTTCCCTGTTTACCACTAGGGAATGAAAAGCTTAAGTAAAAGAATCAGAACAATAAACAAATAAAGATGTTATCATTTTCCTAATCCGTATTAGAGATGCTATTAAACTCTGATATTACAAATTGAAAAAGGATTTAAACACTTTGTCAGTAAGTTCCCCATAGTAAAATGAGTCCCTGTGTTCATTGTTGTGTTGTACTAATTAAACAGTTTTAACTAAAATGGTCAGAAAGTACGCACAAGCTGTTTATCACTGCTGGCCTTTGAGCTTCAGTATACTCAAAGGACATGCTACTGCAGATGCGATAATTACTGAGTTCTTACATTTTTACTGAAGAGGCACAGAAGAGTTCCAACAGAGAATTTCACTTTAATCAGAGATAACAGGCTACTTATTAATAATAAAGCCATGATTAGAATAGAAAAAACATTTATTCAGTTCAACATTTGTAGGTACTAATTCCAAAAACTGTTAAATGGATATCAGGCAGAAAGTTTAGTCTCAGCTCTTTAGGGAAATTTCAGAAAATTAATCATTTATCTGAAGCATAAGAAATGCTAAAGACTATTAACTATTCACCCACAAACAATAGCCTATCCTCCATTCTTCTGCTTCTTAAGAGCTCAACGATTTGTCTGACATCTTTTCTTCTTACTTTTTAAAATTCTGATGGAAGTTATTTCTCCATTAATTGGAAATGCCTTCAGACTGTAACACCAAAGACTTACATGAGTACAAATATTGCACTGCAGAGAAGTCACTTTTAACTTAAGGGCAAAATATGGGCAATTAATGGAATTTCAATTCTTGGGGGCCTTGGGTGCACATGTTTTCTCCCAAGTTTCAGGACCACATATACATGGTTCAGAAAAGCTAAGTATCTAAAATCTCAGTTTTAATAATAAACTTATATAAAGATTAAACACCTTTCAAGGGTGCTAGACAAAAACAACACAAATAGACCCAACTGCATAACAACAACTTCCTACAAAAAAAAGGTGCCACAAGGAGATCATCCCAACAGTGACACAATTTATCACACTGTGACTACATTATGGAAAAATTCTCCTTATTAATACAACACACCAAAATTCATTCTTGCTTAGCAAGATTTTGGCATATCTTCCACCTATTAGTACAAAAGCAGAAATTCAGACACTGCAGAGTAAGAATTTAAAAACTACAGGCTGTTTCAGTCAATTTTTTGGCAAGTTGAACCTTCCTTTAACAGTGGCCTTGAAATAAATATTAGATTAAAAATGCTCAATATGCACTGGTATAAAAAAAAAATTAGGAGCCTTCAGGGGATTTTATATATTTATTTTAGCTTTTACATTATATTCCTTACTTTGTGTGGATAACCAAAGGATAGTAAAACAGTAATATCAAAGTGATGCAGGCTATGAAAATTTACTGTTTCATCTTTTGTGTATGTTTATATATACACATATATAAAGTATGTTTGTTTAAACTTATGGTAGACCACTATTTTTATGCCTCACAAGTAACTGAGGATTCTGTGCACAAAATGACACTATAGTACCATCCATTATTCACTACAGTCAACTAGTCAATATGCTCAAAATAATAAGCCAAAAATATTTACCACAACAAAAGTTTATTAGAAAATCCTAATATTTTGTTGATTATTTTATTTTTTGTATTTATTTCACTAAAAATATTATTAAATTTACATCAGAAAACCAGTTTCTGGTCACTCTTCTCTGACCAACTTCAAGTTTATGTAACTGTATATCTTTGTAGTGTATACAAGATTGTCAGTTGGAAGAAAATTATGGCAATTGAAAGACTCAATTAGATTTGTCTGAAAAAATTACTCTCATAGTCTATACAGCATGTCTTTCCTATATCTGGTAACAATTAAATTAACTGTTGAATATGAGTAAGAAATTTTCCATACCATTATGGAAATTCTCACAAGTAACAATTGTATCTTTACACACAAGTTTACCTTTACTGGTGAAACTAATATTTAGGAGTGAAATTTACACTTATTTTTTTTAACAAGCTGGAATCACTGTACTCCAGACCCTCTGAATACTGTGCTAGCCTGAATTCAAAGCAGGCTACTTAATTTCTAAATTGCAGAATGATTTTAGAACTGACCTACATACCAAAGCACAATTTTTTATTTGCATGTAGTGGCATATTCCAGTTGATTAACCAATTATTGAGGCTGTGCAGATCCCATTCCAAGCAGCCATGAATAAATACAGGAGCACACAGCTCCCCAGTGAAGCTCGAACTGCCAGGTCCCACCACAGCAGCAGCAGCTTTACATTTTCTAGCACACACTTCATCTCACAAGAACCAACAGCCTTTTTTACTCCAGGTCACATGCACACAAATCACAAGCTCCTCCAACTTCTGAATGCCTAAGAATTTATTAAAATGAATTAGTGACCACTTCAAGCCGTTCTTCTCAAAGCAAACAAAGAGCTAGCAGTAGCTAGTGAAATCATTACTTTGCAATGTAACTAGTGAAATTCTTTCCTGCAGATTTACACTATATTTGATAATTAACTAGCAGTGAAGAGCTAAGCTACCAAACCCCTGGTTTCTAGAACAGCAGCTTAATAGTTAAGGGAAATCCAATCCAACATCTTTGTCTTATTCATAATCCTCCTACAGCAGGCATCAAGTTCTGTAAAAACTGCAACAAATAACTAAGGCAACTCTTCACAAAGAATACATTGTCAAGTTATGAAACCAAGATTTCAGTAACTAAAGGCTTTTGTTTTAAAATCTAAAATTTTTTAAACTTCAAAAAACTTCTAAACCTTTAAAAAACTTTTAAAAGTTTAAATGTTTTTAAAAGCCACTAAGCAATATAATTCTAAGATATATGGAGGTATTAAATCCAAAGTTACTTATATGGCTTTGTGTAACAATTGCAAAGGACAATTTCTCTCAAAAATCTATAATTCTGAGGAGTTTCAAAAGAACTAACGTTTTTGGTATAGGGACATGTATGCATGTATACATGAGTATATATATATATATATATATATACACACACATACATATATTTAATTTGGAAGAAAAATGCAATACAAGGGGAGAAAGCTGTCCTTAGTGCCAGTAAAAATTCCCTGAACTCTTTCCCCAGTACAGGTACTTTAACCCCAAAGCAAAACAAGCACATGAAAACTTGAAAAGGGAGAAAGGATTTGTCTAAGTATTCTGTTCATAATAAGGACTTGCAGTTAATTTTCTTAATGGAGCATGGCACAGTGAGGTTTATTTAGAGGCCTGTATGTTCTAAGCAGCATTGAAATTATAAAACTCCACTTGGAGAGCTTAATTAAAGAAAAGCCACAGAACATACAAGTGTTACCTCAATTTTTGCTGCTCTGTACTCTCTTCCACTTTTCATCACTTTAATGTGCAAATCCCTACTTGGACCCTGCACTCCTCTACTGCAACAGAACCTGTATATTCTATTAGGGAAGAATAACGCAGTTTCTTATTTTGTCACTGATAAATGAAAATGGTTAGGGTAGCTGGGGTATATTTTGAAAGGACTGTTTTTCCCAATTAGTTTTTAGAAACACTTCAGATCAGATGAACTCAAAACAGTTCTAGTTAAATGAAACCATTCTCCTTCAGAAGGTAAGTGTACAATGGAACTGAACACCCCATGGAGAGCACAATATTGACAGGCAAGCAAAGAGTTTTGCTTAAGCAGGGTGGGGAAAGGGGAGAGGACAGGACAACCAGCCCTGAGATAAAGACACTTGGATAAGCAACAGAACTGGTTACACAGGTATGGGACAAACAGTAATTGAGACTAAGTACAGTCTCCAGAAGGTCTCTAAAGGGCTCCTAAGCATTCTGCAGCTTTTAGAAATACACCAGGAGGAAAAAACACCATCCCAAGAACTATTTTCATCCTAAAATTCATTTCACGAGTGTTTCAGGACAGACAATACCGAATGAACAAGATAATTAAGTTCTTACATCTATGGTTTAGTAATCCACACTAATAGTTGGGTATTTAACACAACCTCCTTCCGCTCACACCCACTGCAAACCAAGCAAAGTGGAACATACACTGATTACCTAGTATCCAAAGCAACTCAGCGTGATCCAAGGGTAGCAACACATTAAATTTACACTTAAAGACAACCACAAGGATCAAGAAAATAATTTAGGGACTAAAAAGGTATACTTACATCTGGATATTCTTTTACAGGCACATATAGTTTCTCTTGTAACTGTACAATAGGTCCCACAGCATCTGGTAATTCTGCACTTCTCTTCTCCGTACTACCATTTAATGTGTCGTTATACATGTCTTTCCGTACTCTGCTAATTTCTGTGGGGGGAAAAACGTATATTAGGCATTAAAAACAGTAACAGATTATAATCTAACACGACAGTCTTCTCTATTATTTCCCAAATCTTAATGCCATTTTCTTCCTCTTCTCATAAACATTATAGTAGCTGAAAAATCTGTTTTGGCCTGCTTTTCTTTCCTTCTGTTTTGTATGGGGGTTTTCATTGGCTTAGTTCTTTTTTTAAAAATTGCAGCACCCATTCTTGAATGTCTTTCATGTCTGTAAATTTGCTGCCTACTCATCCTGTTTATGGAATTCAGCTATTGAAGTAAAAATTATCTACATCTCCTCAGAACACTTACAAGATTGCTCACATCATTTACAAGGGGTATAAAAACATTTCTTTTATTTTTTTTTTAATAATAAAGCAGCTAGAAAGAAAAAAAAAAAAAGTAGAAATCTGTACCTAACGTAAAAAACAGGAAAATGCACCTATACAGTACTTTTTTTAGTTCTGGGATTAACTATAGCACTTGGAAATTAAATAGAGCATCTTTCAGCAATGGAAAATAAGACAACTTAATGGTATAGTTCATGAGCACATGGTATGACAACAAACTGGTAGATACTGTTCTACTGACTACCTCCAAAGACATAACAAAAATAACAAAGTCAAGTGTGGTACAGAGATCTATAGGCAAGCTCTCTGTGCACCCAGAAGCCTGACTACTTCATTTCAAAGTAATGAAGAACTCCTTAACTGCACTAGGGAATGTCAAGGGTGAATTTTTAAGTACTGTTTCTACCATTTGCATCTGTGTTACTCACACTTTGCAGTATTTCTGTGGAAGATGGTTATAAACAAGGTAGTGAAAAATGGGTAATTTGATTCAAATCTACATTAGTGTCACTAAGCTGTAATAGTCTGAGAATGAACACAAAGCTTTCTTTTGTTTAACCAAAAAAGACATGTAATAAGAAGTTACATTTTACTTCTAGATCTGTTAAATGTGGTATTTAAATTGCTGCTATAAAAATCAGAAATTCCACCTTTCATAATTTATGGAGTCCCAAATAGTGTAAAAATGTTCTCAATGAGCTTATTTTAGCATCACTGAAGAATTACTTATAATGACTGTATTAACTAAGTTTCAAACCAAAAACTAACATTTCAACAGGATTGTTCCCAAAGCATTAAGACTTATAATAGCATGGACTGTAAACAAAATCAGCTATTAGTAATTTGAGTCTTTTACTTCGACTTGCAACAACTGCTTTCAAAACCTTCAGAATTAAACATGACACTGAAAACAGAAATCTTATGTTTTCATTTAAAGACAGGAAACTCCAGCAGCAGACAAGATATTAATATAACCTCTGTTTCATAATCAGTTTCTTCTCTGGCAAATGATTAATAGCTGAGATTTCACTGCCTGAAAAGCTGCAGGGTTGGGGAGAGCATCAGAAAGGAGACATCTCTGAAAGGCATGTTCAGAAACAAGTTGTTTCTCTGTTGGGAACTGACACAGTCATGGGTACTGTATCATGATTTGGTAGTTAACACCTGTTTACAAAGGAAAACAAATTTTGTCACCATATAATCATAGCTGAAGGAAAAAATCCTCATCTTCTTCTACACAGACAATTTTGGCAATGTACACAAATTCCTCAGAACTACAAGCAGTATTTATACTTCAGTATATAAAGAAATTCTTTAGCACATCTCTTGGAACAAATACTACTATATTTTGGCACATGTTGCTCCCCTTTCATTCTCTTCAGATTTTCCATTAATTTACACACACTGAAAGAAGCTAGGCAATCTGCAGAAGTACAGAAGCCTAAGTAGCAACAAGGTCATTTTTATTTATAGTTGGCAGCTACTGAGTAGCTGCATCAAAACTTTCCCTTTAAAATGTATGTTCTGTACAGAATATAATCACTAACATTGGATATCACAGTCTTCACAGGAGAAAACAAACATTTATTTTAATCTTTCCTTTGCAAATAATCCTATGCCACATTCATGACACTTGAAGAGCCAAACATTCAGAAATGAGAGCTGGCTTGAGGATGACCCTTCAATTTTGGCTTGTGTGAAACTTAAGCTAACACACTTCAAACTTTATGGAGAATGAAGACATCTACCAAATCAGTGGAGTAGAAAACTCCACTACAGGACCAGACACATGAACTTTAGTTTTCTCTGCATGTGTAAGTTTGTATTTTCTCTCTTTACATTCAAACCAGCAGTAATGGTAACAAACATCAGGACGGTTTGGTCAACTACAGCAGTCGGCAGCATCACTTGCAAGGGCTACCATTTCTTCTGCTTCTTGGCATTTTACTTTCTCTATTGTCTTAGACACTTTCTCCAAGCAAGTTTCTTCTTTTCTCAGAAGAAACATTCAGAAGCAACAGATGAAATACCAGACATGTGTTCCCAGTTTCCTTTAACTGCTGATCCTGTCTCCAAACTCCCCTTCTGTGCAACACATTATCTATGACACTCTCTTTCCACTTTTCTTAAATTTGACAGAACTGAAGGACTGTTGCTTAAATGATGAAACAGACCAAATCTCTAGTTCACCCATGGTCTCACACCCCTAACTACAGATGGACTACAACCTATCTTCCTTCCCAAGGTGTTAGCACAGCTGACCACAAGCATTCTCTCAAATGCACAACTCGTGGAGTATTCTGCTTGATATACGATATACCTCTTGGATTTTTTCAGATTCTGCTGAATCCTTCTACACATCTGGCAAGATTACTTTTTTTTTTATGAGCAGTTTTCTCACCTACTTGCCTCTTGTTTAATCACACCTCTGGTGCCTCAACAAGACTCCACACAAAGTATTGAATTTTGATGACATAACCTTTCCTTTTATGGTCTCCATTACATCCAATTCAAGATTCCAGTCTCCTGAGCATCTTGCAACTTTGCCACTCACTTTAGGCAGTTATGGGTATTGACAGAATTATGTGGTCCTGTACTTTCAGCACCTCCCTCAAGTTTACCAGGAGTTAATAAGGTTTCAGAAAGCATCACCAGCAACAAGTTAGAGGAGATAAAAGCTCTGCTCTCTCAAGTATTTAATGAAATACATTAAAATACCTAAAAATCTGAGGAGCAGTGCTAAAGTAGAAGTTCAAATCCTCCAAGTACCTTTTTATTTTTTGGCAGAATCTTTAGAAAGAAAAAAAAAAAAAAAAAAAAAACGAAGTCAAGTAAATATTTTATTTAGGTTTTTTTCACATTTCTTACACACTACCAAACAGGTCTTCCCTTGCCAAAAGCTTCTTTGGTATGTCTCTCATGAAATCACACTTTACAAGTTCATTTGTAAAGCTTCATCTCCTTCGCATTTACAATTCTTTACAGATTCTTCCCTCTCACAGAAAGCCAACTGTTTAAAAAATAAGGTAAGCTTTACTTTCAAAGTGAACATCTAAGTACAATTCTAGGTACTTTACCTTAATGCTGTGGAGGTAATTACGTTGTATAACACTCTAGGGATTTTAAAAGAGTGTTAATAAGAAGAAATACTTAATTATAATAGTAGATATGACTGAAAAAAAAAAAAAAAAAAAGAAAAAAGGCAGACAGCAGCTTCCCCATATCTCTGAAGTCTGTGAGTTCTGCCAATGCATTAATTGGTTTCTGAAAGGATATAAGTATCCGTCTCTACTGTAGGTAAAAACAGAAACTCAAAGAATTTCAAAACCTCCAGGATTCACCTTTAACAGTACCCTAGTCTATACGCTCTAAGTAATAAATTTAGCAGTAAATGACAAATTTGTCTTGCTCACAGCAGGGTAGTGGAGAAATAAATTTAAAAGAAAAGACAAACTGGTTTCAGTATCTTTATCTTGTTCCACCTTCATACAGCATGACCTAGTGAGCCATGGTAGCAACGACGTGCATTCTGGTCCAGAGGATGTTTTTCTTCCTCTGTCCCTGAAACTATGCAAGTAACAATCTTTTGTTTCCTTCAGCCACAGAGCATATTTTTTAATCTAATACCTTTCTAAGATATGTTTTGAAGCATGATATACTGTTTCTACTGCTTACATCCTTCTACAGATATGTACTGTTTTGCTTTCTTCATTAAACTGAAAGTATTCTTCCCCCTTGAATGTGTAAAGGACAGTGTTCATGTGAGTGTTTGTCATCACACTAAACACCATCAAGAAGTTACTCATTTTCAGCTGTCAATTATTCCTTCAGAGGAAGTAAGACTCTGCACATGTGTTTAAGACTGGTGGGTTGCAATGCAAAATGGGTTTGCATAAACCATTCTGCAACAATATTCAAAGTAGGAAATCACTGAAAAGATTCAAATCTGACCTGTCCTACCACTTTGCAAACCACTTTCATCACCAGTGGCCACGGATTTACTATTTCACACCATGAAAGCTTCTTCTAAAATAAAGTTTTATTTTTTTGGAAGAGGACCAGATTTACTGCTTTTAACTTGATGCATTTCTCACTGTAGTTTAAGCTAGAACTAAGAATTTGAAGAACTGAAACAAATCTTCTGATATTCCAATTTAGCTACATCCATTTAAATAGAGTTAAACTGATACCACTCTCAGCTTCTAAGACCATATTAAGTCATCAACACACACAGAATTTCATTTCTGAAACTAACAGAAGAGCACCTTAACTATCATTCACTGTTTTTACAATGCACAGCAAGTGGGAGTGGAACAATCCAATAGTCAAAATCAGCAAGAGATAAAGAATTAATCAAAGCACTCCTACCACCAGCAGGCATGCTTCCTTAACCAAGAGAAGCACCAGGCTTCCAAAGGTTCTCAAGTACAAGCTAGTTTCCAGATGAAAAACTGATAAAGTTTGGAGAAAATGTTTGAAGTTAAAAGTTTAACAGTTATGGTAAAAAAAAACAGTTATGCTCAATAGCTAAAAATCTACATGGTACTTGAATCTCACTGATGCATAGAACACCAGTTTCCATTTTCTACTTTCTCAGAGAAATCAAGTTATGCCAAAAATATCGACACCAGATTTTTTACATGCAGCGTAAGTTTACGTATTTTGACAGGTAAAAATATTTTTTATAATTTTTTTCTTAGACTATGACACTATACTGAAGCACAAATAGCACCTTGAATATGTCCACAGCTTTTTGCAAAAAACTGAAAAATTCTAGTAACTGCCTATCAGAGACCCCTTTAGTGAGTCCACCCAAATGCACATGATTAGCATGCACTGCATTGAGGGAGCAAGTGAGGAACTAACTGAATCAAGTACCTTCCCATTCTTTATTACTATGCAGTGCAATTTTTTTAATGCAACAGAATGTGTGCAGTAAGTTAATATTTTTACAAAGTGTTTTTTCTTGCACACAACTGCTGCTAGATCATCACTTCAGGCATTTTGGAGTTACTTTGAAGCAACAATTTATTTTTTTTCCAATTTTTTTGCAACGAGGTAAGTCCCTAAACTAGAATATAACGTTATAGACACTAATATAATAGACATAAAATCACCACTTTGTAGGATCTAAATCCACTGAACACAGATCCACAATTTATACAAGCAGGCAATCAATTTCATGTGCCATTAAATCATTGCCCATTAATTTGACCACTGCATCTAGATACCAGTTAGTTTTATATAATAAAATGTGTCAAACAGCATCCAACAACATCGCAAAAAATATGGAAAATATAATTAATAATGAAGAGAAAAAAGCAGAAAAAGTAGGCAACTGTTATATTCTGCATATTTTAAATCTCTGAAGACCAGTGATTTATAATCTCTCTTGAAATTGTTCTGAAGACTAACAGAGCATGTACTCAAACTACAACATGAGCAGCATGCTGAGTTCATCCCCTGCACAAAAAGAATCTTGTTGACACAGCATATCAAATTGAAATACATTTATTGCAAAAAAATTAAAAGAAAAACCAAATTGACATCACACGATTTATGCATTCGATGAATAGACACTTAGTCTCTCAGAGGAAGTTAAAAAGTACATCGAAGTATTCAATGCCACCCCTGAGAATATGACACATAAGTCATGCAGAAGTACCACAGAGAAAAAAAAAAATATAGGAAAAAAAAAAAAAAAAAAAATAAAGTGTTTGCATTTCAAATTTCAGTTCATCTTTCAATGCTTGGGAAAACTATAGGTTCTTCTCTTTTGCCCCTCAGAGCCCAATCTAGCAGTACACTTTCGATGATTAAACTGTCAGTCCAATGATAAGTGGGCAGCACTCTCAGCAATTTGTCAGCACTCTTGGTGTCAAAATTCTGTCATTTCTTTCTACAAGAAGAGCCTGCAAAACTCCTTCTTTTGTGGGCAGTTGTAAGGTTTGTATCAAACTGACTTCAAAACCAAATAGAGCATACTCATCTGTTCTCTTTGTATAAACGTCAACAGAAAGCTTTAAAGTGCTTTATTATTGGTGGAACATTGCAACTCATGTGTTTTCTAATCTAGCAGCTTTAGTATGCTTACTTGGCAAAGAAATAGCTGGTTTTATTCATCACAATTTTCAGAGTCTTCACTGTTAACACCAGTGCTGTTTACTACTACTGCTGATGCAGCAGAAATAGCAATGCTAGCAAAAAAACAAGTCATTTTTAATATTGTGCCACATGGATTTGTACCCCACATGCATCATTGGTACATGATCTAAAATGCTGGCAAGCATCTACACTCCCCACACCTGATATTAAAGCAGTGAAATGCCTGGGCATCAAGGCAAACAAGATTCATAGCATGTGTCCTTCAGAAAACACACAGGGTTAAACAAAATCGACTTAGGATCAAGCAAAGCTGATAAAACAAGTCTACTTTTGATAAATTTTCATGTATCAGCAATTTGGTCTAAAGCATGACACTGAACTCGGACATAATAAACTGGCAAATTTAAAACAGTCATGCATTTGTTTCCACTTACTAAAACTTGCATTTATGTTATTTAACATTAGGTTATGTCATAAAGGCCAGAGTACATCTGAAAAAGTCCATCAATCCTGCATTACAGCTGCCAGTGGCAATCTGCAAGTGATTAAAAAATATAATATAAAGATGATTAAGCACAGCCTCCTCATTTTCTTGGTATGCTCCAAGAAAAGCTGTACATTTGAGATTAAGTTCTTGTATTTGTCTCATCACACCCCAGCACTATGCTCCAAAAACCTAAATATCTTTAACACAAAAATGAGTTTATAACTTCCCAAGAGGATACTTTAAAGAACTTTTCAGCAGTCTACTTGGCATACTCAACTAACACAATACAGCAACTGTCGTACACTATCCATCCACACCCAAATGAGCAGCACTGGAAAATGGAAAGTTTCTTGAGATGAGTAATTAGCTGATAAAAAGAAAACTGCAAAACTAAAGTCCATCAGCACAGCACGACTGCTGAAGCAGATTAGGTGCCTCATATTTGCATAAAACTGAACAACCATCCTCTCAAAAATCTACTTTAGCTCCCTTGAGCAACAAGTTGCCCCTAAATACTTACAGAATAATATAATTAATTAGGTTAGAAAAGCCCTCTGAGATCCAGTCTAATCTGTGACCAAACACACCAGCTAGACCACAGCATTAAATGCCATGTCCAGTCTTTCCTTAAATTGTGTCCTCTTGTCCTGTCTCTGCTTGCCTGAGAGAAGGGGCTGGCCCCACCTGGCTACACCCTCCTTTCTGCAGAGCACAACAAGGTCTCCTGAGCCTCCTTTTCTCCAGGCTAAACACCCCAGCTGCTCCTCCTCTGGAGGACTTGTGCTCCTGACCCTTCCCCAGCTCTGCTGCCCTCTGGACTCACTCCAGCTCCTCCAGTTCTTCCTTAGTTACCAATAGCACAGCTGAATGCACACCAAGCTCCTAGAGCTACTCACAGTTCTTGTCTGTTTGTTTTTCTTTCCATACCCAGCAGCATAAACCAAATGTTTGTCAGGTAACCATAATTATAAACAACTTGAATATCTTAGATGTGGGAAATCTGCACTAATACTACTCTGTGTGAACTACAAATCACCAGGAAGATTAAAGAAAGGAGCCATCCATTCTCTGATATTTCAACAACGGTGTTACCTGGCACACTTTAAAAATACACTTTAAAAACTTTAAAAACATCAGCTTGACAGTATCAGCTCAGACAGAACTTGTACATTTTTAGTTCCTCAGGTGGGAATTTTCTTACAAGAAATACGTTAGCTCAGTTTATTGTCTTTTTTTTGAAATTGATCTTTGTGAGCAATGTAGATTGACGGGTCTGCAATGAACCTTCTCTACCCACACACAATCCCATGCTCCCTTCACACAGAATCAATTGCTGTCCACTTTCCACAGGAATCTTCTGCACATGAAATAAAGTGCATTTAATGGGAAGCTCTCCAGTAAAGCCAGAAGAACATTCTCTCAAAATGTGTATGGAGCACTTCAGAACAGAACAGAACAGCCTGATTAATATCAAAATCACCTGGATATCAACACTGAAATCCCATGCTATGCAATTCTGCCAATAAATGCAAGAAGTGCATAAATGTACAATACACTATTTTATAACCTTTTAAATAGACCAAATTAATTTAAACAAATATGTGGCACAGATCCTTCTAAATAATAAGTTTTGAAGTTTATTATAAAATAAAAATTACAACTGAGTTACCTAAATTTTAGGACCACTTATTCTTAGAACTGAGAAGTAAAAACTACTAAAACCCCCCACTTGAAAACTAAACAGCAGCACCATTCCTTTCCTATATTTAAAGGTGCACCTTAAGACTCACCAATTTCAAAGAGCAACCTAGTGCACATGCAGAGTTATTTTCTCAGTCTTTGGGAACTATCCACAATGATCCTCCACAGTCAGCAATTACAAGAAAGCATTCCATTGGTTAATGCACTCTTTGTCTTTTGTATGAAAGGAGTGAGGGATATTTTTTTTTTTTTTTTTTTTTACTTCCATGGCCACCCAAAAATAATTACCTATTCACTAATACAGTCATGTTATGTGACCCTTCTCTCTCTTTTACTAATTGTTTTAAGGCCAAAGTAAATTTCATACATATTAACACACAAAGGCAATCTGAAGAAACACAGAACTTGGTTGCTTATATAAAGTATTTCAGGAAATGCTGGGAAGTGAAGATGCATATCCTCCTGTGTTCTGTCCATTTTTCACAGTTTTTTGTATATATCTGCATCACAAAACTGAAATCTTCTAAGGTTTATGTACACAGTGATCACTTGATACACTGAAAACCACTACGTATCTGGACAATACCCTACATGCTTCATGAGATGAAGTGGAGAAAAAAAATTAGTCATTATTAGCTGACTAGTTGTGAAGTATTAACATTATATGTTCTATATTAAAAGAACATGTAAAAACTATACTGCTACCGAGATGCTGATGAAAACACTTTATAACCATAAAATCTTGTATGTAGGTACTACAGGTTTTCTAACTGTGACATCTGAACAAACTGATTGTTGGTTATCAACTGAGTAATTTACCTAATACTGTAAGAAACACCAGAAAATGAGAAAGCAAGCATACCTAGAGATAATTGACTTGGCTAATAAAGTGAACATTTCCAATTCTAACCTGCTAGCATGTAAAAACAAAGCTCTTCCAGTACTTGAAAGAAATGTCTTTCTCTGTGTATTTCTGAAGTACAATTTTGTAAGAGGCCAAGCTGATGGCTTTCATCACTTCAGCTGGAACCTAATCCATCTGAATAGGACTGACTAGTGCCTCTCACTCCCAATCTACTTTTTCTTAGCTGATCACATACAACAGTAACACAATCCCACTTTTATACACACTGCTCCCCATCACACAGCATTCTTGTAAATGCTGCCCTACCTAGCTCTGTCAGCATTTTATTCACAGGATTAAAACAGTAACCATTTCTGGTCGACAAGTACCAGCACTGACAAGTCAGTCATCCACAACACTAAATGCATTCATTATTGCACTGCTCTGATAGAAATTACATTATGAAGATGCACTGTGCAACTTCAAATTAACTTTTAAGTATTGAAAGACTTCCCAGAGTTAGTCAGAACATAAACAAGATCTCTACTTAACCATATACATAACCAACGTGGTACCTTAAGAAACAACACAGTTGACCAAGTTACAGCCCTAAATTAAGCATTACCCATCTGTGTTAAAAAATTATACACATCCAACACACCTGAAAATTCTTGAGTTGGATATAGAATAATCAGTTTCCCATGCAGGAAAACACCCCAAAATTTAGTTCTACAATAAATATTCCAGCCAGACACATTAGTCCCATTTTTATTACTAAGCCATGTTTCAAGCACATTGAACAACTTTTTAAAAACAGCATGAAAGTCTAAGACATATGACAAGTTTACTACATACACTCAGCACTAGACTAACACAATAATTATAAGAGTGCTGAAGAAACAGAGCAATGCTTAGTTGGGTTTCCCATGGAACACTCTGCATAAAATTTAACTAAAGAAATTTGTTTAAAACATGACAGGGAAGCTGGCACTAGACAATCCCTAAGGTTCCTTCAATCAAAACCATTCCATAACTCTATGAAATAGGTACTCCTAAAACAGCTCTTCAAAGTATAAGCTGAAGCAAAGGTACAACAGCTGTGCCAAAAATAGAACTGATTAAAAGGAGGTTGCCAAAACATCATTAAAAATCTATTAAGAAGAATACATATGCTAACAGGAAAAGTTTTTACCTTACTGCAAATTGTAATTTATTATATAAACACCAGTGACAAAAATTTATAGATGAGAAACATAACTACTAAAAAAATTCTAGTAATGCCATTAAATACTTTAATCAAGATGTTGAGTTTAAAAATGCTTGTACTAATGCTAGGTAATACATACCAAAAAAAAATTACTTCAATATTGTCACTGAGTTCCTCTAATACAACTGTTAAGCAACTTCAATATCACATTGAAGTGATTAAGATTAAACCAGTCAGCTTTGAAAAGCTGATCATTTTTCATCAATGTAGAGAAAAAAAAGAACAGTGTGCTTGAATTCACTGCAAATACATTCACCTCAATAATCTTCTAAAAGATAAATATATCTATGTAAACACGGTTCTCCAGAGAAGTGAAACCTGGCAACAATCAAACTAAATCTCACACGACTGAGACTTAAATTTAAGGTTAAAAAAGCAGGCTGTTGGCAATTGTAATTTTTACTAAAGCTGAGTATTTTTTCAGACTTGAACATAAGTTAAAAAGAAGTGACATATTAGTATACTAATCTAACTGTTATCCATCCTTTTGTACCACACATTAGTTCAGCCATCTGACTCAACACATTACCAACCAGCAGGAAATCAGCAAGGCAACTCTTTCTAAACATGCAGAGCCAGCAAAACCTTTGAGAATCAACTACAGCTACCATCATCACCCCCTGACAAAGTGAGAAATAAGAACACTGCTACTTACACTTATTTTACTGCAGTGAAAGGTATTAAGTGTTATTAGTCCTGTTTTACTTTTTTGTTATTCCATATAGGGAATGGAATGTTCAACTTAAATTTCAGTTGAGTGTGTTAAAACCTATTTAGATCATCTTACAAAGTTTCAAAGTGTCAAGAAAAAAAACAAAAATATTAAAAAAAAACCTCTAGTAAGAGTATTTTTATACTATACCAAAATCTCATTGACTCTCAGAGGTCTAAGTAGCCACACTCTTTTTGTCCCTTTATATGACAGATACCTGTTTCCAAAAACTGCAGCTGCTAAGATTACTGTGTCTTTTTCCTAATTACTTAGGATCAGACAAAGTATCTGCATTAGTTAGAAAAGGATACAAAAGAGGCTCTTTCAGGTCCCAAGTTTATTTCATGGCGATGGTGTAGCAGGAAAGAGAGAGATCCTCTCTGGGAGAGAGGTATTCAGGAGAAGGTAATGGGAGTGGCCTTGGATGGCAGCCAATGGGGTAAGGACACAGGGGGTAATGCAGGAACTTCAGGTGGGCTACAAGGTCACAGGGGAAGGTCACAGGACAGGAAGAGGGACAGGGAGCCAGGGACCAACCAGAAGAGACGGACAGAGGTATGCTGAATCATTCTTTATACCTCATTATACCTCATTACAACATGCAGCATTACCTGCTCTATTAGATAGATTCTCGTTTCAACCAACACAGAACTAGTTCATCCCTTTCATCCATAACAGAGCTTTCATTCACAATAATGAGAATAGAGTTGGTTTGCCTAGTATGTAAACAGAAGTAAGTATTTGGTTAGTGGCACTACTCTAGAAGTACCACTTCTAGAAGTAATCAGAATAAAACAGACTAGGTTGAGCCTTCTAATCATCCTTCTTTTCCATTTTACACAGTATTTGATTTGCATATAACATCAGTCCCCCATTAGGCAGATCTGCCTTGACAGGTGAGGCAGGCAGAGTCAAAATGGCCCTCAGAGCATTTGGGTCATACAAGTCTGAACTGCCTTGGAGATATTCTAGTAAAGGTACACAGGTAACTTAGCCCTTTGACAGGAGATTCCAAGTGGCATGGTTATGTATGCTGTCACAAGAGCAATCCACTGAAACCTAACCAAACAAAACCACAGCCTTTGCTCAAAAAACAATTGCACACTCTTCTGGAATGTGAAGAGGTAAGTACTCCTCGATAAACTACTACTAATATTTTTAGAGTTGCACAAAGTAACTATCTTGGGAAGTATGACAATATTATCATATATACTTGGTTCCAAAATAGCAAAAAATGCCACTATTAACTGAAATAATTCTTCAGACTTCCAATCCTCAATTACTATTACTCAGTAACAATTCTTGCTATTACTGCATATTTAGGCCCTGCCTTGTGACACTACGTCAGTAAAATATCTCCCTCAACAACAGCCCCATGCTTCTTCCCATGTGAATAAATATACACTGTCCTGGGATATGTCATACTGTCTAGGTTAACATTCACCTGTTCAACATCAAGAGGCATTTTCTAAAAAGTCTGAATTGCACTCTGCTGGGAGATAGACCTTTATGAACAGTCTCATGAAACACTATAAGAAAATGAAAGATGTGATCTTTTCCCTATGATATTCAAGACCTGACCAAACAAACAAAACCTAGCAAAGCTTCAGAGAGCTGTTGCCTGAGACTCCCCCAGCACAGAAACACCACTCTTCCAAAACAAGCATGCCTGAAAGCTCTCACCTGTGTGCATCTTACAGATCACTTTTAGTGCCACAAAACAACTGTGCTCCTATCTGGTAGCTTGCTAAATTCAACCAGTCAGCTAAGCTGGCATTTTTCCATCCAAAGACCTCTGCCACATGAAATAAGGTATTAACTGACAGCAGAAGATACTGTCCTGCAGCATAGGAGGAATGAGACAATTTGCCTCTGGGTTTCTCAGATATTTCCTGACAGCAAAGACATGGCAAGACTCCAAAACTTTGGGTTTACTCCAGACTCTGGAAAGCAGCTTCCTCTAGCAGACACATACATTTTGTTTCCTTCATCCCAAACCTTCTCCTACTCCCAAACTGTCTCTTCTCCACACTCAAATCCCATTTTCCACCTATGGAAGACACAATTCTTCATTTCTTCAGTCAGTCCTAGTTTTCACCCAACCTCACTCTCACTTTATTCTTCAAGAGAGTCCACAAACCATGAAGGATGGCAACACCAGACTATCATGCTCCAACATAGTATATTCCTGTCCAAAAAACAATTCCTCAATATAAGTTGAGATTTCAGAAGAAAGTCATGTTTTTGCCTACAGCACAGGAAACTCAGTCCATTCTCAAAGTCCATTCCCCAAACCACAGAAACTTGCAACAGCAATTACATGGCTTTCTCAGGTTGGAGTAAAACATCCCTGTCCTATAAGACAGCTCAGTAAGAGAGACTGCCTGGAGGGACAGCACATATTCATCAGGATAACCTTTTTGTGCTCAAACTTAAGTGCTCAAATCCAAACATGATCTAGCTCATTTAAATCTAGGAAGACTTCTAGACAAAATGATAAAAGTACTCACTTTAGTAACCTCTCACAGAAAAAAATTAAAGTGCATTTTGTTTTAAAATACTAGGGACTTTTATGCCCATGTTCATTCTTGGTAAGTTTTTCACTGCTTTATTTGAAGCCTAAACCACACATTTGGCAGGAGAAGCTTCAGATAGTTCTGCAAAGTTAAGACAGCAAAGAGACCATTTAGTGGAATGTATAATGCAAACTTAATCACAAGTTGTATCAGAGCTATTTAAAATATAAATGATAGTACAGCACATTCCAGAGATCACATATGCAGCTTTCCATTACCTAAGTCATGTTTCTTCAGAAACACAGCCATACTCTGAATGACTGAAAAAGGATTTAAGTTTATGCACTAGAAATACAAGGATTACAGGTACCATGTTAATGGTCTATTTCTTTTCAGTGTCATAGTGTTTGGCACCAGATATTACAGTGAAAGACAACATCACCTCTGCCAGTCTGCTTATGAAGTCACTATTTTCATTTTGTTTCATGGTTTATCTTACACATCCTAAGGAGAACCACCTCCTAGGAAAAAAACAAAACACCAAATACTGCACAGAAACATCCCTCCCTGCCCTTCCCCCTCTCTCTCCACCCCAACTACCCCCATGCCCCCACTATGCTAAGATGTATTTCAGCTTTAAATACAGAGTATTAAAACGGAACTGAGATGAGGCCTCAACTACACACCACCTTACACTACTGCTCCCAACATTAATTGCCAGAACTATATTCCACCCAAGCAGATGAGCCATCACTCATTAAATCCCAGCCATGCACGACTAGTAATGGTATATAGCTAAAGCTACATTACCAGAAGGGAAATAAAATTTTAACACATACTGTGTTGAGCAGGAGTAGAAGAAGTTTCATTTCTTTCTTCCATTAAACATTCCAGACTTGTTTTTATAAGCTTTGAGTATAAAAGCAGCCAAAACCTGAAAAAGCCTTTAAGGCTTCTATTTTCTCCTACTTTCTGTCTCTTTCTAACTCTTCTCTTTCACCTGTTCTCACATAGTGGCTGCAGGGGGAAACATTTTTTTTTTAAATCATCTTTGAAGGATAATGAAAAAAGCCAAAGGAGAATAGGCAATCCCCTCCTGCAGACCTGCAGAACATCTGTTAGGAGCCTGACTGCTTTCAATTACATTGCATCGTGGAAAAAAAGCAAACAAACAAACAAAAAAAAATCTAAATGAAACCCCAATAAACACAAAAAAAAACCACAGGAGAACACAGAAAAACTTTTTTGGGGTCCTTTGACACTTTGAGAACTTATTTCAATATGATTTTCCTACAGAGCATGGAACCACACTATGACACCATAAAGCATTCATGGAAGTATCAAAAATCACTCCAGGTAAAGTCTGTAAAGCTCCATACAATGTAGTTAAGAACTAGAAATACAACCAGTAACACTAGTTATAATTACTATTCAAAACAGCCTGGATGCACAGTGGATGCATTTCAGCTTGACAGGAAAAGTTTACATGAGTAATATTCTATTAGTTTCCCTCATCACTGTGGCCAGTAACTAATGAAAATATCCTAGCTGGTATATTTTCTCAGCTTTGAGAAGCAGCAGACTTGGTACCAACTCCTGTGATTCCTCTAAAAATTTTGAAAAACAAAAAAATAGTTTAACACTGAACTGCAAATTGCAACTGAACACTTAAAAAGAGACTGAACACTGGGAGCTTTGCACTCTATTCAGGTGTCTCCCATGATCCCTCAACATCTCCTCAAGAAGCAAATTAAAAATAAAAATAAATAAACCCACCACAACATTTTTGGGGATAATCTCTGTCACCTGCAACATTTCTCCTGTAGATCAGTAATCACTGAAATTAAAGTGAGACATAAAGATACCACTGACTGCATGATGAAGTGCCTCATCACTCCATCACTTCCTATACTGGGAGGAGATCCTAAATTAAAGTTTTTAGTTTATATCAATATAGAAGAACATTCTGCAATGAAATTAAGTAACCAGCATATTTAAGCAACCTGCTTCTCCTATTTACTATGACTTCAACAAATTATTTCAAAATTGTGAACCAGATAGTTTGCATTGGAGAAACCTACTAAAATTCACTTTGTTTCTGCCAAAAGTCAGTGAACTTACTTTTGTTCTCTCAGAGAAGTAGCAATAATTAATAAAACAAGGATTCAGTTTCCTACCTCCTTCCATTCTTTTTCCATTCTTTTACAAAAAGTAATCAAATAACAGATCTAATTTTAGAGACCTTAACAAACAAACAGCTCTAAGTAAACCATCTTTTCTTTATTAAATTATGTGCCTCTAACACTATTCTACATCTGCTTAAAAGCATGAAAGATAAAAAGTTGCAGGGAAGATGATGGTTTTGGGTTTTTGTTTTGTTTATAAAAACATCTCAGTGAAATATCAAGAACAACCACCACAAAACTGGACTTCAAGATGTCTATAAAGTTTTCTCAAGACCTTACCTCTTAGTTTAACTGATTTTAGCCCACAATCAAATGCACAGATCAATTCCTTAACTTGGGAATAACTAGACATCTTACCTAAGGGTCTTCATTAATGATAAATGTTAAGGTTTGATATTTACTAGAGACAAACTGAAAACAGCTTTACAAATTCAGTCAACAAAGCAAAACAGAAACTAAAGTATGCACAATGAGGCTGCAGTAAACAATACTCATGAAAACTATGCAATGTTAGTGTAGATTGAGACTCTACAGGAAGATTGGAATAAAAAATGAAGTAGATTAAATCCAATGCTACATAAAATTAAATTTAGAGGGGAAAAAAGTGCTCTCTTATATGTAATGCTAAGGTTCAACAGTAACAATTCAAAATAAAGTGCACATCATTCTGAGCAGGATAACAAAGACATTTTTTAGAAAACAATTAATATTAGGACCCCTAAAGAAACAGAACTGAAAATAAGAAACAGAGTATGCTTAAAATAAAACAATGGTTATCACTACTGAGTAAGCAAGCAGTACAGAACACACAAGTTTAAATAAATAAGAAAGCCAAAAGACAGTCTTTATCGCAGTTTGTGATAATATCAAGACTTTGTACTGTGCACTGTAGAGAATATCTTGCTTCACCTCAAGAAAAAGCTTTCTGAAAGCTTAAAATCTACGTATCAGTAAGGGGAAGCAGAAAAATGAGGTGGAAGTAGACAGCATAATATGTCTGGTTACAAGCAGAGACCTAAAAAAACCAGTTTAGTGAAAAGATAAAGAAGACAAGAGCAGACAAATGGCATGAAGAAAACAACCAAGCCAATTTCCCTTGTTAAAACTCAAGGTGAAAAGCACAGTGGATCAAAGGAAGGCTCCAAAAGGAAACCCATTTTGATATATACAGACAATAGTGCCAAACTGTGAACACGACTTTGTGCAGCTACAGAGGGTAAACACCAGTGTGATCACTGTTACTGGAGACGGGCCAATAGGTGCAGAAGTGCACCACACACACACACAGAAATAGTGGAATAAAGTAAAAAAATAGGCATTTTCTCTGTTCTGAAACATGCATAAAACCAAAAAAAAAGTAGAAAAAAATTACCTTGAAAAATCAATCTACACCAGCGTCTGAAGGTAACAGAGCATTAATCAGACTGCACTGGAAGTCAAATGCTACGGTAGTTTTGTTACACCTCATCATTAGCTGTAGCAATGTTACAACTCATTTAAGGAGAATATAGCATTATTTTGGTTTCTAGATTTTATGTTTGTTTGATCTCAGTTTGAAACTTGGAAAAGATGAAAGGCAATACAGATGCCTAAGTCTACCCAGGTATTAACCAACAGGAAGAAAGAACAGTGGAAAAAAATGGTTAAGAATAACCAAATGGAAGATGCAAAGAACAGTAACAGTGAGCTGTATGAAATGATTCCTGTTCCTTTTATAGGAGAAAAAAAAAAATTGTGTAGTTAAGAAGCCAACACACCACTCATCCCAGAAAAGAGCTGTATATCTTAAGGAAGTTGTAAAAAATAGATTAAAAAATAAAAAACAATACAAGAAAGTCGAGTACTCTGGAAGATATGTAGGGGATATGTAGTCTCCCTCTGGAAGACTAATCCAAAAGTCTTGCTATACCAATTCTCTGGCTTGCTATACCAATTCTCCTTCCTTTGAAGGGTAAGGAGATTTACTACTCATAACAACACACTGCTGCTGAAAAACAAAGTTTCTTAACACCTCTCACACCAGCTGTGTCTTAGTAGTAGTCACTTAGCTGTGTCTTAAACTCACTTAGTAATTAGTGAGTTGAATTAGTAGGCCAATTCAATTCCGCAATCGAGCAAATGACTATTCTTAGTCATTTTCTGGTTTGCTTGGTTAGCTTTCTTCCAGGTTACTGAGCTGAAACAGATCACTGAAGAATTCACTGAATATCAGAATTAGCAAAAAGAAGCAGGGACACCTTATCCAACAAGAATCTACTTTTTGCATTATCAAGCTGCTAAATTACTCAAAAACAATATTCAATAACTTTTATCCAGGGTGATCCCAGTAACTAAAACAAAAACAGGTCCTGAAGTTATTTTGCAGTAAACAAGCTGGACATTATTTTTTTCTATTAATTCAGAAAACACATTCCAGTTTCATCCCTATTCTACACCTGTATTTAGTCTTTCCTAGTTCAATAGGTGCCTCTGAATGCTTCCAGACAGAAGGCAATAAAAAGCAAAGGAACAGGGGTGGAAGTTATACCAGTTAACTCTGGATGCCTGTATTTGAACTTGGCAATGTGCTCATTTGAATCCACTGCAGTCTTAGAACATTAACATAACAAGATTATAAATGCTACTGAACACCTCTCAAGCAAGTTAGGCCACAACTTTCCATGATCGGAAAATACAGAAATTTATATTGAAAATATATCCTGTAGGAACTTAATTCTGTATTTTTTTATAGAAAAATAAAAATAATCCAATATGGTAACAGACATACAAGAACTTGCCAACCATTCACTTTATTTTGCTACAAATCTACACTATCAGCAAAGGAATACAGATGAGTTACTCATTAACTACAGACTTCCAACAACTGCCAAAATCAGGCTCAACTGTTTTCATCACACAGTAACTTAATAACCCTCATGTCTTCTGTCAATAAGAGCATTACCTCTTAGGAAGCTTCACTCCACAAAAAAAAAAAAAAAAAAAAAAAAAAAAAAAAAAAAAAAAAAAAAAAAAAAGAAATAAGATCAGAAATTAGTAACAGGTTTGATTTTCTAAACAGCATAACAAAATTTAATCATTAAATCATGAACAAGAAATGAGCAGCTCCTATTTCAAATACCTGTTATAAATTTTTTCCATGTTGGCCAAGAAATTTAGCCATATTTTACCTTAGGGATCATATAACCAACAGAATCATTCTAACACAGACCTTACTTCTGATGGCACTTAGGAGGAGAAACTGGATCAATGAAATGTTTGAAGAAATAACCTTAACAGATGCCATTCTTGATGTCTTAAGTGTTCCCACTCTCTTCGCCTTGAAGTCTGTGTCAAAATCCAATGCTATTCATTCTTACTCGCACCTGAATGATCACCACTCAAAAGAGCAGCCCAAAAGTGCTGTGGTGAGGACATTCAGTTCAGTGTACAATTCAAGTACCTGTTTGTGACTTAATTATCTGCAATTCTTTCTATGAACAGATGATAAGCACTCCATCTTTTACTACGCTTCTTAAAAAGATTTTGTCTTCTCTTTTTGATATAGTGTTCACCATACATGGGAATCATATTTGTATATTCAGCTCCTAGTTATCACATGGGAAGAGCATCAGCATTTGGCACTACTCAATAGAAGAGGTTAAGATCTGCTGAAATGTATCAGTACCAAAAAGTTTGAAAAACACTGTGCTGCTATCAGAAATTATGTTAACATACTGCGAGATGCTTCCAGTAGGATTTCAAGACCAGTTCAATTATTTATGGAACTGCTTCAGTGCAAATAGTCTTCAAATACAAGGCTATGTGGTTTTTAAATCTCCTATCACATTAGGGTTAAATCTGGCATAAGGGGAAATCTGTGGGGCAGTTGCCAAGTTTCAATTAATTACGCATATTAGGTCCTACTTTCTAACAGGAGCAAGTACCAAGCAAATAAAGGAACTGATTTTTCCAAAATACTTGCTGTGTAAAGTTTAAGCAGAAAGGTCAAATTTTCTTTATTTAAAAAAAACAGTGCAACACTGTAACTAGTCCTTTAATAAAAAAAGACTAAAGTGTCATCCATCTGAACTAAACAGCCCAAGCAAAATACCCTGCAATTCCTGTGTTCTCCTCAATGTCGAAATGGGTGGATAAATTTAAAGCCTGCTCTCTCAGGAGTTGCTTTATAGGCAATTTTCTCCCAGTATCAAGGTCTGCAATTTCCATTTGGCTGCCAGTTTGCGATTAAATTCATCACCTTTATTATAAAAATGTGCTGCACTGCACGGCCTGCTGCACCAGAATCGTAAGGAAGACATTTTTCACTGCTAACAGCAGCATCATTCCAAGGCAGCCATCACATCCATTCAGACATTAGTGTCTCCAATGTAATGCAAGGACCTATCGCTCACCTGAAAAAGCCCTAACAGCAGGTATACCTCAGAGGAGCTTCTTCACAGGTGGTACCTTTAGTACAACTTCTTCAGTAAAAGCCACCATTACACCTCCTGTGTTAAGTGCTTCTAAAAGTCAGCAGTTTAAAAACAAGTGTTGACATTAAACTTGCCTACTTGCATCAATCAAAAAATTTCCAAGAATAAAATCTCTCCACATACTGACTAGACCTTCACATACACCTTGCACTTCTTACTAAAAGACATGTTTTGAGCAACCACTCTATAATTTTTATTGTTACATGCATTTTTTTTTAATAATAAGTATCCCTTTCTTTCCTACAAAAACTTTTTTGAGAAATTTCCACTGCCTTTTCCTACCTCCAAATGATATATTTTTTCTTAGAAGTTTTTGGACAAGCCTGAAAAATCCTCAGAAAAAAATAAAAGTACTTAATACTTGCTATGCTACATGTTTTAAGGTCCTCTGATAACTAAAAGAAAAGACAATCTTCACTTGGCTTCCTTTTTATAAATGTCACCTGAGCTAATCAAGATAAAATACAAAATTTGTACCTTTATAAAAATATATACTCCTTGGAAGGACAAAGCAGCAAAGTGATGGATACAAATAGAAGTAAGAGCTAAGTAAAAGTCAAATGCCAAATCTTTACAAAGCATGGGAGTCAAATTCATACTGGTTTGGGCTTCATTGAATAAGAGATTTTAATTGCAGTAAAACAATAAAAGATAACATGTAATAAGCAATTAAAAATATTCCCCTTTAGTATTCAACAAAAAAAGAAGCACAAATGTCATTTTAGCATGTGAAACAGCTGTATTGGTCACACTGAGAGGCAATCAAATTCCATTAGATGTAACCAATCTAACTGCACAGCATGAGAATTTCACACATTGGCTTATTTAAGTTTTACTGTGTTAACTAACGATGTACTTCAAAAGGTGCATTTTTTACCATGTGAAACAGTTTTCAAAAATAATTTGTAATCAAATAAGCAAACAGGATGTCATACAAAGCTGATGTATCTCAATAGTCAATCTATCTTAAGTAATTTCACTTTATGTGGCCACAATAAGTGCAAATAACATTCGAAACAATGTTGTTCTGGTCAACTCTTACAAGCCTTTGGAAAATGCAAGATAAATACATTAAACCATAAATCTCTGATACCTAGCTGTCAGAAGTTTAAAACTCATGGGCACACACACCAAAAAAAAAAAAAAAAAAAAAAAAAAAAAAAAGAAAAAAAAAAAAAAAAAAAAAAAAAAATTAGCCTGGCACAACTGAGATATTTTGTACTGTAGTAGTTGGGTCCCATGAAATGAAAGGAAATGAAAGTGCCATCTAAACTTCAGGGACTAATAAAAATTACATATTGCTTGGCATTAGCATCACTGTAAATTAGAGAAATCACCTGAGAAGCCATGTGGTAAACATGAACTCTAAAATACAAAATTAAACAACCAAAGGCTCTTTTGTCCTATGTGTCTACAAAATTAACTGAAATTGCAACAAAAACTGGCAAACATTTGTTCACATTTCAGAATAATAACAAAAACTCTCTTCTGGCAATAAAAAATGGTATCTTGTCACACTGTAACTAATTGGTTTCCACTGCAATGCAGCATAGAAAGCAGATTTCAACTCAACTTTACTGAAAACAATAGCTTGGTATTTGCAAGCTGAAGTTCCCATTATTTCACAGGCCAGTGCATTCAACAGTTGGCACAACAAGTTCCGGGACTATTAAATGAAATTATCAACTAGATAAGATAATGCAGCATCAGTGTTTACCTCTTGCCATTATAGCAAAGTTGAGATTGGAGCTTTTCTAACTAAAACTATGATTAAAGAAGGATTACTGTTTTGTCATAATTAACTGTAGAATTAACTAAAACTTGTTTTATTATAAAGGAAGGTGCCTCTGCAGAACACCAGTAGGTATCAGATGATTGGCAATAACCAGCACAAAAAAAAAAAAAAATCCATGTGCAAGTATGCATTATTACATGCACCATGTTCTGTACGTAAATTTAATTGCATTTTAAGAAATGCAAACATGAATTTTGCTTCCTGCTGAAAATAAAAGTTTATTTACATTACATATTAACACCTGATAGTTTTATTTAAAAAAAACCAAACAAACAAAAAAAAGGCACTTAAAAGTAAAGATTTATAATGCTGGAGTTTCTAATGTACATGCTCTTCATACACAAAGTGAACATTTTAGTTCATTGAAGCACAGTAGATTCTCCCCTCTACCCCTCTGGCTTTACACTTCAGCAACCTGGCTAATAACTTTAAAATCCATTAGAAAAAGTAAGTAATTCTGATAATATAAAATCTTGCCCATAGAGACAACATTTATAATTTACTAAGTGCCTCCTACTACTATAAGGAAGAGGTATTAACAAGTACCACTACCACAAAAGGGAGGGGGGAGGGAAAGAGCACAGGAGATAGAGTGTACTCATGTCTATACACACACATGGTAGAAACAGACAGAGAATATTAAAACAAAACTAATATTTACTTTAACAGTCTGGTAGCCAAGATCTTTGTTATTTGCATAATTAGAATGTTGAAGATAATGTATTTATGGAATAGCTACAGAATCATCAGTTGTCTCTTCAGCTGATAAACTCACTGAACAATAGTCTCTTTTAGGAACAAAGTAAAAAACCAAGTTGAAAAAAGTGCAACCCACCACAGAAACTAAACATCCAATATTTAAACTGAATGCTAAGTTCAATTAATGTATTTTTTTAGCAGAATTGCACAGGCTTCTAACAGAGCATAGATTTCATTTACACTATTTCCATCTATCTCTTAAATCTACCAGAGAAGTTCTTACAAATTAAGAGTTTAAGAGGATTGATTTGAAGAACAGACTTATTACACTAGCAGGACCTGTACCTTGACTTCTATGCATTAGACATGTTGTAAGTTCTTTTTTTCCCAAGCCCATTTATCATTAATGCTGAACAACAGGTCTATCACCTCATAAAGCTGTCCATTGTAAGGAGAAAGCTTGGGGGGAAATGGGGGAGATAACAACCTGAAACATTTCATGAAATATTTACAGCTAAAGGTACTTGAGCATCTGGAACTGGCTTTAATATCCTTGTTCATGAATGACAACAGTCTGACTATTTTAATAGAATTTAAATTGAAAGGTTCAGATGCCCTAAAGACGGTTTACTACTAAAATTATTCTATAATAACAGCATACCAATTTGAACTTGGTAGGTTACATCTCTTATATGTACTTTCAGTAATTAACATCTTAACATTTTGGAGCTCCAGTGTTATATATTAATATAACACAGATTAATATAATTAGATTCTCTACATCTCAGCTGGGGAAAACAACATATTCACTAACTCAGTAAATATATAACATCAGGAAGTCCTAAAAAAAAAAAAAAAAAAAAAAAAAAGAGAGAATACAGATAGGTGAAACATGTTTCAATTCACATGATGGTAAACACCCTTTTATTTTCTGATCTCACTGAAGTTTCTTGTTCCAAAGTTTTACTTCAGCCCATGGCCAAGAATAATTACTAAAATTCAAATGTTCTTAAATCACTGGTCTTCAACCTTTTCCACTTACATAACAACAAAAGGCTCCCAAAAAAAAAGGCTCAGTGCAGCCTATTTAAATCTCCCAATAACAAGTTTCCTTTTCCTTTTTTATATGCAGCAACTCTCCATATGCAGTGAGTCTGCAAACAAGTAGATTGCAAAACACCATTCTGGTAACTCATATTGCTTTTCACTTAGCTCCATTAACTTTGCTAACAAAAAGATGCTGTCTACTTCAGAAAGAAAGTGGTCTCAAAGGTCTCTTTGAAAGACCATTTTGTTTTCATGCAATTTCCAAATGCAATCCCTTCAGTTTAGGAAAGAAATCTCTTTGATGTTACTTTTTGCACCAGTGACCACACAGTTTCGCTGATGGTGCTGCAAAATGAAATATGCCTGATTCTTTGCTATGTCAGAAAATATATGGGCAAGGAATGGCTAGAGTGGCTCAGTGTGACAAACACAAGAAAAAACAGCATAGATTGCATTGGAAAAAGACACTACATGCAGAGGAAACCTTGATTAGATTAACCTCTTTATGACTATCTCCATCTCTCATAGGTGTAATGTATAATCTCACAACATTTGAAGGCTAAATAAACTGTTGTGCCATTTTTAAAATTAGTACTATTTTCTGAGCAAAAAGACACCTCAGAGGTCAAGGAAATATGTTTTCTCTGTTCCTTTCATATAATGATCTGTTTAATTTAGCAGTTTCAAAACCAACACATAATAAAATTTCTGAAGTTACTTATACAGTAAAGTGTTTTTAAAATAGACTGTGTTCTTTCTATTCATTTTTTCATTATACCAATATTGATAGGTACATACTGTTGTACCCATATAAGTGGCATTAAGCTTCTTTAATTAGCTCAACAGCCAGAAAACAATCCAGATTTCATTCCTAGCAATATTTATTCCTTCATTTACCATGGAGGGGAAAAAAAAAGCCCCAACTTTCCATGGCTAGGGACGGTGTGGGAAAAGATAAAAAGTTTATAGCACCATAAGTTTTTTTCAACTATATTACATCCTATGAGAAACTACTCATCCATGACTAGACTAAGAAAAAAGCTCCTTAAATTTTAGTGCTTTATTAGTAACCCATCTTTTATCTGAAATTTAAAACTAAGAGCATCCAATAAAAGTTTGAAGGAGACATCGTGATACACTTCCAATTATTTACGAACACATTTTAGTTATTAACAACTGCTGAAAACTTTCAGCACACCAGATGCTTAATCCAGAAAAATGTACTAGAAATGTAGTTTAATCTGTGCAGCAATATACCATGACACCATACTAGTTATGACTGCTATACAACATACCAAAATGTTTGATACAGATTTCAGTACTGAATTGTGCACAGGGCTCAGAAAGCCTGTACATACAGATTTTGTATCCTAAAGTCAGTCAGCAGGCAGAAAAAATCCATATGAAGAGCCCCAACAAAGAAAAAAAAAAAACAACAACAACTTGAATATTATTACTTTAAATGGTTTTCCATGTATCAAGTGTTCAAAAATTTGATAGAACAAAAAGCAGTCAAAGACAATTCTAGTACAAACCATATTAAATGGGATTAGAAAGACCTGTGCACATGACAAAAGCCACTTAGTTATGCTATTAGACTGATAGAAGAAAATCCCCCCTCAAATTTTCTTTATCCTGGAGGGGAAAAAATTAAAACTTAAAGTAATTAGTAACTGAAGTAACAAAGTAACTGAAACTTGTGAGATCTAAGAAAGGCTAACACAGAACTTGAAGGAAAATTAATTTTAGAAAAAACTAAATCTGCCTCAAAGTTAATTTATCCAAATTCTGAAGTCAATTAAGGTTGCTGAGACTGCAGAGATCAAGAGATTTTGAAGACAAGTCTGTCTTCAAAATGTAACTCACATTTATCAATACTAAAGACTGATGTAAATCTTTTTCAATGAAAGAAAAACCAGTTGTCCACCTGTCATTTTAAGCTGCTGAATCCAGTAACCTTTCTGGATTGTACAAGTGATGCATTTCTCTCCCATTCAGCCGAGCACAAGCGGGTGGTCCCTCCTCACTTAATTACTCAGCGCACACCTGAATAGCAGCTGCCATCCCTCAACACCCCAGCGCTGGCTGGAGCAGCCATCTACTGCAGCATCCATCTCTCTCCAATTCATCTTCGTCAGCCTTCTTGCTGACACTCCAGAGCTGCCTAGCTGATGAATTGCTCTGTTCTTCATCCCATGTTAATCCGAGGCTGACGCAAGAATACCTTGCTGAAGACACTTAACAGTATTAAAACTCAGCACTACCAAGTGCCCCCAGTGTGCATTAAACCTCCCATTTGGAACCAACATGATTCCTCATGAATAGTTATGAATAACATACAGTTACTAAATCAATAGGCACTAAGTTTATGTACCCCATCACCCATTGACAAAGCTTCCACACAGTTCCTTGCTCCTCTGGAAGCTAGTCCCGAATTATGAGAACTTGGAAATACTTTGATCCATACAGAATTTAACCTCAATTAACCCTATAATTAAGATGATATAGAGAAGTTTTCCCCTTCCTCCCCGTCAAAATGTCAATATATATCTCAAATGTCACAGGTCCTTAAAAAATGTTTGAAGTTCATAACTTCAATAAGCTCTTCTCATGAAAGCAAGTTATACATTTTCTCTCTTCTAAAATGGATTTGATCCTTACATGTTTTTTCTGGTGGTGGTTTTTTTTTTTTTCCATCAAGGATTATGCTAGTCTTGTCAGAAAAAATAAAATTTATCCAGAGAATGAACACAAAACCACTACAAGAAGCTTCCAAATATTACTCAAATCTCTGTAAACATGTTATTAAACACAAATATAGTCACTGATTTTATACCTGAGACACTAAAATATCCTTCTTCCTCTGAACATGTTTTAACACGCATATAATCAATCTTCCTGATAGAACCTTTGTTAGAATTCACTTCTGATCCCTACCACATCATTTGTGCTCAGATTTTGTTCAAGTCTACTTGAGCACAAAGTTGACATAACTACATGAAAAGTGGGAGCAAAAGAACGTGCATGTCAAGTCTTGCTTCAGGTTGATTCAGAGGCAGTATCAGATTTCCATAAAAGCCTCAAGTGATTTAAAGCAGCAGTAATTCCCTCGTAAACTGACTGTATATGAGCCTCTCTGACTATGCTTATCTTTATAGATGATAAGATACTTAAGCAATTAAAGGACTATCAGCAACTTGTCTCTACCAATGTCTAACACACACCACGTTCTCACTGCACAGCCAATCTTCGCAGCAAAAACACCACACTTTAAAAAAGACAGCTGGGCCTATTACAGCATTTTAACCTTCAACTTTAACACACAAACCAACTGCGACGGGAACACGCCTGACAGATTGTACATTGAGTATTTAGGCAAAGTTATTTTGTAATTTTGGGCGGGGGGTTGACAACTGCGACAACTTTCTGAGAAATGTGTCCATGTTGCTTTATGCTGGAGGGGTGCAGCTCATGCTCCTTCAAACTGAGATAAACTGAAACTAACTAAAAGCAGTATGATCAGCAACACTGCCCAAAAGCAAACAGCATCGTATCAGAGAATTATTTTCTTATGTTCTCCTCCTCCTCCCTCTTTCTGTAATGAAACTGAAGATATTCACAGCAAAGAGACATGGATTTGGCCTGCTCTGCATTTAAAAATTGAAAATTGCGCATCTACTTTTAATATAATTATTTGCAGGTTATTAGATTAAGCTGCACTGAGAAGAATATTAACTGATTTGCTACTGCTTCAAAGTCTGATAAATAAATGGAAGCATTATGCAACATGAGCTGAATGTTTTATTTTAGCTGCCATTTAAACTTATGAACCAGAACATTAGGGTTGTATTAATACTTGTGCTAGCAAATCTGTTGCTTATTTTTTAAAATTTCAGGCACCTGACATCTCCTAAACATTAATGAAAAAAAGTCTTCCATATCTAGGAAAGGACACTTTGACCAACTAATAGCTACAGAGATTTCTAAAGAAGTTCTTTAATCAGAATTAGAAAAAAAACCACAAAGGTCCATTATTTCAACAGCTAAAGGGTTTAAAGAATTCAGCAAAGTCTGACTTCCATCTAGTGTCAGCTAGTCTGCAAATAAGCACATCGGTAAAATTCTGAATGGACCAGATGCACAATCAGTTGACATCAATTAGGAGCTTCAGACTTTTAAGTAAATGTTTAAGCAAATGCAGTTCCCTCCCCAAGGCGCTGCTCTACATCTTCAGTATCGAGCCACCTCAGCCACCGTGCCAACACGGCTGCTCTGAGATCACACACAGGAGTGAGATCACAGCTCTGATCCAGCTGAAAAGAACGCCAGCACCACACAAAAACAAACTCAAAAAAACCCTGACCGGTACAGAATATCAGCTGACCTTTTAATCCCGAAACTGATCTACCAGATAAGAGTATAAAATACTGTATTATCTTCCCCTGCCTCTGCTCTGACATCAGCAGCCACTCTGATGCATTACTCCCTAGATTACCAAGGAGTAACTCCCCAGCAAAGTAACAAGATTTTAATTACTTGTCATGCTGGGATGCTTTTATTTTTGAAACCAAGCCTTAAAGAAATGTCAACATTTGTAAGGTTATACAGCACTGAAGTGCTAACTGTTCCAACTATGAATACCCTCGGATTTCAGTGAGTTATCACCCAAATGGCTTGGTGGTAAAAAAGGGGATCCTGAAGACCTTCCTGCATGGGCATTTCCTGGAGTGCTGCAATTATAGTACAAAGTATCAAAACCTTGCTCTGGTTCCAGCCCTGCCGGAAACACAGAAAATCCCTACAACTACAGAACAGAGTAAAGTAAACCTACTCAAGTGCAGCTGCACAACAGTCAAAAATATTTTTAAAAGGAATTTAAAAAATTTACTTTCAGGGTGCTACTCAACTATGCACCACCAAAAACATTAAAACATCAATAGCTACCTACTGCATTTCCCTTCACGAGAACGATTTTTTGCATTGAACTGAAAAACAAAATTTACTATTTGACACCAAGTATAAAAAAAAATCAATTCTCAAATGAAAAGTAACTGAAAATGTAATTTCAATTTCTACTTACTATTTCAAACCATGAGAATAAAATAAATAAAACCCTTTTAGCACCACCACACTTATTCCAACCACTAACACTGCTAAAATAACTGCAGGGATCAAAAAAGCTGCAACTTCTAGTGAACTCAGACAACATAGGTTTAAGTAACAACTCCAACTTGCACTGTCTTGTTCACTGTCTTGTTCTCAGACACACAGCTAGTCTGCAAAAGCCACTTTATAATGGAAGAAAGAATAACACAGTGGAGGGGCAGTTTTGCTAATGAAGCCAGATATTATTTCTCTTTAGTGTTGTCACAGCCGTTTTGTTCATTCATGCATAAATTGTCTCAAAAAATTTAAGCTCTGCTATTAAAAAGCTAACTCCACTTCTATTAAACATTTCCAAGAAAAACAACCAAAAGAAACACTAACCTGGACATTGCTTTAAGCACATTGTACATGGTTATACATGGTACATTGTGAAGTTGAAAGTTAAAATGTAATGTTGCCTAACTTTCAGCTACCCCACTCTTTATCTTAGCAAAGCAAAGGCATATAATTCAGATCATAAACATTACACCTATTATCTGTTTCAGGATTCAAACAGTAATTTCAATGTCCCTCACAGACACAGTTCTTCCTGCTAGCAAGTCACAGATACAGCTCATGTGGTACTTCTACTGACCTAACCAACACATAGTGACTGTAAAAACACTAGCAGTTTTACTGTCCCTACTAGTTTTCTTAGCACTGGGTTATTAAATTTCAATGAAATGTCAAAATCAACAGAAGACTTCTATAGTCCACATTCTGACTAAAATCAGTACAGAAGAATTCACATGGCTGGAATGAGAAGTTGTGAGTTATGTTTCCATAAAGACAAGGGTCAGTGAATGAGGGCATTTCATTAGTTCACAGCTTTCCTGGCAAGGCATTTCCTCCAGCTCCCCACTCTCCCGCCCCCCAACATTCCATATAAGCAGTCAAATATAAACCACCAGTTTCTATGGCAGACTGCTGCTGTACTTCAATCAGCCCGAGCTGTCAGGATGGTCTGGTAATTAACATTAACATAGGTCTATCCTGTCAGCCACAGAAATACACCAGATCAGCATCTAATAATGTCTAATTAATAGGATACCTGCATCACTGTAAATTCTCAAAAATGGAGAACACTTGATGGCTACAGACAGGAATTAAAGAAAATTTAAACATGCTTGTCCTTCTAACAAAGTCTATGGAAGTGAAATAATTGTAAGCATGCCATTACTGACTTGGCATTGTATAGCGTGCTCAGAAGAAAAAAAGATTTAATCTAAGAATGACTGAAACAGATAACCAGGTCAAAAACATTACTAACCCACAAAAGTGACCAACCATTTCATGTCTAGCTTTCTCTTCACACCCACAGCATTCATCACACATCAGCAACTTTCTATCTGTTGATGCATGTGAACTTCATTTTGATAATCAGGATATTCTTAGTGCTCTCTTAAAATCTATAGAGTTTTTTCTCTGCTGGTGGTTAGGGTTTTGGGGTTTTTTTCCCATTTTACTATAACATTAACCAACACACCTCCAGTTCTTCCCCTTGTGCGTCACAAAAGCGCCGTGTGCCATTCCCTAATCTAATCCACACTTGGTCAATTGTTTCTAACCTTAGCAAGGGATTTTTACATGACAACAGTTTTAGAAAGTACTGCATTAAGTTTCAGGGGAGGAAAATGCAACTCAATTACAACCTTAATAAAAAAGTTGCACGTAGCAAGAATTATGAATTCAAACAGGTCTCTCCCAGTTTAACAAGTCCTTTATAAAACTATGTCTGTGGTTACTCTTATTTAAAAATTAAAACAAAAAATAAAATCCAAAGACACATGTTTTAACAATCAATTATCGGTAGCAACAGGGAACAGACTACTTTCAAAGCATGAGAGTAAAACAACCGTTTTACTAACATAAAACTTGTATCAATTTAAAAATACCCTTTTTTGGTTACATGTCAGGTAACTGCAATCATACAAATGCTGCAGATACAGCTCCAAAAATAACATATTTTTAAAAAGAACTGAACTGTTGCCGTTTTAAATATTTTTCCAAATCCCAAAAAAACTGCCACAGCTTCTTAAGTGCAATGGAGCTTTTGGTTTGGCGTTATAAGAGGCTGTGCCAGGCTATTAAAGCCGCTCCCTCCGCCAAAAAATAACCAAACACCCACACCTCAAAATAGCTCTTGCAAGGTTTCTGAATACAAGTTCTAGAAGCATTACAACCTTGTTATTACAACACATTAATAAATCAGAAAAACACCTCAGACCATTAAGTTTTAAGAGATAATTAAAGAACCAAATTCAAAAGAGTACTAATGATAAGCAGCACACAAATA
Source organism: Erithacus rubecula (assembly GCF_903797595.1). Classification (NCBI taxonomy): domain Eukaryota; kingdom Metazoa; phylum Chordata; class Aves; order Passeriformes; family Muscicapidae; genus Erithacus; species Erithacus rubecula. Next base: position 73,257,816 of record NC_136685.1, read on the forward strand.
ATACTCAATGCTCTTGTGGCATGCTGCTTTGACAAATTTAACATTAATACACCAAGTTTAAAATTAGTCTGAGACTCTCTAGGCAAACACCTTTCATAAGGCCTTTATCCCAAAGAATATTCATCCCTGAATACTGCATTAAGAAGCACATTTTTAATGAATTAACGGGGGTCTATTGCAAGATCTGATACAACTGAAAAAACTGACATGCTAATGTGGTCAGTGCCCCTCCATCAAATCTGACAAGTCAGCAAAACTCTAGCTAAGCACAGGCTACATTTACATAATCACAAACAATAAGGTCATGTACAAAAGTAACTAGATAATTTCCCAGGGAGAACTCATTTACAACACCAGAACACAGTTCTTCATCCCTACTTCATGCAAACATTTTGGTTAATACAACCAGACTGACATAAAAACTGCACTCTTGGGCACTAAGCTCTCCAAGTCCACATGCACTTTTCTCAGTGAGAAAACTAAACAGAGAGAGCAACATTCACAAAAAATTTATCCTCATACTGCCTAGCTGGATGTTTTTACACTAGCTTTGTTATACCTGGTAGATAGAAAGAGGCAGCCTATTTGACACAAAAATAGATTTATCTCAAATAGCTAGATGGATGATTTAATTTACATTTAAAGGTAGACATGCTTTTCAGTCACCTTCAACATAGTTTTGAAGGGAAGATGCAGGGTTTTGAGATACAGATTACTGAGGAAAAATGAATTCTTGATAAAGTCCACTTCAGTCTCTTTTTGAAAACAGTTCAGACCACAGGTGTGTTCTGTGTACATTCCAATCAGGTGCAAGAGCCTATGCACTTACAGGTTCAAGAAACAAAATGTAAATTTAAAAATTAGACTACTCAGATCTCAGTAAATACTTCTGGCACATTTGTTAGCAGTCTGCTACAAGAATACAACTGAAGTACCTCATTAATTTCAACCTGTCAGTATGCTACTGAGGAGTTTGAAATGTCCAATTCATTTTTTAAAAATAGTGCAAGAAAACAGGTACAAATCCATTCACTGTCCACAAAGGGGAGCATTAAAATATAAAAGTTGTCAGAAAGAAAAAAATCTAGGTTAACAGCATAAAAGTTTGAATCTCAAAAGCTTAAGGAAAAAAAAAAAAAAAAATCAGGTCACATTTGATGGTGCAAACAATTACAGGAAATACAGCCTATTCCACATTCAGGAAAAGCCCTCTCTTCCCACAGGTTTGCACCAGTCTGATAAAAACAATTCAGCTTCCTAGTTATTATGATGTGCTCTTTAAACATCCTTGCTAATCCACAGAAGCTTTATTTACACATAACAAGTTAAAAGCACACATATGGAAAAATAACTGTAACCTAAACAAAACCGTAACTTTCACATTTTATGAAAGTAGTTCTTAAAACAAAAAGGTTTCCTCAATATACTTCTTACATTTAAGCTAATCTTCAAAAACAAAATGCTGCAAGACAGAGACCATCTACTAAGTTAAGCACTAAAATTTTCCAAGATCAAAAAGTAGGATAGAGTTCAGAAAGGAAAACATGCTTTGGATAATACACACAGCATAGAAATAGCCCCCCAAAAAAGCAGATGCACATTCTGTAACCTAACCAGATTAGATGTACTGTTCACCTAAACCCACAGGTCTTTCTATCTCTTGTGGCATACAATTACAAGAAGTAACCACAGCTGAAGCCCATTTAGGATCTGTTTTGAAATACTAGCATGTAACAATAAATAAATAATAATAAAAAAAACTACCCTAGCATTCCAGTAAGGAAAGCAATCCCACCTTTTATTTGTTTGAATTCTTAGGGTTGTAACTTTATTTCTTCATTTTGATCAGCACACGAAATAAAAGACAATGGCTGATCATAATATTATTCTTCTGAAGAACAGGAAGCATAAACAAAAGCTTCAGGAAAATGGTTGTATTACAACTAAAAATAAAAACCAGCACCTACCTAAAGCATACAACAACAAACTAGAAGAAGGAAATCAAATTACTGGGTGGAGGGGTTAAAGAAACGTGAACCCTGTAACTTTATTTTTAGATTATATATACCTATATCTATATATATACACACATACATATATCTATGCACTTGCCCCAAATACTTGGTATTCTCAAGGGTGCCGGGAAACAACTGATGAAACCATGAAATAATACACTTTTCAGCAAGCACATTAAATCCTGCTGACTTTTCCAGCAAACATGCAGTTTGCCATTACTGAACTCTTCTGCTGGAGGATGTCAGTGGAGCACACAGTTCACGATATTTAACACAGCTCCCACTGGTAACCAGGATAGGTGTTTTACAGGGACAAACACTTCTTCCAGCTTCTCTGTTGTTCACTGCTACTGCCTGTAAGCATACAACACATGGAGGTCCATGCAAATACAGATACCTGCACAAATCCACAAGTATTTTGTCATTCTTTGGCGTCTTCTACCAGATTTGATAATTCTACTGCCCGAGTCAATAGTGGTGCTGGCGGACTCACGCCTCAGAAAAAAAAATAACTGGCGCCCCTTAGTGTTCAAATTCTGAAGTCTTGAAGCAATTTACTAGATTTGCATGAAACTTTTTTTTCAACATTCCAAAAAGTTTTCTGCCTCCACAATACTTCCACCCAACTGCCAACGTAAACAGGAAAAGCAGAAAAGCTTAAAGGGATCGCAGGCTTCTTCCAGAGACCATTTAGGAACACAGATTGTATTTTATTTGCTTCGCTTTTGAAGAAGAGAGTGAAGAATAGTTCCAACATAGTCCTTAAACTCTGTCAGCAAGAGTCTCGAGAGACCTCGCTTTGGAACTCCCAAGACTTTGCGAACAGACTTCCAGAGTTTTCAGTATTTCAAAATATATGACAAGATGTAAGTATTTCGGGAATTCATTCCTTTTTCAGTGTCCTTTTCGCATCGGGAAATGTTTTTCTTCCTTTTGTTCTCTGAAAATAAAAAAACAGCTTCAGGCCTCCTCTGGCCAAATACATAAAGTTGAAGAGATTCAGGAATTTAAAAATCCATTATCAAGCCTCTGGAAGGCTTGTTTGTGCTGTAAAGGAGTCTTCTCCATGAAGTTTCTTCTTCATGTTTATTGTAAATCTAGCTATTCTGAAGAGGTTGCTCACTGTGGTGACCAAGAATATAAGTTCTAAACAGTTTTGCTTTTCACGTCCACATTTGCTCCAAATATAAAAGTCAAACTACTCCAAGCATCTTGAAAATAAAAATAGACTCTCCCATTATAATGCTTCCCACAATCCATATTTCAGTGTTCTTCACCTTTTGTTTGGGTTTTTTTAAGCTCCTCTATCATGTATTTCAGAAGGTAGCATTTTCTCGACACGCTATTTTTGTGCCGTACTACAGTCGCTATCTCATTTTTACAGTCTTGGCAGAGGGCGGGGAGTTGTTCTACCAAATATAACCAGTTCTTTCATCTTCCGAGGTCAACAACTTCCCAAACTTCTCTCAGCGAGGAGGAATACATCCGCAAACAAGAACCCTAACTCAAAATCTCGAAAATCAGTACTTCATACTAGAGAATCCCAAAAAGTTGAAACTGTATTAATAATTTATGTTCATATCATATTCTACAAAGCCATCAAATACGACTAAACAAACAGGTCTAACTCTCCAGAAAGCCTAGGTTTCAAGTCACAGGAAAGGAAATGCCTTTGACAAGAAAAATAAACCTGCGAACCCGAGTACAAGGCGAATTTAAAATACTAAGAACAAGTGTTCCACCTCATTTTTTATACACAGTGGGTCCGCCACTGTAGTGGGAATACGTATGGGACACAGGAAGTTCCCAGCTCGCAGTTTTCCTTTTAATTTCTAAAACGTGATTATTTACTTGTGAAATCTTAAACATTACACAAAGTTATCAGGGGAAAAACTGGGGGTATGGGGGGGGCCTCGCCCCGTGCCAGGAGCGGGTGCGGGGCTGGGGTGGACATTTGGCAGGAGCAGACCAGTCAATTTCGTAATCCTTTTTGTTTCTCCCCCTTCACTAAAGTCACACGCAGGAGTCCTTCAAGTTCAGTTTCTTTAAAAGGTAAGGATAGCCGAGAGAAGAATTTGCTCGCTTCCCTCGCGATATAGGAAAATCGTAATTAGTTTGTGGCCAGTCCGGGGTGGGGTAGATCTGGAGCTGAAGAAAGAGCTCAGCCCCCCTCCGCCTTAGTCATTCAAGTCCAAGCAGCTTCCAGAAGAGGCAAATCTCGAAACCAAACACCCGCGGCCCCCCCGGCGGGGGCCCCGGGGCCGGGCGGCGGAGCGCTCCCAGGGCGCCGGCAGGACCCCCGTGTCCCCCGCCGCCGCGGGAGGGAGGGAGCGAGGGATGGAGCGAGGGAGGGAGGGGAGCGCCAGCCGCCCGCCAGCCTTTCCCCTCCTCCCTGCCTTCCCCCAGAGCGCATTCCTGAGCTCCTCTCCTCGCTCCCTCCCCTCCGAGCTGGAGTTACCCTTCCCCCGGTTTAAGGAGATAGTGCGGAAAAGGGCAACCAAAGAAAAAAAAAAAAAAAAAAAAAAAAAAAAAAAAAAAGGAAAAATAAGGGGGGCAAATCCTCCGGGGGGATCGGGGACCCGCGCGGCCGGGGCTGCCCTCCCCTCCCATTCGCTCCCCGAGTCCCCCGGCACCGCGCGACGGCGGCCAGGGCGGGGAGAGCCCGCACTTCCCCTTTGTTTTCGGCTCCCAGCCGGGGCCGGGAGCGTGCGGGGAGCAGCGGGGAGAGCGGAACAGGCCCCGGGCCGCCCCCGCCGCCCGGCCGGGCCGGGACGGGGGGCCGAGCGGGATCCCCGGGCCGGGGAAGGCAGGGCAGGGCGACGGGGCGGGGGAGGGGGCGGCCGGGCGAGCGCTTTTACCTTCGTCCAGCAGCCTCTCGAGGTGGTTGAAGATCCCGCAGAAGTTGGGGAGGCTGCTCATCAGCTTCTTGTCGTTCATCAGCTGCATCAGGTAATCGGGGCTCGGCTTCGGCTTCTCCTTGGTTTCCATTTCCCCAACCATATTCCAAGCCCGCGCAGAGACGGCGAGCGCCCGCAGCAGCTCTGCCGAGCAACGCGACCGCGGCACGGGGCGCCCGGCTGGATCCGGGCGGGCAGGGAGGCGGTGGGGGAGGGGAGGGGGCGGGGAGGGGAGCTTCCCCGAGGAAGGAGGAGAAGGAGGAGGATTCAAATCCGGAGACAAACGCAGACCCGCCGCTGAGTCCCAGGGAAAAAAAAAAAAAAAAAAAAAAAAAGAAAAAAAAAGAGGAAACTCGGTAGAAACCCCCGTGCGGGCTGCGCCCTCCTCTCCGAGCACAAGGACCCGCCGCCGCCTCTCGGTGCCGCCGCCGCCGCTCCCCTGCTCCGTGCGCCCTCGGCCGGCGCAGTCCTCGGTGTGTCCCCCCTCCTCCTCCTCCTCCCGCGCACACACACGCTGAGCCCGGTTCTCCTCTCGGCGCTGCCCCCTGTCTCCGCGGCGGGGGAGGGAGGGAGGGAGGGACGCGCGGGGCGGGCGGGCGCTGCTGGCGCGGCTGCCGCTTCCGAGGAGCCGCCGCCGGTGTCTCCCCGCTGTTGCCGCCGCTGCTGCTGTTGTTGCCGCCGCGCTGCGCCTGGCGTGTGTCCTCCTCCTCCTCCTCTCCTCCTCTCCGCCTCCCTCCCGCCCTCCCGCCGCCGCTGCTGCTGCCGCCGCCGCCGCCGCCTGTGGCTGCTGAGTCTCAGCCCCGCCGCCGCCTCCTCACTTCTCCTCAGTTCGCTCCGGAGTTCGCTTCAGTTCAGGCTGCGCTGGCAGCAGCGGCGGCGGCGGCGGGAGGGGAGGGGGCAGGGCCCGCGGGGGTGGGACACGCCGGGGGCGGGACCAGGGGCGGGGCGGCCGCTGCCCGGCGGCGGCGGTAGCGCCGCTTGGCGGAGCCACGGCCGTCCGTCCCTCCCTCCCTCGTTCCCTCCCTTCCGCTCCGGGGGCCCGGGGCGGCGGCGGGGGGACAGCCGGCTTCCCGTGCGGTTCCCGCCCGGCCCCGCCGCGCGGAAACACGCGCGCGCGCACGGAACTCTCCCAAACAAAGTCGCGGCGCGGCGCCTCCGGGGCGGGGACGGGTCACGTGCGCTCCCCCCGGGGGCGGGGACAGCCCCGCCGGGGCGCGCGCGCTCCCGCCGCTCCGCGCGGCCCCGGTGTCACGTGGCGGCGGTGGGGCGTGGGGGGGGCAGGGCAGGTGTGCGCGGGGGCCGCGGCCGCGCCTGCGCGCGCGGGCGGTGGGCGGCGCGGACGGCGCGAGGAGCGGTCCCCGGTCGGTGCCGGGGCCGCGGGGCGGCCGGCGGAGTGCCCCGGCCGCTGCCCAGCTCCGCGGGGGGGAGAGGCGGGAGAAGCGGGGCTGCCGGGAGCCGCTCTCCCCGGCGGCGGGGCCCCGGGAGCGGCGGGGGGGCCCGTCGGCGCTGGCGCTGCCCGCCGGGCACGGCCGGCCCTCTGCCCCGGCTGCGCAGCGCCTGCCCCGGCCCGCTGAGCTCCTTTCCGCCCGAGCCTCCCGGCTGGGCTGCGCGTCGCCCTTGTTGCTTGTAGGGCAGCGCCGCGTTTTGGCATCAGCCGTGGCTTGTTTGGCGGGTTTGGATGGGAGACGTGACGGGAGCGGCGGTGTCCGGCAGCCAGAACCACGGTTACCGTGCTCCATCCACTGCTGCCGCAGAGGCAAAGCAGCGCGACGCGGTTCCTTGTACGTATTGCTCCTTCCCCACGCTGCTGCTCGGTGCTGTTACTCGATGTTTAGCACTCAAGAGGCTGGCAGGAGGCTTTGAGGCAGTTCGCGGTAGCATGGGAGAGCTTGTGTTGCAAATCTGGATAAAAATCGCTGCATTGTTCACGTAGCTTGCTGAAAACAGTTATATTTCATAGGAGTAGGCATAAAGTCTAGCTGTTGCTTGTTCTGTAAATTCAAATGCATTTCAATACATACTGCACAGTATTTGAAGATATTTTCAATGCTAGGTTAATGGTAATTAACAATGCTTTTTCCTAAACTAAAAAGAAACAGTCATGTCATCTTGATAGGTGTACAGTGTCATTGGGTATTGTCAAGCATTGTTAACTCTGCTTTTCCTGAAAGGTGTGCATTGACAAAAACTCGTAGTTCTCATAACAGTAAGAATGCCTTAAATTGTTGCATTATGTCCAGAGTTTATTGTATATTTCCCCTTTAAACAGGTAAATAGGACTCATTATTTAGACATTGGAGTTTTTAGTTAATTTCAGGGTTTTGTTTACATTAGCAGAAAACAATGGCTTATGTAAGGTAAGTCAGTCTTACTGCTTCCATCCTTAAAAGATTGTATATTCAGTAAGAAAATATTATTTTTGTTATCAAAGAATAGCAGTGTTGCAAACCATTATTTTAAATATAGATTCTTATTTCATCAATAGCATGCCCACAGCACACCGCAGTATGGTTATGGATGACAAAACAATGCGGTTTCCATTTACTAACATGATTGTGTTTGCTCTATTCCAACCTTGTTTTTAGAGTGTGACAAGCTAAAATACATCTGTAATGCTTAACAGAATTGCCATCGTTTTGCTTTTTGTAGACCAGTCTGGACAATGATGCATTTTTGTAGCCATTTGCTTGCCAATATTTAACTGGTGAGTGAAGGCTCTTTTTAACCCTGAGAAACCGTGCTGTAGAATCCTTCCATTTGATTAAGGGCATCTGCTGAACAGCAAGCTTTCCTCTTAAAATTAGATGAACGTTGATGATGTTAGAGGAATTGTTCTGGACTGATGATTCTCACAGTTAAAATAGCATATGGAGACTTTTCTTTTCAGCAGATTTGGTGCAGCTGTTCCCCTACCACTTCATTATTGCTTCCTGCACATAAAGAGTTTCCAGGGCTCAAATATAAGCAGACAATACAAGGTAAGAAATACTAGCATAAGTTGTTGTGCAGTAACACCAGTAACCTACTAATAGGAACAATATAGTTTGTCCTAAGGTATTTTGTGCTCATTTAATTGAGACTGAGATGGTGCACACCAACACTTGCAGTATCACTCATGCCAGTGCAATGCAAAATTCAAGCTCTAGTTTGCTCAGTTGTTAATCTGAATTATTTTCTAAGTCAGAAGAGTACAGAAATTGAGGCAAAGCTATGTGATGAAGCTGCCAGTTTAATTAGGCATAATTTACAGGAAAAGTTTTTATCCTTGATTTTTCCCATAAATACTTCAAAATTCTGGATTTAAGTCTTAAGAAAAAAAAGCCTTGGAAAAACAGAACATTTTAATAAAATGCAAGAGCTTATCGTTGGTTTCAAACAGGCAAATCAGCATGGTATCTTTCTTTAGCAAGGATACAGTAAAAGCCAGAAAAGCTACCTGAAAGCCCCTCTCAGCATATGTTATGTTCTGCTCTCTCCCTTTACCTTCCCACACTCCCACATTATAAAGAAGGGTGTTTCAAGAGTTCCTGGGAGGATAAAGTTGAATTAATTTGTGCTAAAGAGCTGGGAGAAGGCATAGCTCCCATCAAGACTGGCATGACTGCAGCCTTATCTATTAAGGCACTGGAAATACTTCTGCACTCTCTTAATTTTACAGCTTTCCCATGGGGGAAGAAGGCTGGGGGGAGGACATGGTGCAGGGCTGGGTGAACAGGTTCTGTGGATATGGGAGAGAGGCTGTGTGGTGTTGATATTGGGGAAGGGAAGGGGGCAGGGAGATGAGGTTGCTTAGTCTGTTTCAAGATAGCCAGGTCCTGAGGTCTTGTAATGTTCTTTAGGTAACTCCCCAGTGTCCTAACTTCTATCTAGACACAAGCAGAAATCCCTATCTTCAGCTGACTTTTCATCTAGGTAGCCCTTCTTGTATCATGTAACCTGTTGTACTCACCAACAGTTTCTCTTTTAAGATGAAGTTTTATTGCACTAATCTAATCTCAAAGTTAGAAGAATTATGATAATGCCAGCAGCAGCCTCTGTGTATTACAATAAAGGCCTATGATGATCATAAAAAGCAAATTCAATTACTACTATAATGTTCGTAGCTGATAACACCTTTGGAAATAGAGGCAAAGGCTAATGACTACTGGGAAGTATGCTCTTTCAAAACTGTTGGTTATTACTTTCCAGTGTCTCTGTTGACTAAACCATAGGCAGAGGCTGTTGGATATCATCAGCCTTCTGTGTTGCTGTCTGTAACAGGAAGATACCAATATGCTGTACAACGCTTCTTTAGGGAAAGAAGCAATTCTTCACTCATCCATTAGAGTCACTTGAAAAAAATACATTGTGTATGTGATTCAGTATGGAAGCATTCATGGTGTACTGTCATGGTGTAATCAAACATGCCCAAAACCAGATGGACATCTGAAATACATTTATCCCTGCAAAGTGATGAATGCCTTAATAGAAGAAGGTCTAGAGCCAAACTAAACATCTCAAGGACTAATTACATGAAAATTCTGTGCTGTGTTTGACAACAAAAACATATTTCCCTTGGGATTAAGGGAAACTGACAGGTAACTTTCCAAGCAGAAGCTATAGTAGTGTGTCACTCAAAATAATAAGCAGATGATGTAGTGTTCAAAAGGGATATGTCCGAGTATTCTGTGTAATCCTAGAAGAGATAATGCCTATATTTGTCCAGTAGGGATATTACATCATTGCTGAAGAACTGAAACATGAAAGTTTTAAGCACACCTCAGTCTGGAAGGATTCAGATTTCTATCACTGAAGTTACCTGGAGCTGTACAACAACTATGAAGAAAGGTGTAGTAACCCACAGTATCACTCCTGGTAGAACTGGCTCTTCCTCAGTCTGGAATAAAAGAGCCAGAAGAGATACCTTTGTGATTCATCCACTTACACAAGAGTAGGAAGAGTTTAATTCTCATTGTTCCTGTGGTTGTATATTAATTATGCAATCATTAAGCTGGGGAGAAAAGACAATGCTAAGTAAAACAAAAAAGTATTTTTCCACTTTTGACCTAAATCTTGTACCTGTCAGCTTTCTTGATTAGATGTGTATTTCATATACCTTAAGTCACTGTTACATGGATAGGATGGATGAGACTAAGTTCTACTTGATAAAATATTAAGCATTTTGTGTAACTCTTAGTAGTTAGGGAGGGCAGGGGTATCTCTGTATTTGGCTTCACCTTATCTGCCTGCCAGAGAGTGATGCATAGAAAATATGTAAATCAATATATAGTAGAGTGTATTACAGCTGTGTTCAAGATTATCATAGAATGATTGGTATAGGATGATCTCATAAGATTGCAGTTTTGAGTAGATAATTTCCATGGATTTGCAATGGCTTTACATGCAATTTCTTTAAGTGCTTGGCAGACTTTTTTTTCTAGAAAAGATAGCCTTCTAGCAACAAGAAAAGGTGTGTCTTTCTGGAGACAGTGGTGCTTCTTCTGTGCTCTTGAGAAATCTCTGTGAGTTGAAGACAAAGTTTAGATCAGTTTCATTTCTCACTATCCAATAGGAGATGAAAATGAAGTCTCAGGTATGTCAGTTTTATGACAGTGTTGTTGAGAAAGGCAGGAGATGGTTAGAAAGAGGAAAAGAAAAGCAATCTGAACAGGGCATAGAAAAGAAAAAAAGGCTAGCAGTTACAGAGAAAAAACTAAATTGAAGTACTGCATTGTAAACATTAAATTTATCCACTTTGTCATCTTCATAATAGCACTTAAATTTAAAAGTAGAGGGGAGGCAACCCTATTTCCAGAACATCTTTGAATCCTGTATTTTGAAGGTATGTTTTGCCTCTATGCTCATAACATTCCTACACCTTATAAACACTTGCATTGTTTTAGTGCATTTTACAGATGGGTTATCAGTAACTGATGTTCTTCCTAGGTCAATAAAAGAAGCCAATTAATTTCTTTCAACACACCATGCACAGTGTTTTCCCAGTGTTTCTAGCCCCATGGCTTCAGTTAGTGTGCCAGGATATGACACTTGTCCATTTCTTCAGTTACAGAATTACTGCCTTAGCTGTGTTGCTCTGTGCTCACCTAAGGAGGAATTCCAAATGGCTTCTGGCCTGTCTCTTTTGTAGCCAGCCTGTGTCCCACATTGCAAAGTGGGAGTAGCAGTGAGTGTGTATTACTGTAAATGCTGCCCAGATCTGTGGGGCACTGAACTGACCATTGCTAAATACAATACCTGCCAGTCTAAGTCCAGCTAATGCACATCCAAGTTTAAAAGGCTACAGTATTATCATATCTGACAATTAGGAATATTGAGAGATCTTGGCCAATATTTCAGACATACTTGGATTTTTTACCTTCTCTTTGTTTTGAACTAGATACTTAAGTTTAAACTTTCCAGGATAACATTCTGCATTTTAATTGATGTAATCATCTCAGCTACAGTAGTGCCCTCAGAAGCTTTTTAAAATTTGCTACATGTAGCTAAAACTACAGTGTTGAAAGGCATACTTACATATAAGATACATAAGCAGTATTTTTACTTTTCACCATAGTGGGAAGTGTTTTCATCTAAACAATAGGATTAATAAAATAAAAATAAATAGTTCATATCTGGGAAATTTTCAGATTTATTTTGCCACCACAGTGGCAAAGAGCTGACAGCTAAAAAAACAGGTAAGTTTTGTTTTTCAGATGCACCATGTTTTGTTAACATACCAGAGTGTGTTGGTTACTGTGAAATATGAATGCTTTAACTTTGTACATAGACTTAAATTATCCATTCTTCTCAATTATAACTAAAACAAAATAGAATTTAAAATGCAGCTGAATCATTAATTTAACTTTTCCTTTTAACTTGTGAAATGTGAATGCATATGTATATTGACTTACACTGTGGGATTGCTAGTGATGTCTTGCATATGGTTCTTAATGTTCAGTACTTAAAGAGCAGCACTTCTTACAAAAGGAGCATATATTTAACTGGACAGAAAACATCTAAACAAATTATAAGAAAACTTCAGCCTTTTTTAAAACTGCAGTAATGAGCAAGAAACATTTGCATTGCTTGGCCTTCTAAGAAAATGCAGTTAATCAGTCTGAAAAGGCCAGAGTTTTATTTTTTACTGGAAGTCTTCTTTTTCTACCTGCTCAAAATACTTTCTATTTTCCAAGTCTTTATTAAATGTGAATCCTTGTTTTAATGGTGAAAAGAAATATGTGGAGCTACAAAGCTATGAGAAAAGAAAGGGTCTGAGTGGTACAAATGTTGAAAGCTTCTGGAGATGAGACAGAGTTGCTCAACAGTGTTCATCTGAAGCAAAGGACGGAGCAGTGCTATCGTGGTTGTTGACTACCCACACAAAGACCATTGTGCTTCTATGCTACAGTATTATCAGAGGCTCTTTTTTCATCTGTTCATTGCTATTCATGCCTTTTATCTAAAAGAATATTACGGTGTTCCATTTCTTAATATTTTCTAATGGTCCTTTTTCACTTTAGGAAGCCTAAACTGTGTTTTGATTGTGAATGACTCATTGTCTCCCATTTGTTCCTCCTACCCACAGTCTTTCTGCTGAGTGTGGGAGATTTTTCCTGGAATATAGTAGCCACATATATTTGAATTATCATATGCCCTAGAACCCATTTCACTGTTTTCTGCTTTTCAGAAGCTATGAAACACTTTCTATGAACACTTCAAGTTGCTTATATTAAAGACATTATAAAAGTGCAAAGGATTATTCCTTAAGCACTCAGATAAATCCAGAATTTCCTCATACAAACAGGAAGCATTCTAAATTTCATGCCATCTTTGTTGGGATTTGTAGGCTGGTGCATGGTAAGTCCCTATTTGACTGTCAGCAGAGCTAAAAGGCCAAATCATAGCAATCAGTAAAACATGACTCTTGGGCTCAGAGCCAAAAGTGGACATGACTGGGCTGTTTGCTTATCTAGGAGATCTGGCTCCTTTTGAGCTGCAGTCACTTTATGCAAGATAGTATCATCTACATTGCTAATGCTGGATCTGATTATTGTTTAGAACTAATTCATTGCTTCATATCAGTAAGTCACTGTTACAAGTTTATAAATACAATAAAGGATAGGATTCACTTGCCTTGTGGTATTCCACTTGAATCTCCAGAAGTTCACTTTAGTCTCAGTTTTTGCATGGCATTTGCCTGCTCTGTGCAGATGTATTCCACACCTTTTGGGTGTCTGGAGTGGTCATTGCAAACTGTTGAGCCACCAGGTGCATCTCACTGTAAACATACAGAAACATTTTCTGTCAACCACTTCTGCTCTTGGCATAGTTTGAACAAGAACTTGGGTTCAGGATTTTAACAAGAATGAAATTACTCTGTTGAAGGCCATGCAGTCATTCCCTAGCTTTGACTATCAGAAATGTGTTAATATTTTGCATTCATTTAGCCATTATGTTCGCCAGGCCACAGGGCAGAGGCGCAGGGGAATAAGCTGAAAAGTTCTCTGTGGTGTAGAGGCAAAATACATGCAAAAATTACTGCACCTAAATTTGCAGTGTCAGGGTACACTGCTGGCCATTCTCAAATTCTTAAAATTTTTCATTACTATTTTAGCGTGAAATGTTTTGTGCTTGTTCACACATTATGACTGAAATATAGAGAAGGGAAATAAAATGCATTTCTTGTATATACAAATTATTTCTGTACAGATCCATTCATGTGAGTCTAGATATTCTTGTTTATTTAGAACATTGGAAGTTTCCAATATTTTAGAGCTTTTCTTATAATTTCTAGAAACTGTAGAAATTTTTAACTTTCTCTAATAAGCAGCTTTTTATTATGAAAGTTACTGTACAGTTCATAAGTAAGGGTGGTCACTGAAATGTTAACATTATCTCTTATGGTGTTGTATTTGTTTAAAAATGAGTACATGAAAGGTTCATGGACAGTTCTTCACCTTTTAGGGATTTAAGTTACTTGTCAGATTGTTAAAGGTGATTACACTTCTTTGCAGGTGTTTGTTTTGACAGAACAAGTATGACAACTGTCTCTGGTTTTAGCATGTGTATACCCTACACATCTCAAATCCAGGTAGGGCTAAAAAAACTGTTACCCTTTTAGCAGAGCAGAGAATTGCAAAAATAAGTTTGCTGGAGAGCATATTCTGCTGTTCAGTTTTCATAACAACAGTGTTTGTATGTGTGTTAACAAATAAATACTTGGTCTGACAGCATGCTCAAAAAACAACAGGTTGTGGTGGGAACTACACAGGAAAAAAGGTACTGTTAATTATTGTTGTAATTTTTTGATTAAAGAAGGTCAACATGAAAACAGGTACTAAGTAATCCAAATTATACAGCCTTCCTTTTTCCCACTGTATAAAGGTCTGTAAAGTTTCTATTATTTCAGAGGCTGGCAAACCATTTCTCTGCTGGAGGTGGAAGGAAGGCACTGCTTCACCTAAAGCATTTCCCCATCTCTAGAATTTTTCTACATGGTTTTAAGAAGTCATGACTTAGCCAATTAATGGCTAATTTTCAGGCCAGAAGGTGGTCTTCCCTTTAGCAAGTCAATTAAAATATACATCCCTACCTTTGTTTTCCTTCCAGGTAGTCTATTTATAGCTATCCATCTGATTTTCATTACCAGAGGCGTAATTGATCTTTTGTCCCATTTTGAAGCTTGTATGCACCTGTCCTGCAGGTTCATAGCAAAATCAATGATCCCTCTGGCTACAGATATATCCTGGTGCTTCATTAGGAGTTTGTGTAGGCAGAGTCCTGTATGACAGAGTGGCACCAGGTGGTGATGGGGGAGTCAGAGCAGCTTGCATGCTCCTGCTTGTACCTGATGTCATATGGGTGTGGTCACTGACAGGGTTTGGAGGAGGCCTGGTAACAAAAAACAACCAACCAAAAAAATCCACTTCAGCTGAGTTCACTTAAAGAGGAGACTGAAATAGAGATCAATTTGAAAACAGTGCTTGGACTTTTCTGTTATCACAAGTCCATAATAGAAGATTAGCAGTGTAGTAGGAGAAGTGGTTTTGTGACTATTAACATTTTGCATGTAATATTTATATAACTGTGCTGTAATTCAATTCATCTGACTGATGTGGAGTTTGATTAATTCATTAAGTTACACATATTTCATTAAAAGTTTGTCCTCAGAAGAAAACAAAAGATGCAGTTTTGGCTGTTCATGATCAAGAATTTTGGTTTTTGTGAAATCATTAATTCTGTCTGATAATAGGCTTTAGTGGTCTTTATGCCCTTTTGGCTGAAAAGAATACCTATTAACAGCAATTGTAGATCAGAATTCCTTGTATATAGGTAGTATGATGCAATCACTGAAAATTTAATTTGTCTCTGATCATAGAAAATAATGCATTACACATATTCCCTCATTTTTAAAAATTAAAATATATAAAAACAATTTACAGAATCCTAAACTATTCTGTGACTGTTCAATTGTGAGAGTACACTACATTCTGAATTTTCATCTGTAATTTTTGACTGTATTGTTTGTTAGGAATAGTGGAGTTTCACATGTAAATCTGTGCAACCCCTGGTCCAAGTAGTATGGGTTTCTAGAATGCTTCAAGCTCCATCGTGATGTCATTATCTCTCATTAATTGTCCAATTACCTAAAATTGCTTTTCATATAACCTACTTGTCCTTTTATGTAAATTATTTAAGTTTGTAGTCAGTGTGTGGACCACAAGCAGGTAGAGAAATTTCTCCATCCTCCTAAAGGTAAAGTATTTTTCTCCTCTGGCAAAAGCAGCGGGTAGAAGCAAAGCAGGCTAGATGTGGCACATCCTTGGCCAAGGCAGGCTGGTCATGCGCAGAGCCCAGCCAAGCAGAGAGACTGGGATTGTATTGACAAGAGCAAGATGAATGGCCCCCTGGAGACTATGGGGTTTGTATGCTCGTTTCCACCACCTTTTCATCCTTTTGTACCCCCTTTCAGTTCATATGCAGATTAACTCAAACCAAGTCCACACTAAATACTCTTTTTCACTTCAGTTTTGGAAGGTAGGTGGAGGATCTAAATATTTATGAGGCTTTTTTCCTCTGGTTTATGATGCACTCTTGTTGAATGTTGAGGAATTACGTTAATGAATGCATGCCTGCGCACACAGACACAGAAACCAGGCAAAAGGAAAAAAAACACACAAAGCATTGTCAGCTCTAATGTCAGTGCTTACTAAAACAGTTCCCATTAAAAAAAAAAAGGAAAGAGATTTAAAATCCATTGCCAGGAGAAAAATAAATTGTATGGCTGAGCACAAAAGAAAGAACAAAGTTTCATCTTTGCTTTCCTCAGCTGTAAATGAAACTCTTGTTTCAGCTCTGAATAAAATTGAAATAAAACATGTTAATGAGACCTTGACTGAAGTCTTAACTGGATTTCAGTGTTTTCAGTAATACAAGACCAAGCTTCAGTCCTGTACAAGTTTCCTTTAACACCAGTAGTAATAAACATGGTATTTTTTATCATGATACAAAGTGCAGTTAAGTACACTTTAATTAGACTTCCAAGTCATATAATTAAATGACACTGGTTTTACCACGATTTTGCTGATTTCAGTACACTTATTCAGGAGACTTAATTTTTATGAGACAGGATTTTTATGAAATTGAACTTTTTTTTTATTAAATAGAATATACTGAGATTATAGCCAGATATACTAGAACATTAATTTATTTTCAGAATGGTTACTTCAAAGTTGTAACTTAAGGAATGGGTTTTTTATACATGGAAGAGTAAATGGCATTAAAATACTAGTACTGAAATATGGACATATTAATTCTTTTAATACTACAGTGTCAAAAAGTTACCTCTTCGACTTAAAATTATCTCTGCTTTCCTTCCACCCCTTTTTATCCTCCAGCACACATATAGCTGTGCCAGACAGGGCTGCGGCTCACACACAGGTGGTACAGTAAATTCTTCTGCATTCAGGAAGCAGAACAAGAGATTTTAGAATGTGCTTTTGTGCTATCATTTAGAAACCTAGTGAATCAATTGCAAAATAGTAGCTCTTCAAATGCAATAGAATTTCTCTGTCCAGACTCAGTTTTTTGTATTAACATTATGCATATCTGAAGTTCATAAAGCATGGTTCTAATAAATATGTTTATCTTTTTATGGTACTTTGTGTTCTAGGTATTCAGTTTCATATGTAAATGAATCAAATAAAGCCATCTATATTTCATTTGTTCTGAACTTACTGTTTTTGATTTTTAAACATGGATTTTGCTATTTTCAATGACTTTGCCGTGTTACTCAAAAGTTAAGTGAAACAACTTGTTTAGCAGATCCCAAAACAGTAAAGCTGTATATGACCTAATAAAAAATCAGTATTTAACAATTGAAATTGCATCACTTTTATTTAATCTGTTATCTTTTAGCTTAAATCTGTTCCTCTTGCCTTTTTTTCCTGTAAGTCTACATAGCCAACTGTGACCACAGATATAATATTAGACATTGCTGAAGTACTTAAATACTTGAATATGAATAAAAAAAAAAAAAAAACAAACCACCAACCAAACAAAAAACACCCTCTCAGTTTTGTCTGTCAGCTGATGAGACTTCAAATTTATCTGGACTTGTCTATCTTGAGTAAATTGAAGCACTTATGTGTTACCTTAGCCAAACACACTTGCACATCTGTATCATGATGTGCCTCTTTTTCTCTGGGGACGGATTTGCAGGAAGAGGAAGCAGGACTTCCTTCTATGTATATATGTACAGCACACAGTAGACTAATAGGCAAGTGGAAAAAGTGCATCAAGCTGGTAAATGTTGGAAGAAAAGATTAGGGAGATGATATACTTGAATAAACTTTAAAGAAGGAGAAGAGTTAGAGGCAGACATAGCAGAAAGTTTTTATATGGAGGACTGTAAAAAAAAAAAACTTCAGAGAGTCCTTAGCTTGAGCAAGGCCTTTGGGGGTTACCTTTA
Organism: Erithacus rubecula; assembly: GCF_903797595.1. Taxonomy (NCBI): domain Eukaryota; kingdom Metazoa; phylum Chordata; class Aves; order Passeriformes; family Muscicapidae; genus Erithacus; species Erithacus rubecula. Next base: position 73,275,677 of record NC_136685.1, read on the forward strand.
CACTATTAACATTCCCAAAGAGAGGAGATAAAAAAAAATAGCATACCAGCTAAGGTTCTTTATTTGGGATAAGAAAGGTAAATGAACTATAGGCCAAAGTCAGGAACAGGCTCAACAGAGTCCTGTCAAAGACTTTGATTTGTAATACCAAGTAAGTACCCACACATTCACATTAAAAAAAAAAAAAAAAAAAAAAAAAAAAAACAATCCCCAAAGCCAAAGAGGTTTGCCCAAGAGTGCCATGTTAATGATGAGGAGTGCAAGTATCTATTTTTCCCAAGAGGAAGTGGCACAGGAAAATTTAGGAATGGACAAAGATCATAACCCTGAGCCAGGCATCATCCACACGTGCTGGTCTGCTGACAGCACCTCCAGCCAGCATGGCCTGGTAAGGACAAGCTGCCTTCTGCAGGCCAGAGGTTCATGCAGAAAGGGGCCCTGGGAGGAGCCAGCAAGTCTAGGGCAAGGGGACTTGTGACCTGTGCAATAGCTGCTCACATTCCTTAAACAGAATATAGCACATAAACTAGTCACCTATGCTGGGTGCTTTGCTGCTCCTGCTGAAACCAATCTGCATCCACAGATTTCTAACCTATCCAAACAATCTCTGCTTCCAGAAGATGAAAACACACAAATTCAACTGTGCAAATACAACACCAATGCTTTCAGTGTGTTCTTAAAGACACCACCGTGGGCCTACCTAGTGGTCTTCTGCCTTTGGAGGTTTTGCTTCAGCCATTCCTCACTTTCTTGATCAGAGTACCATAGCAGATTCAGACTTTGGGTCCCAATGCAAAATCCTAACTCCTGAAGATAAAAAGAGAGAAAGGAAAACAAAAAAGGTAATGGAAATGATTATAAGGACCCAAATTTTAGCACTGTCAGGATTACCAAACAGGTTAAGATTTCCAACAATAGAAGCTGCCCTTTATTTGTTTGTACTCTTTCTACATTTTTTACTATTTTTCCTCTGAATTTGTTTAAATTCAGAAATCACAAGATATGTAAGGATTAAAAAAGAAAAAATTAAAAACCCACAACACAAGCCACTGGAAATTGCAGGTGAGTTCTTTCAAATCTCAACTTTTGTGGTGAACACCAAAAATGAGCAATAATCCTTTTTCCTGAGGCTGATTCTGAAGCTGTCACACATCTGAAGGCAGTGGGGTGCAGCCATGTGTTTTCAAGAAAGTACTGCCATAAGTCCACTTAATCTTGAGGCTGAGATCTTTCCAAATGGCATCCTGCATACATTTCCTTTTTTTTTTTCCTTCCCAAAAAGAAATTTCCTTCAGCTGAATCACAGCATTCTAAATGGAGTCTGCCACCCGCCTAAGCTATGAGAAGTCTAGCTGTCTCCATACTAGTGTGACAGAGTCATCTCACAGATGGGAGGTGTATCCCCACGGGTGCCACTGAACTGAAAGGAAATCTGAAAAACAACGTGTTTTTTTGTTTTTTTGGTTTTTTGTGAGTTGGATGTAGAGGATTGCAGTATTTGTCTTTGATGCCTAAAGAACTGAATTTGGTGTAAAACACAAAAATTCTCTCTCTGTACTCACTGGAATTCTGCTGAGAGACAGACCTAGAGCACCTAGCAGTCAGAAAGGTTCAAGTGCTGAAGCCACAATTGCCAAAGTGCTTAGAGGTCTAACATATGGCCTTACACAAGTCTCTCAAATGACAGGTCTACCTACCCAAAACCCCAACAAAATTGGTCTGCAAATTTTTTAAGGTTATGGGTGATGCATGCTATTTTCTTATATACAAAAGCAATGTTCAAATTCATAGCTCAGATTCATAGGCACAGTTTTTTTAGGATTCCCCAGCCAATCTAGTTTCCAGAAATATCCTTCAGACACTTAATCTTCATTAATTAATTGATGAGGGAATCTAAGCCCACCTCTAGACACAAAGATTTACTTCTTTGGGCACAGAACTCCTGTAGGGCCTTAAGTGTCATGGCAGAAAAGCTGTGAGATTCTGGTAGAATAAAACAAAACATCATTCCTTCCTCTTACACAAATCAACTCCAGATTTCTTCAGGAATCATCAAGAGGTTCGTGGTTGTTCTTCAGGCAAACAGCTTCCAATATTCAACAAGTGCTAACCTAAGAAGGAGGAAAGTGGATTTGGGAGAGTATTATTCTTCAATCACAGTATTGTTCTTATCCTGCTTTCTCCTGTTTGAATTTCTCTGTGCAAAGGGGGAAGGGCAGAAGAAGAGGGTTCTGTTTGACAGCTGCTTTCTTACCTGTTACTCTTTCCAGCAAAACCTTCACACATAGATAAGAGGGAAAGGAAAAAATGATGCAGGCAAAAGTTGCAGGCTTATTTGAAAGAGAGCAGAGTAAACTGAGGAGCATATAGTGTTATTTCAAGAATCTGTTTCAGAACATAGTAATCTGCCTCCATTCCATTTCTGACATTTTTTTTAAGCAAGAACCATTGCTAATTTGTTTGTCAAGGACTTCTTGGTCAAAGTGTGAGAATTTTTCTTTTAAAAACTATTCAATATCGATAATTAAATCGATGAAGGATGTTTACAGAAACCTCAAGCATAATTTCTTCCTAAAGATCATTTAGTGTTCCTAAATTGTGTGGACTGAATTTGTTATCAAGTTTGCAAATATAAATGCTCAAAATTTGAATATTAACTAGATTATCTAATTTGGGAGCATTCTAGAAGTTTATTATTGAATCAGCTATCTTTAGCTTTCTTCATTTGTCAAAAAAAATAACCAAACAAAACATGTCAAAACTGGAAACTAATCAATTAACATTTTGTGATATTTGTCTGAGGAAGATAAAAGGGCTTGTTTTGTTCTTTAAACACTGTCTTAGTCACTTTACTAGAGTGATTTTTAAGAATAATGTCATCTGAATAAGGGTAATGATCTAGAAAGACACTGAAATGAGACAAAAGAAATTTGAATTTAATGTCAGCTTTTGATACAGACTTTTTTCTGCCCCTCATGTGAGAAGTTTAACAAACAGAACCAGGATCAAGCTGCAACCATAGTGCTGCTCACCCTGTGCTGGCCGTGTTTATACTGTTGATATTTCATCCAACACAGCATGGCAGCTTATCAAACAGTGCCTGCCAAGTCTTCGGGAAAGTGTTAGTTTGCCTTGGGGGAAAACTGACCCAAGGCTCTTCAGAGCACCACTGCCACTGGGATGCACTCCCTGGCCCTGCTGAATTTCTCAGTGCACGTGTAATTCCCAGGAGCTTGATCACACCATGAGGCAGTTCTATCAGTTAGTGCCTCTTTAGTGGGGAATAACTGTTTTTCCTTTCTTCCTCTCCTTATCTGCTACATCTGTTTGGACCATGATATCATTGACAAAAGTAGTCTCTCCCTATTATGTGTAAGCCATCTATTACAGGCAGATCACAACTTTAATTTGAACTTATTACATAGTATATTAATTGGAGTAGCAACAAAGAGATTACTGAAATTTAGAAAAGTGTGATAAAAGAAAATCTGTCTTCCCACACAAATATATATCTATTTCTGTAAGTGTGAATCTGGCAGTATACTAATATACAGTAGATGTCTGTATATATATTCTTAAATATACTATGTAAAAAAGTTCTGTGTTACTGCATCCCTCTGCCAGCAGAATTAAGATAATAATTGACTGATATGTTACAGCTAATTAGATAAGCTTATTCGTGCATTATGAATGGCTCCTCCAAAAACCTGGACATAGGCATATCATATGACATTTCACTCAAAACTGACAGCATTTCACAGAGAAAACAGACAGCTATTCTCTGATAATATTTCTATTATCATTTAAGATCAGGTGCAGTATTATATCATTTAAATGATAGCACCAGAACATCCTACTTAATGAAGGATGAAGTTTAGAATAGAGATGAGGGATAGCACAAGAAAAATGGAACCCAAGCCTGAGACAGGTGTTTTAATGGCTACATCTTGGCAGTGAATTTCCCTCCAACACTGATATATGCACATGAAACAAGAAAGGTAGCTAAGGAAACAGCAGAGCATAGCAGTACATGCACAAACAGGGACCTTGCACAACAGTGCAAAACAAAGAAAACCAACCTCACAAATTGGAAACCAGGAATTCAGAAAACTAAAAATATTTTTTCAACTCTTCTAATAATCATAGTTCCAAGAACAGAACTGGGTGAAATACCCACAAAATATACAAAGTAGCTGTCTAATCACACATCAAAATGGCAATCTGCAAATACTCCAGCTTCTTTTGGATTTACCAGCTCCATCAAGAGTGTGCATTTAGTACTAGCTGCCAACATTTCCAGGAACAAATGTATTAAATAGATATTACTGTGCATGGCAGAATTTCCTCACCTGATGGTAAATTATTTGACTTTGCAAACTGATATAGAACCTTCTCTCTTGGTCCAGGGAAAGGAGCAAAATACAAGTGATTGAGCCAAACACTTATTAAGGCCCTTCAGACCTGATTAAAGTCAAATTGCAGGAAACATTTAATATAAAATATGCACAGCAACACAACCTTAATTAGACACTCACATCTCTCAAGATATCAATAAATGTTTCCTTTTTGATAAGTCTGATTTAATAGACTGTAATAACAGGAACGTTTCTGAAACATCATTCAAGGAAGTGAGAGAAATAAACAAGCTCAAACATTTAAAACTCAACACCAATTAGCAGACCATTCTTTTCAAAAGAAATCTGAATTTCAAATGCATTTAGCTTTAGTCAAACACAACAAAGGCTTTGTTTTTAGAATAATTGGCTTTGAGACTTGAGAAACAGCTTCTGGGTGTTGGTAACTTCATTCACAGCAAAATGTATTGGGTGCTTTAAGTTTTAGCAGTGGAATAAAAATAAATTTAACGACATACCTCCCAATCTAAAGAGGTTTTGTGTCTGTTTGTTCTTACCTTTGGCATGAAACAGAAACTGAGAGGGCAGAAATGGGATCTTTCCTTCTGCAGCTTCCTGGTGACAGCACCTTGTTCAGCATGACCATGTGAGTTCTCACCTGGGTTTGGCACCTTAGGGAGCCTTGAAGCAAGCAATGCACAGCACATACATTTAGCATTTTCAAGCAAAGCAAATTCACAGCAGCACTTGCACTCCCTTTTGCATCTACACCACAGAAAAGGGATGCAGGTTGCTTAAAATGCCAAGAACAATACTCCAATATCCCTTCTCATACAGGTTTCTGCTCCAATTCAGACACAGAGTGTTTGATTGTGTTGAACAGTGCTTGCTGGCTGTATTTCAGAGGTGATGACAAAGACAAACTGTCACAAAGACAGACCTGCAGGAAGAAATGAAGACTCTGTGTCTCCAGGCACAGGACAGGGCTGGGGGCAAGTTTGTGTCTGGAGCCAGAAACAGGTCTGAAATAAAGTAGTGACCTCAAATCTCACATCATACCACTACTGTTCTGTGAAGAAGCCCAGGGCTGCAGAGCTAGGAGATCTTTTTACTTTAAAATTATTTTCTTGCCATCAAGGAAGAGGAGAATGTGCATTCCTACATGAATGAAACCTGTGAGAACACTCACTTCATCTGCCCTGATATTACTTGATTTTCCCAGAATGGTTTCCTGAGTATCAGCTTTCCTGAGTGAAAATAAATGGCCTCAGTTATTCTCCTGCCATGGGATGTGAAGCAAATAATCACCTTTGTTCAGGTTCTTGTAATTCAGAAGTAAGAATATTTGAGCATAAATGCAGTAACTTAATGAAACCAGGTAACATTTTTCTTTAAACTAGAGAGAAGATTCCAGCCCACCTGATAGCAATGAATAACTTGATTCAGTAATGCCAAGGTTTCATCCCTAATTTTACAAAACAATGATTAAAATTACAATAACCCCTTGAAAAGTGCTTTCCTTTAAAAAATACTTTTAAAAAAGTAAAAAATATTTTGAAATCCAGACATTGTATTTGCAAGGTTTAAAAATTGTGCCTCATAAAGAGTGTCCGATATGTAACATCAAAAGGAAAGATTTCATCTGTATCACTGTTTGTTACATCAGCTATTTAAACGTGCTGAAATAAAGGACCCTAGAATAAGCTGCAGCAGAAATCATAGATCTTAAAATACCAGAAAACTTCACAATATCATTGACTGCAAATATACTGAGTCACAAAATCAGCATTTTGTATTATTTCATGACAAGACTATCTTTTTTAAAAAGACATAAAAATTTAAAACTCTTTTCAAAAAGTTAACAAACATGCAGATATGAACTGGGACATTCAAATGTGTCATCAAAGAAGATAATTGATTTTTTATATATACTGCTATATTACTGACTATACCACATAAAAAACCCCTGCACTTTAGCAATGGTTTTGCTGCATTAAGTCAGTGGAAGTGCCCACCAGGCTGTCACAGTGTGCTCAGTGAAAGAGGCTGGGTACTACACAATGTCCTAGCAGGTAGCCTGATGTAAATAATTTGTGCCTGGTGCTGGATTATGTGCATAATTCCCTCCAATCCACTAGAATGCTTAAGTGGCCAGTGCATAATAGGCCTTTAATAAGGCATTTGATGATGAAGAAGGATAGTGGAAGAAAGATGCTCTGTTTCGGGTACTTCTCACTCCTGATCTCTATCCCTCATAAACCTTGGAGGGGAAAGGTTCTGTTGATGGAAAGCTTGTTTTCTCAAAGGTATATGGAAAAAAAAGGAACATGCAGAGAAGACATTCCCCAGGATCAGAATGTATGAAGCTTTCTTCTGCATCTTCCCTTGCCACCACCCCTAACATGTCAAGTCTTCCAAAATTTAAAAACCACTGAGATGACTTTACCACTTCTCAGTGAAAATCTCAGTCTCAGCAGATAAAAGATATATATATCTTTTTTTATTTGCTGCTATAAAAACCCAAGTATTCATTGGTATCTGGCTTCACTTCAGGAAACAGAGAGTGAACTGCAACAGAAGAAAAAGAGCAAACTGATGCTTTGGGTGCCAGATCACCTGCAGAAGAAAGCCTTTCCCACAAGGAGGGAAACATTCAGCAGTGCCTGTGGGAATCAGGAGGATAGAGAGAAGGAAATGACTTGGCAGATAGCTTCTGTGCCTCTCAACATCGGCAGCAGCAAAAATGTAACATCAAAGCAGAAAAATGCAAAGAACTGAAGCAAAGAACAAAGTGGACCCAAGAGGAATTCAGAGGGTGGTGGCGAAGGGCACTTGTTGTGGATGGGACAGAGCAGCCACAGTAAGGAGGTGATAAACAGAGTGCCAGAGGCATGACGGCATGTGCTGTGGAAAATAAAGTCTGTAACTGCAGGCATTTTAAGAATGCATTCATTCACTGAATACAGTGCAAAGCACACAATGTCTGGAGGGCCAGAAAACTGTTCCTCCCTGAAAAGTTAACCCACTTTTTCTTTAAACGTTACTTCGGGTTTTTTTGTGTTGGACCATATTCAGATACACATTACTGAAACTTCCACCCTGTCTTGACTCTGTTGGGCTGATGAGAAAAATTCTGTAACTTTCCACACGATTTTTTTTAATCTGTGCTTCCATTAAAACAAAATGAAGTTCTTGAGACTGGATACTGCATGTAGATGTAGATAGGTCACCAAGGGAAATGGTAAGCCTCTATCCTCTGCTATGGCTTGGCTTATTATATTGCATACATAGTTTACAAGACCTAGTGTTCTCCCACCTACAAAGGGCATATTTCCTCCCTTTTCCAATGCTTCCGTTCCTTCTTTTGTCCCTGTAATACACTTCACATCCTCAAGTTCCTTTTTTTGCCTTACCTTAATCTTCCACTGCCATGCTTACCTCCAAAATAGATATCCTTAGGTTTTCTTAACTTGAATTTACTACTCCTTTACAGTTCACCTTCTCACCTTCCTTCTGCCTCTAACTTCCAGATGACATCTTTAAAGCCTCTCAGGTGGCTGCATCTTCCTTTCTCCTTTCACCCGCTACTCCAATTTCAAACAAGTAATGCAGGCAATTAAATTACTCAGTTTGCTGTTCTTTCCATATGTCTCACAGTTCCTGACTTTCTAAGTGTTCTGCATCATTTCTTTCCTGCCTAATTACCCAGGCTGGTCCTGTGGAGCTGCTCTCCTTGAGCTGTTGGTTAGGTCAGCTTCCATGTGCCACATGCCCCCTTATCCTGCACTAATATCCACCCTTTTCTCACGGCTGCTACAACCAAAGTGTTTTTTTTGACACAAATTATGTTCTAGTATTTCCACTTTCTATTTTGTTGTGATGTGCAGACACAAAAAGGTTTCAATTAGCCTGTAAGTTTGTCATGACAAGGATCTTTCTTGTCTAAACTAGAAAGGACCTTTCAAGCACAAATGCAGAGATTTTTGGCACCATCTTATTTCCAGAGGCCTTATTTTGTGGAAAGTAGAGCTCAGTGCTTCCTCTCCTCCCCCATCTTTACTCTGCTGTCTCTCCAACCCATTTGGATCTCCAGGCATAAACACGATTTCACCAGAGTTGTTTTGCAGCTCTGTGAAATTGCATCAGACCCAAAGAAATGTAGAGGTTTCTGGGGTGTCTGTTTCTGCCTGTTACAGTAACACATCCTGCTGGCTGCTGTGTTGTAGTACAACAAAAATTTAAGACCATATCTTACCCCAGCTACCTCTACTACAGAGTATAGTAGGAAAAGTAAGGAGCACAAATTATAGAGAAATATATGCCTCGTGTTATCCTTTTTTATCTTTCCTACAACTAAACTTACATTCTACTGTCTTGACTCATATGTTGGGTGTTTCTCAACTAAATCTTGTTATAAAATCCTATCTTTGTATCACAGACCAGAAGAACAATTAAACCAAGTTGTCAGCCATGTTATGAAATGCCACCTTCACTCTCAGTCTTTCATTCCACTATTCAGTAAAGTCTGTATCTTGTTCTACTGAATACTGAGAGAAGGAATTCAGTGCAGCATCTGCATAAGCAAGGATTAGAGCTGTAGTTTGTATAAATGTATTACACAGCGCTGCAAAATGAAGACATAATTTAAATAACTTTGAACATTTCTTTCAAGGCATACATTACACTTAATCAAATTTTTCCACCAATATTTTTTCAAAAGGTTGAATTGCTTATTATTGCAATGTCAAATGTGCATCAAATGGAACCCCAATCCCACATTCAGTTTTTCTGGTTTTCCAACAGCATTGCTCTCCAATATCCCTCCCAACCACATAGACATTATTCCCTAAGAACAGATGGAGTTTATGCACAGCTGGCTTTTTTTGCCTATAACAAATCGAAACGAGCAGCCAGACAAGACAGAAATTTGCTGAAATTCTGAATTCTTTCTGCAAGTTTCAAGATTTTATAAGTTATCATTCATTGATTATACAACATCCATGCTCACAAGCATCTGTTGGTTGCATATGGGAGTTTAGACAAACTCCTTTTCTTATATTACTGCAGAAAATAAGACACAACTCAATCAAAGGAGAAGTGTTGCAGCAGCTGTTTGCAGGATGAGCTCTCTGCCCTCCTCTGAACTGGGGCAGAAGCAACCAGTAAGAGAGGATGTACCATATCACACACACCAAGAACTCAGGGACTCAGATATGATAAAGCCAAATTTTCCCATCTGGGCAGAAACAAGCGGAGCTATGGCTGAGATTCAGCTCTGGCAACTTACAGGAAGATTATGAGTAGTTCATAATAAGCAGAAGTTTTTCTGGCAACTGTTTCATATGTTTATGCAAATCTATCCATTTGGAAAAACTGCAGACCAGTATATTTAAAGCTCCTGAAACTCATGGATTTATTCCTAATCATTGGAAGACATGCTTATACATCACAGGTCTTCATTAGCAGAATTTTAGCTTTCAGATTTTTGCCTCCAGCCTCAGCTACTTGTTTCAGTCCATTCAGCTCTGTGAACACTGGAAAAGATTAATAAATCCTGGCTTATATTCTTTCCTTTTCCTGACTATCAAAAGTTCAAACCCAACCGATAAACATGCAACATTTACTTAATGGCATGCTTTGTTAAGGAGTACTGTTCAGTCCTTTTGAATATGCCAAAAACACAGGAAAGCAACTTTAAAAAATTTAGGAAAATTACTCTGACTCATTCAGTTTGTTTCCTTTTTTTCTACCGTGGTGAAACAGTGAGCTGTAGGAATGGAGGCTTCCAGGAAGCACTAGGGAATTCTTGTCACTATTAAATATATCACTGTGTTGGGCTCTATTTTCCCCACAGGATTAGAATTACCAGTATTTTAGGTTGTTCTCCCTAAAGGTGGAAGGGAGGAACATGCTAAAGAGATAGTAGCCAAGTCAATAAAATACCTATCACTGGAAAAAAAAGAAAAAATCCTGCTTCTCCAAACAGCAGAAAGACAGACAGCCATTAATTTAAATCAGTAAAAGAGCTGGGTTCACTTGCCTTCAGTCTTTCTAATTTTCTGTCCTGAGTTGAGAGCACATTCCTGCAACTCAAAACTTAGGATTTTTCCCTTTCTCATCTATGCTGCCTCCTTCAGATATCTTCTAATTTCTACTCTTGTCTGAGCCTAGTCCTGGCTTCAAACTTTCTAAGTATGCCATCTTTATTTCTTAAAAGCTTTTCTTATATTAATTTCTAGCCATCTAATCAATTAACACAGTGAAGTTCAATTCACATAGACTGGTTTTCAACCAGCACCTAAAGTTCACTATTTCTGTTTCAGGCCTGAAATTCAAAAACATTTTTTCCAAAAGTATCACTTGGCCTAGTAAAAGAGATTTATTTCCTCTCTCTTGAAAGGAGCTATTCTTTTGTGAACACTACCACCAGTGTGGTCTTGGACCCAGATTTTCTATGTTGCTGTCCTGTGCTATATATTTTATTCCTCTAATTTATATCATATATAACTCAAAACAAACACCTTGAGTATTACAAGAATTTTATCAAGGATGCTTCACAAATAACAGTACTGCAGGAAATCAGCTTTGTCAATGCTTTGCTAAAAGTCAGTACAGCATTTTGCTTGTCAACTGTATAATAATGGTTTCTTTACGAGCAGTCTGCTCCAAAAAAAAGCACAATCAGAGTTTGCATCTAGATTTTAGAAAACCCTAAAGTTCAAGGAAATCTCCAAAGTTGAGATGTACATTTGTATTTTCACACTCCCCCCCAGCACACTGTAGCTCCTACAATGCAGTACAACAGGATTAATGGCTTCATTTCTAGCCAATTTATTTTCTAATTCCATCTGGCTTCATTTTATACTTTCACAATCCAGTGACTTTGTTGACACTGCAAGACAGGAGTAAGTCACATACACAATGTTGTGTTTGGATGCTGCAATGTATTACAGAATTCAGACAGAAATAGAAAATGGCAAAGCATGTGCAAAAGTCATCTCATAACTTTACCGAGGCACTCTGGGTTTCTCCTAGGCTGGATAGTATTTTACTCAAATTGTTGCAGAATATGCATCAGTATTTTTTTTTTGTTTCAAATAGTGAACATGGTCTGCTTAAAATAATGTTCCTATTTCAATATAAACAAGGCACAGCCTCTGTACCTTCTCTGTTTAATCCATTGTAACGTATAAGGGGGATGGAGAGAGATTGGAGAAAATTTGCTCAGCTTCTTTTTCTTGACTTCCAAGATCTTCCAAGGTCTTTTACAAATGAATGAGGGAGGAAAAAAAAAGAAAGTCTTTGTATGTAGAATCTGCTGGGTGCTAATTTGACATGGCAATGAGATGAAAGTTGGATTCATGCTAGTTTCAACATCAGAGGATTGGAATGCAGCCTACTTAGCATAGAAGTCAAACAATTCACTGGCAATAGATTGCTTTCCACTTCTAGATCTGCTAAATAAATAGAAAACTAATTAACAGTGTGGTATGGCAGATGTAGCAGGCTAGAATTTCATTAGAGCACTGGCTGAGAACTGAAAGAATCACAAAGTCATTATATGTCCTAGAGTGTAATGGATCTTTCTTACTGTCTTTTCCATGGGACAGACAAGATATTATTTGTGTGCCCCTGCATAAGAATTTCCTGATACATTTCCACATAAAATAAAAATCAAAGTATAAGACTTTGAAATTATGCAAGCATTCTTTTCATTTCCCATAAAATAGCTTTGATTCCCTAACAGCAGCATCACGTTTCTTTGCCCTGTGCATTTTGCTTCAGCTACTTAAAGCTTATTAAATATGTTTTTCACAGGGCATTTTTCTGCTTCATTATCTATGCTTCTTTTTCCCTGATGAAAGGTGATAATAGGTTGTATTTCCTGTAGTATTAAGAACAGGGATCACACAAAGGAATATCTATACTCACATTCTGAACAGGGGAGAAAAAAAAAAAAGTTAAAACATTTATTTTTAGACTTTTCCCCAAAAACACACATTAAACTGAACTCCCTATATCCAGAATTGCATAACCAGATTTGGCAGTATTAATTAACAATAAAACTAGTGTTTTGCCCCATAAGAATCAATAAGATAATTATGTTACTTAGGAAATGGTAGTCATATGATTTTGCTTTCAGTGCATAATGAATAACACTAAGTTCTGTGCAACAAAAGGGTTTTACAGACCTAACCAAGCCCTAGGACCTGTCTGAAATTCTTCCAGAAAAGCCTGATTGAAGTCCTACAGCAACTACCTGCTTTTACTAACTCCCAGGGGTATGTATATATGCTTGCAAACACATACTCATTTCATCAAGTACACGAATTCTTAAGCAGTATACTCCCAGGACATAGGTTTTGGCTGGCATGCAGGAAATACCAGGACCATTTCTGTATTTTAATATTTGGACCTTGGAACACTTTTGCCACACTCCACATACCTTCATTCCTAGGGAAAAAAATGAATTAAATGTCTTTCAAGTGTCCATTATAAAGCTAAGTGCTGTACATAAATATGCATGAGAGGTCATTATTGCCAAGAGATGATTCTTAAGAAGTTCAAGTGTCTCTTACAAAGATTTTTCCTCCTTGCTGTATGGCAGTGAAGTGAGTATTCAAAGGTGTAGTTGCATCTCTAGAATCTGATTTCAGTGTTTTGGCTTCTACCTCTTCTGTTTTCTTGCAGGGTCTCCCACTGATCAAGCACACACTCCCAGATGTCCCAAACAGTGGGCTGGAAAATCACAGGGATGGAAATACATCTTAGGGTTTACCTGCACTAGGGACCAAGCTGGGATCTCTCTCAGTCCCTGACAACAGCAATCCCTGCCAGCAGGCAGGTGGATCAAAAGCCTTTGCTTTCAGCCACAGCAGCAGGCAGCTCTGGAGTTAAGGGGATGTTTTGGACCCTCCTCCCTTCTGCAGTGCCCTTCTGCTGCCCCAGTCCCTGCTGGCACCACTGCCCTGCTCACCTCCCCAATCCAAGGGCAGTGCATTGGGCAAGGCATGGAAAGGGCACCTGGGTGTGATAACAAGGCTGGGGAATGCAAACGTGCTCTCCAGGTGACTCTGGCCTCCAGTCTACTCTTTGGCAAGGTAAAATCCAGAAAAGATCATGTGCTGAGGGTATTTAGACTCGATTATGGCCTGCTGGGGCTTTTCCAGCATTGCTAAACACTGACATTCCCAGCAATTACTGTGGGAGCTGCATAAAGCCAGCATCTGACTCCAAGTCCCGGGCTAGACTCCTATCAAACACTATTTTTAGAAGTTCTGTTGTAGGCACAGGATACCTACAGTGGCAGCAGCTGCACTTGTCAGCTGCCACATTTACTGAGTATTTCCCCCTCCCTTTGTGCTTTTTTCCACAGTTCTTCCAGTGGGGATTTTGGCTCTCTCACATGCATATTAGCTTGGTATTATGTCATTCTTCCAACTGCACAAACCTTTCCAAAATGCTTGTCAAACCTGCAAGTGTTTCAGTGTTTTGTCATCTTATGGTTTGGTTTGGGGCTGTTCTTTCTGAAAACGTGTGGGTATAAGTACAAAACATGTATTCCCAGCCTTTACTTATGTTCACCAGGAAAGCCTGTGCTCTTCTCAGCACAGGGCAGCCTGGAGAAGGTGACTGACTACATGAACCCTGGCTGTTGTTGCTCCTTTTCCATCAAGTCAGTCACATCCTCTGTTACAGATGGCTGGCTTCTAGACAACCCAAAGGGGAAATAGGTTGCTCTCTTCTGATCATAAAGCTAATTTACTCCCATGCCTCTCACAAATCTCAGTTCCTACCATATGACAGGATTAAAATAAAAACCTGTAATTATTTTTGTTTCAGTTTTTTGTTTATGATTTCAATTGCTTTTAGTAACCTGGTGTGTATCCCCTCAGTACATCTAATTCCAGAAGCATGGTTTACTTTGGAGTATATTCTTGCTCTCTGGTTAATGCAGAGTTTCTTGACTGCCTTTGCATTGATCCCTATTAACTCTGATAAAAGACCTCATCCACGTTTCCGTTGTTGTGAGGGAAACATGCTTGCACTATGGGACCTTTATTGGCAAGGTTATCTCTCCTGCCATAGCCTCCATCTGCAACGTATTTCACTGATTATTTTTCATGAGTAATGCTCATCAGAAGCTGCCTAGGAGATGGAACAATGAGGGGTCTGACGCTCCTCGGTATTTTGCACTTAGCTAATGAACACACCCATGCAAGTGGGGCACGGCTGGCTTGGAGCTCTTCTCCAGTGCTAAGCAAGGCTGTCACCAAACCTGCAAATCTGTCCAGGGCATGGAAGGAACAGCCACGAAAAGCATGCACGTTAATACCACAAAATTAAAGCTGCAGTAAAGATTTGATAACATCATCTAAGAACAGTGAGGGAAAAAGCAGAGGAATGGCTGGCACAAAGTTCCCTGCTCTTTTACAGCCAGATGTTAAGTGGAGGCTGTGTGTTCAGACAAGAAGCTGTTTGGAAACAAGGGAAATGACATAGTGTCAGGAGGTTCACTTCCTCACACAAAAGCAGCCTGATTTAAAAAAACCACACCAGCCCTTTGCTAATGAAAAATGTTGCAAATGCAGCAAAAGTACAAACAGATGCTTTTTTTGATAGCTCAGCAAAAAGAAAAAAAAAAAAAAGAAGAATAAAAAAAAAGATGGGTTTTTCCTCTCAGCTAGAATCACCAATGTTTGTTCTAGGATTGCAGTGTTTGCTTGGCAGGGTATGGGCTACTTGTTACAGGGGAGGACAAACCCCAGCAAGGTGTCTCAGTTTCCAAAACAATCTTTGGACAGCTTGGGAGCTCATGCCCAAACACTCACTGCATTTTAGGGAAATGAAATTCTGACTCCCAAAAATAAAAAAGGAGAAATGAATCTGACCAGCTTTACATCGATTTAGCTCCCTGCCAGTCTGGGGCATGTTT
This sequence comes from Erithacus rubecula, assembly GCF_903797595.1. NCBI lineage: Eukaryota > Metazoa > Chordata > Aves > Passeriformes > Muscicapidae > Erithacus > Erithacus rubecula. The sequence continues at coordinate 73,290,968 of NC_136685.1, forward strand.
CAAACACCATCTCAGCTGCCTTTTAAAAAGAAAATTAGAGCTGGGACAAATGATGGCTCAGCACCTGGGTTTGCCTGATAAATACCCATTAGATGCCCCAAGAACCTCGAAGTCAAACAATCTCTGGAATTTTAAGCTTCCTCTTTCCCCACCATCTTCCAGCTTCTCCCAGACAAACAATTAATTTTAAAACAATGTGTCCCTAATCCGATCACTGTTCTATATGGCCACCAAATCACAAGATGAAACAGACCCTCCAGGGAAAACTTATGTCCCTGCATGTCAGTAATGAATGGAATTATTTCATGCTTCACAATGCCCTTGAGGAGGAGTCATCTCAATTAGCATAACTGGGCTTTTATTATTACATGATTGAAATTAATGAAAAGAGAGGAAAAAAAGAAGGGGAAGAAAGGAAGATGGTATGGAGCAGTGTTTTATAATGCATTTTGATCTATAAGTTGATGAATGCATGACTGTCTTAATAAAGCCCAGCTCCTCAGACTTAAAAATTGACTCAGTGCTAAGAAATTTGGGCTGGTTTTGTCCATGTAAGTCCATGAGAGCTAAACCCTATTTCAAAATAAGGTTTGTGTAATACTTAAGTGCAGGACTGGCCTCATGTTTGCAGGACATGTTATTGCCTGAGTTCACTAGGGGTAAAGATCTCCTACAAGAGCAGTCCACATCTTCTAGTGAAAGGATCAGGTTGTTACTGCAAAGGTCTAGACTGCATGGAAGAGTTCAGTGCTCAAGGAAGCTTTGCAGCCATAGCAAAGCAGCTCTGGCACTCCTTCATTTCTTGCTATCTACACACAGAAATGCAAAAAAATTTGCTTTGAAGACAGGTAAAAGCCAACAGCAGTAAGGTTAGAAGTTAGCATCCCTTATTTGTTTTGTCACAGTTGGTAGTTAGTAAGGATTTTGCCAATTTTTTGGGGGCTAGATTTATGAAATCAGGCATGAGAATGCAGCTGGCAGACCTTGTACCTTGATTATTTCAGTGTCATTTACAGTAACAAGGTACAGCAAGCATGTACCTGCAGTGTCTGACTGGCAGTGCCTGAGTGCCTCCCTCCAGACAGAAGCATTCTGTGATCAGCTCAGGGGTATCAGCCTTTCCTCTCTGTTCATACAGGGGTGCAGAAAATGTCATTACCTCCTTTTTGTACCAAGGTTCTGAAGATGATTCTTCAGAAACTCCTCTGTTAACTGCACCCCATTACCTCCCCTCTGAAACTTACTCACTGTCATTTCCTCACCAGCCAAATAATTTTCTGTCTCTGAGCTCCCTTTTTAATTCTCAGGTCATCCAGTTTCACCAGACATCTACATTTCCTAAGCAGGAGAACTAAGCATTTCCTTTATCTAGGACATAAAATTCAATTTAATCAAAGAAAGATATCAGTCAGTCTGGCATAATCTACTACAGTAAGCTGAAATCTAGCATTTTCTTTCAATTTCTCCTACCTCCATGTATCTGAATATTCTTCCCTTCAAAAATTCTTCTGGAGATCTACATGCCCTTAAGGCTGCCCATTTTTCCTTACTTACTGCCCTTCTGCAGATGAATGCTGGAACCCAAAACTTCAATATGAGCATGTTCAATCTTACCCACTTCCCACGTCATGCTGAAATGTGAACATCAGGAGGGCACCTGGGCCACACAGGACAGTCTGGCTGGGCTCAGCTCTTGCTCTCTCTGTGGACTAAGTGCAACACAAAAATTAGAACAGCTTTCCTTAAGAGGAATCCAAAAGACTGACTTCAAGAAGGTGTCACAGAGGAGGTCTATGGGCTGAGACACCTCCAGGAAGAGAGGGCAAGCTTCAGACTCAACATCCCCATGTCCCAGCTGCATGCTCTGATCACCTTCATGACAGAGGCTGCAACAAGGCAGCTGAAAGGTGTGCCTGCAGCCCAGCTCCAGCTGTGCTCCTGTTCCACAGCAAACACTGCAAGGAAAGAGCTGCTGAACCCCCTTGTGTCACTGGGGATCTGCAGCACTTCTTGCAGGGCAATCACCAGCTTACTATGAAACAAGCTTTGGTTTCATTGCTGGCTAGCTGTCTCCTCAAGCACTGCAAATGCAAGCATTAAGGTTATGAACTCCATCAAAGTACATAAAAATTAGATGTTGCAACATTCATGCCTAGTTCTTTCATTCCCTGAACCTTAAAAAGGAACACAAACAGAAACTTGGCTGCTGTCCTCAGATATTTTTCCTATGCTGACTTGCCCCAGCTATCTCCTTAAGGCACCTTTACCTTGACTTTTTTCCCAGCCTTACATTTTTTCAGGTTAAATTCCATATACCAGTGCAAACATTCTCTGCTTCCAAAAGCTTTTTTCCTCTTTGCTCTCCCTTATGCCTCTTTCTTTGATGTCTTTGCTTCCTTGAGCTCTTTCTTCCAAGTGACAGAGATACAGTGTTAAAAGAGTTCAATATATAAGCATGTCACTCAATTATCCACCCCTACCCTAAATAATTGCTACATATTTTTCACCTGGATTAGATAATCAAGCCCGGTATCAAGAATCTCCATCCCACATCTTCCACCTTACTCAGTGATGTCCCACAGACCACCTGAAATCTAAGAATGCTGAAATAAATCTTTTATTCCTCTTAACCCCATTTTTCTTCTTTTATTTAATGAAGTAAAGAATTGGTGTCCAGTTTTATCTATCTACTAATGATAATCAGCTGCCTTAAGTGCTTCCTGGAGCTGATAGATACTTCTATTATTTCCCTTTAAAAGTCTGGGATGCAGCAATGTCTCCTCTTAACTCTTCTGGTACCTCTTCCATAGCCAGCTTTTCCCTGGATGATTTAATTCCTTTAACATTTATTTTTGAGGATAAATCAGGGGTGTAAATAGCCCACTTTTTTAATAGGTCTTTATCTAGGTGGGTTTAGTAAATTATTTGATTCTCTAGTAACCTTTACAGTTAATGACCTTTTTTATGTGGGTTTTTTTTTTTTTTTTTTCCTTCTGTCCTTGGAAAATGTCTAGAAACTGTGCTGGACTTCATATCTCTCCCTACTGAAGACTGAGGTACAAGTTGTAATTTTCCAGGCAATATCCCCTTTTTAGTCAAGGAAGCCACTCTGTTGCTCAGGAAGATGATGGCTGTATCCTCAGCTCACCTGCAGCTTCTTACACACCAAATTTATGAAAACTTTCATCATGTTCACGTATTTTTCCCTTCTTATTTTTCTGTCTCAGCTTTTTGGATCATTTTCTTGCATTCTTCCACAATCAGCTCTTCTACCTTCTAGCTGTTCTGTAGCACTCACCCTGCTGATTTATAAGTCTCATATTCTTTTCTCTTTATTGCTCATTTTGTTTCCCCCAGTCAAATCACAGTGGTCATCCCTATTCCCAGTAGAACTATATCTCAATGGCATACAGATTTCTTGATTTCCATGGACTATATCTTTGAGTATTTCCCCACTGCATCCTACCTCTTCATTGCCTTTTGCTGGTTTTTTTTTTTTTTTTTTAGGAAACATATGCCCCTCTCAGTGTTCTGACAAGTGTGGAGAACTCTCAGTGTTTTCTGAGAGTTCAAAGCTTTTGCACTTCTAATTTTGGGTAGTCACATGTTCCTGATTTCAGAACTCATTAAGTTTGGCCTGTGTTTTTGTATCCTCCTCTTCTTGGCTCTCTTGCATGATACATGGCATATCTGGGGAGGTGCCAAGTGCCTCAATGCCAGCCCACAGCTTTAGCTGTATATTCATAGTCTCTGCTATACTTCCCATACAGCACAAATGCTTCCCAGAAATGAATGAACTTGTTTTCACACCATCCTGTGAGTAACGAAGGTGCTATTATTCATATTTTATGGAGAGGGAAACCAGGGTACAGAAGTTAAGATTCGTATTTGTGAATGAACTTAAGTGCTTTACTCTAATTCAGTTGAAAATAAAAACATTTTCTTAATTCTGTAAGTTATTAGTTCTTTCTGTTCTCAGATGCTCAGCTGCTTTCCTCTGAGAAGCTTCCCTTTTTTTTACACATTCCAGCCCCTTTGTCCCACACACAAGTCCTGCCTCCACCAACACCAATTTGCTCATTCCACCTGCCCACATAATTCCCTCTAATTTTCCTTTTACTTTCACACAGAAGCTTAACATACATGTTCTCAACCCAGCTAAACCTGGGCCAGCCTGCAGCCAGCACCACTTCCAGCAGGGCAGCCTCTGGACTCTGACAGCAAGGTTTATTCACCTTGCCTTGCTTCCCCACCCAGAGCACAGAGAGCACCAATATGACCCATTGCTTTGTAGTGGTTTAAAGTATTGAATTCCTCAGTGGAGGAAATTTGCTTCCTACAGACATGCAAAAAATGAAGAGATGAACCCCTTGAATGCTGAGACCCCAGAGAATGGGAGAGGCAGCCACTGCTGTAAGCCCCAAGTGCCCAGGCCCCTGCTCCACTGCTGCTCTGGCAGTCCGAAAGAACTGCAGCCCCTCTACTTCCCTGCTGAAACCCCACAGGGCCACTTCTGCACAGCCAGATTCAAAATGATGGTGGGTTACAAAACCAATGTCCCCAGACCTCTCTACCCTTTCCCCAGCCTTTGCTCTTCTGCTTGCTCCCCGAAGTCACATGTTATCTCTGCCAAAATGCTCCGAAGGAGAAGCCAACCCTGGCTATGCCTGCAGGGGATAAGGGTCAGGGCTGCAGGCTGTGCTCTCTGACCAAAACCCTCAAGTCAGAGCATAGAGCACAGCCTGCTCTGGTGGCTTTCTCATCCACAGCTCCACTGAGGATTTATCTAACAACACGAGGCAGGAATCTAGAACTTTGCTGTTAAACTTGTTCCACACCACAAGGATTTGTCACATGAACAGGACCATGGGGACTGGGGATCTCATCACCTCATCTCCTCTTTTAGTTAGCAGAGGTCAATCAGTATGGTTAGTGGAGTCAAGAAAAGATTTTCCTGACATAGAGATGTCCATCTGAGTGGCTGATGTACTGACTCTGTTGGTCCAGCCAGATCTCCCAGTACACCAATTCACTCTTTGGGCCACAGGATTTTTCTTGCTGTCTCCCAGGTTATCAGCACCTCCCACATGAGTCTCACCCACAGATGGACAGAAACACAGTGGGGCTCCAGGGGGAGGAACTCAGCAGCAGCCTGTGCACAGGACATGGGACAGACAGCAATGCTCTGTCAACAGACGGACCAAGGCACATGAGGGGAAATTAATGAGGAGAGCAGCAGGAAGTGCTAGAGCCCTGCCTTCCTACATCAGCAATTGATCACAAGTGACCCTGTTTTATCAGGCACTCTGTAAGAGCACTGCAGTCTCAGCACTGGGCAGTTTATGGCACAAGCCAGTTTGCTGTTACAATAAGATGCTAATATTTTGAACAATCGGGTACTCACCACCATAAAATAAAGCTAAGCACTTAAGATCCTGCTTAACAAGCCTGCTAATGCACTATTGAAATCAATGACACATTTGAACAGTAAAAACTGCCCTGAAGCTTTTTAAAGCCTGCTGTCCTTATTTTTCATTTTCTGAGCAGAATTATTCCTTCCAGGAGAGCACCTTCTGTTTGAAAGGCTACAGGACCAAAGGCATGAGGACAAGGACATGATTGGTTGCTAACATGCTGGAAAATAGCACCCAAGAAGTTACTTGATCCTGCCCTACCTCAGCTTCTGCAGCTTGCTGAGAGCCAGATATAAACACAGAAATGGCCTTCTCTACTGCTCGAGTGCTTTGTGACTTGTGGATTGATGGAAATGCAATATTAAAGGTTACAGACAATTATTCTTAAATGGGCTCCAGTGATTTTTGTTTACACAATGCAGACTTGATAAAACAATTTCACATAAAACATATATCAAAAACATTTAAGCAAGAGCATCTGTCACAACCTAAAATACGGAATTCTGTGAGAGGCGAAGAAGAGAAAATGGGAACTGTATAATCACAGGAAGGGACAATGGGGAAATAATGACAAATCAAATATAGCAAATTTTCTCTTCCAAACAACACTTCTCATCAGCTAGCTTATATTGAAGGAAAAAGGAAAAAAATCTCCAGTGATTTTTATCTATTAGATTTTGCTCCAAATACTCTCTGCGCTCTGGAGCCGTGGCTGCGAGGGGGCCCAGCTCTGCCACTCTCAGCTGGTAGGTTTGATGGTTCCCTCTGAAATGACCCTCACAGACAGTGACCTGCAAGTCAGTGTGCCAGCCAGCCTTGCAGAGGAGGACAGGTCCCAGATGGGGCGGTGGGTGAACGCCATGTGCAGCCTGGCTGCCCCAGCGGGGCCGCCCCGACCCTCGCCGTGCTGCCGGGCAGAGAAGCCACTGTGATGCACACAGTGCTGGTGTTTAGTATACAGTATTTATATTTTATGAATGTTAACAAGCAAGAAGCCCTGAACAACTGAGCAGTTACAAGCTGAAAAGGCTTTGTGAGATATTTTCTCTAAGGGCTCATTAATGTGGTCTTTTAATGGAGTGCTTGCATGTCTGAATCTTTAACTGTAGCTATAAATAGAGTTTATAAGCACTTGACAGTGTGTGGCAAAGCTGTGTTAGCAATGTTTGCCCTGCTTTTTTGCAAGTTCCATCTGCAAAAGTTATTTAAGAGGTGGAATATAAACGTTTCTGAAAACATAGAGTTGTATACATCCTAATAATGCTGCACACCCTATTCCCACTGGGTCTAATGCACATTCCCTCATTTAATAGAGCATCACAGCATCTCAACAAAACATCTAATATTCACATGCTATTGAAGGGAAAATTGGAGCATAAAGAGGCCAAGCTACAACCCAAATGCCCTGCAGCAAGTTAGCAGGGGCAGGAAGCAGTGAGCTCCAATTACCTGCCCTAATGGTTAAACCCTGAGAGACAAGTCCTGCCACCGGTGCTGAAGTAGCATCTCTCCAGGTCTGCAAGCCACCAGCACTGTCTGATGTAGCAAACAGTGGGATTTGCCCTTCCCTAGTGGGTTCCTTTGCCCTGAAATACACCCACACTGTGCTGACCACGTGGCCTTGTCTCCTCCCCTTTTGATCCATTTAGAGTGATGGCACTTTCAGCTCACCAGCCCACCCTATGCAATCTTATATATAGTTTTGTCAGCCCTGGTGAAGAACCAACAGAATTACCTAGCTTAATGCACTGCACAGGAGTGTTGGTTTATGATGAAACAATAAAAGCTGCTGGAGAATCACAGCTTTTAATAAATCACCACATAGTATTATCCATAAAATTGCCATTTCCATGCACTGCAGAGCCTGTAATAGCTCTCCTGTTTTGTCTGGCCACCTGGGGCTGTGCACATGTAACACACCAGCACCATGGACATGCTGCTGTCCCATGCAAAGCAGCAATCACAGGTCAAGCATGACAAATTCAAAGGGCTAGTTTCCAAAATGTCAGTGACTTGAAGCATCCAGCACACCCTAAGGTATACACAAGGCATTAAATAGACTTTTTTAAACAGTTTTGTTTAAATATTTTTAAAACACAGACTTTTAAAATATCTCCCTGTTGAAGTGGGTCCTGGAAGCCTTGACATCCTCAGGAGATAAACAGTGGCACATCCACCTTCATCTATCTTTCCACCATACTTGTCCTATCTATTAGCTCCATTGGCTTACTTTACCAGTGATACACTGGAGACTGAAGTCCAGGTGTGTCAGGAAATGAAACATCACACAGATCATGAGGCCACACTGGGAGAAGCTTTCTTGCCTGGCTTCAGCACCCAGTTGTATGGTACACTTACTTGGACAGAATTACATGTATTCACAGAGCACACAGAGTCCCTTTAATGTAATTATAGGCCATGTGTTATCCTCTCAGGCTGACATCTACTAAGGGTCATTATTTGGATTTTTCACTAGCACTTCTGAATGCTTCCATTTTTGGTTCATCTCCGATGCAGCTGCAATTGAGTTTTCCGCATGCATGCATCCTGAATTTATTTTAAACGTGCTCAGTGCTTAGAAGGTAAGTGAGGATGCTATTAGCTACCAGTCTGCATCTATGAATGATCAATTACCATGTTCTCAGTAGCTTGGTTCAACATGTGAGAGAATATGCTGTGAGAGAAGATGTTAGTTTGTAATGAGACTGTCATGGGCTGCATTGTTTGAGGGAGCCTGTTGTCAAGTGATTGCTTTTGTCTTGAGGAGGAAAAAAGAAAATCAACCAGAATAATTTATAGCTTTAAAATGCTGATATTCTGTGAGCATGTTTTGGATGCTTCAACACCAGTAAACTACTGTAAACCGAAACACAATTAAATATTTAAGCAGTATTCTCTTTACTAGACAAGAATAAGTATCTATTTGTCATGTATCACAATTGCAAGCACTTAGTGTCTTTTCAGCACTGTGGTGTCCCACAGCACATGCTCAGGATCAGTGCCTCCTGGAGAAGCATGTGGGCAGCTCCCAAGTGTTGTTAGAGCACATCTACAGCCACATCCTCCTGGTGCAGCACAGGAGTTTTTCCTCCTCCTCAGTCAGCCATGTCCACCTACTACAGTGATATGTATTTTTCTCTGCTCTTTAGTTAATTTGCACCTTACTCCTTTTACTTCTTCCCCACCACCAATCTTCCCTGCCTCAACCTTCTTCCCCTGCTGCTTCTTTCCTCCCATACATTTGAGATCTTCTAGAACATTTGCTCCTTTTCTCATTAGTTTTTTTTCACCTTCCTCCTCTGACATTGAACACTTCTTCCTATGCTCATGTTGCCTGCAAACCCTAATTTCTGAGGATCTCAGCTTCATTTCTCCTGCTTGTAGAGGGATTGTCCCTGCCCAGAGGGATTTCTGAGCATGTGCTGCTGTGCTAAAAATCACAGAGGGAAGAGGAGGAGACAGGCTGGGACCAGGTGGCCAGATCTAAGGAAGCACTTGCTGAGAGAACAGTTTATTTCTGCTGCCTCTCGGTGGCCTGGCAGGGACACCATTCTTTGAGACATAATTTGTTGAGACATTTTTGCCCAGCTGCAGGTCAGCTTGAATCCATCCCTTGAAACAACAGCTGTGTATTTCTCTTGTGGCACCATGTAGTTTTCCACAGGAGAACTTTCCACCTGGAGCCCAAACAGGCCATTAGATGGGAGAGCAAACCCAACATACAGGGTCTGTGTACAGCACATACTACTGCTTCTCTGGTGTCTGAAATGCTGCTGTAATTATTGACTCAGCCAGTGCAGTAGGTCATCATTGGGCTCAAGGAGAATACGATCAAAATTCAAACAAACATAGGACTGAGCTAAAAAAACCCAACCAAACAAAAAAAAAAAAAAAAAATCCAGCTAGGAAGGCTGATTTTGCTCTCCAGTACACAACTATAAATCAGGGTGAGTGAGGCAGTGGAGAACACAAGAGAGGATGAGAAAGAGAAGAGGACTCTGTCTTTTGACCTCAAGGGGTAGGCTTCATTTTTCTGGAAGAGAAGCCAGACAAAAATCTCAGAAAACAGCCTGGGACTCAGTCTCTGGCTGTAAGGGCAAATATTATGGCACTGTAGGCTGAGCTCTCTTTAGCTTGCCACAGGATGTCCACATCCAAATGGGATCTCTCCCCAGTACATCCCACCCTGCCTCACACTCAGCTCAGTGAGCAAAGTCTGCAAGCAGTCACATTTGGGTGCCTGTATGAGATTTAAAATATTGGGGTTGACCTATTAATCTTGTTAAAGACAGTCTACTCTTCCAGCTGGTACTGGAAGGAAAATGTCTCCATACCTAGGAAATTTTGGCAGAAGCAGTTGTGCCAGTTGGGAAGGTACTGACACAAATTTACTCTTGCAGAAACAGGAGCTGCTGAAGTGGCTCCTAACATTTTCCTGCCTGTGCAATAACATCTTTCTCCTCGCTAAAAGAGGTATCACAAATTCAAGGTCAGTCTTATAGGAGAGTTATTTTCAGCTTGGCTCAACCTTAACTCATCTGTTGGCTTGTTTGGAAATTTTTTCCTTCCCATTTTTACTATTTGTATAGGGTCTTATAGGAGGAAATGAGCAAGACATAAAAACACAGTTTAATTTTTCCCTGTTAAATTCAAGTTTAAAGGCGCTGCCTATTTCAGCCTACAAGCAGCTACTGACAGAAAGTTTGGTCCCATTTCCCCTCCAATTTAATTTCTTTCACAAATTCCACATTTATCTGTGAGTGGTACTTACCTGGGTACCACACACCAACTCTCAGCCACTTCCTGTGGGCAAGGCAGCACAGCCCTCACCCCCTTCCTCTCCTCTCCCTCCCAGGGGTGCAGTCCCTGCCCCACTCCCTCCCCAAATGCCTTTGGGCATCAGCCACTGCTGCTTTCTGTGGTGATGGTATTTTCCTCCCTCTCTCAAGCATGGCATTAAGTGGGCAGCATGTGCTGCAGGCAAGGTGGGTTTTTACAAGCCAGAGGGGAAGGTCCCAAAAAGCAGCCCTTGGCACCACAGGAGGCTGGGCACTGCATGCAGCAGGAAAGCCAGGCAGCTGCAAAGCCTGAAGTGCAAATCCTCTATATGTGCATTTACAGTACTGGATTTATTGCATTTTTATTGGGCATTTACTGAAATAATGAAGAGGTGTAAAGTTCACGATAAAGAAGAAATTTTTGCCATAGAAGTTTCATGATTCTTATTATTGTCTGATGGCAGCAGTTTTGTGTAGGTTCTTAAACAAATAGATAAGAATCACAGATTTTAACCTTAGCCAGTGTTTAAAGAAAGGTGCACACTACTTTTTTTATCAAATCACAACATCATGTAAGAGACAGAGCTCCCCAGCTTCCTGACATTTTCTGTAGAAAGTAATTTAAATAGAAAATTGCAGGTTAAGAGGTAATGAGTAAAAGAGATTAAAATTGCATGAACCAAAGTGACTCAGAGGATACAATTGAAAAGACCCCACAGCTATAACATGGAAATATGGTTGCATGCAAATATGGTCCTTCTAAAGCACTGCTTGGGGGAGAAGAAAAACCATCCTGGAGAAAACCCTCATGCAACCCACTGTACAGCAACAGTATAGATTCAAGGTAAGCTCAGGAGCCAGCTCCTTGCTCATTTTTCTGGGAATAGTCACTCTGACTTTATTAAGGCCAATCTGAAAATGGGCAATATTTAGCAGCAAGTGTGGCTCTGTGCAGCTAGAGCCAGTTCTGTCGGTGCTGAACTGAAACCAGAGCAGTCACACGGCCCTGCTTCCCCATTTCACTCTCATTGAGACTGAGGCAAGGAGGGGCTCTGGCACCAGAATGGCATCAGCAGTTAGAGCAAGTGGCTGGTTTCACCCTCTGCTCCAGCACACATTTTCTGTGTGACTGCAGTTTTCTCAGCTAAAAGCAGAAATAGCAGCACTTTCGACTTCACAGCAGCATTTTGGGTCTCAGCTGGCTGACCGTGGGGAGCCACCAACCCCCAGGAAGATGGCTTGTGGTGCCTGCCCTGCCCACCAGAATGCTCCACCATCCACTGAGGAGTAGCAGAGAGAGCTCAGCCCTTTGCTGAGCATTAGAAGTGAGCAGTCACAGCCCTTTCCTGGTCTCCCTATGTTTGCAGCACATGCACCATTCCTGCTCCTGCCTGGAGCACCTCCATGGAGGCAGAGCTTTGAGGTCATCTCCCATCCTTGGCTCCTAAGCACAGGTCCAAGGTGAGACCAGCACACTGCTTGTTTCACCCTACTCTCAGCCAAGTTTGAAGACATTTCTGCACCTCAGGGGCAGCATCTGACCTTCAAGGTTTATTGTGGAACGTTTATGAGGGAAGAGAACCTTCCCCCAGCCTCCAGGATGGCAGGTGCATGTGTCTGCATGGACCACGCAGCCCAGGAGGGTCAGTGCCATGGTTTCACAGGAGGGAGAGGGCAACTACTGCCACAAAATGTCTCAGGCAAAGCAAATGAAACTGCTTTATACATTAAAAAGGAAAAAAAAAAATTAAATCTTCATGAGAAACTTGAAACTGAAATTGGAAATTAAAAACTACTGTTTGTACAACTGCCTTCTATTGATTAAATTACAGAAAACAGCCCTGAGTGAGGGCTGTGAAGAAACCAATCACACACTCAGCAGACCATCCATCTCCATTCCCCAAACACAATTATAGCAATATGGGAGACATGAAAATACAATGCAATCCTACACAATAGTAATAAAGAGCTGAAAATATTCATGCTGTTGAGCAAAGGCAATGCAACCATCTTCTCGAGGAGCCAAAAAATGCTCAATGCATAAAAGGTTTTAAAAAACCCTACTGAAAACAGAGGAATATTGTTTTTCTTTCTTTGAAAATAAAAAACCCCACCCTTATAACATGTATGAAAAAACACTTCACAGTTTGCAACTGCTCATTTTTCCTACTTCATGTGGTACTTAGGCTGTCTTATAATTAAAAGCTACTATAACACAGACCACAAAAATCAATTCTGCACTATGTCAGTAGCAAAATTATTGATAGAAAACAGTCTTATCAAGTTAATTTAGGCCCTTCTATTTTCACTGCTGGATTTAAGTAAGATGATCCATCTGTTAAAGGCACAGCACTGTAACACAGATTTTTTTAATATATGTGTATACATACATATATGTAGAATTTAAAAGCAAATGGTCAGAATTCACTAACTTAAATTTCTTTTCTGTAATGAGGACTTTTTTTCTTTCTACTGATACAGAAGAAAAACCTTATTAACAAGGCCTCAGTGGTAGTTACACTGCTGCCACTACTCTGTGAGAGATGTACACTATTTTTTTTCCCAAGAAGGGTTTAACTGCTTTGTAGATCCATAACAATATTTCACAGAGAAAGCTTTATTCAACTGGAGCTCTTAAACCTCCTTTGTGAAATGTTGTGGTATTTTGTGAGATACGTGGCCTTTGCTATGCACGTGACACTGGTAGGTTTCTAGGCATGCAAGTTCAAGAGCTTTATTTTCCAGATAGTTCTTTCCATCAATTAAGCTCATTGGCAAGACTGCATGCACTTCAGAAAGGCAGGGAAGGAAAAATAACCACTAACTCTTTCTTCTGCAGAAGCAGCTGGATTTGCTGCTGCTGTCTGCACAGAGCAGCTCAGATGCTGGCTTTGGCTGCCTGCAGGTTCACAGCCCTGGAATGTTTCTGGTGGGCTTCTCCTCCTTCATTAGGAACATTCTTGTGATGCAGGGGATTCCTAGCAAAACTATCATCACCCTCACAATGCGAGTCATTCCCCAGTCTTTGAATACAGGCAGCTGCCAAGCTTCAGAAAACATAGCTGTGTCTCTACAGAATTCTTCACAGAGGGTTTTTTTTTTCCCCCTTAATGTTGCATTTTAACGTGCTTATAACACCCAGCCCCTATGGGGGAGTGAACAAAAGGCCTTTTAAAGGCAATCTTTCAGAATGCTGCAATTGTGCCCTTAATTGCATCTAAGTACACGTGGGCTCAGCTCTATGCAGACATAGTTTTAGCTGTAGGTTGATTTGAAGCAAGCCACACATTCTATACTAAAGCAATGCATGAAAGCACACACAAGAGAAGAAAGCTTTAATTTAGTCACACTACTACTGTAAATAATGCATAGCAAGCAATAATCAGATGCAAGAAGTTTAGAGCAGATGTTCCCTTTACTTTGATTCTTGAGGCAGTGCAGTAGCAATTTCTTCCTTTGTATGAGACAAAGATGATTCAGTGTTAGGAAAAAAGGTGCCAGGCATGAAATTATTCCAGTTAGAAGCTGAGGAATAATTTGCACTGTGAAATGTGGGGCTGAAGGAGGTCTTCCAGGTATTTCCCCTCCCTGTACTAAGAGCATTTTGAAAGAGACCTGAGGTTTATCTTCGGGCTTACAGTAGTGGTTTAAGGTACTATTTCTGCTAGATTCTATTCTTCTTCCATGACCCCACCCCTCACCCGTGGAAGAATTTAGTTGCTTTCCAAAGAGGTGGGGAATTGCAGACCACCCACCTCAGAGTCTCTTGCCCAGCACATTCTGGGGAAGAGGCTTGTTCCAGCCTGGGAAAACTCCAGCAATGGCCCATGCAGAAAAAGGGAAAAGAGGCTCAGCAGGTTGTGCCACTGGCTAGGAGGAGCAAGGCTCAGCTCCATGATGCCTGGTGATACCCTAGCTTTGGTTACAACATCCCATCCAGCCAGGCAGGCTGTTGCCATGAGTACACTGGGGCAGAGATGGAACTGCCTGGAGGAGAAGACTGCTGTCAAACGAGTGCTGCTCTCCCAGCAGCATCAGCAGCTCCAGGCAGCCCTTGGAAGTCACACAGGACCTGAGGGGAGAAGCCTCAGACTGCCTTCTGTTTCAGCAGTGTGGCACCTGCCTGGCCCTCCTCAGGAACAGAGCCTAGGAAAGCTCTGCCAAAGAAAATCCAGAAAATTCCCAGGCACAGATTGTAGCTGGGGAGCAAATGGTGGCCCAGAGAGGCAGGGGATAGTGATGTGCAGCTGCAGGAGCCCCAAAAGTTCACAAATGCATCCTCTAAGTGCTCACAATGAGAGCAAATTGTGGGAAGCCAAGAGCTTCCCACCATTTGCTCACATTCCTGTCACCCACCTGCAGCAGAGCTAATGTTTCCCACCCCAGAGTTGCTCCCTGGGCAGTAGCTGAGGCAAAGCATCTCTGCAATAAGGTCTCCTCCATAATGCTGCAATGTATTGGGAAAAAGAGATGCAAGTTCCCCAAAACTCACATTTTCCAAAACAAACTGTCAAGGAAAAGCCTTTGCCGGAATAGCTGCTCACTGCTGATCTCTTCTCATCAGCTTCCCCCCTGCCCACACAGATCCCTCAGCATCTCTTCCAGCTCAGCACAGCACCACAGGGACCCAGGAGAAGCGGGAAGCAGAAACACATGAAAATGAAGTAATGAGACTAATGCACAAGATGGAGATGGCCAGATGCAGGGATATCATTCCCTGCTTCTGAAGTGAGAGGTAGGCAAGCCAAGCTGCTTTTTGGTAATTGCTCCCTAGGGAAAGGCTTAGGAACTACACCCAGAAAACAGAAATTGAAATTTGATACAAAACTGGATGGACCACACATTTAAAGCCAGGCCCCCTGATTAACACAAAAATGTGCAACATGAGGTAGATGCTTGATGTCAGATATTAATTTTTCCTGTCTATACCCAGTGGGCTTCATCATCCAACACTGCTATACAGGTTGTTGACAGGCTATGCTTGTGATGTGGAGACCTCCCCGAGATTTCTTTTAATCTTTTGTGTTTTGAGGAGTTTGTGCACAGGTTTTCTTTGATCACTGTGCTCATATCAGAGAGCAATGTGATTTCATGCAAGATGAGAATGACTCTGAGGCAGTCACAGAACTGCAGTGGCTGCAACACTTATTGCAGAGGGCATGCTACCAAAAGCATCCATCCCTTTACCTGCAGACACACGAAACATGGCAGGCTAAATGAATTTCTACCAAGTTGTGCAGCACATGGCTACAAAAGCAGAAGTGGCACATGACACAAGCAACATGTTCCCACTGCTGCAGAGCAAGCTGCAACAGCAGGCCGGCATGTAGTTGATCCCATTCTGCCCTCCAACAACTTTAACCTCTGATTTTTTTTTTCCCCAAGAGCATTGTGCTGATGCAGATGAAGAGAGGAAGTTTGGGTTGCTGAGACCATTTGACAAGCCAAGGGTGTGTCATACCAGACCCAACACTGTGGTGCTTTTTTAGGTACTCCCTTTCTTCCTATTACTTCAATGCATCAATCCACCTTACCAAGGCAGAGTAAGAAGGCTAGGATTTAACTTTTCAGTATCTGGAAAGCACTAGGATTAGTTCCCATTTCATCCCCTCTCACCCCACGCCCCCATCAGCCAGGGTCACCAGACCATAGCAAATGCAGAGGGCTCCTGTGCAGGGGTACCCACAGCAGCAGAGAGGGCATGGTCCCAAAAATGCCCCTGGCAACTGCCTTGCCTACATGGCTGTGCCCTCAGCTTTCTCTTCCATGAAGGTGCCCATTCTCCTGTAGTGTAAGGGTTTTGCTCTATGTGAGGGGCTCTGTCAGTAAAAAAGAAAAAAAAATCTGAACAGCCTCTCCTTTCCCCTTAAGGAAGAGGACTCAGGGCACATTCCTGGTTGGAAAGTGCCACAGCAGGGAGGCCAAGAGAGGGGAGCAGTGTCACCCACTTCTGGGCACACTGACCCTGCCCTGCTGCACACACAGCCCACACCAAGAGCACTGGGGGTGGTGAGCCGGGGTTAGAGAGAGCTGCTTAACTCACTCCTGAGTGATATTAGTAAAAAATTAAATATTTCTTGATTTGCGGCATCACAAATGGGACATAAAGCACAAAGCTGACCCCCTGCTCTGCAAGAAATATACCATTTCCTTTGCTGTCTCTGCTCAAGCAGACTTCCATCAACCTCACCAGAAGCCACCAGGCACTGTCCAGGGAGGGGAGAGCTCTCAGCAAGGAGCCCCACAGACATACCCAGGCTGGATTTGCTAGGCAAGAACAAGAACAGCTAAGATATGCCCCACCACACACACTCCCCTTCCCTCCCCTCACATGCCGGAAGGATTATGGGGCCAGGGCAGGGAACTTCTTGTCCTGCCAGGGCATAAACCTTCCTCTCCCGGTCTCCAGGAGGCACAAAGCAGCTCTGAGAGGTTGCAAGCAGACAGGCTTTATATGGAGTTCCCACAAACATCACTGCTTTTATTTAAGGCAGAAAACACAGGATGTTACAGATGAGTGGAAAAATGTGATGTGCCCCACTGCCTGCAGAGCCCCTCAGACTGGAGAATGCTCTTCTGGAAGTCAGAGGGTCTCCAGACAGGATTAGGAAAGCACATAGTGTCTGCCCTAACGTTTTATTTTTGCCCTGCTTGGCTGCAGCTACACCTCCTGCACCCCATGCACAAACACCCTCCCAGCTAGGGTCCCATACCTTCCCTCCCACTTACAACTTCCCACAGCCCTTTTGTATTTGACTCCTGGGAGGCTCTTTTCAAACTTTTTTGGCAGCTCCATCTCTTTGAAACACTGGAAAGCTACCAGTGAGAATCCTGGCTCTGGTTCCCTGCCACCAGTGCTGGCAGAGTCTTGCTCCATCCTCTGCCAGGCTCTGCCCCTCTGCAGCAGCCCATGGGCAGCCCCAGCCACCCCTGCCCCCCTTCATGTGGGCAGCTCAGAGTGTTCAGTGGGTCCCCAGCTTGCACAGGGACTGCTCTGCAGCACCTGCCAGCATTCACAAACTGCCAGAGTTCCCTGAACTCTGACACCTGTTACAGGGCTCCCTGACACAGCTTGGGGAGGGATCATCAAAAATATTTTATTTTATGCTTGTTTTCATGATCGTGCATGACAAAGACAGCCAAAGGTACATTTTTTCCCCCTCCCCATGTTACCACATGCTTTTTCTCCTTCAAGCTAAATTGTTGCCAGCCAGCCCAATATAATTATTAAGATAAACTGGAGATATTTCAAACAGGTAGTTTCAGAAGACCAGCACTTAGAACTTAACTTTCCACACACTAATTCATTAATGCTCCTTACCTTATCATTACTGGAGAGCTAGAAAGCAGCAGAAGACTCCAGAGTAAAGCACAAACCACATCACTTCTGTAAAGCTAAACCAACCTTAATGCTTCTGCATTTAATTCATACCCCTTGAAACACCTGACCAGAGTACCTTTTAATTGATTACAATTAATTGTTGATTGGCTTACCCCTAGCATCAGTGACCACAATTACATGATCTGGTCAAAAGAGAGGCAGTTACTATTTTTTAACCATAATTCTGTTTTATTTCATCATAGTAGGATAGCTAAGCAGTGTATTGAATAACATAGTATTACTTGTATGCTTAATCACAGAATTAAGCATCTGAGTCCTTGATCTTGTGCTTTATAAAGTGCTCTGAGCTGTGCTGTAATTGCCTATAAATATGCTGCTGATCACGCTTAAAGGGCCATTGTCAAGGTTGGAAGGACTACAGTTTGACTTAGTAAAATGACATCTTAAAGTAGTTTTATTCTCAGTGTTTCTAAATTACCAACCTGTGGGTTTTATCATGTTTTTTTTTATCAGTCCAGCTCCTGGAAATAAGGTTATGGGAGAATGTTCACTTTTAAATCAATGGACCAGGCATAGGAATAGTATTGATGGAGGCTAATGTTCTCATCCTGAACATGCAAATAAAAGCACTTTTCTATAAAACTTATTTATCCTAATGTGAATATGCATGACCTCTATTGCCCTTATGGTTTGCCATAAGGTCACTCCTTGTTGAACCTATGTCTTGTGAAAGAAATTTTCAAGAAAGAGCACAAGGCTGAGGGCATCAGGCCCGGGCAAGTCTGCAGCTTCACAAAGTACCCATTTTCCATGGTGTCTCTTTGTCAGTCAGCAGTCTTGTCCTAGTTGAGCTGAAGGGGAGGGGATGCAAAAAGAGGGGGCTGGGGAAACAGAATTACAAAGGCTGGTGAGGAGCCTGAAACTTCTCATCCTTGGCAGAGTTGTTGGGAATGCAGAGGGGTGATGGGATGGGGAAAACCCAGGGCTGAGAGCCCTTTCCTGCACAGTCCCTTCTGCAAGTGGCTCTGTGGCTGGAGCCCAGCGTCAGGGGAACTGAAGCCAACTATTGAGGAGTTTTTTGATCTCAGGCAAAGAGCAGTACTGGACTTTCTCTTAAGGAAAGAATACAAATAGCTGAGGAGTGAAAGGTGGCCTGGGAATTCTCCCTTTATGAAGGGCTTGGTTTGTTTCCGAGCTGAATAACTCAGCTCCCTCTGAGCTGCAGCTTTCCAGCACAGTCTGTACTCATGGGAAACCTGCAATGCCACAGTTACCAAATCCATAGATGTCAGTAAATGAAAAACTATGGCTCATTGGTGCCAGGGACAATGCAAGGCAAATGGGGAGAAGCTGTAAGTGAAGGCTGTGTGGATACTGCCAGAGCGGCTGGGTAAAAAGGCATTTTTGGAAGAGGAGATGTGGCCTGTGCCCCCCTGCATTATCCAGCTAGCCTCTGTGCTGCAAGGTTTGAAGACAAAGGTCCTGAGTTTCCAGAGGCATGGGCCTATAGCCAGGCTTCACCTCCCTTTCTGCCTGGAAGGTGAAAGATTTGTCAATACCCTAGACACAAGGCAGAGTTTTGAATGTACTTACCATCACAGGTGCATGTTGGACACAGGACAGACCCTGTCTCAACTCTAGGGACTTGAGGGCAGCCCTGCAAAAACTGTGTATAGCAAAACTCAGGAAGAACAAAATAAATAAAAAAAAACCAAACAAAAAACCAAAAAAACCCCCCCCCAAAAAAAAAACAAAAAAACCACCAAAAACAAAAACAAAACCAAAAAAATCAGAAAAAAAATGCCTCTGGGGCCTGGGAAAAAGTCAAACCTCCAGCAGCCATACCTATTCCAGCCCTGATGAGTGCACATGGCTGGTGGAATCACTTGAAGGTGCAGCTCCTCAAATGGGAAGAGCAAAAAAAAACCCCAAAACTTTTTTTTTTCTTTTTTTTTCTTTTCATTCACAGGAAAGATAAGAAAGTCAAAGAAAATCCTCAGGCTGAAGATGGGGGGGCGCGGGGGGAGCAAGGAGAGGAGCTAGTCAAAACATCAACCCATAACACCACAGAACAGAAAAAGGAAAGTTCTAATGTCAATCTAATGACAGATATGGCTCAAAGTTTCAGCAGGTGGGAAGGTGATTCCTACACTTCCAGCAGGGGTTCAAGAGAGCAGGCAGCATAGGGGCTGTGTCTCTCACCTGGGC
The DNA here is from genome assembly GCF_903797595.1 of Erithacus rubecula. Lineage (NCBI taxonomy): Eukaryota > Metazoa > Chordata > Aves > Passeriformes > Muscicapidae > Erithacus > Erithacus rubecula. The sequence goes on from NC_136685.1 coordinate 73,310,710, forward strand.
AAGCCTTGTAAAGAATGGATATGGATATGGATATGGATATGGATATGGATATGGATATGGATATGGATATGGATATGGATATGCCCTTGGAAAAAGTCTTATGTGTCTAACATCAAGAAGTGCATTTCAGGCTCTTAACAATTTCAGTAAAATACTTGAAAGTGCAACTTGCATACATTTGAAGAGATCAAAGTCATCTTAAGTTCTTTTTAAAATCTTGTGTTTTTAGGCAAAGTTTACATCTCTGGTTTGTTTTGAGCTGACTCAATAATTTTAAATGCTTGTCCTTGAGAATTTTAAGATTGGTTTTATTTTTTTTCTCATGTTTGTAGGTTTATTCCACAGAAATGCTTAAAAAGCAATAAAGTTGATCTCAATAGCTTTTCTTAAATCCATGATTATATCAGTTCTGTGTTAGGGGTATGCAGGGAGAAACTAACTGAGTAGGAAATTGTAAGGTATTCCTACAACAATAGTTACATTGTTTGCACACATACACACCATGATAACAGAGAAGCAATAGCAACCTTGCAGTTACAAAAATACCAAGTGCCCTTTAAAAATGTACATGCACATCCTGTGTTTACCCAGATTAACAATGTCACTAGAGAGTGATACTTTATGTATGTTGCATCTTCCATTTGATTTATTCAAGTTTTTTTCTGGGCTTCTTTTCTTTGAAACTGTGCTTGTGCCTTATGCTCACCAAGAGGAACTCAAGTTCCATGAGTAAACACCTGGAAGCTGAGAACAGAAGTGTGTAAGAAACCTGGATTAATTTAATGACAGTGCTTTATAATGGAAAATATAAATTTTCCTGCTGCAATTGGTATATACATTCAACAGTTTTATTGTATGTCAGTGCACATTATTCGGCACAGCTGCTAGAGAGGCACTGCTGAACTGGTGTTTCTCTTCCATGACAAACACCTATTAAGCAGTCAGCATAAACTCTTCTTGTTACAGCCTCTGACATCACCCTCAGGGCAAGCGGACACAGAACAGCGATTGCTGAATCGCGTATGAAAATTATAGTTTTATTGTCTACACAAGTGAAGGTTTAACTCAGATTCCTGTTTGAGTCAGCTCTGTTATAAAGGAGTGATTCTTTCAGGGAACAAACAAGCACAGTACACCATTGTAATCAAAGGAACAGACACTATTTATGTATTGGAAAGCCTTGCTCACAATAGTGCTAACACTCCAATGCCCCAGAAGCCACTATTTTAGCAGCTGTAGAGAAGATAAAGCATGACTAACAAGATGCCATACAGAGTCAGATACAGTTTTTTTAGAGCACAGATGGAATCATCTCATTTAATATAATTCAGTTTACATGCACGACTCATAAGTGGGGATCATGTAGTTAATGTTTATATAAGCATTTTTTCCACCGTAGCGTTCAAAGAGTTGCAGTGTCTCTTGAATGAGAACTCCAATATTTTCACGCTTCTGCTGGCTGTATTCTATCCCATCACCTAAATTAACTGGTTAAGAAAGAAAAAAAAAAAAAAAAAGAAAAAAAGAAAATAATTATATTGAATTTCGTCTTACACTTTAAAATAACTACATAGGAAATTGCAATTGCTGGTCAGTTACTGTGCCTCTATTAGAAACTTTGTCCTGTGACATGAAACAGAGCTGAATGTGAAAACAGGATAGCTTTGGTATCTCTTTAAGGCTTTGTTCAGGCTCCAGCTTCATATGCTTTCAAAATTTATGCATGCATTACTTCAGTATCTAGGCAAAAATCCTAATGAAAATGAACAAGTTCTGTTATAAGATGAATATGGATTCTCTCTTTCACAGTTCACCTCTAAAACCATTACTTCTTTATCTGTTGCATTACTTATTTAAGACAAAATACTACTGCCAGATGCATAAGCACTTTTCTTAAAAAAAAACTTAATCTAGACTTGTTATGGTTTGAAATCATAAATAGGTATTAGTTTGGGATTGCTCCACATTAGTCATCATATTAACACACTTATGTGGGTTCTGATAGAGGAAACCTGGCTAAAATGGAATTTTGGAGTATAACATGATGCTCGTTCAATTTCAGCTTCCTAAAAAATGTGTAAAATTAAATCAATGTCAAAAGGACAAATTATTGCAGCCCCCAGATACAGTAATATTAACTGCTGCTTTCTCTAACTTGGACTAGCAAGGGTGTCACATGCTCATACACACAGACCATAATTCTTTAAAAATCAGTATGAACAACTGTGACAGCAAAATAAGAGCAATAAGAAATAACTTCACCCACAAAGTTGCTGAGAGATTTAAAGGAGGAAAATATTTCTCCTTTGGTTTGAAAACAATATTTTGAAAAGTATAAAAGTATCTGAATATATATTCCAAAACATGTATAAAAAGTCATTTGGAAGGAGCAAAATGTACTCAGACCAGGTTTGGTGCATGGGGAGCTGTCACACTGCTGTAGGGTAGTTCACATGCAAGCAGCCAGTGACTCTGGGCAGGGGTGACAATGTGCCCATGTTAACATCTCAAACAATCAGTGGCATTCTGACTCAGCCAGAGAAAGACCCTTTGTCAAGACAATGGAACTTCTCCGGCAGAGCTGGCCTTTCACATTTGAAACAGGGCAAACACAAAGGCAAGGGCAGATTTTGCCCCCACCGTTTCTTCCAGATCCCCAGGCTGATGCCATGTAGATGTACAACTGCACCAGTCCTCACATCCCTTCCTAGATCTAAGCCCAGAAATCTGGATTTAAAGCTTGTGGCTTTATTACCAGCAAAAACATAAGAACCATGATCATGAAGAAACAGCTGGTGAACCTGGGTACAAATCATCTTTTTGAAGAATTTTTCTGTAAAATTTTTCTGACTGCTTACACATATTGCACTTTACATTTTATGAAACAGTTATAAAAATACATAAGTGACATACAAAGACTGTGCTTCTTGAGTAGGAAGGAGGTAAATTTTTTAAATGATGATTACTTTTAAGCACACAAATATTTTCCAGTACATTAACGATTAATCTCACTGACTTGAAAAGCCAGGATTGTGACATCAAAATTTATTACAATGAATTTACTGTAATGTTACAAATAACAGATTATAAAAGTGCATAGGAAACACAAAGAACTACTAGAAAAAGGATTGGCTTATACAAAAAAATGCAAGAAGAAAAACAAATCACAATTGGGTGCAATTTAGAGTAAATAGGGCTTGCTCTTGCAGAAGGCAACTGAGATAACTGTGCCCTATCACCTGTCTCGCATGTGCACTGCAAGCCCTCTCCAGAACACCTGGAGGTATTTCTGATTTCACCAGTTTGAGCAAAGGAAACCCTGAACCTTGACCTAAGTCTTGGCAAATACGTAAAGGAATTACTGACTTTCCAACCATATGTCTATTATCTGTAATTTTAAGCCTACACACATGCTCTGCTAATGAGCTTACACAGCTTTCATCATTCTTTCAAAGAAGTAGTAAAAAAAAAAAAAAAAAGAATCAGAGTTCTGGAAGTAATGGTGATACATTTCTAAGGAAGTCTGGGGGAGGCCAATGAGAAGCCGTGATAATGCTGGTAGCAGAGGTATTTTTCAGAATTGCATGTTACACTCGTTATTACAGAACATAATCTGTACAAAAGAATTATGTCTTAGATGCTTGATTAAAAGGTACCTAAGAGCATGAGGAGAGTCTGCAAGGGAAGACTGAATGTGTGATGTGCAGACCCGTCATTGCAATTTTTTTTTTTCCTACAGACCATCTGTGTATATGAAGGTTTGTATCCTCAAGACAGCCATAATTCACACCAGTGTCATGACACAAACTACAACCAACAATGCTGGAAAGGTTGTGTCAGCATCAATGTCACCTGGTAAGTACTAAAATAGCTATCTTATGTAGTTACAGGAATTAGCAAAGCTTTCATTCAAAAAAGATAATCATTAACCTAAGAGGAGAACATCCATGAATGGATGAGTCAGAATGATCTGCCCAATGCACCTAAGGGTAAATATCTACTCATAATAATAATGATGATTAGTCGGAAAAAATTTGCCATAGAAATATAGTGGTCTCAGCATGCCCTTCTCTGGTTTGACTTTATTTCCCAATTAGTTTGCCTGAGAAGCCAGCTTTGTCAGCCACAAAAATGTTGCATATGTAAAGTGTGAACGTGGAACTGATTCAAACTCCTTATGAAGTTGTCCTTTGTGAGGAAGAATAAATCAACATGAAAATGCTAGGAAGCACATTTGTCATATCTTTGCCTCAAAGTGAAATGTCTGGCAAATTCAGCATGCACCAAGAACTCATTTCAGAACAAATGGTGTTGCTATGTTTAGAAGAAATGCATTGAAGGACTACTGACAGATCTAGAAGATTACAACCAGGATCCCTTATCCCAGCCCTTCCAGAGAAAAAAGTTAGTTCCCCATGTCCCAGACCATGCACCAAAGGTTTTATGGTGCTGAAAGTGAAGTGAAAGTCTTTGCACCTGTCGAGACCTGTGTTAGCTGATGAAATCAGCCAGCACACCAAGGCCAGGAGTGGCACTCCCTGCCTGCCAATGCCAGCTGCTGTAGCCAAGGAAACCCTGCTCAGGCCCTCAGGGACTGAACTCAGCCTTTGGCAGCCAACAGAGGAGGACTTGAATTTTGCTATAAAAGGTGGTTTGTATTTGAGTCTAGACATGCTTCTATTCACGATCTGGAATAGTAAAGAAATTCTGGTGTTAATTGTATTCCATGTCATCTCCTTTTAAAATTTCACTAGAATAAAGCAATAAATATAAAATATTATTGCTTTAATATAGGACAAGCAAGTTTCTCTCTATGCATTAAAAGCCTGATATGGCACTTTTGACATCCTGTAGTGGACAAGAAAGGTAAACCAACCCTTAAAGCTCACTCACATCTATTCTTAACTCTAGACATTTGTTAGCACCCAGAAGTCCAAGACATTTAGTTTATTAGTCTTTACTTCAAGGCAGGCCAGATCTCAAAAAGAGGCATTTATAATCCCCTAAATATGTTGCTTGCAAGTATTTCACAGATACCAGAGCTTGCTCCTGGTAGGGGATTATTCAAAAGGTTCTGCTTTACACAAGTTAAAGTCAGGGTTTTCATACACCTGTTGTTGCAGGGATGTCATAGATCTCGGGATATTAGATTTTCCACAAATGTTAAATAACTGAGGAATGCTAAGTGTTGGAATAACACTTAAAAGAAATTTCTGAAGTTACTGTGAAGACAGCCCCAAGTCAACAGTTTAGACAACATTTTAAACCAAATTTTAAATCAAATGTAATTCCTTTATTCTTTACTGATGAAAGTGTTTCTTTACTGATTTAGGTGCATATAGTCACACTTGTGTATTTCAGCTTATCTTGGAACAATTTTATTTATTTTTTTTTTTGGCACACAGATTAATAAAACTGCTTGGAAAGATATGCATCATGCCTTTTGAGTCTTGAAAAATAAAGGTACTAAAAGGAAAAGTGACTTCTAAGTCATGGAAGATATCAGATATCAGTCACAAACCATGATTCTCAACTTCTATTGTTGACAATGAAAGCACTATTTATGGTAAAATATAACTATGGTAAAAATCCATTTTAAGTGGCTCAGTTCACCCTACTTAAACCAACATGTATTTTCAGCAATTACAGGAAGGCAACATGCTAACCTGAATGTTACTTCGAAACAAAAAATCCCAGCTGCAATGCAATTGAGCCTGTCACATAACAAAATGTAGTTAAGCAGTACAAACTAGCATTAAAATATTTTGAGGAAAATGTCAGGGCTTTCTTTTTTTCTAGGAGTCATCACCAACACCAAGAAATAAATGGAAGCTGATTTCAGCTACAGATTGACATGCATCCATGTCAGGGTTCACATCATGTAAATTCACTGCTCAGGTACTGTTCAGAGCTTAATTAAGCTTTCAAAGTCTTCTTGTTAGGATAAATTTAATTGTCATAGAATGTGTTGGCTTCCTGACTGGAGTGGAAAATGAAAGCCCCGATGAGTCAGTGTGGGGAGAGAGAGGAAGGTTCCTTTGCACCACTCCTATCACTGTGACTCAGAACTGTGCTTTGAAATTGTCAGCTCCAGGAAGGATGAGGTAGTTGAGTCTCCCTGTTCATTTAATTGAAAGTCTGTGAAAAGTCACAGGGTAAGAGTATAAACCCCTCCTGTCTGCTAAGAAACTGTGGGACATTTCCAGTTCATTTCACTAAGGGCGAGGAAGAGACACCAGGAGGTTATAACTTCTGGTGGTTATTAACCCACACAGAAAAACCCATCTTCCCTTTGTGAATCTTCAGAGCAATGCAAACACCAGTTTTAAAAGTTCTTTAGGATAAGTCTAGATTATGTACACACAAAGTGCAAACTGGCCTCAAGTAGGCTGGTCCCAAAGCTAGAGTGTTGGAAAGAAGAGCTTGTAGAGTAAATTATGTTATTATGGAGTCATCTGGTCCAAATGCTCTGCTCTAAGTCAGCTCCATTTCCAAAGTTAGATCAGGTTGCTCAGGGTGGAATATCTACAGTTGCTCAGCACAGAGTAATCCCAGAATGGGAAAAGGTGCAGAGATCCCCTTGGGGTGGCAGAGATTTTCACCAGCCATTTCGAATGTGATGGAGGAGAGTGCTACTCCTTAAATATGAACATGTTTCATTAAAGACTTGCTGGTGTTACAAATGTCATAGGGAGAATTATTGTGTTTTGATACCAAATAAATCTAAACTTTTGGTGTAGTAACACATTAGCACATATATAACACTGCTTTTGGAAGCTGAATCTTATGTCAAGGAAAGAGGCACAAATTTGGCTGAAAAAATTAATAAAATTCCATTAACACTCTGATTTGAAACCATGAAACAATTTTATAATTGTAACAATAACAATTTACAATTACAATAATAATTTTAAAAACTCAAATTAACATATATTTCAAAGCACTTAAAAACTATAAGGCTGAATGCAGTAATATAAACTAAGAAGGCCAAATCTTTGAATAAGCACAGACCTGTTTTTTGACACTATCAACACTTGAGTTCCTTGTCTCTTGCTTTACTTGGCTCTTCCTTCTATTTTTCATCACTACTGCTAAGTCTTTATCACTTTACAATGCTACAGTACTGCAGAGATGGCAGAAGAATATTTCAATCCAAGAAAGCATGTATGCTTGGAATTTAAAAAGAATACTAATAAAGAGACATTTCAGCTCATCATGTCTTAGAAAAGATTTTCTTAATTCTCATTGAAAGCATTTTGCTTTAGCATAAAGTATAGATTCTTCCTATATTATCTTCCATATGCAGCCAGTTTTAGTTATATCTCAAATAAGCATTTACAGTAAAATGAAAATGCTGTTACTATAAATGCCATTCAGAAAGTCAACAAGTCAGCAAGTAGAGGAAGTGCTCTGATTGGACAGAAGACATGGAAATGATGTTTTACTAATGATGTAAGCTTACTAGAGATAGTTGCAACTACTTGCAAATTTATGTAGTAAAAAAGAAACAAACCAAAAAAACCAACAAAAACCCAAAACAAACAAACCAAAAACCCAACTGAAAATGAGCCAAAATAGCAGTTGTTATCACAGTTTTTCCATTTCCAGGAAATGTTATCAATATCAGTTGCAATCCTTTCTAAGCCCAAGTTTTGGGAGTTTTCAGCTGTTTGTTTGAAGAAGTACAAGAGTGAAAAAGAAATCCCAGGTTTTGTAACAACATTTATTAGCCAATATTTCAATGTGGTAAAAAAGAAGAGTGTATTTTTTCCTTTATAAGTACTTAAACTTTTCCCACTAATTTAGACTTTGAAGTTTGCCTATGTTAGTGCTACAGATCAATATCAAACAAAATAGAGTTAAAGAATCTTAGATAAATAGTATGCTCAGCAGAGGAATGGAATTTGGAGGCTGACATCTCATTGGCCTTGGGACAACCTTGACTATTGCAAAACAATATATTAGTCACAAATCATGCTTAACATGCAACAACAGTTGGACCAGTTATGTGAATCTGATGTTCTGCCAGTTGTTTTAGATGCATATAAGCTAGTAGAAAGTAAATAATATTTTTTTAGTTGGAAAAAATGTTTGTGTGTGCAAAATTTGCATAGCTTTGCTGGACTGATGTGAAATATGTTTGTTCATCCCATTAATTTCTCATCCAAATATAGCAAAATTAATGCAAAAGGAATTAAAACCATGAAAAAAAAATCTTTGCATGTGTGTGGAATAAACATAATTTATTTTTTAATATAATTCAAAGTGACAAACCTGAAAGTGCTCAAGTGCTTCAAAGATTGCTGATTTCAATACAAAACACAATCCTAAACCAGCTAATTTTTGACATTGAGTTATATATATAATTAAACCCAAGATGCTTAGCAATCATCCTCCTTCCACCAATGGAAGTTTTTTATTAAAGCAACCAAAATGCTTTTAAGGGGGAACCTTATGTTTTTCATCACAAGCAAAAGCTCAGTAATCCATAACTTTGTGTTAATAACTGCAGCTGTGTTTGTACATCTGCCATGTACCAGTGGAATTGGTTGTGCCTAATTTTGCCAGTGAAAACCATTACCATTTAAGAATTCTATTTGGTCTAGCTTGCCCATCAAAAATTGCACAAACTAAATGACTTCAATGACTGCTTTATGTGACAGAAGGGTGAATCCTTTTTTTTGTCAGGGTAAGTTTCACCTCAACAAGAATAAGAACTTTTTTATGTTGAGGGTTGCAGAGCACTGGAACAGGCTGCCAAAGCAGGCTGCCACAGGAGCCCATGGAGTCTCCCTGTCTGGAAACTTTCCAAACCCACCTGGACACATTCCTGGGTCACCTGCTCTGGGTGACCCTGCCTTGGCAGGAGGGGTTGGACTACGTGACCTACTTTCCAACCCTAACTATTCTGTGGTTCTGTGGAATGCAACCATTTTAAAATAGGTCAAAGTATTAAAAATTTCTCATCAAAATTATGGGAGCAGGAGGTTAGATATGCCTACAGGTTGCTGAATATGCCTAAAGCTGCCAGTTTTCTAGTTTCACTGTTCCCTAATTAAGCTAAATAAGCAAGAGTCTGAAGTCAACAGAGGGTGTTTTAGCAGTGATTTGAGAAAGGACAAGTAGATGAAAGCTATGAATGACTCTATGGATTTGCCAAAATTTCTTTCATGGCTTAGGACAAGGACAGAATTTATGCAGTTTAAAGGACAACTAGCACTGAAACTAGAATGTGCTATTTTATCCTCAAGCCAGACATAAAGGAACATCCTGCTTCACAGGTATTAGTACTATAAGGATCAGGATATCTCCTTCTGGTGTGCCTTTATTAATAATAAAATTAATAGCAATTTTTGCTATATATATATATATAAATGAATTGGGTAATCTGATTACTCTTCCTTTGTTTTTCCAGTCGAATTAATGCATATTATCGATTAAAAAAATAGCCTTCCTATGATGTGGGTTTGCTTTCTTTTTATGAAGGACATAAAAATAAATACATATCAAAAGCTAGTTAACAGCTACTCATTTTGCATTAAGAAAAGCATACATTTGAATTCATAACAGCTTTTCAAGCAAACAGAAAAAAACCCCAGTTTTATACAACTAAAATGTATCATAATGTGTAGTCTTTACAGGAATGCAAAACAGATAAAAAGAGAAAGGAAATTGTGTCCCCAAGGTGTGCTGCTTCTGCAGATTCATGGCTTTTGAATTGAGTAAGTTGAAGCCTTTTGAAAACAATGTAGAAACTGCACATTCACTGTAGAAACCACATTCAGACTGGGTTTTGTTTGGTTGGTTTTTGTTTCATTTTGTTTTTGGGGTTTTTTTTGTTTTTGGTTTTTTTTTAACTTTAGGAATCTGAATTATGTGTGAAAAAAGATAAGTGAATAAGAACTATTTCATTAGTGACTCTTTAACTAGAAAACACTCAATCTTCTTCTTGTCTAAATTACACCACTACCAGGTGACAGAAGATATTTAAATGTCAGTAAACTTAGACCACTTACTAAGATTTAGTAGACTCATACTCTTGCAATACATAGCAAAACCTTTTGTTTGGCCACTTATGCAATGTTTATAAGATTACTTTCTTTAGTATCTCATATAAAATCATTATTTACTGTGCCACTAAAGATATCACAGACTCTAGGCTGTGTTTATTAAAATGTACTCCTAATGTTTTCACAAAGGGACCACAGTGTTATTAAAGCACAAGCATTTCAGTGAGGCCTAAATACAACTGTTTATAACAAAGAAGTAATTGCATAAAATAAGTGTGTATAAAAACAATAGAATGGGGAATGATTAGCAGTTTTTTAAAGGTAAAATTAATATCGACATATATTACAATATTTTAAAAGAAAAATATTTTTAATATATCCCATATATTCATTACACTTTATTGCTTTTCTTCATTGTTTTAAGAAAATGGAGATATTTCAGTAGAAATTAGTAATTAAAAGTTAATTTTCCCATTTCAGATAGCCTTTTTTCTGATAAAAATAAAAAGCAAAGGTTCTAGCTATAGAAGCAAGAATGAAGAATACGTTTTTCTGATTTCCAGTGTTCATGACACCATTTTACTGTTGGCATGTATGAATATAAGAAAAAACTGCTACTCTTACTTGAATTGCTTACCCCTGAAGAATTGTAATCATCCAGAAGCATATAATGCTTAAGCCTGTTGAAGAAAAGACTTTTAAACATCTATTCTAAAACTACACATGGGAATAAAAATGGCTTTTCTGTGTGCAAAGAGGATACATGACATGCCGAGCACTGTGAATTGGAACCTGGTTAACAGTGATCATACAGGTGTCATAACAAACTCCAACTGCTAACAATGCAGCACTTCTGGTTCACTTTGTAATACTTCTCTTAATATCCTTCCACTTCATTACAAAAGCAGTGAACCTGAACAGTCATGCTCAAAAAAATGAAAATACCTTTGCTTCTCAGGTGAATTTGTAGTTGCTTGTCCGAAACTGCTGCACATATCATGTATCTATGTGCTGATGGCAGTGAAGTAGTTACATGAGTTCCATCTCCTCTGCAGGTTATGAGTGTTTGCTATCCTGATTTGCTGCCATGCCAGCACTTTGAAGCAGGAGAGCAGAATTTTTATCACTTATCATTGTCCAGCCAATCCTGGCAAATGTGAGCATTTTTGTCCTTTAACACTGCTGAAGCATGCTATGTCTTGTAACCACAATCTTAGTTCTTTATTCATTGTTCACTTACAGTCCTCCCAGCCCTGGTGCCTGACAAGCCTACAGCTGCTCAGCCTCCAAAGGAAAGCAGCTCACACACACACGTCAGGTCAGCAAGGAAGAGACAAGAGAAGAGGCAAATGATATGGCTGAATGCTCTTGGTCAGCTCAGGCTGGCCTAGAGCTTCATAACAGCTAAGGAAACAGTTCTATAACATAACAGAGCACAATGTGTTAGAGTATCTGAATTTTTTGTTTTCATGTATTATAATGAAGAGCAAAAATAAAAAGATGTCAAGAAAATTCTTCCCCAGCAACTCAAATATGCTTTCTCACACTTGAGTGATCTGACAGCACATGCACATATTGTAATCAGCTTTACATTAATAACAATGAAATGCCCCTTCCTATGTAGCAAAGTATGAAGGGGATGTTTAGATAAATTTAGGACACCTTGTAAAGATAACCTGGAAGTCAGTGTGACTAATATCTAAGTGGGACATATTTCAAGAGTAATATTCTCTTGAAGTTTTCCTTCAATGCTTATTGCTCAGTGGATAGGATCAGCCTCCAGAGGAAAGGAAGAAGTAGCATCTCACAAAATTCCTTTATTACTTCTCTCCAGCAGACCACAGATGGCTGCTTCATCTCCTAGGTTGTTTAATGCTTATGGCTGCAGTGAGTTTACAGGTCTCTGACCCAACTCTGCAGAGGCAGTGCTGCTGAATTGGTACTCATGGAAGCAGTACCTCAAGATTAAGAGAAAATTCTGCATCAGAAAAATATCACTGAGCATTTTTTGACAACAGCAGCCAGAGCAGAATGGTGATTTTGAAGGAAACAATGATGTTATTTTAAGGGAAAAGAATAGCACACATTAACCTCAATAAAATCATGTGAAGAAAATTCATGAGTCACCAAGAAATGTCATCACTGGATGGTGGTATCTGGAGAGATCCTCCTGAATTACTTGTCCTAACACAGCCGAAGTTTATTGGGTGCTTGACTGATAAGTGAAATAGATATTTCTTGTCCCAGGGAGAAGAATGTGGACATGGGAGAAGTAGAAGACAAACAAAGGCTAAGTGGAGGAAGGGAAGCCAAGGACATTCCTTTGGCTAGTTAATTTTCCAAAGTATGCTTCACAAAGGTTCTAACTTATAAGAATATATGCAGTATGGTTTAGCATAATTATTCCACAGTGTAACTTAAAATATCCCACTGGATGCCAATTAACATGTTGCTGCTGAGCCTGTTGATTTTCTGCTGTAATTCTATAGCAAAACACTGTGAAAGAGTAGATAGGCTTATCTGCATATCTCCTGCTAGAACCCAGTATCTTTGCTTTACAGTTGAGAGTAAAAATCTCACCTACTTACGTAGTCCCAAGTCTGCTTGGGAAATGATTAGAACGGAATGTCAACGGCACTAACGCAAGCGTTGGGCTCTTACAGGAACGTGTGTCAGCTAAAGGATTGACTTCATAACATGCAGGGGGTGAACTGAAGCTGTTGCCAATCTGAGAAGAAAGGTACCAACAGCCTCCCAGTGCTTGAGACCTTTCCTTTTCTATTGTCTTTTCGTTTAATTATATGGATTTAAAAAAAAAAAAAAAAAAAAAAAAAAAAAAAAAAATCCAAAAATTTTTTGCTGTTTTTGTAATATCCTCATTTAACAGAGGCATAAGCTTTCCTCTCTACCTAATATAAAAAAATGCAGAAAAATCAGTAAGTTCAGGCATGCTTATCAGATCTAGTGCCTCAGCCATCTGTCTCAACAGTTCCTCAAACTGCTGATAGTTGTCTGGCAGAGATTAAAACTACTGTCACTGAATCCTGAGAAGACATTGAAGAAGTCAGGCTAATATTAATATATTTACATATCCTTGCCCTTGTAATAATCTCTATCTAGCATCTCAGAATGGCTTAAACTGGGGTTATGGTTCTAGTTCTGTAGAGGAAATGGCACAAGAAGAGAAGAACTTGATTTTATAGAAGAGGAACAATAGTACCACCTACAATTTTCAGCTAACAGACTGACTTAACTTCACACATCCACAGAAGACAACTGTGAAAACAGGCAGAATGAGGGACGCAGGGCAAGAGACAATACTGTGGTATAAATCTTTTACAGCCAGGACAGAAATTTAGACCATGTCAGGAATTGCAACACTTAATATCTGTGGGCTCTGCAGGAGACTTGGTAGGGCTGCATTAAATTTACCTCTCAGCATATAAGCAGGAGTTGGATTCCCAAGAGCAATGTTCAAGTGAGTGAAGGGCTGATCAGTGAATCTCACAGAGGTAGCCAGTGGGGAACAGGGAGCACAAGAGTTTTTCTCTGAGACTTAGATATTTGCATTTGGCCTGGAGCTACAGCCCAGGAGCTTTCCTGATGGTAGATAGCTATTGCCCTTCCTTCTGGGTGAGACTGAAATGATTTCTTTAAAAGCAAGTTGTGTCATGAAACTGTAGTGATGCCCGGTTTCCCAAGGATGTGTGCTGATGTTGCACTACACCTCTGTACAATGACAATTTGTTTCCCACGAGTTCTACCAGCAGAGGGTATGAGCTAAGGCATGTTTTAACACCTTATATCTCTTGCATACCCTATCAACAGTTCTCTCACCAGGACATGAATTTGGATCCCTCCCTTCTACCCAGATGCTTATTTTTCCAGAAATTCTGCCCCCTTTTCAGTTTGACTGATTTTGGACAATGAGTTTAAAAGTTATGTGAGTTGAGGGGGAAAGATTTACAGAAAATAATAACCTTATGGCCCATTAAGCCTGGTGTTTTTAAGAAAGCAGGAAAACATATATGAGTGAGGGCAGGAATGACTGCTTTCATTTTTTCAGTTTGAAAATCTAGTGATGAAGCACCCTCCCAGGAAGCAGGAAAAAAGCCCAGCCTATGTGGTTTCAAATCTGCATCTTTCAAGATCAGGGAGATTTCACCTAATTAACAAATTATTTACTCACTGACACAGGCTCTTGTGACCTCTATGCTTAGATTTGGCAAGGAAGCAGCTGTGGAGACAGACCTATTGTTAGACTATGAACTTGTGCCAATATTTCAGAGAAATTAGAAGTTTAGCACCTGAATCCAATTTTCAGCAGCTACCTGAGCCCTTAGAAGTTCCCAAATGAAGGCTGCAGTGAATCAGAACATCTGTACATGAGGCTAGATGTTTAAATGTCTAAATTCATATTTACATGAATACAGTCTACAGTGCCAATTTTTAAGTGTTTTGACTTGAACTAACTTCCTAACAGATGGTTATTCTGAATCTATCTTCATTTATTTATGGCTGTTTATGTTTTTAGAGATATAATAAATGATCCAAAGCCTATTCCTTGTCTATTTATTTATATTTTAATAACAGTTAAAGATATTATTGTACTGCACAATTTATATAATTTATATGAAGATGGTCTTTCTGTGTTGTACCTACATGAGATCCCTCTGAATATTCAAGGAAAAAATTCTATGACCATAATGCAAAGTGAACAAGCATAAATGAGGTGTTAGAATCATCTATAATATTGTAAGCTTAAGCGAGATGTTGCCATAAAATAAACAACCCCCCAAAACACATGGAATAAAAAAAAGTAAAAAAAAAAAAAAAAAAAAAAAAAAAAAAAAAAAAAAAAAAAGGAGAAAGTATAGGAAGATAAAGAAAATATTTAAGTACATGTATGAGAAGATTTGAAAAGTGGAATTCAACAAAAGTCCTGCAAATTTTCTCAGTGAGACAAAGCTCATGGTACATAACGTGCTGGTTTGGTTCATAAGCAGATATAGGCCTGACTTGGGAAACTGTCATGAAAATGTGTAAGTGATTGCAAAATCAGGACCAAATTGTGTTTATGTATATCATTTCCTACCTAAAGAAACAAATATATACAAAGTATTAAGAAATTAAGAGTGTAACACTGCTGCCAGCTATAGTCATGCCTCACCATGTAAATCAATGAGTTTCAGAAAAGTAAATGAGAGAGAGTTTTTCTCTGCTCCCTACAGTGATTAATTAGCTTATTTTCAATAAGAAAAGTACTAGCTATGTTGTTATCTTGGAGCTTTTTTTTCACATTATCAATAGCACCAGAAAACAAAGGCTATCCATTACCTCTAAAAGCAAAAGGCACATGTGACCATGAAACACTGTGAAACTTTGGTAAAAAATGTCATGAGAAAGAAAATCTCTCAATTTCAAAGTTGTACTTTTTTTACACATAAGTTTTAATATCCAGGGAAAGTTCCTGTAATAATTTTCTTACATTACTATGACATGCATTTTTAATGCATGGTTTTAACTACAATTGTCTGAAGAAGGTTCAGAAGATATCAGAGTTGCCAACTTTTATTATACAACTTTACATGCCCTGTAACACCACTGAATTTGCATCAAGAAATCAGGTCTGGAAGGAAAGACAAGGAAATTTTCCCACTGAATGATAAAGTTGGTTTATTTCCATAAGCCAAATAAATTTTTCAGGAAACATAAACTCAAAAAATTATTGATGTAGAAAGGTTTTTATCGCATCAGCTGCAGAACTCCACTGGGGAAAACAGAAAGGAGAAGCCCTTAGGCCACATTTTGTGTGACCTAATTCTTTCAAGGGTATGTTTCTGCAAATTTTTAGGAAGTGACAGTGCAAATGAACAACAGTTCCCACTGTGATGTTTTCATGGAATTTCTGCATAACCTCCAAACAGCAGACTTTGCACCAACACTACAGTATGTAGTTTTGTAGTAGAGCTTAATTACTTTTGGATGTAAATGAGCAGAAAAACAATTATCACACACCCAGCAGAAGAAATGGTTATGCTTCTATAAATTTCTGGTATTCTACTGCTGTGATTGTCAATTTAAAGTTTCAGTCCCTGGGTTGCTGCCAGTTAATGATTAGTCTACTATATTTTGGTGAAATTGCACTCCAGTCAAGGGAAATGAAGTAAAAAGATGAGGGAAAAAAGAAACTAATATTGTTGAAGTCTAATTAGAGTAGCAGGGCCAGTGCTGGACTTAGCTGCAGTGAGGCTGACTTTCTATTAAACTCAATACACTGAATTCACTGAGAGCAAGATCAAATGCCATGATTTCATTTTCATGGGTGATGTGCTAATAGGAGTGGGATTAACTTCTTCCTCATGTAGTGATTTTTTCTTACATCAATGCAAATCAGAATGTGATCATTCTTCCCTTTGCAAGTATAGTTCTAAAATCTGCCACTTTACTTTCAGAAGGATTATTGCCATGCAGCTTAATTTGAAGGAAATCACATTGCTTTAACAAAGGAAAAGAAATCATTCTATTGACTTAAGCATCATCAGCAATATCTTCTAGAAACACATTTAAACAGCTTCCTATGTCAGACAACATTTCTTATATGGTTTGAATTCACACTGCTTTATTTCCAAATGGCTACTTGCAGCAAGTGAATGTTGCTCATTTAACAGCTTAAGTTTTCCATTTAAACAGCTAAAAATTGCATTTGACCCATAGCTGATAAAAACATGCTAATAAAAATATCTTTAATAAATATAATTGGATTTTATCTCAAAAAAGTAATCATCCTCCAAAAGGTGCCCCAAACTTCAGAAAACTGCAACCCAACCCCCCTCTCCCAACCAATATCCTGATATTAAATTCTCTATTTCTTCCCTAAAATATCGATGTATCATGCTATTTCACTTCTCCTTGTAAAGTGCTAATGGGCATTAACCAGAGCTTTACTAGTCATATATGCTGAAATACTTCAGGGTTCCTGACACATGATGTCACACTTGGTACAACAAGTATTGAGAATAAAACCTGCTTGAATGCCAATAAATATATATTGTAGAGAAATATTACATATGAAGCTTTATTCTTCCACCTACGATTATTTAATACAGAAAGATCCAAACCACATATAATTTAGATAAGGCAGAATAGCATTTTAAATTAAAAAGGTCAGATGTATGTACTACACATTTTTCATTTTAAATTGTGCACAAAGTCTACTTGTAGACCTTTGAAATTGATGGCAAATGTGAGTGTTTATTCAGCTGGAACTTTAAGTATTTCATATATAATGCATATGTTCCCTGGAACAGTTTCAATTGGCTACTACAAATACTGTGATGCTGTGCACACATCTCAAATATTCTATACAGCAGATTAAAAATGTGATAAGGACATCAATTCTCTAATGCTTCATAATGTCTATTCAATAGTAAAAGAAATCAATAGAATTTTGTATTGGATTTTCTAAGAGAATCATGACACCCCACTTCTTACATGAATACAACAAAATCTAAGGAATGCATGCTATATTTATATATTCTTTTCCTTTCTTTTTAAATGTTCTGTTCTGAGGATTTTCTCAAAAAATATTTTGAGTAACATCTTTAACATAAATACCTCTATTGGCAGTATTATTTTCACTGGGGAGTAATTTTGATAGTCCAAAATCTCTGATGTGTCAATAGTTCCACTATGTTGTCTATTTATCTCAAAAATGTTCCCAGCTCTTTCCTGTTCCAGTGTCTCACATGAATCAGTTCTTAAAATACAGAAATTGTACAAATTCACATTGTATCAAGATTGAAAATGACAAGAAGAAACTATTGAGTTAGATTTTGCTAAACCTATCATTTCCAACCTATAACACCTCATCCTGATGGATTTTCATGTTAGCCAGAGCACCAAAGCAGTTCACTTGGATAGCTTGGCATTCAATCATAGAATGACTGAATAGTTAACATTTTTGAAAAATGCCTTTTCCCACCTAAGGTTGACTACAAAGCTGTACCTGAGCCTGTTGTCTTATGACTAGGTCCTGGCTTTTTCACTGAAAACTGCCTGAATGAATTACTGAAATTTATATTACTTCAACAAAAATACAACAAACACTGACTGCTGTTATCCTTTAAAATTGTAAAGCCAAAGATGTGGTCTCTATCTGTGAAAGTCTTGTAAGAAATGTTTTTCCCCACTTCCTGCAGAATATATTTATACATGAGAAGACTGCTATCCCCAGTTGTTCTCTTTTGTATTAATCATGACTCTATCAATCTGAAAAACAAAGCTCATGGGAGCAGAAGATAGGCTAATTCAATCAACAGAACAAAAGATTTCAGATTCCCTGTCAGAGGACATTAGATTGACCACAATTTTCTCAGCTTTCAGAATAAAGCTGAAAACTCACTTGAAATTAGTATCCTCACAGTCACAATAAAAAGCAGCTATGAAGAAGAAAATAGGACATGGATCATGGTGGAAGGTGTGAGGCTAAGAGTAAATGAGGTTGTTAAGCTGTTGTGAGTCTAATTAATTTTTGGAAAATACTAAAATCCTGTGATAGGTAACATTACAATAGATGAGAAATGTTTTACTCTGGAAAGGTATTTAATGTTTGGAAATGTTGGTTAAATAGAAAATTAGATAGGAGGGTGATTTTTTTTTGTAAATTAGCAATGAAATAATCACATTAAATAATAAATACTTTGTGGCTTTTACCCTAATCACAATAGATTCTTCAGTTGCAATGGTTTCTAGAAAAGAACATGGTTTAAGTTAAGAAAATGTACTATTTAAAATGCATGTGTATGGTACTTTGTAATAAGGTATGGATTATAACTGCGTAATTGACTGACATTCAATTAAAAAGCTTTAAATTAAATAAAGATGGGTGTGTATTGAACTGTTGCATTTTAATGCACTTCTAGTGGCAAATCAAGAGATAGCTTTTGAACTGTATCACCAAGTGTGGGGCTGCCTGTTGAAGGGCAATGTCTATAATCAACACACTGATCAGCCCCTAACAGGTGTAATCTCAAGATATGCACATGCTGTTTCCACCTTCTGAACCAAACAGAAAACATTAAGACAAAATTTTAGATTACTTTTCCATAAAATTTAAGTACAACTACCCTGTTTCCAGAGTGACAAGCACTTATATGAGCAGAAAATCTGGCCAATTAAATTTATTTACAAAAGACAAAATATTTTTCCCAAAGACAAATGAATTCTTAAGTTTCTGAAATAACCACCAAAAATCCATCTTACCATCTTAAAAGCACCTAGCAAAACATACTTGGAATGTTTGAAAATATAACATAGACACTAAAGAATAATTTATAAATTAGCATTAAAATCCAATATTCATTCCAGATTTATTGACCTAGCAAGGAGTAAGTGTTATTTAAATCTTAAAATTGCTAGTGCACAGAATTGGTTTCAGGAAGAAGAACAGGAGTAACTGAGCGAGGGAGAGATGAGCTTTTTGGACCTTTAGATCATGATGTCAACAGTAGCAAATGACAGAGCCCATCATTTGGTATTATGAGTTTCAGTGCTGGAGATCACTCCTTGGAGTTGTTTTATTTACAATATTGCCATTAAACCTACTTCATTATAGCCCATGTAAACAGGGAAATGGAAACACTATAGTCTTTAGGGATGTCTATAAATAACAACAAAATGAATCCACTTTTGTCCATGAAAGGGACATAAATGAGTAAGGATGAGGTATTTCCTACTCCTACTATGTAAGGTCAAACTCACTTCATCAATATAGATACTATTTTAATTGAGGTACAAGCAGACCCGCAGACAGAATCTAAGATAAGGCAACTACCATTTTAGCCAGAAATAATAGTAGTATAATGTACATGATATTAAACTTACCTAATTGACCTTAGTGGAGTTTACAAATTTGGATCTAAATATAAAATGCAGCTATTTGGACCACCATTTGTACTCCAGCTATACATTGTGACCATCCTTTTGCACAATTTTAGCATCATTTCTTTGTTATACTTTATTTATTAAAAGAAACAAATCTATGTTTTATTTTTCAGAGAAATATTTTCTTACATATCACAAACCAGAAAAAAGCATTTAAATTCATTCCATCTCATACAAAGTGTTATAAGCTTCAACATGCATTTTAAATGCTCCTGAAGAATTTTAAGTTTGTGGGTTTTTTTAGTTTGGTACGCACCATTGCTTCATGTTGAGCCATTAAACTGGCCAAATACATGTTTCTCTGTGAATGATGAATGAAAAGCATACTGTTCAGCATGTTTGTTAAATGTCACTGAATTTAGCACGTATGCTAGAAATGAAATCTCATTTCTTCCTCTAAATTTGTAGATCACAGGTTGCATTAAGTGGAGCGTAACTCCCACACAATGTTTGGATTTTGTACCATTACATCTCAAAAACTTCTTCTAATTTCATCATTATAGCATATCCTCTAAGATGTTGAAAACGTTGGGGTTTTTTTCTGATGAATGTTTTACTTTTAACATATTATTTCACAACTTCCATATTTCTGAATCCTGTGATTGATTAGAATGGGGATTTGAACAAACAAAATAAACATATTTTGTTGGCTGCAAACAACGGATCAAATACAAGGAGATGAAAATCAATACATAAACCCAGGTATGAAAGGCCCTGGGCAGCAGTGAACATTGGCTGCTTACTTGATTTCCAACATGGGCTCTCATGGGCTTCAGTAAAACCCTGAATCCACCAGGCATTTTTTCTGATGAATATCCTGACTATCACTCACAGGCTTCATCTATAAATAAGTGCCCACAATAGCCTCTTTTCTCCTGTGTTTCAGGTGTGTAGCTGGTATATTTGGATATTTACATCAGTGGGGCATTTACTTAATTAGAGCTTGCTAGCTCTACTAGTAAGTTCCTATTTATGTCTTAACTAGCATGTACAAAGTTTTTCAGTGAGCCACACTAACACAGAAATATAGTTTGAAATATGTTTCCAAACAACAGCTACTAAATAACAAATAAGGTAAATGGGCATGGCTATGGTACATGGTGTCCACCATTTATAAAAAATTTTGGCATTGCTGTTTAGAAACTGGATGTGTTGAGCTATAGATCTGGATAGACCTATTAACTTTTACAGTTCCTGGTGATATTGGTACCAGGCTTTTACATATATATATAAAGCCTCTAGGATTGTTGGAAATAGCACAAAATAAATAAGATGTAGAAAAAACCTTTCAAACAAGAAGCTTAATAAGGCACTGGATCTTCTCTAAACTCAGTCAGAGTAAAAATAATCTTTAAGTATTTTTCTCTTACCACATAAGCTCTGGAGGTTAATAAAACACATAAAATTTAGTCAGTAGTATGACTGCTCAACTAACCCTGAAGTTTTCCAAAAGATATAAGACAAAGATCATCTAAGCTTATTTCACAACTACAGTCACCCACATGACGAAATCATTGGCCTGTACTAAAAGCTAAATCAGCTTTTGGATAAAGAAGGAGTATATTTCAACAATATTACCAGGTAACTTTTAGACTTAAATTGGTATGAAGACACAGATAAGAGAAGAAACGCAGATAGCATTGTGAGCTGAGACACATTGAGTGGATTTTCACCCCAACACATGAGAGCTGGGAGTCAAAGTGTAAAATTGTTTTCTGGTGTCTTGTCCCTTTGTCAACAGTGCAATATCACCAGGGAATTTTCTCCAATTAACTGTGATATGTTCAAATAGTCTGGAACTATACTGGAAGCTGCAAAATGAGAAAGTGCCAACACCCATGTAGAAAGGTAAAGGTGCATGATACTTCTGCATTTATCTCCTTTCCATGGTAAACAGCATTTAACTTTTCCAAGAACTGAAATCACACATGAAACAAGAAATGCAAGTAACAAGGACAGTCTTTCCTTCCCCACAAATAACAGTAAAATGAAAGAGCAGAAAGAGGATTGGAAGGAAATGCTGTGTGACAGGTCTTCTGGAAGCTTTCAGGAAGCATGAAGATTATGTAAATCTAAGAGAAAAAAAAATCAGATTTCATTTAAACACAACTGATATACATTTCACTTAATTAAGATGATTATTTGTGATGTCAGTAGATAAATCTCTTTTGTTTCTTGCAGTGGCCTTCTGCCAGTCTTAACTTCACTCTCAGTTTACTTCTTTCAGAAAACAAAGGGGCTCATTTATGGAAATAAACTTGATATGGGCAGATATGAACTACCTGTCTGATGGCCTATGTTGCAGATTTCTAATGCATCAGTTTCTGACAACACTCACTCAGTTTCCAGAATGAATCCTGTTCACTGGAAGAATTGTATAAGGTACATATACAGTTATAAAAAATAACTGAACCTTCCCACAAAAAGGCTGAAGAAATGTAGAAGCAGGTAAGCAAGATAAGCCATTAATTACCACCGACAACCAAAAATTCCGTATCTTCTTGCTGGAATAGACTTGCAAGTATCTTTCCATTTCTCACATCTTCAACTCTGCCACTTCATCCAGAAGAAAAGGTAGGAATTGAAAGGCTTTAGTCATTGCAGAATAATCAGCCAAGAATCAGGAAGGTTCCTCTCTGGACTTTTCATCCATTCCCAAGCTGCTAACCTATCTGAAGGTTAATTGGAACTCCTATTTTGCAAAATTACAGTTCCATTTCTCACTCTAAAAAGACTTACTAACTCTTGGTTTTGTTCCAAAGTAACACAAAACTTTGAACTTCTGAATGTTCACAGATTACCTGGGTAAGTGCTGATCATTCCTGTTTACAAAATTTCGCAGTCTTCAGTGCAGCTCAGCTCTAAGTTCGGTAACAAGCTTTTCATCAGACAACAGTTAAATCAATTAAATCTGAAACAATGCATCACTAAGACACAATCATTGTAATTTTCCAGTGCAAAGTCAAATGGAATGATAAAAGAGTGATTTTGTGCTAAATAAGAGATAACATAGTCATGCTCACTTTAATATTTGTATTCAAGTTAAGGGCTAGGAGTCAAAACAGAAAGCAAACTTAATTTTTAGACCTTAGTCTACAACTTCAGGAAAGTAGTTAATAGACATAAATCCATCCTAGCTTGAGAAATATTGTTGATCATGCTCTTAACTATCATCCAATGCTTATGCTCATTATGTAGTGCTTGCCTAAATTCATTACCACAAGAAACAGTTCTTCAAGTCACTGCTGGATGATCCTCTATCCAAACCTCAGAACTACATTACCAGATCAAAAACTAGATGTACAGGATTTAAATATTCCTTTTAATTCAGGATCATTTGTTAACTTTTGCACACTTCTTTTAAGTTATATACAAATAACTGTGTTCACTCTCAGTGGCCTGAAATGGTAAATTATATGAAATGCAGTGAAATGGTGTGAATAACAGCCAATTAAACAAGGATGCTGTAGTTTATTTAGACCGATCTTGCAAACAGGCCCGGCAGGGACTGGGCTGGGCTGGGTTATCACACAGGGGTAATGTGCCACATTCTTCTCATGCCACACTGTCGCATTCCTGACTGTGCTGCATGCAGGCTCACAGGCTCACAGCCTTGACAACAGCAAAGCCACACCATCCTTCCTGCAAAGCGTTTCTGGAGATACTGCTAAGGCTAATCATCAGTCGAGAATTTTTGGGATGAACTATGACCCTGCTAAATATAAAAGGAAGTGCTAAATGCTACACAGTCCATGTTTTTCCCTTTTTCATGGTAATGCAAACCTTTTTGTATTATCTAGAAGATCCATGCCAACTTGATCAAAACCTTGGAATCCAAATTCTGGATTAATCCCTGATTTAAACAAAGAAAATGGAAATCTGAACAGGCTCTCCAATTCTTGGCTGTAAATGAGAATGGGATAAAATCATCTACTGCTCATGCTCAGAGGTACACAGGGAAATTAGAAAGTAATTTCTGCATTGGCAGTTTCACTCAAAATGGTTTTTTGAATTGAGAAACAATACTAAAGATATAAAACAAAATAAGAAAACAAACACTTCTGTCTGTCTAGAAAGTATTTTGCTTCTAAGATATTTTATGCAGATTTATACTTTTCTATTATGAGGACATCCAAGACTGACTCCGCAACACTTTGCAAAATAAATGATTCCATATTACTGAGTTAGATGGAACTTCATCCAGGAATAAATATTTATGCAATTAGACATGTTAATTTTGTGCAATGCAATGCTCTAACCTAAGGTAAATAAAATAAGATCACAGAAATTAATTTAAACAAAAGTGAACATAAATTTGGAAAGTGGTGCATTTTTGATAATGAAATTTACTCACACAGTGATGTGCGAATTCATTTTCATAGACTATCATACTTCAATATTTTTCTGACAAGTAAAAATAAATTATGATGTAAAACCTCCAGCAAAGTTTTGAAAAAAGCTTGTGTTAAAACAAGAAGGATCAGTGTACAGGAAGGGGTAGGAAAAAATTAGCTCTGTTCTTTCACAACTTACATATTTTCACTTATACCTTTGAAAAAGCTCAAAAATCTCTAGCTGCTTATGGAATTCCAGGCATAGATATTCTATTTAGAGTTAGATTGTATATCTACATTTTAAATATTCATACCATCTTCAGCACATCACTATATGAAATGATTCATCACTTTTCTGATACTGAGCCAAGGAAACAGGTTGGTTTCTATTTATAGAAGACTCTTTGTAAAGAAAGGAAATACAAGAAAAACTGAAGATACTAAATAAACAGTACTTAGAACTGTGGTCGACAGGTTACAGTATGAAGTTCTCCATAAGAATTATTTTAAGGGGAGGCTTGTTCTATAATAGTCCAGAAAAAATCTCCACTATCCTATTCTTTTACTTTGTGATTTCTTAAAAAATCTTATGATTTCTAAAAAATTAAGAGGCTATTGAAGCAATTTCTTTTTCCTTCTTATTCTATTATTTTTTTCATTAAAAAAAAAATCATACCACAGGGGCAATAGCATTTTTGCTAGGATCATATAAGATTTTTTAATCTTTACCTGATACAGTAGAGTAATGCCAATTAATAGAACAATGCCAGCTTCCATTAAAAGCTTTAGCTCTTGCTAAGAAAGAATTAAATATTCAGACACAATGAAAAATATTTTGGCTGCAAAGTTACTTATGTCTGAAAAAGTTCATGTTAAAAAAAGAACTAGATGGATTTTTTAGAAATAAATTATACATTTTGAGGTTTTAAATAAAAGTGGAATGATAAGTTTAAAAATATCGATTGTTCAGAACATAATTTCTAATGTCAACAAAAATAGAAAAGTTTTGTGTTCAAAATCAAGCCTTGATTACTTTATTCCAACCAAAAATGCCAAACCAGAAACAGTTAAAAAAATTTTCACTTACTACAAAATAGCTTTTGTCAGAATCATAGAATTATTTAGGATGGAAGAGTCTTTAAAGGCCCTCTGGTTCCAACCTCCCTGCCCTAGGCAGGGCCAATTTCCACCAGGCCAAGTTGCTCAAAACCCCATCCAGCCTGACCCTGAGCACTTCCAGCTTTTCTGTACAACCTGTTCCAGTGCCTCACCACCCTCACACTGAAGAATTTCTATTCTACCATCCAATCTAAACCCACTCTCTTTCAGTTTAGAGCTATTGCCTCTTGTCCTATGGGCAAGGAAAATACTATTTAGGCAAAAAAGCTAATTTTTTTTTTTTCTTCTTTCAAATCTAACTCTGGGTACATTTCTACAGCTCTGATTTGCAAAAAATTGTTTATATACACAAAACTACTACACACAGTTGAGTGCAGTCAAGAGGCAGAGAAGTACTCACAAGTGAAAACTTACCTTTATGTGTGTATGTGTTTGCAAAGGCAAGGAGTTACTTTAGAACTTGATCATGGAGAGATAAATCAATGCAGGTATTAAAAAATCATCATTAAAATTTTAATGTAGAGCATATTTTACAAAGCATGTAAAAGAGACAAATCTCAGCTAACCAAAAGTTTTCCTTCTCTAGAGAATGAGAAAAAAATGTATTATCTCTTCCTCATGAGTAGCCTGTTATAAAAGATTAGGGAATGCTGAATCTGAGTAGACATAGCATAAGCTACAGATTTCTCAATCATGGAAAAATGTACAGAAAAACATAATATTGTCATTTTTATTTCTGTAGAAAGCATAATAATGAAAGAGGGGAAATAACTTTAGCCTTACCTTCAAATATAAATTTAACATTTTGTTTTCTGTTTGTCTTGTTCTCATTTCTGTATTGTCAGATATAGGAATGAATTTCTTTCTCCTGCCTGCCAAAAATCCCCTAGAAAACATTTGTAATATACTAACATTATAGTAAGCTAATCCTGAAACTTGATTGGAAAGTGTATTTTTGAATGTTCTATTTAATATGTTGAATAATTTTCTGAAATCTAGAATCCAGTTAAAATTACCAAAGCTGAATTTTGAACCAAATTAGTTCAATTCTTAGTGTTTATCACTAGAATTTGATTAGCACTTTGTGGAAGCCACTGGAAGGCAAACACAAAGGCTAATGTTAGCCTAAGGTTAGTCTCTTAGTCTCTTCAACATTTATAGTACAGGAAGAGGTCAGATTTCTCTTCAAAATGCCTAAAATTAGATTCTTGTTTGGAAGTGACTTCTAGAGAAACTTTCTATTCACAAATGAGTAGAGAGAAACTCTATAGAAATAACCCTCTTTAGCATAATTGCTAACCTTTTGACACTCTCTGATTCTTCTTTCTCCTCCTTCCCCTGTTAAATTATCTCTTATTCTGGATGCATTTTAATTTCATGTTAGGCAGGATTTTGTGTGCATGTGTGCAGGCACAATGTTAAAAAATCCAACATTTTTGGTACTTTCAAATTTTATATTTAGGAGTGTGGTATTTTTTACCCCTTGTCCTGGAAACATTTCTTCCTGTCATTTTCTCTATGCATCTCACATGTTTGTAGGTGAATTCAACCCACAAACCCAGCAGAAATACCAACCATACTTCTTTTTGTTGCTAGATTAATTTTCAGACAAAATTCTTCATTGAATCACGTCTCTTAAGGGAGAGCTAAAGGAAGCAGCAGGGCCTGTTGACCAGGAGGGAAGGTGAGAAAATGACTGCCTTTTTCAGCACTGGGAAATACAACAGTTGCTGACTATGGTCCGACAATCTATTCCAGTTGCTGGAACAGACCCTGAAACTTTGTTTAAGTTACCATGTAAAGTTACCAACCCTGGAGACTCATCATTGCTCCACCTACTCACCCAGGTTCTCTATATTTTCTTTAAGCCCCCCTTATATAACTTTGGTAGGACAAGTAGGAATAAAATGTAATGAGGAAAACCTTTTTGGAGAGAAGCTCTCGATATGAAACAGGTTTATTTTTTTATGTATACGGCAAATTATAGTTATTTGCTGAAAGGTAGTAATAATTCAGACAGTACATTACAATAATTTTGTGGGAGACACCTACAGTCATCAACATACTGAGTTTTCTATTTGGTTTTTGGTTGCAAAGTACCACTTTATAGTATATATTGAATCACTGGTAGCCCCAGGTTCAGACTGTTCCTTCTCTCCCCACCTCCCAATCATCGAGATACTGGCACCAGGACCAATTTCCACTTATGAAAACTAACAAATATAGCCCCTGGTGCAGCACAATTCTACTTCTGTTCACAGCTGCCCATCGTAATAGCACATCTTAAAAAAAATCTACTAGTAACAAAAAATAAATATATCTACAGTCATTGCTGCTGCTGGGTCACAATGTCCTGTGGATGGTTTATGTGGGCCCATGTATAGGAGTGACTACAGTCTTTCTTTCACCCTTCCTACCCTCAAAAAAATCTGCCTTAAAAAAATACCAGTAGGTGTTATGGTAATGAAATGGATGCATGAAAGCAAGGCATTACATTACTGAATATGCATGCAATTCATGCTTCCTTTCTTCAAGACACTATATGAGCAATAATACATTGCTTGTGAATAGGAACTGCAACAAAAATACATATTTTTAATTGCTGTGCCTAAAAGTAAAAGTAAAGCAAGCTTTATGGAAGAATAAACAGGTTTGCCTCTGAATCATTCTTGTCAAACAAATTCTATTATGGGCACTTTCGTCACAGCCGCTTGTTTTTCTTGTGGGGTCCATTTCCCCCAGACCTTTCCCACAAGCTGCTATTCAGGAAACCTGTGGTTTGCTTAAGACAGGATTAACACCTCAATTTAATCTATAGTAAAAAACCAGAAATGTACGTTACTCTTATGGCTAACTTCACATAGAAAAATTGTTTACTAATCCCATAAATAATTTATGTTGTGAAACATCTCAATAAAAATTGATAAAACATGACCAGCTGACCCTCCCTTTTATGTGTGGACAGACAAAATAAAATGTAACATTTTACATGTTGATGAAAACCAGAATGGAGAGAAGTAAGACACCGGGCACAGAAGTATTTATTAAATGTAAAGACATTAAGCAATGAGATTGCCAATTAATTAATAACTAATGAACAGTTATAATCTTCTTTCTTACTAAGCCAACACTATACTCCCATGGTCCCTTCTTAATAATTGAATATGAGATGGTTTAAAAGTCAATGCATTTAAGATGGCTTTGAAAATGTCAATAAGTGGGTATTCTCCTGCCTCGTTCTCCTGCTGCCTAATTCACCGCAATTGTGCTGTGCTTCATTAACTTCCATTTTATTATAAAAGAAAGTGAAATTTATCAAGAGAACACATTAAATGGTGCGACTTTAGCTTCCTGCAACGGGCAAAGTAATGATTAAAATATGTGTCTGCAACCTTATGGCCAGTTGGAGGGAGGCCACTAATGTTTGAAAAATAATGGTGCTGCGTGACAGTTGTTATGATGGCAGGGGGTGATGTGTCAGTCATTTATTCCCTGTGGTAGAAATTTCATATGGGGAAGCAAAAAAAAGCATAATATGACTGGCATTTGTAAGCCTAACTTGGCTTATACTAACCAACTGGCTTTGCTTCCCTTTGGAGAAAGAAAAAAATCAGCTTGATTTGGCCAAAGTCAATCTTATTAATTTTAAGAAGGAAGCAGCCTGGATCCTGTATTTTTTAAGGTAAATTCAGGAGTGAATCTACCTTAAAAGAGAGTGTGGATATAAGATCAGAAAGAAGTTCTAAGATTACTTCCCTTCCCATTTTAATTTGCATTTGAAAAAAAAAAACTGCTTGAACTTTATTATGTATGTCACTTGGCATGAAACCTTTGAAGCTGATGCCACTCAAACTTTTATCATATTTCCAAGAAAGCAAAATATAGGTATTAATAATATCTATGTGTTGGATTGCTCAGAGACAATAATGATAATAAAAATATTAGGGAAAAAGTCCTTCTTTGCAATTTCCACACACAATATCTACAATATCCCATTGAAGTTAATGTCCCATTAACTTCACACTGGAATTCTACATATGGAAGAACAGAAAATTGGTTGAGCTAGGATTTACTCAAAACATATAAAAGTATAAGTCTATTTAGCGAGTTTAGTGAGTCTTTATACTCCCTAAACAAATAACAATTTCAGCACACTTTAACATTAGCTTAGGAGTTCTTATTCTTTCCTATTCTCTGCAGTACTGTCAAGAGAAGAATGAATCTTCTGCAAAAATATTAATTCATAGGTTAAATATCAGAATTTTGAACCAAAATAATTTTAAAAAAACCAAACAATATTTGACAGAAGGCTAGAGTAAAATAAAACATAAATTATTTGAACAGTAAAAAATAAGCCAGTCATATTATTTTATGAAAGTGTCCACCTACAGATGAAGATTAATGGAATTGATTCGGGCTAGTTAATAAAAAAATTCCACAAACAATTCCTCCCAACAATTTCCCAGAAAGATTTCGCAGTCTTCTTCTGTAGAAATCACACATATACTGAGCCAAAGATTATATATCATATCTTATTTAAGAGTGTTACAAAATGAATTAACATTAGATATTCATTGGCTTTGGAATAGATTTAGATTTCATTAGAAATTGAGCTTTTTGTGGGTTAATGGAGCAGGAAAAGCAGCAATCACAGTAGTAGGTCCTCATTCTCATAAACTATTATGTAGTTTGGAAAATAAATAATGTGCATTGTTTCTAAACACATAAGGAAATAGATTTACTACATTGACTGAATATTCTACTGCATATTAAAAGCAACCACAAGAAAGGAAATAATTAAGAGTAAAAACCTCTAAAGGTCACACAGTCAGTAAAGAAAAGAGTGGGTACATTGTAGGAAATACAATTTTAAAAGGGAGAAAGCAAAATCAATCTTACTGTCTTCAAGCTTCTTAACATGGTGTTGTTTTCATCTTTTTGACTAACACACTTGCAACATATAAACTCCATTATAATCTTCCATCTTGGCACCAATCTTTTCAGTTCTAGTCTCCTCGACAGAAACTGTTCTACTTTCAAGTCAACTCAAAACACAGCTGCTGTCATCTTCCTAGCCTGGAGCTCTGATGTAAATAATCACACCATTTCTGCACACCTTTCTGGCTTGCCATTTTCTGCTGTATCAGAGTTCTGGTTCTGTAACTTTCATTCCTTCTTCTACTCACCCCCTTCACAGTGTATCAACCTACTCTAAATTTCATGCTACTCACCCCATTGACCAGCTTTGAACATGTTTTATTGACTGCTCCTTACAAACAGCTTTGTATCAAAGGAAACTTATCAAAGCTTTTTTATTAGGGAGAGCACACTGAGAGGTGACAGAGAAGATGTGCTCAAAATCCTCTGCAGTATGAGCTGAGAAGATCCTATATCATCCCCAGTGCCAATTCTAGCTGTTCAGTTTCCCTAGAGCAGCTGCTAAACTTACTAACTGTAGCAAGCAGTGATGTGTGTCATCCCTGTTCAAAACTATGTCAATATCTTGGCCAAATATTTCTGACTAAATAGATAATTCAATTTCAGTGCAGTAAGGTGTTTCAGCAAGGAGCAGCAGTTAAAATTTTTCTAAATGAAAGAGACAATGCATATAAATCCATCTTCATGCCTCCTAGTTTTGTTCACATGAGTCAGAAGGCTCCTAAGAGGTGTTGCCACTATATCCCAGAGACAGGAAAGGGAATTCCCTCACTTCCATTAAAGCCGGGATAGAGCTTATGAGAACCTACAGCTGCAGTCACAGAGGAGATCACTGGTTTCTTCAGAAGGTTCTGTGATCACTGAAAATTAAATAGCTCTCATTTGTATAATTCCCATCTGTCCTGCCAACATCTATATCCTTCTACAGACATATCTATCTCACTACTATTAATGAACAGACTGGAGAAACACTGGGGAAAATGAGTAGGGAGCAGCACAGGTCATCTCAAACCTTCAGAGAATGGAACACAAATCTTCTCTATAAAAGAGGGATGCTCTTACCCCTCCATGTGCAGTCACCACTAAGCTGTATGAATGGGTGAATAACTAGATACAAGTTTTTGGAGAGTCCTACAATGCACATACAATTGTTAAAATATGTCAAAGTCTTGAGTTTTAATGAAAAACACCAACTCTGCAACTCTGTACTTTCTTTGGGACAGAGGGAAAGACTATGAAGGGGAATGTGGAGCAGACAGGATAGCAATTTCTTTTCTAATACAGGTAAACATTAATCTTCTTAGTAAATGGGCACTAAGAGAAATATTCGGAAAAGTTATTTTTATCATTTGATAAGTCTAGGAGTGTTGAGAATGTGTCTGACTGAAATATTTCAGATTAGTTAACCAAAGCTTCTCACACAGTAATCATGTCCTCTTGAAAAATTACTTTCATTTTAGCTGCTCATTTTTGATCAATTGATTGCATCAAAAAAGGGGTTCAGCTTGGGTTCAGCTGAGGAGCAGCACAGAGGAAGTCCAGGTATTGCTTATAACACAGCTACTAGAAGATATATCAGTTATTTTAAGCTCTTTAACTGTCAACTGATTCTACTTACTCAGCTTTAAATCTTATTACTTATGGTTCAATTTATGCTGACAATGACCTTTACAATCAAAGAAATTGCAAGACATCAGGTGTTAGTTATGCAAGGATATATACCATGCCCAAGTTACTGAAAATAGCTATATGAAAACAGGAGCTTTGTTGTTTCTTTGTTTGAAAACTGCAAATGAGACCTATTAACAATAAAGTTTTCACCCAAGACTCTAAAAGCATTTAGAGAATTGCTATTAAAAATTATTATAAATGCTAATAAATACCATAGATGTATCTGCTTAATACAAAGATCCTTTTCCTTTGAATGCTCACACATCTTATTTTGCTTATTTTCAGAACTTTCCTAACAGGAAATAATGTGTCACTATCCTTGTTATATGGACAACAAACCAGAATACATGAAGCTTTGAAAGAGCAAAGTTAAAAGCTGTTTAGGATCCTGAACTGACACTGATTACAAATATTTTGAATCTCTTATATTAAATATACTGACAGACATTTGAGGAGGGAAAAGAATTTGATCAGAACAATCTTTCAATTAGGTGTGAAAAGCTGTTTATCATATTTAAAACTAGAATATAGAGATATTAAGAAATGTGCTCTGAGGGAAGCTCAGATGCTGGCACAAAAGAATTTTAAAAAAACCCCAAACATTGCCTCAGCAGACAGTGGTTAAATTTCTCCCAGCAAGGGAGCCATAAATTCAAGAAGACTGGAAATATGCAAACCAAGTAATTTCATTGCTCTAATAGTTCCATTTTAAGGGTAGTTTTTCTCCTGTTAGATTATCTTTTTCTTTTTCCTATGGTAAACCAGTGCAGGCTGTCAATTAGTTCATATACAACCTCATCTCAGAACTTCTGGTATTCAGTTAAGCTAATTACATGATTGCAGGCAGCCCAAACCTCAAGTGGTTGTTCCCTTCTACACTCTTGGCAGAGTCCTTGGGAGCTCCTGGCTATGTTAAATAAAAATTTAACACACTGCTTACCAGAGATCAAGTGGAGTTATCGACACTGCAGCAGGTTTGATATTGTAGCAGATTATTACCACAGATTTTGTTTGCTTTTGTTTCAGTTCATAGTAGCCCAATAATACTGTGAAACCCTGAATTCAGATTGGAAGTACTAGCTGCTTCAAGAACCAAAATAATAAATATTAAAATATTGTATTTAATTCAAATGTCTGGGAGGTAGTTTTAATGATCAAACAATTCCATAACTGATACACAATAGGGAGTAAAGACCTTATTGCAAAATAATTTCTTTTTTACTGCTTAGGACTTGCTCATGAATACTACTGAGCAGATGTATCTATTTTTATGCTGAGAATGAAAAAAACACATTTTCACACTTGAGAGCATGTTAAAGACGACTTTGACTCCTTAAACAGGCAAGTAATCTTGGCTTTGGTTATTTCATGTGAAAATATTTTTTAGCAAAGGCATTAAAAATGGCACTGCTTAAACACAGCATCTAAATATGACGGTACCTCATGTGATACCATGTGTGTGGTACAAACACAAGTTTACACCAAATTTGTAAGTGACTCTATCATTTCTCACTCTCTTGTACATACCACATCTAACTTCTGAGCTTCAGGTCAAGTGCACTTCCTCTCTCACTGTTCCTCTTTTAACTACTAATATTGCTATTTTCTTTGTCTTAAGAATCAGCTCAAGTGTTGGAGCTGAATACAGCAAATTGTTAAACACTGGCCAAACTCAGCAATTTATTTGTTTTAATTTATTTTTGTATTATGAGAAAAAAATGAATTGAGAAGGTTTCTATTCCAGCATGCATAATAATTATGTGAGAGAGACAACTGGTTGATGACTAAACTGTCAAATATACAAGACTTATTTCAGATGCAATTTGCAACTCATCACTGAGTTTCCTCTAAATGTTTCTGTGAGCCTTAACCCGTTTGAATATCAAAATAAACAAGTCACTGTAATATTTGGACAAATATTGTTCTTTGAGAAGTGAATGAAATAACAAATTTTAGCTGTCTGAAAAAACTGACATACTCTGAAGGACATATTGGCACCAGAGTATGACTTTTTATAGTGTCACAGTTTAGATCTCTAATTTTAGATATACTTAATTTAATAAGTCTTTTGAGACCGAAGACTATTTCATCAGCAATACTAATTTTCTGGGCTTATAATTTTTAACTAGAAAAAAATCAGTATTATCTTACCTGTTTAAAAGCAATGATAAAATGCTGCCTTAACTGACTCAAACTGAAAAAAAAAATGTTTAAACAAGGAGAGCTAATTTGAACCTAAAGGTCATGAAGAAATGTCAGCTTACTAGTGATTGTACCTTACTAGTTTCTTGACAGCATTTTTCTAATACATTGGAAAAACTGGCACTGAGGTTCTCACCAAGTTGCTAAGCACAATTTCAATCTGTAAACATTCTGGACACAGTAATTTGCATTAGTTCCACATAATGTACAGCAGCATTAATTAATAGAGTGGATAGCGTCAGTACATCTGTTAGCTATTAGTCTTTACTCTAATTCATTAGATCTTTATCATTTACCTGAGCATTCCATCAAGATCAGGCAAAGGAGACCTTGGCTCATGTCATCTGTAGAACAGAAGAGTCTGGAATATTAAATTCTCTTGTGTATGCCCAGCTACTATGTATGAGCAATGATCTCACAAATTTTGGTTTAGGACTTTGAAATTGTTCTTTTGTTTGAATGAAGCATTCAAAAGTTATCCAGGTCTAATCAGTGCAACTGCTGTGAAACTATGGTAAATACCATTCGAGCCAATTCACGATGTGCTTAGGATCTTTCTGATCTGACTAACTGAACTGCATTCCTGCAATTCCTCCAAGTTGCCTTCCACTTTCGGTCCAACTCAGAGCTGATAAAAATTGTTATGACAACAACCCATTTACACAATCCAGCTGATTGTTGTGCTTATTTTTTCTGATATCTATAAGTCATGGATTTAAGTTTAAATGATCCAATTCTTCTGGTTCAGCATAATCCTTTATTTTGTGTCCATTTCAAAGCTAATGTAATTTAGACAGAGTATAAAGATTGAAGACATGATGAAAAATGTTATTTCACAAGCAATGCAACAAAAAATGCAACAAATTTCACTGTATGTTGCATGTATTAATTTCAACTCACCTCTTCATGCTGCAGATTTGATGAGTAAATCTTTTGGCAAATAATCTCACTGTCTGTCTTGAAAGCAGGGGTATCACAGACACTTGAATATTTACACCAGTATTACTTTGGGATGGAAAGACTCCAACCCTTGTTGGAATCCCCTCACCTGAAAAGTTTCCCTAAAATGTGCAAATTCTCTTAGAATGGGGAAATTTCAGGGTTGTCAATATAGAACTTTTAAAACAGGTAGTTATTGTAAGAAGAGGCTTTCAACAAAGAAAATGTATTTGATTAATGGACCAAAAAATTAATGAATAGTCATTCTTATAAATTAAGCAGAGCTAAATTGATGTTTGCAGTAATAAATCCAGTAAGGAGCCATAAATCTTTGGTATATCTCTTGGCTACAAACATGAAAATAGATACAAGTGGCACAATAAGAGTTTCAGTGTGTTACACCACTATGTTGAAACTATGAAGAAATTACTTATACACTAAAAATTAACAAAAAGACCTAAAAACCCCCAACCAGTAATTCAAATTATCTAAATTCTTGGCATCACAATGTGTTAAAGGAATAATTTTCACACAAGCTAATAATATCACAGATACCTACATGAACAAGCCTGACTCTTCCCAGAAAAGTGATGCTATCAATGACTTATCTACATGGGCTTGCTTTACTCAGCCATGCAGTGCTAGACAGCTGATGGTACAGCTGCTTGCAAATGAATAGTTCATTTTATTTCATGATGAGTAATTTCTTGCAGACATAGAGAAACTTTCTCAGGACCGTATGTTTACTGTAAGTTGGGCTATAGCTCAAGTCCTGTTGTATCACTGGTCCCTCTGGGAGGGAATTTGCAGTGTAAGATGAAAGTGTTATAAAAATTAGCTGGGTGTTATTGCAATTCCAGAATATGATTAGATAAAAGAGCCAACAAACAAACAAACAAAACACCAAAACTCCCCAAAATCCAAACCTCCTGATTAATTATATCCCAAATCAACTTTTTTTGTTTGAAAGGTACATTAACAATAGAGTTGTCTATCCTATTAAGTTGGCAATCACGGATGTCCAGTTAGGAGGCCATTGAAGTAACACTTAACATTTGACAGTGAAGCTGCATGTCTGCAAAGGAGCAGGCTGCTCCATAAAGTTTGGCATAGCTGTTATATGAACACATAGTCTTGTGTTTGAAGACATCTCAGCAGACAGAAAACAAAGTGGGAGGAAAGAGGGAAATAAGGAAGAAGAGGGCATGGAAGGCTGACTATTACAAGACAGTGGTAGGGAAGATAGGTTGCCTTTCTGAAAAGGAAAACAGCAGTCAGGACTGAGAAGTAATGAACAGAACTTTAAAAGCTCACATGGCAGCTCATGCTTCAGTGATTTTCTCCATAGCAATGCATTCTGAACATTTGAAAGGCTGAAAGGCTAGCTGGCAGTAAAGATGAGACACACTCCACTCCAGAGAGATCTCAGCTGATATTATACATTGGA
The DNA here is from genome assembly GCF_903797595.1 of Erithacus rubecula. Classification (NCBI taxonomy): domain Eukaryota; kingdom Metazoa; phylum Chordata; class Aves; order Passeriformes; family Muscicapidae; genus Erithacus; species Erithacus rubecula. The sequence continues at coordinate 73,347,315 of NC_136685.1, forward strand.
TACTGTACAGTTGAAAAGCCTTTTCTGCTACTGAGTTATTGTTAGCCATGGCATCTGCAGTAGCTTTCAAAGGAAACTGCAGGTTGCTTATGCCCTGTGGCAAAATCTGACTTACTCCATCATAATTTAGAGGTCTGATCTTTGTTCTTGGACTTCTGTGATTAATTTTCATACTTCAGTTTTAATGTGGCATTGCAACTGTGATTCTAGCTATAATCAGGCTTAGCTAGGTCTTTATTATGACTAGAAAATGTCTCTGTTGTGATCTTATCTTCAGGATTTCTAGACTCCTGACTTTCCTGAGGACAAATAAATTTTATATTTCTGCATTGGTCTATACAAAACATACGAAAGCATAGTATAGGAGTAAAACAAAGACCTAACTACACTGACTTCAGGTACCAGCAAGTGCAAGTATGTCAAGACTTGCTGCTAGCTTTAAAATAGGTGGGTGCCATTCAATCAGCTTCCCCCAAAGTAAATCCAGACCACTCATATTAAGCTAAAAAACACCCTGGACCACAGCAGCAACACTTTGCCAAGGCTGAAAAGCAGTATGGCAGAAAGAACCAAGATTTGACACATAGACACATAAGCTTAGAATCCTTAGAAAAGTGTATGTGGGGATTGAGGTCTCAATAATATTAATAATACTATTTATAACTCTTTATGTGTTTTATTGGAGGTTCCCTTATGGTTCAGAATCTCCATTGTGGAATCCCCCTACAGACACAGGTTAAAATATAATTCCTGGGTCAGCCTAAATAGACTGAGTGGTGGATAGAAAGCAAAAGCCTAAATGTTCATCATGGATGCACATGTCATTTAAATGTAAAAGCAGAGACACAAGAGACAATGCTGATTCCTATCACAGTGTTACTTTAGATTGACTTTGTGTTAATTTTTATGTAGATCACAGTCAGTCTTTTTAAACTCTTGCCATTATACAATTTACTTGGGCTTTGATTCTGAATTTAATTCTCTATCATGCTTTGCTGATACAGTCTAGTCACAACTGAGATGATAAATTGTAAAACTAAGATGATTTGGAATTTTTAAGGTATTCTTAAAACTTTTCCCAGTATCTATTGCACCATTTGGGTTTTCTTTCATTTGTTATTATTTTCAATTGTTTTGCATTATTGAGAGTCAGCTGCAGTAACAGACCCTTTCAATGCTGATGGATGCTAAGCTCCTACCGATGTTGGCAGGAGATACATGGGATCAGCACTCCTCAGCTTTCACCCTACAGCTTTCATTTGGTTGACAAATGTAGCCAAAGTCTGTGGGAAGAGGAAACCTTTGCAAATCTCTGCAGTCTCAAATATTACAGCAATGACAGGCTTTAGTACCTAACAGAACTCACTTCTCTGAAGAAGATCAAAATTAAAATTATGGCTTTGTTATAAGCTGCATAGAGCTCAAATAAATTCCTTGGTAGTATGGAAACAAGCTGCTGCTACCACCCTAAAAAGTTAACAGAAATTATCTTTATATCATCAATCATCAGAGAATTTTTCGTCAAATCTAACATAAAATACATATAAATATTGACTTCTACCGCTGTTCTCTAAAATATCTAGGACATTTTTTTTCATCTTGCATATCCCTTGAAGCCAAAATGAAATTTAATTAAATACAAAAGCCAAACATAATCTTGTGTTTCATTTATTCATTAAAATAATAGCGTCATTTTGAGGAATAAATTCAGTAACATAAAGTATGACAATAACATAAAGTTTTCTCTCTTGTTCAGCAACACAGAAATGTCTTGATTTTGCTCTTGCACAAAGCTGTAATTTTATAATTTATTATTTTTTAAATTTTATTGCTCTTAGTGAAAAAAAACAAAGTTATAATGACTAATAAAACCACCATCTCAACACTGACACTGAAGGTATTACTCTCTGGAGTCAATTTTTTGTGGGGATGGCTGTGACCAAATATTTGGAACATTATCAACTTTCAGGATGCTGTATAATGATGGTTCTTGAGTTTTGACTAGATACCATTGAGTATACATAGTAAGCCCTGCTAAAAATATTTTCTGTTTCCTTCACAGGCATAGGCCTCAAATATGCTCCATTCTTGAAGATTTTCTGGTAACATAAACAGTCCTCAGGCAAACATATAAACTTTCCTTCAAAGCCTACTTAGTGCTATATCCCCTGTTAAACAGTTTATTTTATAATAATAGGTTTTATAGAGATCATATTGCCTTGTTAAAGGTAAAAACTTCCCCTTTTAGCACCTAAGTAAAAATTGTATGTAGAAATATATTAATTGAAGTAAGGATAAAGAAGAGACTATTTACTTGTCCAGATCTCAGTAACTTGTTCTCTGCTAAGTTTTCCAAAGCTTATCTCCTCTACTTTTGAAAGTTCTAGGTGATTGTTCCTTCAAGAGAATATTCTGAAAACTGAAATATCAAAACAGCAGGGAGTATTTCCCTAATTTCAGGTATATTTATGTGTATATTTTAAAAGAATCAATTCTTTCACTCAACATTATAGCCCCATGGTATCAATCTCTCCTTGATGTGAATGAAATTCAAATATTTGCAAGCTTAAATCCTGCCTTTTCAAAAGTATTCATACAATCCTTCTTCATTATCAGTTCCTACAGCTTCCAAGATCTTTTATTGCTTGCTGTATGTAGATTGCATTCAAAAAAGCTTGTGTTTTATCATGGTAATCTGAAGTCAAGAAATATTAAAAAGTAGTGGCACCAGATCCATGCTTGAGTATATCTTTCTTAGCTCTTTAAAGACTTTGTCTACACAAGTTGAGTCAGCTATTTTTGTCCTCTACAGTACATTGAAAATTTACTGTCCACCATCACCCCTGCTTGCTTTGTCATTGCCACGTTCCAGAGTATCCCCCACAGTCACTAATTGCAGAAAGGCAGCTGGATAGAAATGAAAACACGTAAAACTGCCACAACTCTCCTGCTGTTATTGAGTCTGAAGGACGCAATCAGAGCTGAAAAAATTAATAATACCACTCTGGGACTGTGTGTGAGGGGAGCACCAGGAGATGCATCACTTGAGAGCATTTCCATAGCTGTTTCCATTGGCCAGTGTCTGAGTAAGCCCTAACTACAATTATTGCTGCCTCTCCCAAGATGTGTGCAGGCACACAACAGCAGATACACCAACTGTTCTTTCTCAGAAATGTCACCTTTTTACTACTGCCATGGTACAGTGATTCCTGGCAGCACAGCAAAACAAAATTTGCACTCTGTGCTGGTTGGGATGACCCGGCCAGATATGCACTGCAAACTGTAACTGAAAATAAGTATCTCTCATCCTGAATTTCACTTTATCTGTCACCCAGCATTGAATAAGTGATGTTTCTCTTCAATCTTATGTGGCTGCTTGCAAGAGACTATATTTGTGACTAAGGATCACCAGTGTAAAAATACCTAAAACGTTATTGGTTTGGATCTATTGTATTTGAGTCAGAATTAGTCAAAAAACATACAGGCAGAAATGGAGATACAGAATCATATATCCAGAGAACTGCTCTGTATTTGAGTATTTATGTGTTTGACAAGGCAACATAGAATATGGTATTTAGCTACTAACAGAGGACAAACAAATTGGACAGTCTACTTGTTTTTCTTGCTCTAAAGGAAAACACTGAGGCATGGCCTTGCTTCCAGTAAAAAAGTGTTAATTTTAGGTTGAAGCATCTTTAAAAAGAGCAACATAAAATAATTAGTGGTGCACACTGAAAGGGTGTAGCTTCATCAACATGAGACAATGCCAAGAAACTATGGGAAGCACAGCTCAAACACAGGAAGGGAAATTACAGCAGATAAAGGAAACAATATTTTCAAAACAGCTCATAGATATTGAACTTCAGAAAACTGCAGTTACTGAATAATAGAACAAACCAATTTAAAACCCAGCAATTAGAACTGGTTAACCACAACTTTCATTTACCAACACTGTAATGACTTCATTAATGGAACAGGGACAAAGGCAGACCAGTTTCTGGTTTTGACAATATACTGGGCGTAAAACCTCATTTCTGGTCATGCAGAAACAAGTTACATGCTTATAATGAATTTGTTGAAAAGATTCTGGTGAAAAATTTTGGTACAGCATAACTGGACAGTGAAGGGCACATCCCCTTTCTTTCAAACATGCTTAGCAGCAAGGGCATCCTTCCCTGGGACACTGAACACCACTTTCAGTTCTTGATGAGCTGTCACTGAACTGTTTATGAACTCTGATGACCTATTCAGGAGAGTTACTTTTGAGAAGGAGAAACTCTGAATCTAGTATTTAATTTGTCTGGTTTTGATAGTAAATTGTGTTTCTGACTGCAGAACCGTATGAGAAAAGGACACTCTTCAGAGTAATGTTTAAGCTCAGATCATCTTACTATTCCTTGTAATGTTCTGGCTCAGAATAATGGAGAGAACAGAGGCCAAGTTTCTGTGCTATGATAAAGAGGAGCTGCTAGAAAACAGGTAATAAGAGCGATTCCTTGTGCCTCCTGTCTAGCAAGTATGCAGGTGAACACCTTCCATTACTTTGGATTTCTTCCCACTATTGTCCATTGAAATTGACCTGATTAAAACACTATCAAATTCATTCTGAAATACTTTTTCTTCAATTTTTGCCATTTATCTATTGAGTCAAAATTTTTTTTTGGTTCTTCTTTAGTAATGACTACTGCAGCTGAGTCAGATCCAGCCTAACATTATTTATTTGGCAATTAGTACAAAAATTCATAATAAAAGTAACTGATCTCACCAAGATTTTAGCATCTTTTTGAAAGGAACACTTTAAATGTACTGAATCATTCTCCCTAACAACAAATTTCATTTTTATAATTCAGAAACCAGAGATCTTAGTTAAGCAATTGGAAGAGAAGAGAAGAGAAGAGAAGAGAAGAGAAGAGAAGAGAAGAGAAGAGAAGAGAAGAGAAGAGAAGAGAAGAGAAGAGAAGAGAAGAGAAGAGAAGAGAAGAGAGGAGAGGAGAGAAGAGAAGAGAAGAGAAGAGAAGAGAGAGAAGAAAGAGGAGAGAAGAAGAGAGAAGAGAGAAGAGAAGCGAGAAGAGAGAAGAAGCCCAATCCAGAGAGTCCAGGTTTTATTCAACTGAACAGACCCCAAGCCTTCAATTTAAGCTTGTATATAAATGTTTGGAAAACACTTTAAGAACTCATTTTCATTGGCCATTGCATTCATGACTTATATAGTAAAATCTTACCAGGATTGCTTATCTTTTTCAAACAACTTCATTCTAAATCACAGAATTCGATTTTTTTCCCTGTGCAAGCAAAGGACTATTTCCCTCTTCATGGAAGTTCCTTATCTAGTATAGAAAGTGCCTGCAAATGTACCTCTTGTACAGCTGAGTAAAACAGCTCCACTCCTGTGTACAGCACAGATTATTTGCCTGTGTTCACTAATACCAATTTCTTCCTATATTGAGCTAAAGAACTCAGAGACTTTATGTTGAAGAATCTGTATAGAAATGTAACAGGAGGAAAAGAACATACACACAGGGAGCAAATCCTCATATTCCCATCAGTACATGAAACCTAATCCAGAAGAAATGTTAGTTATAATCCCCTTCATTGCTTTGATCTGACTCCCTGCAGGACCCCATGAACCAGAATGTGGCTGGAATGAATAGCTGGTGTCTGGGACAGAGGGCAGGTGGTAGTAAAGGGCATCTCTTTGTGGAAACAGCCCATATGTATGCTAGACATTAACTACTGGATAACAACAAGCCTATTTATAAAAGGGACACAACTTGCCCATAAAATCCTTTTGGAGCTGACCTGATCACTCCTGTGTACAGCACAGATTCTTTGCCAATGTTCACTAAAAACATGCGACCCTACAGGATAACTGGAGGAAGAAGCAGAATAAAAGTTTGATGCTGTGAACCATTTAGGGTTAAAAAAGAATAAAATTGTACTTCAGAGTGACATTAAAACTACAAATGACTGTGACAAGGAATTCTAACTGTGAGTAATGTTTTTCAGTATTTTCTAATGTGAAGATGATAAAGCCAATACACTGATATTTCCATAATCAAAACCATATGATAAGACTTTTCTGTGAGGTCAACAAAAGCTTGAGTATGTGATTTTTGCAAACCTATTCTGGAACTTTTTTCAGTCAGCACCAGACAAGTTAAAATACATACTGAAGCTTCACTTGTCTGTCCCAGAGCTATAAAGTATTTGAACAAATATTCTTCTATATTTTCTTGTAAATATTAATTGTATTTTAGTTAGTTCCAGTAACAAAACAACTTAGCACAACAATAATGAACTAAGGAAGAAAAATTTTACTCCTATAGCATACAAAACTGTATACTGTGCAAAAGTATTATTAGAAATACCTTGTCAGGTAAGGAAAAAAAATAAATACAGCAACAATAAGGCGATGGCGATGAAAAGCAGGGGCTCTCTCACTTTAAAGACATGCTGTGGATTGACTCCTGAAAGCCCAAGATAATATTTACTAACTCTAAGCACATTCAGCAGCTTCAGATTTCTTTTCCTGTAGTGGGGCCACTGCTCCTGTTGTTTGAAGACAGAGCAAAGCTGTGAATAATGCCTAAGAGCAAAACTAAACCAGAAGTAAATGACTTTTTAAATGTGAGACCTTCCACCTCAATTCCAGCTCCCCAGAGGCCGTCTTTGACTCCTTATCACATCACACTCTCACAGGTGTCAACTGGGGACAAAGATTCTTCCACAAAGACACTGACCAAGAAACTACAGAGAAAGATGAGCTTACAAGCCTGTCTTGATACTGGGGAAGGGAATTCAGGGCAGTGTCATTTAGAACAGCCAATTTAAACAAGTGTGCTGTAGGAGGTGACTGCAGATAACAAGGGAAAGCTACACAGTTAAACCAATCAGTGAAGACCCCTGCTCAGCTAAAATGGTGCTAAAAATGAATTAATTTTGCATATCATGCAACATTTGCTGGACTGTTGAAGTACATTTGTTAGTGTTACTCAACCCTTCTGAAGGCTTCTTATGACCCAGTTAGAAAAAAAAGTATTAGAAAAGAGCCATTTTACATGGATAAACTGCTCTTCCTCTCTGTACCACAGAGGAGACTGGAGACCCAGGAAAAAAATCAGACTCTCTACTGTCATAGTGACTGATGCAAGAGCTGAAAGTGTTAGGGTTGCCAGGATTTAAGAAGGAATGTCCCAGGAAAGGAATGAAATTAGTCTCTTCCCTAATAGAAGCTGAATTTTTATTGAAATTTGATTTCTTTTCTGGAGAAAGATTTCCACTCTTTTCATATGTATTTTGGCGGAATTGAAACTTGTTGGACATCCTTGGTGATATTGCACAATAACCTAAAGGTTTTGCATGAGTTTACAACATGAAGAGCTATTTTTCAAGTAAAAGGTTTATATTTAATACAGCAATACTTTCCCCCATCCCCATACTCTCTCAAAAGTTAGAACTTTCATAGATAAATTTTAAATGTTTAAACTGATGTTCATTGATACAGCATACATTTTATTCATTTATTATGTCAGATTTTATCTTCATATCTGTGCTGTTGATTGCATATTTTAGCGTTCCTATGTTCACTATGTTCCTATGAGACCTTCTCATCTGTGGCTTTTGAAGAGCATTGCCTCACTATTTTCACTATGACTGATAATATTAGGTTGTTTTTCCCTCTGACCATGAAATAGCCAACAAGGCATTTGAGATGGCTTTGCTTAATGGCTACTATACAGAATACAGAAAAATTTTAACAAATGCTAGGTATATGATGTGCTATTAGGGCACTGATTAGATATTTCCTTGTTCACATTCAGTTATGGAAGATAACTTAATGGATGCAGCTTTCACAACTTATCAAGATTTATAGTAGAACTCAGCATAATACAAATATGTTCATGCACACCATTCATTTATCAAAGCCAAAACTCCATACAAATAAAAGGCATACCATAAAACTGCAAGTGCAATTGTTAAACAAAACTTCTGTATTTTAAAAGTGTGTATCAGTCTTACATAAATTATCTTTTCTACTGAAAGCTGTTTTTCTGCTACTAATTCAAATGTAATTAATGTTAGTATTGACAATCACTGAACTTTACTTACTAGAATACAATAGGAAACTCTCACCAAAATCAATGTTAATAATTATATATTTATCAATTACTCAATTTAATACTTCATGTTTCATTATTTACTACTTCCATTAAATTCACCTAGACTATTGTCACAAGGGAAGGATATCAAGAAAAGTTTGCAATATTTATCCCACAACCTTACCAAGAAAATGAACTTAAGAAGTGGTTGTGTGTGAATTACAGCAGACTCTTGCTCTTATTAGGTGTAAACCAAGCCTGTTTTTTGCTTCTTCTCAATTTAAAAAGAAAAAAATCCTATGTCCACTTATAAGTGTTGTTAATACACATTAAAACACCTTTAATGAAAAAAATATACTGCTCTAAATTGGAAATGTAACACTTCTCTTTTTCATTTTCTTCCAGTACAAAATAACTATTGAAAGATAATCATTCAAGTGGCTTGATATTAAGTCTGTAAAAAAAAAAAAAAAAAAAAAAAAAAAAAAATCAAACTATATTTTTCCATTTAAAACCCCTCCAAACTTGGAATACTTGTTTTGCTCCTCATAAAACAAAGATCCACAGAGCCACTTCTGTAGAAAGGACTTTTATGTTTGTAACAAATTGTCTCTCTATAGAGTCTTCTTAGTTCATGAACTCCTACATATCCCAAGATGACATTAAATATAGCATAGCATATGGAAAGATATTATGCTGTTATTATGTATTTGTCATCATATTTATTGATTTTATATAATGACATTATATTTGAAATAAGATCAATACAGAAGATCCTTGTTATCCTTGCTAAGTTCTTGATATTATTATTTTATAATTACTTTTCTTCCCTAATCTATTGTGTAGAAGCAAAGTCCACAAAGACTTTCACTAATCTGGGTGTGTATGAAGTCTAAGTCCACATTGAACAAGACAAAATGGATCCTAGAATAAAATATCTGTCTCACAAATACAGAATAAATTAAGGTTACATCTGGTTCTTCAGGAAGTAATACATTTGACACAATGTTAATTATAGAGATAAATTAGATTCCTAACACCAGTAGAAATGGTTTGTAAGAAATTACTACTGCCTTTTAAATCTGGCTCACATTTAAAGTCATGATGTCAGGAAAAATGCAGAAGGTGGAGGAAACATTGCGGTAAGAACAGTCATCAAAAAAAAGTCACTCCCATATGTCATTATAAAACTAGCAGCTGTGTTGATGAAATCACAATTCCTTTTGGTGACATCCATATGGAATGCAGAGCTTTGACATTACCCTTCAGTAAAAGCTGTGGTCTGATTTTTTTTTTTTTGCATTAGGCAGTTGTCAATTCTATTTGATATTTTCTTCCAAAATAAAAACGCTGTGGAGCATATATCCACAAGAAATTCAGTTACATTTGGTGTGAAATATGTTGTGGTGGGCTTGTTCCTGATGTAAAGAAAATTGTCTGAGTCATGAAAATCACAAGACATTCAAGTTGGAAAGGACAAGAGCAGGTTTCTCATCCTCCCTCCTGCTCAAAGCAGGATCAGCTATGAGATCAGATCAGGCTGCTCAGATCTTTGTTCAGTTAGATCTTAAAAATCTCCAAGAATGGAGACTCCAGAGCACCTGTGGACAATCTGCTCTAGTGCTTGCCTGCCCCAAGGATGGGGGCATGTAAACTACACAAGTTTATATCAGAAATTAACTGTCTAATGTTTTCACAAACTCACCTGGATTTTCTACTAATTAATTATAAGGAATGTTCTTTTACTGCTGCTATACTATCCTTGGGGCTTTGTTTTTTGAGTCGTAAAGTCACAACAGCTTTAGGTGGTTCTGCATCCTTTATACCTCTCCTAGATCTCAAGACTCCTTAATCCTATAAAGAACTCCACTTAGTGATTCTCTAGGTCTGGAAATGACTCCTTTGCATCACAATATGAGAAATTTGAAATTATGAAGGTACTCACTGCACAGGGAACTTCACTGAATTTAAACCACACAAGTTTTCAGAACTCAGTAGCCCAGTCTTTATCACTGACAGACAGGAACACTATATCCCTTTCTCACAATGTGAGTGAAGAAATGCCCTTGATGGCTGGCCATGAAGTTAACATAGACATTATGATATAGTCAATTCTTATAATCAAGTTGTATAAATAAAATGATATGCAAGTCTTACTAGACAGCCATAATAATTGTTTCTGACTTAATTAAGCTGTAGATCATTATATGATATACCCAGTACAAACAATAAGTTGAAAAGCCAGAGATGTTGTTTCTTCCCTCTGACAGCCTATTGAATTTTGAAATACTAAGAAAATTGAGGAGAAAAACCAAAGAACTGAGAAAATCAGAGATGACTAAGAAAAAGCTACAGATCAGTTTGATAGAGAACAAGTAATTGTGCATACAATATTTCACTGAAAATGTCTTATGTGTACCTATCTTTATTAGCTACTTCTTGCTGCCATTTGTATAAAAAAAAGGTGAATAAGCACCCTTAATATTTAAGGGGAAGAGCTCCTTTGATATTGTGAAATGGGATGGGAAACAAATAGGTAATAAACAACAGCAAATAAACTGCAACAGGCTGTACCTATTATGTGGTCTATCATATTTCCTTACCTGTTTCGCCTGAGACTACAAAAGTGAGATTACTAGACTTTCCACTTTAAATTACATTAAGCTAATGAAGATAACTGCAAGAATGCCAGTAGTCTCACATGGTGGTAGCCTGGACATTAGGAAAAAAAATCCCAAGAGAAAGATTGATTAGGCATTGGAATGGGCTGCCTGGGTAAGTGGTGGAGCCACCAGCATTGGAGGTGTTTAAAAGAAGACTGGATGGTGACATTCATAGGTTGGACTCCATGATCCCAAAGGTCTTTTCCAATCTAGTTTATTCTGTGATTCTGTGACATGAATGTATAAACAGAAGCAGAAATAATGTTTTAAAATGTAGATCATACTTTCTATTTTTTGATGCACAAAATTCACCTTAACAGCAGAGCTTGTCAGGGCTCTAGATGCACCAACAGGCAGGGTTCCCTGTGAGGAGTCCCAGTGCTGGCAGGGACTGCTGCACAGACCTCAGGACACTGCTGGCTGTGGCTGCTGGTAGACTCCATTACCAGCTATCCTATATGGGACTGTGACAATGGGTAAGGACCACCAGCCTGTGCTGGGTTCACCTTTGGCACCTGGCTTGTCCCTGTCCGTGAAACTGCTTTCACTTCTCCCTGCTAAAAGTGCAGGTCCAAAATGAGCACATACTACCAGGAGGACGGGTGTCTTTACAGGTCCCAGGAGAGCAGGGTGGAGAAGCCTCCCTGCTACCTGAATACCCTGAGTTTTTTTTACCTGTCATCTTTAACACCTCTAATAATATGATTTTAAAAAACAATTTGGTTTCAAAGACTGCTCAAATAAAAGGTTCTTCTTCTTTCAAGCATCTTCTAAGAACTCATGTTTTTGTTAAATGTAACTTGTAATGCTGAGGCTTTTGGTCAGTAAAAGCAATATTTGGTGGTATAAATCCTAAAAGAACCCACTGCAAAAAGCTATAAGGTATTCATTTACGAAACACCTGGATGATGGAGTGGTTTTCATTCCTCAGCTCCACCCAGCTTAACTTAAACACCTAACAAGGTTTGAATTCCCTGATAACAGAGCATTCAAACCTTGACTACATAGCTCTTTCATAAGATCTGCCACTGTTGCACTTTCAGTGTCACATAGCAGAGTTCAGTGCAGAGAGGTCACAAGATGTTTTGTCACACATCTCGGCTGGCTTTGGGTAGACGCCATGGAGAGCCAGCCTATGCAACATTCCCTTCATCGCTGGCATTGCTGGAGCAGCACCCTGAGAGATGAGAGAATGTTTAAAGGACTATAAATATGGCAAGAATTCAGAGGGTAGGCAGGCTTTTGAGGCTGCTTCAGGATAAGGATGATCATTTAAAATGTTACTGAAAAGGCTTGCAAATTAAAGAAACAGTTACTTTTTTAATTGGAGAATCAAGGAATAGCTGACTAAATGAATTTTGCATCAAATGGCAAATCTGCTATTGTTAAAGCATGGGCATGTAAACAGAAATTTTCTGCATTGAGGCTCCACCTTGCTGCTTAGTCCTTAGCATATCTGTCAGTAACTACATGGCACACAAGTGCCGTGAAGGCATCTGAACTGTGCAAGTGATCATGCATTTTGCCTAAGGCTTTGTCTTCCCTTTCCTGCAGGGTTTGCTTCCTGGAGCCAGCTTACCTGGCTTTAGTGATCTCAGTACCTGAACTAGGTTGCTCAGAGAGAGCTTCTCACTGCTTTGTGTAACAAATACTCTTAACTGTCTGTCAGCTACTGGAAAGCAAGATGCTTGCCAAGTGCGTTAATATACACTTAAAAATCAAATTATTTCTAAATGAAAATGTAATTTATTATTAATTATTTTTACACATGATAAATACAACTGGACATTCTTAATTTTACACCATTTTATTTCCTCTTTTTTTAGTATGGTGTAAATTACACAGTTGAACAGATTAAATTCAGGGTACTGAATGGATTCCCCAATGACTGTATTTTAGAAGCCTTTTAACTGTGTTTCATACAGTAAAGAAAACGATATACATTGAGTGCTAAATCATGATATAAAAGCACCTATTAAACTGACTGCTGAGATTTTTAAATGGCACTTAAATCCTGATTTATCTCCCTGAATGCATCACTTCTGAGAATCCGACTGTGATAGGTGTCTGGCTACAAACACAGTTCTTTAACAACACAAATTTGCATCTTCACTTGCTCAGTGAAGCCCCAGTTTCAATGTTGAAACATCACTCGGCAGTCACAAAAAATTTGGAAAATGCCTATTGCTCCTGTCGGATAACAGAACTAGCCTAAGGAGAGGTCTATGCAAACATGAGTAAATAAATATTCTCTCATAAAATAACCCTTCACTCAGGCTGAGATAAAGCCAAGAGTATATTTCTCAATTGTAAGCCTAAAAAGGTGCAATAATTGTCCCAAACTAAGTACTAAGATGGCTGGAAATTCAAAGATGACATCATACTCAGAGAAACCCCAAAGTTTTGAGCTAGTTATGGTCTGTTTCTTTCCTCTAAACCCTATTGATCATTTCTGTATTTGGATGTGTATGTTGTGTAAACCTGTTTAATGTGGTCAAAGCTTGTTTTAGTGTATTAAGGTACTTAGGCCTCTAAAAGCTCTGCCCGTGCCTGCATGTTTAATACTACTTATTTTTTCAATACTCTTTTTCTTCTGTTTATTCTGTATATTGTAAAATGATTTGGCTTACAGTGAAGACTTCCTGTTCAGTATGAGTTATGGAGTAGCAATAACTTGTTATATAAGATATGGTGATAATCACAAAAAGGGCACAAAAAACCCCAAGGCAAATTTCAGGAAAACGAAGAATAGGGGGGAAAAATAAAGTATTAGTTTTAAAGAAAAAATTGTCATACAGCTATATTTAGTTAATTCATTTGGAAAGACATAGTCTGTTATGATTAAAATTCATACCAAACTTAGATCTTGATTATTTTTTTTTCTTTGAAAAACATACCCTGGTAATAGGGACTTGCTGCCGAGCCCTGCTCTTATCAGTGGATCCTGAACTGCATACATGGAATGCATTTCTTTGCTACCAGTCATGGAGCACATTGCTGCAAACATGCACAAGTGAACATATGAACACAGTTTAGCTTGTGATCTTGCCATCTGCAGTTCAAAGTTAACACCTTTTTATTTCGAAGCTCCTAATTTGTGATGGAACTGAGCATCATTTTGTTGCTATGGTGTCACAGGTATGAGCTTCATACTAGAAATGATTGAAAGCTGTGCTGCTTTCTTCAGGTACAGACTGTGTTCAAATCTCTCCAGTCTGAAGTTCAGAAACCAGACCTCACAGAAAGTTATAACAAGCCTTCTTGCATTCTCTTCCTGCCTCCTTTTGAGCTCTGCTCTTTTTTTTCCCCTTGATCCATGGTACTCTCCTGTATCTATGCATCTTTGTCTGCTACACAGCTCATTTGACCTTGCTTTTGCTCCCTTGTAAATGAATAATAAAACTGCACTTGAAGCTCGGGACACTTTCTGGGTGATAATGTTTTTAACCTTTGTAGTTATAAGAGAGTTAATAGGTCAATTAAAAAAACAAAACAACTTTTAGCGAGCTGAAAACCTATAGTTCCTAAATATGAGAAATTCCTGAAAAGAGACAATTTTAACCACACAATACACTTTCTTAGTAGAGAATAAGCTACAGAACTGTGTCTGTGGGTTGGGCCAATTGATTTAAGCTGAGAGATCAGATATATTCTTTAAAGATTTTCTCCAGTGTATCTAAGAGGAGCTACTTGAAAGGATGAACTGAACTCTCACCTGTTTTGAACTATTTTGACTGAAATCTCTCTCTTGGTTTACATAAAGCAAGTATAACACTTTATTCCTAGCTGCAGTGGCACAGCATTTGTTACCTGCTCTTTTGATGTAATTTTGTCAAAGTTCTTAAGTTATGAAAGTCATCTGATGTTCTAAAAGGCAATGTAGAAAGATAGGTGAATTGTAAAAAAAAACCAAAACAACACAAAACAAACTAAAAATAATCACTTCTATGGTTCTTTTCTCCTTCATTCAAATGAACACAAAACCATAAAGACCTACTGCTGAGGCTACTGGCAAATATCTAGATAATCAGTTGTCAAGAAGAGCTCTGCCACACATTCACTTTTCTGACAACTGCAAAGCAAAATTGCTTAGCCCACAATTTAAAAAAAAATTTGACAAGAGCTTTTGTACTTCAGTACAAAAGAAAGCAACACATTCCAGCGCTGTACTGAATAGTAACCTGACCATAATCCTACTAATGGAGTCAGCGAACATGAGGATTGCTGACAGAGAACAATAGAAAGAATTTTTTTCCCAAGGCATTAATAAAGTCAGAATGTAGTCTTCAACCCTGCAATAAAATGCTTTCAAGATCATGCATATTCTTAAGCGTAAGTAGAGTTTTCACTGATAATCAAATGCTGTGTGTATTATTTCAATGTGCTTCTGCATTAAAACAATTGATGCACAGAGTCACAGATGTACAGTGGCTGTCAAGCAAAATACTAGGAAAGGAAAACCTGAATGCTGCACTATGTATCACCTATCTGATCTTTGCAAAGGACTCAGAATGATTCCTTCACAGGTAAGCCTTCAACTGCCTTCAATTCCTAATGATGCATTCATGTCTTGGATTTCTGTACACATGCTTGAGCTAGAGGGTAGTGGGAAGTCTAGCAGAATCAGTAAATTGAGATTCCAGGAGCTAAGAGAGTTTGAGATGCTCTCCACAACAACTAATCCTGTGACAGCCATGAGCTTTATAAAGCCACAGATGTCTGCACCTGTCCAAAGCTTGACAAAGTGTTTCAACAAAGCAGAAACTGAGAACTTAGAGATGCAATATTTCCATGAATTTTGGGAGGATTTTTTCATCTGTAAAAAAATAAATGATGGTGGACAAAAAACATACGGCCTAAATACAAGGCATGGAAGGATATAGTCCAATATTTATGAAATAGATCAGGCTAGTAGAAGCAATGTATAAGAAATTAAAGGCAGAAATTTTGCTAATAAATCGCAAACAAGCTATAAATAAATAATAAATAAGGAATATGGTTTTAGTGTCTGACAAACCAGAAAGAGAAACACAGCCTATCTCATAGTCCCACATTTTAAACTATGCATGCTATGATTATAGTAATAAACAACAGATACTCTGTCTGTACATAGGAAAACAAAGAACAGTTCTTTTTTAGGAACGATCTGTAGGAAGAACATACAATTTAGTCAACAAGTGAGCTGGAATAACCTCTTGTATTCTTTCCAATGACTATAGTTTAGTATTTAGCAGAAGGAATGTTTTTGTTCTTTCCTTGTGCTTTTTCTCCTCTGTCTATCCTCCTCCTCTTTCTGGCATAGCATGGATTCTTTTTCTGTTCTTGCACCTGATCTGACAAACAGTATCCCCAGTATTTTAACATGTCCTAACACACAGCACTTTTCTTCAGACAGCTGCAAGTGCTGTGCTCTCTGACCAAGGAGGCAAGTCTCTGACCTCCCACTAATGAACACAGGCATATGACACTCTAAGTAACAATTTCTTCTCATGTCCATGATGAAAAACTCTACAGCAATCCTAGTCCAGCAACCTTGTCCTTAAATTCCCCCTTCTTCTGAAGCACATGACTTCATAGTAAATATGGGGTAGCTACTTAATTTATTTGTAAAAATGTACCATGTTTTCTTTCTTTCAGAAAATCTGAAACTGTTCGTGGAAGAAATGGATGAAGTTTAGCCAAAATGTGTTACATGCTAGATGGCTTCGGAAGATGAACAAATGTTAGTGTGGCAACAACAGGAAAGATACCCTTAGAATAAGTTTCATTGTAACAAATAGCTTTCCTGCTCTACAAAGCATGTACATTGTCAAAGAAGAAAAACACGGGATAAACAATTTTGCATTTGGGCTTGAATGTCTCTGTGTACTGCGACAACTTCAATTCATCTTACAGACAGGTTTGGTGAGGAAAACAACCACTCAGAATAGAAAAGGTAGGAAAAAAATATTCCAAATTAATACACGATCCAAAGTGCGTGTCATCCAAAGCTTGATTTTAACTGAATACACCTTTCCCCAGCATTTAACATTTCCTGGGATTGCTAACATACCACATAAAAATTTCTCATTTTAGTGATTTTACTTCTTCATGGAATTATTTTCATAGCTGTTTTTTCATAGCTACTCTGTTAGCCTTGATGATTCAGATTTGCTAAGTATGGAAAGACAATGTAAACTTTTAATAAGCAATCTGCAATGGAACTTGGAAACTTCAGAAACTCATGAAAATATAGGAGGTTTTGTTGAAAGTGAGCATACCATAAGGTAAAGAAATGTTTCTTTGATAGTGTGCGTTACACTTCAATTTACATCATGTTACAATGTAAATGCAAGTATAAGACAATTTAAATCCAGTGTGAATTTAATTGAATAAAAACTTGTTCATAAATTAAATAGAAATTATTTTTAAATGTATTTTCACAGGAAACTGTTAGATTCTGAAACAAAACATACATTATGCTATCTCCTTCTCTTCAGCAAATACAGGAAACATGATCATCTGCTGACAGAAAGCAAGAGCAACATTTCTTGCATTTTCAGATAGTAATTATAGCCCTTAAATGCTAGAAATCTTGAGAAGGCTGCAAATAATTTATGGGTTTTCATTAATGCATTTTTAAAACTAATATACTTTTAATAATGTTCTTTTATTTTTAAAATATATTTGTTGCAGATGAAAAACTACTAAACAAAGGGCACATCTACCCAAAATACCAAGTTGGATCTGATATATGTTTAAATTGTCACTTCCTCAGTATCCCCCAGAAATTAAACTATACAATGAAACCAGCAGGCTTTTTGGACCTCAAACTCCCACAAGTACTCCAGTTACTTTTGAGAAATAAAGTGTTATTAAGACTTTATTGTCACCATGAATTTGGGCTATAAATTAATCGCAGATTTATCCCAAAAGGCTTCTTTGCAGCATTTTGTAACATGTTGTGAATAAATCTACTTTGGATCAGCCTAAAGGGAACATTCCATGGACAAGATAACTTACTGGAAACAGTTATCAATGAATAGAGAATGAGAGGATCTTCATCAAACATCCAGGTTAACCCACATCTGATTGATTACATAAAGATAGGAAATCTGTCATCTGAGAAGAGTGATGTCTTGAATTAGGGGTAAATTTTTCAGGGCTTGAATTTTAGAAATTATAATGTGGAAAAAAAAGGTTAAAAGTTGCTGCTGCTTTCTGAGACTAAATATTGTGCTTGATACATTAGTCAAATCCACTTTTTCACAACAGGATGATTCTAATACTTAATGAAAACAGTTCATGGTGCCTAAAATGGAAAGAACACAGGAAAGACTCTTCTAGATGGTTTTCTCAGTCTGCTAGCACTGGAAGACGCCAGAGTGACATTGTCAAATATCTAGATCAAGATTTTTAGGTAGCTGTCTAACTTATATTAACACTTCACAATCTGATAATTCTGCAGAGAGGTGCATTTTTGGAAGGTAACTACTATATTCTTCTGTCACTAGGCCTCTTGGAATATTGATTTCTCAGAAAAAAATACAGTGGCCATTTTTTCAGATATTTAGTGTGTTGAACCACTGGCTGTGCTATACTTTTTCCTTCTTTTGTCTACCCCATCAATTTTAAGTAGTCAGATACCCAGTGATGTCACTGGGGCTTCTGGGAGTTGGACAGCCCTAGAAAATCAGATTTCATGCTATCTGTCTTCAGGAGATTCACAAAATTTCCTGATGTACAGGTAACATCTTAGCAAGACAAAAATAGTATTGCTTCAGATTGTCAGATGTTCTACTGCTGGCAAGTTTTGGCTCTAGAAATAAGTATATGACATTGCAAGATACAATCACTGACCTGCCAACCTAGCTGTGCTTAACATCTTAGAATGACAATGTGTGCTACTTTCTGCAAATGTTACTATCTGCATGGAAGAAATACATATTTTGGTTGGTTTCTACAGTTTAGCCCAGAAACATCTCTTCAATAGTGCCAGATGCTGATGATACACACACTGAAATGTGAATTAGACTCTAAACTCAGTTCTGTTGGAGGCTTTGTGCTACAGAAATAACATACAGGGAAAATAACATTTTCTTGCAAAAAATATTAACATACAATGTATGTGAAAAATAAAAGTAGAAGAAACAATATTATGAAAATCTGATTTACAACCGAACCCAGCTGAAAAGAAATTCTTGTAGACTACATGCAACTACAGTGTAACGAATAATCAGTTCATAAAATTTCTGAATTAATTAGCTTTTGTTCTTTAGTCTGTGTTTGTCACTTAGTATTCCTCTTTGTTATTTGTTCTTGACCTCTAATAGGCTGCTCGCTTTTCACATAAAACAAAGGTCTGCTTACAGATTTCTAATACATTAAGCAAAGTGAAGGAATTATCTACTGCAGTACATGCCCCATCAAAATTAGCCTGACAGTACATTTGGTTGGGTTTAGATACACAACATAGAAGAAAAATAGAAAATTGATAGAATTGCTAATATGTATTTTGACTAAACTGAGGTAAACATTATGTAATTAAATCTATAGATTTTCATTAAAAAAAAAAATAAAATTCCTCCTTTCTAAACTATGTGGCTTCCATTTATGGGACACTGAAATGTAGATCCTATAAATAAGGAAAATCAAAATCAAGTATAATTCAGCTCTTACATAAAAATATTTAGCTAAATTCTCTTTTAAATGATGAATGAAAAGAGAAAAATTGTTGACCTATCATAAATATTATCATCCTATTTAACTTATTAAACAATCCCATTCTAAATAATTACAGGATTTTCAGACTCTTGGCATCATAGAAGAGATATTTCTGCAGTAAGCTGTTGAAACCATCCACAAGCAAAAGATGTACTATTTTAGAATATTATGAAACTAAATTACCCTATATTGTATCTGTTGTACCTGTTGTACTTTAGGAGAAATTAAGGGTGGCAGGTATAATATCAACAAACTACTTTAGTGGTTGGAGTACACAATAAGAGATGGATTCTTGACACAGTCAATAGGCAGGTATATTTATATCAGAGACTCA
Organism: Erithacus rubecula; assembly: GCF_903797595.1. Taxonomy (NCBI): domain Eukaryota; kingdom Metazoa; phylum Chordata; class Aves; order Passeriformes; family Muscicapidae; genus Erithacus; species Erithacus rubecula. Next base: position 73,367,114 of record NC_136685.1, read on the forward strand.
ATTTCTCATATTTAAGTAGGTCAATATTACCTTTTCAAAACAGATCACACAGTGAAATACCAAAATATTGTCAGAGGATTATACTACAATCACCACAGCATCAGAGTAAAGTGTGATAAAACAGCTCTGATATCAGTTACTGAAAAATACAATAAAAGCTGTGAATAGCAATTATTATCACTAGCCTCTCCAGAATGAAAATTTGTCTAAGCTTTTAAGCTGGACAATCTCTGCTATGAGCTCCTAGAGGTGAGCACAGCTGCTCTTCAGCCTCATGGAAAAATAAATACATTTGGAAGCACAGGGTGCCCTCAACGCCATAGGGGTATTGTTTACTTCTGATTCAGCAAAGGAATTTTATCCCTTAGCCAATGAAATTCTCCAGTTTCTTTGCCTTCTTGTTGGTGACTCAGACTGTGGTTTGTAGCTCATAATGGAGAATTTGCCATTTTAATAATGTCTCAACATCTTGTTATCTCTGGCTTTATCTGTTCTTCCCAACTCCCTCTTTATTCCCACCATCTTCATTCTATCCACTGACTTGATCATCTCATATTTTATCAGGCCATTTCACTATGCTAGCTTCATAGTAAATCATAATCTTTTTGTAAGATCATATTCACTAGTATGAAAAACAGCAGGATGAAGCAAGAATTGAACCTGACCAAAGAGAATGGGAAGAAATGTACAACTGCTGGTGCAGGAGAAAGAGGAAACAGGATGTAGATTAGACTGGGCTACTGTGGAACACCAACCATGTACAAAGAATCTAAGCCTTCCAATGCTAGTCTTCTAAGATTTTGTACATTCTGCTGAATATAAAATTGAAACTATTTCCAAGGACTACAGATTATGCAAAAACACAATTCATGTCTTGCTTTAATGATGGCAGTGAACTTCAGAAAGAATACATAGGTCCAGACTTAAACATTTTTGTCTCCAAAATTAAATTCTAAACATGTACAAGATGTGCTACACTTTGCCTTTACCCAAACTAAAAGCCCTTTAACTGTCCACAGAGTCACATTCACTGTCTGCCTCAAATTCCTATTTAAAATCCTTTGCCACGATGATAAAAAACCATGAAAACCTCATATCCACAGCTGCTCTGTAGCTGTTTTCCTGACTGCTGATTTCATACTGATGATGTTTCATAGTGGTTTGATGTTCTCTTGCTCTTCCCCTGTCCATGTGTTTTCTTCCCATGTAATGGCAGAGTTGCCCTCTAGATTGTGTTTTGAGTAAGGACTGTCCTTTTGTAGCATGTTTGCACTGTGTGGACCAAAGAGTTCAGGGATCTACAAAACTCTACAGAAGAGACCACTTGACCTTATAGGACCTAAAGCTTGGATATGGCACTTTCATCATTCCCTATGCTTGAAACATTCTGCAGAAAGGAGTCAAAGAGCATGAAGAAGGATGCCACTGATGACATCACATTATTTGTTACTATTAATCAATCCATCTTTGTTCTGATTTTGTTCATTCCAGCTTTATTCTGTTTTATCTCATACTATATCTCAGTTACAGACATAGCTTTTTTTTATTTCCTGCTCTATCTTATTCTTTCACTCATTCTTCTATATGGATTTTTCATTTTTTAAATGAAATATTACCTAAAAATATTTAAGTTCTTTGTAAAGCCTTGCACCTTTGGCTTTATTGGCAATGTAGATCTCCACTGCAAAGAAGCAAGTACTTATTTATGGGGTGCTAAAAAAGTGCAGTGACAGAAGCAGAAGGAATTTTTATAGTTTTGGTGAGGCTAGTTCTTGAATATACGTATTGATCCTGTATCTTGCTAATAAAAAAAAAAAAAAGAAAAGGGTGAAAAACTGGCAGAGGTATAGCAAAGAATCACAAGGTCTGAGAAAGCAGTTGTGAGAGTTCCAAAGTGCAATGCTTCCAAAGTGTTTCAGCTATTTAGAAGGAAGACTGAAAAGTAACTTACACAAAAGTAACTTCATGGAAAGAAAATACTATCTACCAAAAACTTCTTTGATCATATGAAGAGGGATATCACTAAAACAAAATGCTGGGCACCAAAGTAAAATTCAATGCAAATTGAAAACTCAGTTGAGGTTAGGCATGAAATTTCAACAATAAGAACATCTGGCTACTAGAAGAAATGCAAACCAAACAGAGCTTCAAATAAGGTATGGTTGCTTTTGTGGAAGATAAAATTCAGTCAACCTTTGAGCTTTCCTTTTCTCAATAAGAGGCACATTTTATTCAAACACACATTATCAGGCATCAACATCAGTGTTGATGGTCTGCTTATCTCTCTGGCTTTGAAATCTATGTATCTCCTGACGTTCAGCCACTCCATGGCCTCAGATCTACCAATCTTGCCTGTGCTCTCTCCTGATTCCAAAGTTATTGTGCAATGGCTGGCTGTTTATTACAGAAAATTCGTTTGAAGTACTGAGTTAAAATATAATTAACTCTTCCAAAGCCTCAAAACCTCTGTTCAAATCTGAGCCAAAGCAGAAAGATTACTCACCTCTTATTGCTTACTTACTATAGAATTTACCAAGCATCAATACTTTAGAAAGTTTGTTGCTTGCAGAGGTTTTGAGGACTGGATCATTAGCAAAAATAGGCTCCTTTCATCTCACTGAATATAATTACAAATTTTGTGATGCAATTCAAGAAAACTGAGAAATATGAGTCTAGGTTATTTCAGGACATTTGGTGCATCCCTCCCACAGCAAAAAAAAAAAAAATAAAAAAGCAGATTGTGACTGCATTAATGAAACAAACAAAGCTAGAGCATGGCCAAGCACTGCTCCAGCACTTCCCGTACTGTTAATTATTAGCAGGCTTCCAAGCACAAATGCTGAGCCACTAGAGTACAGGCTAGGGATATTTTATTTGCTAATAGAGAGACAGCCATAGAATCTAAGGCTATAAATACATGACAATTTCCTCCCCTAAGAACTGGGTTAAAATACCTCTTTAATAAATCTATCCAGTCCTATCTTAAAGGCCATTGTAGAATCCTGAATATGATACATAAATTGTTCCAGGGCATATTAACTACACTTGCAATTGGAACTTTGAGTTGGACGCTAGCAACTTTTAGTCTTTGAAAACGGCATTACCCTCTGTTGGCAAAATTAGGAGTTACCAAGAGCTTATATATATATATATATATTTTTTTTTTTTTTTTTTTTTTTGTCCTGAGTAGCTAACTATGTCAAACAACTAAGTTCTCCCTCAATAACTTCTGTAGTGTATAAAGGACTAAACTGAAAACTGTAAATTTCATGTTTCAGGACATTTTTTTTCTAATTCTTTGAAATCTGTCCAATATTTCATGTTCTCTTTGAAGTGTGTGAATATCAGCCTTAAACACAGCACTATTACAATAATTTCAATGAGATATGCATAGACGTTCAATTTCTATTTGATAGTCCTTCTCTTATAGACATTGTATTATTCCAATTGACCATACACAGAACTGAGAATTCCTATTGAGATTCCAGTGATCTTCAATGAACTTTGTTTACAAGTTTACTATGATGCACCTACCTATAGTAAAACAAATTGGTTTCTCTACTATATGATTAAGAGAACTTTTGATTTAATTTTTTCACATCCAACATTGTTACCTGCAAAGGTTTTGTAACCTTATTGTGTGATCAATCACACCACAGAGGAACACAAAACTAGAAAATATTTCCCTCTGAGAGATGCCTCATGATGCCTCATGGGGCCATTGGTATCTTCCCAGAAATGAGAGCATTTTGACATCTGCTTCTGAGGCTCTCCCTAATACACCTAGTATACTGATTAATTCCATGCATTACACCTCAGTGCCATACATTGTTAAAACAAATCAACTGAAAGATCCATGTAAACCATGTCAACATGCATCATTCAATGGCCTGTTATAACAGTCTCATATGAATTGGTAGAGTTTGCCTCTTCTGTTTACTCTAATTTTATTTCGTCAAAACCACCTTTCCATGGAATTAGAATAATTTGTAATATTTTGGATATGCTAGTTGTAAATTCATAGTAGCAGTTGCATTAAAAATGTGATTAATATTAATTCTGATGCTTTTTAATAGGTAAAAAAAGATACATGTTCTTCCCTAATGTATTCTGTAATTCAATGAAAATATTACATTTTAGAAGGTTTTTTAATAGGACTGATAAAAATACCACAGAACAAAACTGTGGCATAATATGCTACCTTGGGGTTCTCTAGCTTCAAGTACTTAAAACTCCATCAATATGTTATTTACAATATAGGTGAATATCAAAATATTCCAGAAAAGCTATGTGATTAATTAGCAACATGAAATATTTCTATACCCTTTACCCATATTTAACCCTACTTATCTTAAAATTTGTGAGAAAACAAAAATTTACAGAATTATTTTACATTTATGGCCAAATACATACTCTACCCTTACTCCCACCAGTGTCACATATTCCAGCTCCCTTTGCTACTTGTCAGATGTTTCACTTGCCCTCAGTCTGGTCCCTGATGCTCTAAAGTGCTGCATGATAGGAGATGTGTATACACAGAGAGATACACATACAAAAAGGCATCCTAAAACACACCCATGTATGTATCTTGCCATCACAAGAACGACTTTTTTATAAATGTGGATGGTTCACTTGAACTTATGCAAATATGCATGCAAATAAGTTCATGATTCCTAAACTGGTGAACGAATCATGGTCATGATGCTCTGGGTTTTTAATATTTGTATTTAGAGCTTGGTATCAGCAACCTTAACACATATCAGCATGTCTTCTGTAGTTGTAGCAATCACAGCAAAACTAGAATGCAAATTTGGTCATTGGTTATAGCTTTTGCTTAATATTTGTGGTTAAATTCAAAGGATGGAGAGAAGGCTTTATTTTACAGAGGCCACAGTTCAGTAAGAATATCATAAAACATTGTCAAGGCAAACTTTCCACAATGAAACGTCTAGTAAAATCTCACATCTTTAATTAATGTTCTAACATAGCAAAGCAATGTTAGAGAACTAAGCTCCTAGAATACTTAAGAATTATCAGAATACATTGGATTAGTTATATTTTAATTTCAATCAAGATAACATCATCTATTTATACTGATTTAAGAATACACACATTTAAGAATACACACACATCAAAATATTTGATACCTAAATCAATAATGAAGAGCATGTGATTCCCTGCACTTCTATTCTTGGTGACTCATTTGTAAACTGCCTAGAAAGAAAATTAAGAGAACATGTTGTCACATACCATGTTCTTTGAATGGAATGAAGTTTTTATTTGATATTACACCATTTTTTTCAGTGAAAGGTTTTGGTGAAATTTCTTGAGTGACCAGGCAGCCCTGAAGATGCATCAGTTAAACCTAAGTTTCTAAACCTAATTCCACACATAGAACTGGTTTATCAGCTCTCAGAACTGAATCAAAACAACTATTTATCTACTAATTTTTTCGTACTAGAATTTTGTGACCTAGTTCTTGTGTTTGTAACTTCTTTTGCCATTGAAAAAACTCTACATAAAGAAGCTATTTAAAGAGGCTTCAAACATAATTACCAGCTGCTATAAATATGCCATTATTTTCACATATATGTACTCTTAAATTTCATGTCATGTTAACATGTGTCAGAAAACTCCTTATAGCTGAAGATAGTCAACACATTCTCTACATTTCCTTCACATGAAAATGTGAGATGTTTCTGCCTTACAATATCCAGACATTCTTGTTGTTTCAATAACAATGAAAATAAATAAATACAATAATTGCAGGAGGCCAGATCCTAATAATAGAAAATTTCATCTGTGTGCATCATGAACAAGGTTCGGCACAGAGAAACGTGAAGAGAAAACTGAGTGTCACTGAAGCCAATAGCAAAACCTATGCTAATTTCAATATTCAAGAATTTGAATTGAGAGTTTAAAAGTAAATAGGCATGTATAATTAAAGTTGAAACTAGATTAAGTTGATTTTTCAAGGAAATGAAAGGAACTGCTCTCCAAAATTGAAAAAGAAAACAAGTTTTCGAAATTACTTTTCATATACTGTCAAGTACAGGTTCCCACAGCATTGCATTTATTCTTTCACTACATGCTTTCTGAAAGCCTGTGAAACCTGTGTGTGCAAAAAATCTGTGTGTTAAGGTAAGCCTGAGGAGGACATGCTCAGAATCTTGCAAATGAGATGACTAATATACATGAAACCATCAGACTCAATATCCTGAGGCATGAGCATACTGTCACCACTGACTGGTGACTCAGAAGTGCAAATGTTTCCTTCAATCTAAAAAACATTAATGTGGGAGAAAGACAGATGTTACTAAGGAATACAGGACTTACTCTACAAGGATGAAAAATATTTCTCTTCCTGCATGTAATCAGCAGTACAGAAAGAAAAAAAAAAAAGGCATAAATGCTTCTAATTAAGTAAATTTATGTGTTTGTTACTCCTCCTATTGTATATTATTTGTATTGCTGTAAACTATCCTCTCCATGCTGCTACAGAGTTAAAAGCTGACCCAACCCATTTTCCATTAGCTGTTTGGATATGAACAGTATTTACCTAGAGACTGAAGCAATGAAGCTCTTTTACAACTAGAAGCTAGTTTAACTAATTGTATGTTTTTGTACCTTGCCTACATAGCTTTAAATTGTCTAATCCAATACTTATCTTCAGTTTTTCATCACTTAGATTTATTTTCTCCAACATGAACAAAGCACGCTTAATCTCTGGGGGCCATTATTACAACTGCTAAATAAAGGAGCACAAGATAATTGTGTAATGCTGTTTCAGATCCAAATACACTTTGGCCAATATGTCTCTTCCTTTGATATATGATGCACATTTCCAATTTTTACCACGTTTACAAAGCTTACTGTCTATTTGTGTCTGTGTTCAAAGAAAACTGCTGACTGAGATCTACCAGGAGTTTATCTTGTTACCACTGATTTTATCTTCCTCCTGCCTTTTTCACAATTAGTACTGCATATTTTGAGATTAAATCTGTCTGGAATATGCTCTATTCTATTGAACAATCTGCAAACAACAGAGAACAGCAGCATGGTACTGTCACCACTTGGAATGTAGTAGGCTGATAATTTTGGTCATAGAAGGCACACAGGGATGCAGAAGAAACATGACATTTTCTTGAAATAAGCTAATAGAAAGATCTGAAAGATTTTAAGGTTATTGCTGGGGGCAGATTGGCCACATGCAAAGACTGCTTATACAAGCTGTGTGCAAAAGCTGTATATACTAGAGTGTTTCTTGGGAAGAAGAAATATTTAATGTTATCAATCTTTATGAAATACATTGAATGGGAAATATCTGAACTTTCAATCAGTGTAGAACAACGAATACATTTTCAAAAATTTCTGAAGTGAACCTGAAGTTTGAATATCTGAAAATATAATTTCCTTCAATTCTATCAGGCACTTCAATAAAAGAGGTCTTTCTCTGCAAACAGTGCCTATCATAATTTCTTGCAATTTCTCTCAAGTCTAATTAAAAAAAAGTCACTTTGACAGCTCATTCCACCAGATGGAACTGTTCATAATTCATTTGTAAATGTTCTTATTCAGACATTAGCACATATATTATACACAGCATGCAGAGTATATATATGCTGAGAGTCCATCACCAACACAAAATAACAGAGCTACTAAGCACCCTAAACCTTTTCTAGACAGGTTTAACTTAAAAAAAAAAAAAAAAAAAAAAAAAAGATAAGAGGGAAGACCAAATTTTAGTGATAAATTAATTTAGAGTAGAATAATCAATGTGTCCTGTTTGGTTAACTGTTTAGTTTTTTTCTCCTCAGAAGACTGACTACTCCTTAGTACCCAAGATTTTGCTTTCTAGATGTTTCAAAGCCGAATGTTGTTTAAGAAGGTAATGCCTGAATAATAAGGATTGCTAATAGGCATTTTGGAATAGGAAATAATTTACTAATGCCAAGAAAAGCATAGAATATTTTTTAACAATCAACATGCATACATTCTTCCTGTGATACACAGGAGCTTTCAGACTCTTCTATATTTTTCTATGGAAACTTACATCTTTACTGTGAAATGATGCAGCATACTTGATACAAGCAAAGTGTTGAGATTAAGAGCCAAATGCTTAATGAAGATTAAGTGAAAAATATCTGATTATATCTAACTAATTAATAAAGGAGATTTCTTGCACAATGAACAGGGTAGGTGAGAAAAGAATCTCCACCATGAAAGGGGGTAGATTCTACCAGCTCATGCTGGAACTCTGTGCATAAGATGACAAAAATAAATTCTCTCAAGCAGACTCATGCTCTGTTTTCTGTGGATGGACCTTCTGAGTGAGGGAGCTTCGAATCACTTCTAAGAAGATCCTTTGCCAGAGGCATGAAACCTCTGCTTGGACAAAGTACAGAATCAAGACATTTGAACTGCAATTTTTAAAAAACTATTTCTTAACTGTTAACAAATTCAGGAAAAAAATGCAGATATCAAATTATTGTGATTTCATTGGTAATAATTGCACATAACAAGTCTCAAATACACACTAGCTTGTTTGAGAAAGTGACTTGAAAGATGCAATTTACACAACATGTGCATTGAAACAATATAGTCTTTGATTCTACAGAACACTTATGGAGATTGGGTATACAATGACCGTCAGTAATGTTCAACTACAAGCTAAGACTTCTTATGTCTACTAAATGTTTTATGCACATTCCTTGTGAAATGATGGCATTTTTCTGAATGTTTTCCTGCATTTTATTAGTATTTAAAAATGCTACAAAAATAAATAAGATATATGTTATATAGTATCTATAATAATACATAAAATAAAATACATAAAATAAAGGCATATATAATAGATAATAAATAATAGATAATATATATAGTAATATAGCATATTACTGAAAAGTATGATAAGAATTCTTAAACATCTCTTTTAAGAAATACTAATACTTTACTTAAATGTTATTAATATTTTAGTATTCTAAATTTATCTCATTAAAATCTATTCATAACAGAAACAACACTTCTTAGTATGATTTTATTTGTATAAAGCTGTGAATGACAACATGATGAACAGGCTCCATCTCCCAAAGATAAAACAAAGCTCAAAAAATGGATGAAAGTGAACCAAATATAAATGGCTGTCTACTTTTGTAGATCACTCTATTTAGGTGCTTATTGCTATAAGCTGACTGTGTCTAATTTGAAAAGGAATATTCTACATTGACATGCTTGTAAATGTATCCCCCACCAGCACAGATGGCATAAAATGCTTAATGTTGTTTTCACACGACATGTCATGCTGTGGGAAGATATGGCTGGAATAAATACATTTTATTTTGTCTTCTGACATTTTTCCATATTATTTAATTATTTGGAGGACAGTTTACAAGAGAACTTCAGTATGAGGGGTGTTTATTATATGCTCACAAGTGACTTCAATACTTTGTCAAAAATGAAAATATATTTGTATGGCAAGTAAATAAGATAACATTAGGTGGTACTTGGTTTAGCTCATGCATTTTGCCCAAAGGAACAGGTGATTATCAGCTTACTTTTTCCTTCATCTACATATTCTGAACAGTCTACATAATAAGCAATTATCCAGATATCAATGGATAAATTCAGAAAATTTTTCTTTCATTGCCAGAGAAAGTAAAGATTGATTTTACGCTATTTTCACTATGTCTATTGATGACAGAAGAAAGAAACTAACAATAGCTATGTGCAGAAGTGGAGAGAAAAAAGGACAGATTCTGTGTCAGCTCTGTGCAGATGCAGAGGAATCAAATACAATAACCTTTTACATGCAGTAGTCAAGAAATAGCACTGCACTGATACTTTTTTTCCTATTGCAGAACAAAGAGCCTGAGTTCATGCATCACTGAATGTGAGGCAGCAGCTTCCCATCAGGGACTGGCTCTTGGGGAACCCACAGGCAAAACAATGCAAACTGTAATTAGAATACTTTTCTCTCCCATTCTGGGAATAAACAATCTTTTCATTGTTCATGTTTACACAAATAACAAAATGCTCAGCTGCATTTTAGTAACTAAAGACAATACAGTAGCAGTCTTGTTATAAATAATATATATGCCAATGTAATTTAGGATTTCTAATTAATGTAGAAATTCTTTAAGCATTTTCAGCCTTTTGAATTGCTCAAGCATGCATTTTCTTCATAGTATAGGACTTAGATCCTGTAATGTCTTTTCTGCTTAAATATTTTAAATTAAATGAAATTAAGTATGACCAGTTTTGAAAGTGGTCATAATTTTAACTTCCTTTTTCACAACTTTCTAACTTTATATTAGCTAATATACTGAGGAAGTAGTAAAAAAGTCCGCTTGTCTGACCTCAAGTAATAGCTACAGAATTTCTCAATTTTATTTTGGCCCAATAAAAAAAAAATAGCAGTAGCACTTTTATTCATTACAATTATAATTATTTTATAGTAATGGAAGTATTTGCATTTTAAGCTAGACCTCTCCAGTTGTATTTCTTCCTTACAAGCCCTGTCTACCTTTAAATTCATTATTTACTTAGAGACAAAACACATGGGGAAATTTAATATGTAATATCAACGATAGCCTATTTATAAATGGATGCTATATTTCAGGAATGAAAAACAAAGCTATTAATATTTTATTACTACTCTCAATTATGCCTCTAACATACTGTGCAAGGTTCTTCAGTAGCTGGGGATGAGTTAGAAGGTCTAGCACACTTCATCTGAGTTTTATGATCATTGTGTTTGAAATGCATGCTATCATAACAACAACATGTATCAGTATGATGACTAACACCATCTAATATTAGATGACTAATAAAAAAGTAATTGCAGTTACACAGCACGGTCAGTTTGATGTGAAAGAAATTAGTCCATTATTTAGACTTTGTGTGGGTAAGAAGAATGACCATTCCATTGAACAAGCAAATGAAGCCAATAAAGACTGTGCTTTTAAAATCTTTACCACATATGACAAAGTAAAATAAAGATTCATGTACAGGCAAAGATTTAAACTATTTTGGTTACCAAAAGCATACGTGCTTCTTCAGGACAAGGCATCTAACCACACTATAGGTACTAGTTTACGTTCTTCAACATTATCTTTATTTTAGAGTACACCTGACAAATTGGCTGAAGACATCAAAAAGGCAAAGGATGGAGTCTTTCTGGAACACAAGCCAGCCTTGAATGTATTTTTGTCTCCTGTTACTGTATATCCCTTACCATATATGACAAAATTTTAATGTAGAGATACCTTTGAGACAGCTTCCTGACAAATCTGACTTGGCTAGAATTATGAGTAATTTTGAATCCATCAATCCCTAGTTCAGCTGATATAAGTGACAGATAGCCTTAGAACATGAAAAAAAGGAAAAGAAAAAAGGATTTCCTCGCTGAAAATATGTATTGTGTTCTTACTTTTGAGCAAAAGAGAATTTGTAGATGTCATGAAGTTAAATTTGGATTACAGAATTTCATAAAAATATTTCTATTTTCTGGTCAAAGGTTATAGACTTTGGGGATGTAAAATCATGTATCTAACTCCATGTTTCAGTAACAGAAAACAGGACTTGATTGTCAAAGAATGGAAGCAGCTCCTCAAGACATGAGGCCTGTGGTTTATTTTCTGTGGTCCTCTTTAGGCAACATAGCTGGAGGCAAACCAGCTACATATGGGAGAAAGAGCATTTTAATATATAATACTGAATTTCATATAGTATCTCAGACAAGGTACTATATACAAGGATGTACCATATACAAGGATGTTTATGTGCCTCCTGAAGTAGGTTGAGTGCAAATTTGGGTTCAAGCCTAGTGATACACAGTTCTGAATCTCTACCAGGGATGACAAGTATGAGTAACAAAGCTTTTAGCCTATTGTTTCTTAAATTAATAACAAAAAGAAAGTAGTTTTCTTTATGTTCACTGTCACATAAGATGATCTTGCAATTAAAATAATTATATGATGTTAAGTCTTGAAACAATCTTAAAGCTGCATTCTCCTTCAGGGCAAAACAATTTAAAGAACACTTTCACTTTTTATCTCTTGAAAACCAGACCTGTATCTTCTTAAAAAGATGTCATTGCAATAAAAATTGGGAAGATTATTATCTCCACTTTCTATATTTTAAACTATATGAAACAAGTTGAACTAAGGACTAGACATTCAAGTTCAGAAATTAGATGCTGGCAGCTCATCCTGTACCTATAAAAAGGACAGAGAATCACCCAGCACACCAAAACACTCAGGGTTTCTTCTCAGATTGACTGGACTTTTATCTGCATTACCTACTTCACAATGAAACTGCTCTGATCATTACATTATGCATTAGCCTGGGTTTCATGCATTAGTTTGTATTTTCTCAGTCTGCTCTGTTTTGCATCAGCTACTTAAATGCTTGCTGACATAGATAAGATGTCGAATTTTCAACTCTAAACAAAAAACATAAAACATTGAAGCACAAGTTCTTGCAGGAAGAAATTTTTTAATGTAGTATAATGTAATAATATTGTTGTAATAAGTGGAATAACACCTGAAAAAAAACCCTAAAAAACATTGTAAAAAGATATTGCAGTTTAGATCTGCTTTCTGTTTGCAAAGAGAAATTCAAATCCATATGTGTTAGGTTTTGGTGGGCACTTCAACAAATAGTTATGGGAATCAGTTCCCAGATCTATTAATTATTTTTTATTTTTCTCGAAAAACTAGTTAGCAAAATAAAGTTTGAAAATGGTTTTTACGTTAAAAAAAACACTGAGTCATAAATTTCTCAGTACATTCACTACTTTGTTTCACAAGATTAACAACATCTAATATGATATAAATACTTGGTCACACCACCTTCTATGCTTTAGGCTTAATTCCATTTGCCCTGGAGTCAATTAAAGTCACTGATATCAGTAGATCTAAAATATTGACTTCTGCATATAGTAAAAATTACAGCAATAAATTCATAATCATTTGCTTACATTAAAGCCCTTCAAGCAGAATCCAGAATCTGAATCAAACTCATGGGTTGGCTACTGTTATTCATACACCTTACTTTTTGTTCACTGCAAAGCATCTGAGGTGTTTGGTGAATCAGCATGAAACCTATATAAACCTATATAAAACTATATAAAAAGATTTTTGAAGTGTCTTTACTTCTGGATGAGGAAAAGCTGATGATTTTACTTTAGGTATTTGCTGAGATTTGTTTGAATTTAAAACTCTGACTGCAGCTTAGGAAGCAGCCTCTCAGAGTTGTTATTTTCTCACTGTTCTAATTTTCAGTTTTTTTCATGGAAGTGGAAACTAAAAATAATGACAATATTTCTTTTTTATAATTTATTTTAAATAATTTAATAATAATTGAAATATTATTCTAGTTACAAAAAATCTATTATAAAGCACTTCAATTCAATAGCTAAGACTGTCAACCTCTATCTTTTCTTAATTAATGAAATTTATGACTCTAGTGCACTTTGAACAGGTGAACTCAGTCTCAAAGTGCCAAAGAATTTCTAAACCTTGGATATACAGTGTAGTCCTTAAAATACAAAAGCTGGACTGTAAAATGGAGCAGCCAGATAGACAATGGCTTCATGCACCTAGGAAAGGCTTTGGTGCAGCACCAAGATTAATTGCTTACTCAAGTTTATTTTAAATTTTCAATTTGAGTAAATACAACTCCAGTCTCTAATGTTTTATCCAAGTACGGAGCAAACTTTTCAGTTTAACTAATTTTTCTTGGAAGTGCATAGTCAATCATTTCATTATTGAACCTGTGGTTCTCTGCAGTCTGTCAAAAAGGGTCTTCTTTCTTTTCAAATGATTATTGATTCAGAGAACAGACCAGATTACACTTTGATAACATGAATTATATCCTCTAATAGCACATGTAGATCTTCAGCTAGCAGAACTGAATCACCAATTGTACGCACAGTCCTGTGATTCTGTTGTGATGACTAACTTGGCCACTTCAGTTAATTAAAAGGCTATACAAATTGTTCATTTATGGGCTGATCCAATTCTCATTAAAGTTAAAATCAATGGGAATCCTTCCTGGGTCTAACTGTTCTCCAGTTGATAATTTTGGAAGGATATTATGACCTAAGTTTCAAAAATCATTAACACTGTAAGAGATGGGCGACAAAGCTATAAGAACAATGACTTAAGAAATTTAGTAATCAAGTGCTAAAGAGTTATGCAGTCTAATTTAGCCATTTTCTCTGGTAGGTCCCGTCTGAAGCAGCCCTATTCCTTCTCTCTCTGGTCACCCCCCTACTTGCACTTCTAAAGGAAGCCCACAGAATCCACTAACTTTGCAGTTACAACCAGCCACTGCAGAAAAGAATTCTCTGGACTGCAGTGCCACCCAGAGCAGGCACCAAGTGCAGGTGAAAAAAAGGGGCAATAAATTAGTCTACTGGTAACACAATGGGGTGTTTAAAAATTACATTGCAGTCATCACATAGATGTAGGCTCTCAAGTTTTTTGTGCAATTAATTTTCTTGTTTGTGGAATCCAGTAGGGCTCATTTAAGGTTAAAAGAACTTTGGTTAGTTTTTGAAAAAGAAGAAATGGTCCAGTTATCCCAAAGAAAAACTAAACCTACTTTCTTTGATAGTCCATAACCGCAAATGTTTTAGAAAAATACCCTTAAAAAAAAAAAATTATTTCACAATTTGAAGTTTTGCCTAGTTATTGTTTCCAGCTTAGAATGGAATTCAGTTATCTGGATTTGAGCAATACAATAATTGGACTTTTTTTTTGAAGGTACTTTCTGATAACCTATTCCACAAGTTGCCACAATGCACCCTGATAAAGTACAGTAGTGCATACATATGGAAATCTATTGTTTTTAAATTAAAAATTGATAAATTCATGATAATAGCAAGATAAATATTATAATGTAATAACATAGTAAAGTATATTTTATTGAAGAGTATAAAATATCCTATGTATGCATTACCTTAAAAATGTGCAACTTAAAAATTAGTCATATAATTTTTGTTCATAAGTAATTTTAAAAATAGTGTTATACTGTTTTTGCTTTAGAAATTCTAGATTATATAGAAATAGGGGAAACAGAGAAATTCTGATTTATATCTATATATTGTATATATAATATTTATATATTAGTTTATAAATGGTGATGATTCTGATGACACACAATCTGCTTAGGTTGATTTCTATGTTATTTCTGTTTGCATAAACCGAGTTAGTGTTACATAGCTTTGACCACAAAGAGATGCATTGCACATCATAGAATGGAAAAAGTTCATTCATGTATTTTTCTGAACCTGAAGACTAATGGACTTCTGCAGCTGTTTGTGCAAATGAGTTTTAGTTCCCACTGCAATCATCCAGCTGTGACTACATGCCCCATTGTTTCACTTCTGGCTGTTTTTCTGGTTTTCTGTCAGATTATTTTTGCTTTGGAGAAATTTTAGTTATTAGAAGTAATAATAAGTAAAGACAATTATTTTTAATCAATCTTAATTTATGGGACAATAACGACAATGACAGAAACTCCAAAACCAGACCAAGCCTCTTGTTATAACCAGGGTTAAAGCATCCAGTCAGTTTCCACCCAGCATGCAATTCAGAGTTCTCTTATTGACATAATTCTGTGTTCATGGCAATAAAAAATACAACTGCTTACTTTGTTCAACAGTTATATCTCAAGATATATTTAAGTTCTGAAAATAAATTATCCTCAAAGCATCTACAAGATTCTTATTCTACAGTTAGGCATCATAAAAATGATAAATAGTACTTCTTTACATTTATTTGAAAGAATTAGCTCTTCTAACATGAAAGTCAGTCCAATTTCATTTCTAAGAAGAAATGAAACCAGAGAGCTTACTTGAAAAACAAAAAGAGTGTAAGCATTACTTTAGTGTCAATGCTATACCTACACAGTGAGTGGTCAGACAATGATAAAATGTACAAATGTATGAGAATTCTTGATACAGGTTCATCACAAATTTTCACATCACTGGATTAGTTCAGAAAGAATAGCATGAAAAATGCTTTTTGGGGGCCCATCAGGTTGTTTCCTTAATGAAAGAGGCCCATATCAATAAAGACACCAAATTTGCAGCTTCATCTGGACTTCATAGGTGTGTGATATTTCTAGCTTATACTGAGAGAATTTCATTACAGCAGATCAAACAAAATACAGATAAAACAACCGCAGTGGAAATGTTACAATAAACCAAATAGACAAGAAGTTTCAGGATAGCAATGATTTATAAAATCTTTGGTCAAAGCACATGAAGGCTCATTTAGAAATTCAGACTTATAAAGGGGCTGAAATTTCATAGGGATTTTGATGAAATCTTTGTTCAAAATAATTTCAATTGGTCAAAGCACCAGGAATCTGTTTTTCCCCTGCCAATATAATTCTGAGTAATTCATGCATTAACAGCACACTCCATTTTGGGTAAACTGAGCCTGATTGATAAACTGCTGGCCATAGATGTCCATTATATCCATTAAGTGCCCACCCTCACTGAAAGTAGTTCCTCCCATTAAGTTCACCAGTATGGTTGCTCCTGCAATCCTTTCCTAATTAACTTCTGTTAGAATGAAGCAGGTTAACAGAAAGATTAAAATTCTCAATTATTTGACAGAATTGGGGCAAGGAATAATGACACATACAAGTATATGAACTTTTAAGTAGTTTGGCAAAGGTCCCTCATTTATCTTCTGAAGAACCATCTTGATCTGATTTGGCTGCAGCCATAAAACAAGTTTACCTCTACTGTATTTTCCCCATTTATAAATTGCACATATAAACTTCTGTAGACCTACAGAGAAGAAAAATTCTTTGCAGTTAAGTACCACCATCAGCTTCTGTCCATGCTGATACTTTGTAGATTAATTAGTGTACATATGTGTACGCAGAAAATGTTTATGAAAGAAACCTTTAAAAATGCTTTTTCTTCAAATTACCATGAACTGCAGTTAAATGCAATTTATTTTCACTCAACTGCATATAGGACAGTCTTAAATGGAGACTTAAATGGGTAGTCTTAAGTGTATAGTCTTAAATTTGTAGTCTTAAGGGGTCTATTGATTTAAAAACTGTCTGTCTTAAAGAAAGTCCACATTGTAAGTGGACCACCATCTCAGATCTGCATAATTAAAAACTTCCGTGAAGAACGTGGCTATAAATATCCTGTTGCCTGCCTCATTTAAATCTTTCCTTTGCATTCTAATCAGATAGAAACAGGATCCAATTCCCAATTTGAAAAATAAACACATTAAAGAAAATTAGTTTAGGCATCATTACAGTGTACATACATGAGTGTCTACATTTTTTAATGGACACTTGCTATACAGCATTTAAGTACTAACTGTAAATTCTCTGTGTGGCTAATTTGACCACACATATTGCAAACTGTTTTCATTTTCCTTTATTGTCCTCTAATGAGCTCATCAAGAGCATATAATTAGTGCAGTAAACAGCATAACACAGGCTCTGCCCTAAAGCAGCCAAGCAGAGTTCTCGACTAGCCCACTTTCCCACCGGAACTTAGTACGGTTAATGGCCCATGATCAGTCGGAAGTATATCGAGGGATATGCTCTGTTTTAAACAGCTTGTGATCTCTGGCTCAAAGCAACAGTTCTGGGGCTATCACCATCTGTACTGACACACAAATGGAAGTTGTTTTATCTCTTTTTAATGAAGCTACTGAGGTCAATTAATAATGGCTTCACATGCCTGAAAAACACGTATGACTGAGCGACTGGATTCTAGAGCAATTTCTCTGTGCGTATAAAAGTTTGAATATTCTCCACAGTAAGTAATCCTAGAATTCTCTACTAAAATCTGAACCTAGAAGTAGACATGAGTTTACTTATAAAAGTAAGAAAACATTGCAGAAACTTAAGGGCACAAACACAGATATTATTACCGTATAATTGTCAGGTATATTTCAGCCAAGGCAGCTTTGGAGGACTCAGTACTTGAGAGGTATCATTCTTCTCTTCCAATATACAGCATATCATAGCAAACCAGCCCTCTGAGAAATGGGCACCTCAAAGACTTAAGAATCTGGTGGTTTAGATTTGCAGCATTTGCTACACTATTGTCAAAGGTCCATATGATAAAGAGATTTTCATGTAATATCTATGTTATCATATAGAAATTAATTCTATTTTTTTGTGATCTGTATCTTGCAGGAGATGGCTATAATAATACAAGGAATTATCAAGATATTTGGTCTTGTTGCATTGTTTTTGTCACTCTGTTTTTGACACCACTAGCCCCCAAAATGTGTGGCAAGCTGTTGACACCCTGGAAACAGCATTGCAGTACTCTTTTCTACTTCACAACTGCCATCAACATGTCTTCTTCACAGGAGATATGGCATAGACTCTGAATAAGCAAGTTCTTCAATACTTTTACTAGCCAAAAGGAAGAAATTTCTTCCAGACGAGTAGGATATCATCTGTGCATGCTCATTAATATAAGCTTGTGAGTGTGTATGTGTAAGTATACATTCACAGGCATATGTATACATGCAATTAATGACCAAAAAATCAGTTTTGGATATCTTCCTAGTGTCAACCAATCCCAAAAATTAGACAGTGCTTAATCACTGGGCACAGGAGTAACTGATGGGAATGTAAGGCAAGGAGCAATAAAAGCTAATAAAGAATGCACTGAAAAATAAGACCAAAATGTAAACTCAGCTACTGTGAAATCTGACATTACCATTCCTCTCCAATCACTTCTTATTTATCAGAGCCTGTATAGCAAAATAGCACACTCAGGAGCTTCTCTGGTAATTAGTTTATCAGGGCTCTAATCTTCTTCTGCAATTAATCATGTAAAATCTTATCACCAGTTAAGTTTGAATCCCTGCTGTTCACCTTCTACAGAATAAAATACTGATATGTATTGTGGTGGAAACAGTTTTCCACTTCAGTAAACACTTAAAATCTAAAATAAAAGTTAAAAAAATCTGTGCACAAACTAAAATTCTTTATAGAAGGCTAAAGTACCATTATTATTAATTTTCAGAGTTGCTGCAGCAGGTTAGGAGATGTCACACCACAATTAAAAATGCTGGGAAAATGAAGTATATAAGAATAAGTACTTATAAGAATAAGTGTAATGAAATAGAATTAATCTTATTAGGGTTTGCTTACATGTATTTAGATTTTTCTGTAAATAAAAAAATAAATACATACATATATACATACGTAACAGCACATACATTATAAACATTATTAAATATGTATCTTTGCTCAATATCATTAAAATCTATTTTGATTTTCTACAAACTGCATTTGCAAAGAAAATGGTAAATATATAAAGCAAAATCAACAAGTACTAAGGATATATAAATAAAAAACTAAGTTTTTTGCACAACAGTAGAAAATTGCTTGTCACATTCTTTCCTGGATGACACTGCAAGCGGCACTAGATTCTAAACAATGACTCAAACAGTCATGAATTAAAAAGAAAAACAATGCCCCAGACTTAATGTATTATTCTACTCAGTAACAAAGCCACTATTTAAACTGAACCAAAGACGCCCTTCAAATAGTTTTTTAAAGAAAGTAAAATTCCATAAAGTTTACAAAACAGCAGCATTTATAGAAACAGCATAAAGAGTAAAAAATCTTTGAGTTTTAATGAAGTTTTATAAAATTTTCCTATTTTCAATGTATTCTCATATCTCAAGCAGGAAATAAGGAGTTTATAATATTCTTCTCATAGAAGAAAGAAGAAAAACTTCAAGATATACCTGCAACTCCTCAGGAGTGAAAGAACATAAATACTGATGAGAAAAAACTGCAAGTAGAGAGAACACCCAAGTTAAATCAAATTTATACCCTTCCATATCAATATGCTTCTAGTTGCACTTATAGACTTAGGTTATATATACATTAGATCTAGGGAAAAAAAAAAAAAAAGTCATTCTTGATTGCAATTAATGTCCATTTTTTTTTCTTGAGACCAGAGTAATTTATTAGAAAAGAACTTAAAAAAAATCTGAAAAAATATGGACATAAATCAGGCTCTTATTTTTGAAATAGAAGATTATATTATCAAAATTATTTTTTTATTTCCTGTACTGAAACACACAGGTCATTCCTTGTCTAACTCAGCAGTTTCTTAAAAAATATTTTCCCTACAATAATGCTGCCATTCATATAATTTATAAAACTAAAAGAAATTCCATATTTAGTAAAGTCTTGAAACCAAATAACATCTCTCCAAAGATATTTGACAATAACTATTGTGTGGATCAATATGTATCACTACAGATTTTCTCATAATTTATAAGCTTTAATATTTGTGCAGTTCATACAAGTTCTGTGAAAGACTCTTGATTTTCACAATGTCATTTCATCACATATGTACTCATTCAGGTGCTAAGCTTTGCTTCTCAGTACCAAGTTGTTTATGTATTTTTAAGAGCATTCCCACTTTCTGTTTGTATTTAAGACTACCCCAAACCCCAATGGGAAATCACAAATTTGTGGCAAATTTCAAAGGAAGCCTCTTCTTGAAAGAAAAGCAATGAAGTTATCCAGTGGCAAATTCCATAAAAGTTTCTGAGACCAGTAAGTAATTGCTGAAGGGCTTGCCTGCTATTTTCAATGAATTCACAAAATTTCACTATTTTTTTCCAAATTCAAAACACATGCAGTCCTACTGTGGAAGATAAACAATCCTAGTTTAATAATATAGTGATGATACAGCAGCAGCTAAATGGAATTTCTGGCTAGAAACATACAGTAGAAAACATACAGTTTGTTCCTGTCCTGGCCAGAGATAGATGTTACACAAAAACAATGTAACAGGAAATAAGGCAATGTGTATGCTCACAATTACTTCCAATGTGAAGATAATTTTATGCAAAAAGGAAACAATACATAATTAATATATGCATAGCTAATATAATTAGTGTTCAGATAAATGACTTGTGGCATGGTGACTGTCACTGGATCTGATAATGTGGGCTCCTGCATTCAAACACTTCTGCTTTTGGTTAGCACCAGATTCTGCACTCATTAAGATTTTGAACAGACCTTCACTTCATGAAATCCTTGGCTCCCCTGGCAATTTGTTTCACTGGGATCAATAACTATTAACAAGTGTTGCCTCAGTGTGAACGAAGATAATGTGAAGTGGACCCATTGCCTCTATATGGCTCCTTTACATAAACAGCATATTGCTTGTCATTCTAAAACTGCAACAAGAGGGACCTTTCTCTACTAATGTTGACACACAATTGCACTAGACAAAACACAGTAAATAATAATTATAAAAGAGTAAATGTGTGCAGAATCCTGTCCTTGAATAATGTACTTTGTATGTCTGATGGCACTCATCAAAGCAACACAAATGTATTTCTTCTGCAGTTATAACAAGTATTTCTATTACATCAAAAGTAAAAGGACAAAAGCCATAAAAAAGGAAAAGCACAGTGTTAAGGATTAAGGGCTGTTAAAAATTAAATACTACAAAAAGACTTGATATATTTTTTGCTGCATTAGTCAGATTCTCAACTGAAATACTGTTGTCTTTATGAGTAAAGATATCCCCTCAAATGTTAAAACATCCTAACTTTCATATTATATTTGCTGTCTGAATTTCTGTATCTAATTAATGCAAACCCATAAACAGAACAAATCAATGAAGAATCTGCATATATTCCAGCCATTTAACAAATATTTTTAATTGCCATAGAGTATGCAGACAGTTCAAGGATAGAATGATATTTGAGGACCACTGTTTGTTTAACAACTCAGATTGGCAAGCTGTCTTGATTTCTTTTACCAATGTGTTGCACTGTGAGATTTGCAAATAAACAGCAAAACAACATGGACACTACCCCTGGAGAACCTCTGACTGCCAGGAAACCACCAATATAAAACCAGCAGGAATAAGAGAGTAATTTTCTGTGCTAATTTCTGCCTACGTTTCCACTCTATCCAGCCACACCTAGCATATCTGGTGTTGGTAGATGGTGGCTGCAGAATTGTTTCATTTTTAGGGAAGGAACAAAGAAAGGGTTCATTATGTTGGATACTAAATTCACAGAAAAAGTACTGAATTATTCATATAGTAATACATTAATACATCGAATGCATAAAGCCATCACAGATTCACTTCCTAATCATTAAACCAAATTAAAATTGTCCTGGAAATTACCAAAGTAACTTTTTAGTTACTTAAGAAATAAACTTTTAGAATGTGTTTATCTTCTTGTGACCAAATGGCAAAAGCATGCTGCTCAGCACTTGGCACAGTCTTTTGGGCCAGAGGTGACGTTCAACTGACTCTCAGAAAATTATTACTTTGGTTTCAATTCTCTCTTCACTTCAAAGTGTCTGACATAAAGAATTGGGTCTGGTGCTGCTCAGCAGAATGGCATTTACACAACACAGCATCAAATCTAGGAGGGGAACAAGGCTGAGGTTGATGGTATCAAGCGCTCTCTAATGGTATTCAAAAGCTGCAGGGGAAGGAAGTACCCAGGGCACCAAAGTTCTGCCCACACTATCTGCTGGTGGAATCATCCTGTGTTTGCTTCATAGATTAAAAAGTTGTGTCTCAGTTGTGCTACTCGGCACTGGCCAAATTCATGCCAGGCATGGTGCTAACAGTTAATCAACATGGATCATCAGGTAACCAGTTCTTGCATTCAAGAGTTTCTTTTTTTTTTTTTTTTTCAAATTAGCAGTAAAAATATAGCCTCATTGTCTGTGCTGAAGCTGGAGTCTAAACTCTGCAGTGAAAAGATCAAATGGTCACTACTTGTTTTCAGTACAGAAACTAAGCACAAAAACCAAGCTGACAGTACTACATAATATCACACAGTACAAGAATAATATATGCTATTTTCTGTATGCTATAGTAAGAAAACGTACTTTACATTTCTGAGGATAAAAAATTAAATTTCCTTTTCTGTGAAGAGGTTGTAGAATATGGTTTTATGAAGGCAAAGCAGAAAACATTAATGTCTAACTAGAGTTTGATTTAGTACTATTTATATTTAAATCTACAATATACCTATACTACAAATCCCATTCAAGTTATGCAATATTTTGAAATTTAATTAACAAGGAGTTGTTTTTTTTTCAAGGCCACACATAAAATTCTTGTTTTCCAGTTGGCCTCCACAAACAAGTCTCTGCTCCTACTTTGAGTTACATGGGATTTTTCTGGGGTTACATACAAGGAATAATGACACTTCATTATCCACCAGTTTCAGCCAGAGAAGCAAGAATACTTTCTGTAAGTTTGATATAAATATGTCCTCAGTTTAGTTTTCAAGAATACAGGAAATAATCTTTGCATCTCCTCAACAGAACCTTGAATTGCTAAATCTGTAAGAATAATTTAACAGAACTTTAACTATAGATCTGCCTTCATTTAAAAAACAAAATTTGCACATACATACTTCTCATGTCTTTTGCTTCCATCCTTACACATGCATTATTTCAGATGTGTGAATTCATTTAACTGACAGAAAATGCAAACAATTTAAGATCTTTCAAGAAGAGATTCTGGGGCCTAACAAGCATGCCTCCTGTGCCACAGGTAAACTGCCTTTTCATAATGCCTGTGATAGCAATTTGTCCTGCTGTTTAAATAGCATACCACATAATGTTTTTATTGCAGAGACTGCAACTGCAACTCAAATTATCCATATGCTTTACATTTATTTTTCTCGTGAAAATCATGAGCATCCCTGAGGATTTTTATGTTATGACCACTCCAGTGTTTAGCTTTGATTGGCAATTGGCATTTTTGTGACAGATTAATCTACTGGGACAGTCTACTTCTCTCTGAAATCTAACCCATGGAAACTGTACTCACCAAAGCTAATTCTCCTTCTAAAAAGGCTAACCTCTCCAGGCTCTCCCTGCAATCAGTGGAGACAGGTTTCTCCAAAGATGAAACTTTCACATATCCAGCCTTTCTGAATCCATTTTGTGTCTTTCCATTGCTAGTCAGGAATACCATATTTAATCTATCGTTTAAAGTTCACTCAGCATTTAACATCACACTCTTATATTTATCAGTAAACCTTTTCTTAGTGTATGATTCTCATCAAACCAAAATACAACCACCTAAACAGATTCAGGTATCTTGGCATAGGTCTTAGTTCTGCTCATTTCTCTCATGTACACTCCATTGAGCTAGCATGGCTGAAAACATACTCAACTTTATTTATCAAATCACAACACATAGATGGGCAACTTCTGAGACAATGGCAAGGAAGAGATGGACATTTCTTAGTATTAAACTGATAACAAGCAGGAAAACCATCTCAAGAAAAAAATCCTCAGAAGAAAGTACCTACACATACGTGACAGAAATACCCCTTGGTTACAGTAATTTCAGGAACTCTTCAAAGAAAAGGTTAGCTAATTTTCTTTCTCAGTTTCAAAACAGATTTATACCATTTTCTTGCATTATACTTCCCTCAGTGAAGTTAGATTTATTAAACGTGTAATTTACTGGATACAAGTAATAAAAAACTTTCTTTTCCTGTAATGCTCCTTCCTATTTGCTTTGGTTGAGTAAGAGTTAATTCTTAATGGTAATTCTTAAGTTAATTCTTAAAATTTATTTCACTTCTTTTGGCGACATTTGCTGAAGGACTCCTTTCTTACACAGACACTGACAGTAATAGTAAACCAGAAAAACTGACTGCATTTTTTATTCTCAAAATTGCATTAAAAAATTGAAAGTAAAGTCTTCAAAAGTAAAACTAACATAAAATAAGATGAGATTTGGAAATGAATGAAAAATGCGGGAAAATGGTAGAAGAAAAAGAGGGCTGACAGACACAAAGGTGAGATTTGCAGGAGAACATCCTTTGAACAGAATTTTCTATTTTATGCATCCAGTTTAATTCCTTATTTTTTAAAATTTGTATTATTTTCCGCATACTTGGAAATCTACAGAAATACTCAGATTTTTTATGTATAATTAGATTTCCTGCTCTCTTAAAGTACATTAAAGAATAAATTGTCAACACTGTTTTTACTTCCTTCAACATACTTTAGCAGAAATATAAGGACTTATATATAGTTCAAAACTATACTTAAATTCAATTTCAAATCACAGTCCCTAACTCTGTTCAATGCCACATCATTGCTATGTAGTTAAATTATTGTAAAGCTTCAGAATTCTAGTCAGGGACCATAGAATATTAACTCATCATTTAAAAAAACCCCATACAAATACATCAGAAGCACATCTACTTCTGTTTTTGAGAACTGAACATTAAGTAAAAAACAAGAAAAAACATATCAATACACAGGGAGTGTTGAGAGTAAAAAAGAATGTATACATTTACTACTGACATCATGGAAAAATCACTTCAGAATATCAATGTTTTAACCAATACCCAGCATTATGAAAGTAGAAAAGGCATTTTGCAATGAGGCAAGAAGTACAGTACCATTTGACACCCTCTGTTTTGTATATTGGCCAAAGTCCTTTCCTATTTCATTCATCCCTAAATGGGTTTCTGATCACTCACTGGGAGAATCAAAGGCAGAAAGCAGGCTCAAGTAACCCCATCACTGTCACATGTTAACTGAGCTCGAGGGTAGCTCAACAACTGCTAAATCCGAAAAATTATTAACAACCTTAATTATATATTGATTTGATTTCTTCTCATGTACTGTGACACATTCTTTTTATTAGAAACTGTATCATAATACTCAGAACAAAGCAAGAAGAGAGAGTTGAATGGTAGCTTTGGCATTTTTTCCATTTGCTGAATATGTTGGATTACAATTTCAAAGCAAAAACAACAGGGAACCTAACATGGTGTACAAGTGTAAAGTCTTGACATAGAATCAGGTGTTCTGGGGATTGCTGTTTGCATTGGTTTGGTTTGGTTGGTTGATTGGCTTTGACATTTTTTTTGCCCCAAAAAATACAATTGCAAACTGAAACTTCTGTTTTGAATTAGATTACACTAGTAAGCAAATGCTCTGATTATAAATGTCTAATCTACTTCGCCTAATGTTCAAATAAGGAAAGTCAAAAGGGTACCTCTCAGTTAGTATAGTCCTGTCAAAGTCACAAAGACTTCCATGTGCTAATTGCACCAGTATTGGGACAGCCAGATGATGTTATAACAAGGATACATATTTTTGCTGGAGTGTCTAAAAACAAAGATGATGGATGTGCAATATAAAAAAATAAATCAATAGTCCAAAGCTATGGGCCTCACAAAATCAATTTTATTGCCTAGAGTGTTCTTCAAAAACTATGAAAAAAGCAACATCTTGAAATGAGATGGAATGATATAACAGAATAATAACTGAAAGACCTGAAGCACTTTAATCACCTGAGTATTTTGGTGGTTTAATCACAATGCAATATTTATGTTCCCACTGGTATCATTCCATTATATGGGGCTTTAATCTGTTTTCCTTGAGGGCGAGAGAGAAATGCCACAAGAAAATTGTTATCCATACAAGGAGTTCCCTCTCTCCCAAGCTTCTCTCTCCCCACTACCTGTTGGTTTTAGGGTTTATTTTTATTAGAATAACAGAATGCCAGGTGGAGAGCACATTTCTTTGATTTTGGCAACCTCACACTGTTTTTCACAGAAATATTTTTCTCAGAACAGAAATGCTAATTGAGCACATAAATAAAAATACCTGCAATAAACCAACATAATGAACTTAAAATTATTACATGAGCCCAGATTTCAGATGTATATTTAAAATAAAATATATGCCATCTTATAAATATGACAAGCTGGAATCATATATCTTCTCAAACAAGAAGACATAAGGCAAATTTGTTAGCAAACATGTATAAAAAGAGAATTACCCAGAAAGCAAATATTTTCTCAGAATTATTTAGTGTGTACTCTGAAAGTAGTTCTACTTGAAGTCAGCAGTGCAAGACCAACTGAAGAAATGACTCCTCAATCCCAACAACCAACTGCAAACTAATTGTGTGGAAAATATAGACGTTAATTACCCAGGAGAAAGGAATAACTCTAGCTGGAGGGGCAGTAGTCAAATTTTAAACAATTTACATTGTAAGGGGCAGATCCAAGAAAGCTTTAATATCTACAAAATAAATCTGGATGTCTCAACTGTTTGCAAATGGAATCAGGAGCCTGAGAAGAGCAACAAAGAAGTCCATAGGGAGTTGGTTATAGCAAATGAATTGAAAATGAAAAATTCAGGCACATGCATGAACTCTACTCATCCAAAACCTAAAGGCCTTTATCCAAAATTGCAGAAGGGCAGATGAAGGTCTGATCTAGCCAGGACAGCTAGGGAACTGTGAAGCGATGGATATGTAATTCCACCAAACTGAGATGTGTGTTAAACTAGCTGATTCTGTATTTTCTAGATAAGTCTGTGCCAGCCTGCACCATCCTTTATGGTGTGGTTCGCTTAGGTTCAGCAAAGAGTTCAGAACTCCTGCACAAAGAAGAAATTATAGCTGAAGCAGTTACACAAGTCAAACAGCGGTGGAGAACTGTGGGTTCTAGTTACAGCTTGAAAAATTGTACATGGATTTTATTTTTTAAAAAATAACCTAGAACTATAGAACTGTTTAGGCTGGAAAAGACCTCTAAGATCATGAAGTCAAACTATGAACATTGTCAAGTTCACCACTAAATAATATCCCCAAGTGCCACACGTACAAATCTTTCAAACAGCTTTGGGGCTGGTGACCCTGTCAGCCTGTTCAAATGCTTGACAACCCTGTCCGTGAAGAAACTTTTCCTAATACACAATCTAAACCTTCCCTGACACAATCTGAGGCCATTTCCTCTTGTTCTATTTCTTGTTATTTAAGAGAAATGACCAGCCCCCACCTTGCTACAGCCTTCTTTCAGGCAGCTGTAGAGAGCAAATGGGATGCCCTCCAAGTCTTTTTTCCCTCTCCAGGCTAAACACCCCCAGGTCCTTCAGCTGCAAAAAGACTTGTGCTGTAGACCCTTACCCTGTTCCATTGCTCTTCTCTGGACACACTCCAGCACCTCAATGTCCTTCTTACAATGAGAGGCCCAAAACTGAACCACGGGATAGGAAATGTCACCTCACCAAAGCTGAGCACAGGGGGAGTAACACTGCCCTGATCCTGCTGGCCACGCTATTGCTGATACAGGCCAGGATGCCAGTGGCCTTCTTAGCCAACCCAAGGCCAGGTAAGCCAGAAATAAAGCTGCAAGCAAAATAAAAAACTATGTAAGTGTGTTTTTGATGCTACTACTACAGCTCTGCATTAGATTTGCTCAAAGCATGCTTCCACTGTGGACTTCCCAGGTAACTTAAACACTTCCTCGTCTCATTTGGAGGCCAGATACACACCTGCTGATATTAAGACAGGTATCAACATCCAGTATAAACAGACATATAGATGCTACTGTAAATACTCCTGAATGTCGATATCTTCCTCAAACATGGTATTTACAATGTTCATTTACAATGAACACAAATTGAACAAATGCAATAAAGCAAAGTATGATATAAAGTCTTAACTCTACAAAAACTATGTTTCATTGACACATATATCCACACTCCTGGTACTTAGTGAAAGCTCTGATTAATTGCCAAACAAAATGCTGATTGAGGCCTACAAGCCCTTTCAGGTTATATCCATTGTTTAGATGTTTCTGCTGAAGCACATGAAAAATTTAATGTTTCCATATTTTACTTGTCCATGAATTTCCTGTGAGTTCAGAACTCCTAACTCACACATGGCCCGTTTGTCATTCTACAGAAAATTAATTTTCTTGAGTCATAAAACTCAAAAAAATTAAAAACTTAAAAGGGAAAAAGAAAATATTGGATGTAATGTATCATTCTTCAACCTGGGAAGCTTTTAATTTTTCTTTTATCAAAAATTCAAGATGCTGAATTAATTAGACTATTAACATATTAAAAGTAAATGCTAAGTGTGAGTAGTTTCAATTTAATCACAGCTGAATCAGTTCTATTTTGCACAGACTTATGCTGTATTTTCAGCTAAGAAATTAGATAGCAATTAGAAATTACTCAGTAATTATGATCTAAGTGTGATGATCCTCTCAATGCATTAGAAAGTACCTGACAGAGTATTGATTACACATTAGAAGTTTACTATATAAGCAGTTTAAAATTACACGGTCTGTATTGAAGATACTAAAGCAACAAATGCTTCAGTACAGGTGGATCTTGGTAACTTCCAATTGCTGTGCTTCAGAGTTCCAGTGAGTTTTTTGTAGCTCCATATGTAAGGGTAGTCATTGAAATAAAATGAGATTGATCGGTGGAAAAAAAAAAGTAAAATAACAGATTATAATGGTTGACGATCACTTTCCTGCTTATTCAATTACAATATAAAGCACTATTTTGTGAGACCTTTAAGAGGAGATTCTTGACAAAAAAACTTGAAACATTTTTGAAAAATATCATTAAAAGGCCATCAGGGGATGTCATAGACAAGAAATGTTTTGATGCCTTTAAAAGCATTGAAGAATATTTGTTAAATAAATATCCTTAGAACTGTAATTCACAGAAAGCCTGTTAAAATAATATCATTAATCACATTTGGGAATGACAAAAATATATTTTGCTTCTCGTCAGTATGGTAATAACATTTTTTGGAGTGCAATCAATCTGTCTTCATCTGCTTAAAAAGGTGATTTACTGGCATATGCCATTTTGGGAAAACCACAATATTTTTCATTAAACGTTGATGAATCAGAACATTCTGAATCCTCCTGTACTGAAAGTATATATCAAAAACCCCCCAGAAAATCTATCAAAATTAGTTTTTTCACTTAGATCTGTTTTGTCATAGTGGTCTTATTCCTTTGAAGTGTGCATCCTTAAAGCCACATCAGAATCTTTGTTTTTGAATTTCAGAAATTATAACTGATGGAATTCAAAGAAAGCTTAGTAATAATGAAAATCTTGCAAAATATGCATAGGAATATGAAGAATAAGTGTCAAAACAAAGCATAAGAAAACTGGATGTAGAATAGTTTATGTTGCTAGTATACTAGCATAACTTATTTTATCAATAATCTTATGACATTAGATGTTTTTAATGCAAATTTCGACCATGAATCAACTAATTTTCTGGGAATCTCCATTTTCCATTTAAAAGGAAAAAAGAAAAATAAAAGCCAAAGCTATAAGCACTGGAACCCTGAGAAAAGTTGTCTGAGAATAGTCTGAAATCTCAAAGTTCATAGGAGAAATTTCATAGGAGAAATTAAAAGAACCTCAAATACACTGCTTTGTAAACACTGATGTTCAGGATGTCTCAGCTTTTCCGTTTGTAGATTTTTCTTAATCTGAAACATTTCTGAACACAGAGTTGGCAAAATGCAAAGTATTTTAGAACAAGATTGGCTTTTGAAAGGACCTTTGCATCTCCCAGAGGAAGAAGCAAACAGTTGAAATGTTCTGGTCAAGAGATTTTTCTTTAGAGCATATTCAATCACATTAAAGGGTAATTTCTGCTTCTTACAAGTAACTATGAACCACTTGGAGGAACATTACTGCTTCTGGAATACATAGACAGTTCTGAAAATACTCAAACTCCAACACAGAGAGGACTTGTACCTCTAGGCACTATCTTTTGCTTTGCCATTTAACACTTAGATCCTGCTTCTTTCTTTAGAGTCTATGCAATTCTATTGCATTTTGTAAAATAGAGTTCTCCAAAGTATGTGAAGTATGTGACAAGAGAATGTCTTTCCCCAAGTGAAGTTCAGGTGCTGTAAAGCATGCAGAATAAATATGCTCCATGGCTTCACACTTAGTTGAATGCTACAATACAATTACAGGTATTCCCAGTCACACCTGTAAAATTTCATTTTCAAGGATTGGCTATATGGGCAGAGACTATCCAAAGTTTATGTTAGCTTTAAGTTATTGATAGTGTCAAGGCAATTTTATTACAACCAAAAGAAACTCCAGTCTGCCCTACTTCTACTGTTTACTTTGCAGAGACTATAACAAGTCACAGATGAAATTACCATGCTGGACAGGTACCTGCCACAGTGCAGTGGCACCCCACACTTCTCTCTTTGAGGCCTGTAAATCCTAATAATATTTTAGGTTCATCTAACTCTGTTTTATTTGTAAAACTGTTCTTGCTCCATATAATATAATATAATATAATATAATATAATATAATATAATATAATATAATATAATATAATATAATATAATATAATATATAATATTATATATATAATATATATTATTATATATAATATATTATTTTCATTTACCGGTCAGGTAAATCAAACAGGAGAATTTTGCTGTTCCTAAAAGTCTAACCCTTTCAATGAATTGATTTCTGTTTCAGACATCATTCTGTCATAAACATACCCTAACAGCATATTCCAGGCTCTGATGATGACTCTATTTTTTCTTTTTTTTTTTCTCTTTTGTTTTTCTCTTCTGTCTGCTTTCATAAAATAATAAATTTATCGTATTTGTCTTTACTCCAGATAATTCACAGATTTATAAAAGGCAGCTTAGAAAATAAGATACATAAAAAGATAGGAAGATAGGGTTTTGTGATGCAAAAGAATACTTCCATTTCAGTCAACATAGAGTTTTTTTTCCCTCTTTACAAGATTTAAATGAGTTATATAAGAGTACATTTACCTTACTCATTTAACTACAGAGGCATTACAGAGTATATAATAAGACTTGGTAAGCACTATCACAACATTTTTAGTTTCTTATCTGAGACAGCAAATTTGTATAATAGTACCTATGTTGGGAAGCTGGCTGGGAGACTGTCCCCCAGTTTCCAGAAAATAGACCAACAGATCCTGTATTGCAACAGTATTTCTCTTCCTCAGCTACTGGAATATACTCCTGTTCCCTTCTCTTGCTGTTCTGCCATCCTTATGGCCCTGGCTAACAGTTTCAGCAGAAAGCTCCAGCCCTGTTTCAGAGCACTCTCTGGCCAGATGGTGAGGGTGCTCTCCCTGTCTCCACCAATAAAGACACAAGTGGCAGCATCACCAGCAGATCTTTGCTCTTCTATGTCTTAATGCTCTGCTGCAGGGCACTTGGGAACCCGAGGGAAAAGAAACATCTACTGAAAGTCAGGGTCGAAGTTCCAGAGAGGGCACAAATTCAGACACACCAAATGTGCCTTGTGCACCAAAAAGCCCCTTGCTCACTAACAAGGCTCTTCAGAAGTTAATGGAACCCTCCCCTCTGGCTTTCACACAGACTGTCTCAGGAGGCTTGGATCTTCCTCCTGGTATCTATAACTTAGATTGCATTGATTTATTTTAAACCTGTGTCTTGTGACTCAGATGGGTGAACATGTTTTATCTACTTTCGATGGTTAAAACTCCTAACTTTTTTTTCATCAATGCTCTTTTTTTTTTATAATTTACAAAAATTACCAATAGCAATGGCATGTGTTTTATTAAACAAGCAATATAGTCCTTTTTTTAAAATGACATTTCTGAGCTTCCACCTAATATATAAAAACCTCCTGTATCTAAAGAATTTCAAGTTGGGAGTTCCAGGGCTTCACAGCACACACACTGCATGAAGAATCATTTTGGCTTGCTTTAAATTGGTCACCAGGTAACTAGAACATAAGGTAAGTTTGTCTTAATTTTTTAATAATACTTTTTTTTTTTTTCTCCTTTTTTTCTCCCTTTCCTCTTGGCTATAAGTGTTTACTGAGAACGGTATTCACAGATGCTGAATTTTAGAAAGTGTTCCTTTCATCAAGTAGATACTGATCTAGTGAGGTGGAGATAACTAAAACATGACTCCTTCCAGTTAACTTTAATCTGGACAAACTTCCACAGTATCTGACTTAATAGGCTGCAAATCATACAAGTCCAAGAAGATGCACCACAGTTCTTAGTTCCTACAAGCTATAGAGAAAAAAAAGAAGGAAGCACACTTCACTTACCCCATCCTCCACCTGTATTAACAAGCATTGAAGAAAATAGCCCAGATCAGTCTCCAATTATTTCCTTATAATTGGGAGCAAATACCTGCACCTGAGCTGCTTACTAGCTTATGTGAGATACAAAGAAGAGGAAAGGACCCTATGTTTTCTGCCAACCCAGTGAAGGAGGAAAGAAACAATCATTTTGTGTAAGGAAGAGACAAAGGTATTCCCTGTCATCCACATATAAGTACTGATTAAGCTGAACAATTTCACATGGTAGGCCTTGCAAATAGCATCCATTTCATTCCTGGTAATACCAAAGCTTCAAGATTTTTATTTCTCAAAAAGTAATGACTTTATAAAATCATTTAATTTTGGACTATTACTCTTCATTTATTTTTGGGGGTTTAGCTCTTAAATGTCAAATATCATGACAGTGTATTTTTGTATAGGCACAAATACACAGATCTCATGCAAATATACTGAAAATATGTTTTATTTTGCTCATAATATGATCAAAACTGAAAATATATTTAGATTGTGTTTAATGTCTTGCCATGCTATGCACATGGCTACACATATTATAAACATATTATTCATCTGAAATCACTGTAGAAAAGCCCAGTCAAGAGAATTTATGGGATACTTCAGGCTGAAATTTGGAAAAAGGCATGTGTGCTATATTCATTAATCAATGATAGTAATTTTTGCAGTCTTGTTTTGTGCCAGATACTGAAATTAGATCTGTTAGGGAGAAATCTTCCAATTCATAAGGAGCCCTACTGAAACTGCTAAAGTTCAGCCAACAGATTTCAGTCATAACCTTTCAACCCACAACTTCTGGATAGCCACAACTGTCATCAGAAATAACTTGCATTTGTGAAATTCCATGTTACTGAGTGTTTCTCACTAAGTAAAACAGAGATGTATGTGTATTTAAAAAGATCTAAAATGTAAATTTCATTTTTGTTTTTAAGTCAGTCTCTGAACAGGCATTTTTCAATCTGATTTGAATCTTATACTTACTACAGAGTGAATATAAAGTATAATATTCTGTAGTAATGCAAACAGAAAGTATAATATGAAGGAATCCTGCAGAGAGCTATTAAAATGCCATGAATTTCATGAAAACCCTCTTCTGAAAGCTTGTGAGGAATTAATTTTTTTCATCTATATGACCAAAAATCAATAATACAAACTTTAAAGTCAGTAACTTTTTAGATAACTGAAAATAAGTACAGATAGATTTACTACCAAAAAATATTTAAAAATTAATTTGTTAAAAGCAATATACATCATGCTGATTTCAGCTGATGACTGTGGTGTAAATGTATTCACAGTATATAGAACTCATAGTACCAGTTATTAAGGACTGAAACTGGTGAGATCTGCACTACAAAGAAAACACATACTTAACTGTAGATATAAATTAGCTCTAAATTTCTCTATAATAAAACCCACTAAGTGTGCAGCAATGACTTCAAACTTCACTGTTTTGCTCCGTATTATCGAACTTGAAATTCTTCTACAACATGGAGTTCTCTCGACACTCAAATTAATTAGTTTGATCTTTACTTTTATTTTTAATCTTTTCTAAACCTTCTGGTAGCAGCAAATTGCTTGTGGAGAGCAAAGAATTGAATAAAACAGCTGGACTAAACTAATATGTTGGAGGGAGGAAAAAACCTTTGCAATTTATTAATGTATTCAAAAGACTGTTACAAACTTTACAATTTAATTATTGGAAGATTATAGAACTGCTTCACTGCTTCTGTACTGTGTTAAATAAACTGTACGTGCAAGGAGTAATAAATGAAATTGTTAATTTCAGTGCATCCTTAGGGAATAGTAAGAGGGGGAGTTTACATTATTTAGAGCTCCAAATGGATTTGAGTTTATATACAGTAATAAATCTTAACTACATTGTTAATTAACCCTGCCTCAAGCCTCTTTTGCCTTAGGAGTTGAAAGACACAGTGTCTGTTAGGGTAACTCACCATTCATGTGCTTAAAGATGCTTAGGACTGGGAGAATTTGCCGATAATAGGGCACCAAGGCCTCCCCCACCATTTCAGCTGACACTACCAGGTGCTGGATGATTTTCAGTGTGGTGCACAGGATCTGTCGGTTACGAAGGTTCAGTGCATCTGTGATGCAAAAAGAACAACAGGCAGAAAGCAGAATTAATTTCTAAAATGTAGGGGGAGGGGGAGGAGTACTCTAATGGACAAATTTAATTAAACTATACTCTGTTGGGAATTGTAAGTGGGCCTTTATTAGCCCAGCTTAGAAAGATCCCAAAGATGGATTGCCATCCTGATGTTATAAAACACTGCCTTGTCTGATTGTTATTTGTTCCCACAATTTGTGCTGACTCTTCAGTAACCCAAAGAATGCAGCTCATTATTCCCTCATGCTGCCTGTATAATAGTGGTGTGGTCCAAACAAATGAAAAATAAATGTTCAGTAAGTACCACTTGGGGCCAATGGAACTATACAACTACAAGACAACCTGCAAAGGTTGACAACAGATGCATTCTAGTGCAACAATTGGCGTTTGTATGTTTGTACTCATTTATTTAATGATCATTTTATTCATTCAACTGACAATTCCTACTATTCTGAGAATCAGTACAATGAAGCAAATGTTTGTAGAAAAAAACCCCCACAAACAAACCTTGTAGGCTTTTTTCAAAATAAAAACATTCTGGGGGAAAAAGGGGGTTTTTTTCTAGCCTACTTAGATGTTTCTCTTAGCTTTCAGTGTCATGCTTCAAATCTTATGACACTAAGACATTTCATAAAAACCTCTTGTTTTATCTCTTTTAATTTTACTAAAAGCAAGTACTTTGCATTCTCTCTTGTAATTAAAAATGAGTCACGATTGAAGTACGCATATTTTTTTTCCCTTGCAAAATCCATCTATTTATAAAAGCATTTCTGAAATTATGCAGCTGGATAAATTTGTCAGCAGTTGTCAAATTTAGTATGGTCTTATATATTGGTCTAATACTCCAGTGTTCTGCCCAGTTACATAGACTTCTACATCATTGCACTGGGACAGAACTGAAAAAGCCATTGGAACTTGACTAACTTGCCATATACATAAATAATAGCTAACTGAACTAATAGGGAAATTATCACTAACATTGGTAATTTCAGTACAATAGTTGTGTCATGCATACAAGCATAAATGAATATTTATATTCATTTTTATGAATTATTACAAATTAATACAATTAATTATTCATACACAATTAATTAAGAGATATAAAAATTAATCACTGACAGAAATCAATGCTTCTTTATTTTTAACAAATTGTACCCGCTCCCAGGAATAGTACTTCTGGACTGTAGAAGCTGCCCCAGGCTATGAGAAACCTTATTTCTAGGCATGCAGAATATGTTATGTAAGTGGAAATGGCTGTCCAAGTATTCCTAGGCAGAACTTTTGGATGGATCCCATTTGATGCTTTAGACTTGTCTCTGTCCAAGTGGAGCAGCAGGTACCTGACCATTTCTCCTTGGATTATGGTGGCTCCATTCTGCTCCCCTTCCAAATCCCCAGTTCAGGGATATTCAGGGTATTCCTCATCCTTTGTCCTTATACATTACACTCCTATAACCAGTAGAAGATTGGAGATGGATTCTCCTTAGCCCTCCTTTTGCTTCTATTATAGTTACAGAAACATTTTTAAAATTATATTTTATGACAGTAGCCAGATAAAGTTTCAACTGGGCTTTAGGACCTTTAATTTTCTTCCTACATAACCTTATGACAACTTTCTAGTCTTCCTGAGTTGCCTGCCCCTTCTTCCAATGGTCATAAACTCTTTTTTATCCCCTCAATTCCAGAAAAGTTTCTCTATTCATTCAGGCCCATCTACTGGCTCATCTTTCAGC
Organism: Erithacus rubecula; assembly: GCF_903797595.1. Classification (NCBI taxonomy): domain Eukaryota; kingdom Metazoa; phylum Chordata; class Aves; order Passeriformes; family Muscicapidae; genus Erithacus; species Erithacus rubecula. Next base: position 73,403,916 of record NC_136685.1, read on the forward strand.
ACATGGGGACAATTTGCTCCTGAACGTTTGTGATTTTTTCCCTTGAAGAATATCCAGCCTTCCTGAACGCCACTGCCCTTCAGGACTGCCTCCCAAGGATCTCTGTCAAACATGCTCCTGAACAGGCCAAAGTCTGCTCTCTCTAAGTCTAAGGCATCAGTTCTACTGACCTGTCTCCTTACTTCTCTGATAATTGCAAAGTCTATCATTACATAGACACTGTGCCCAAGATGGCCTTCAGCCACCACATTACCCACCAGGATCTCCATCCCCTACCTCTACCGAAACATAAGACTGGAGGACTCCACTGGCACTGTCCCTCTGAGAGTGGCATGCTGCACCCAGGCTTATCTCTAGTAAGCCCTGTTTGATCCCTTTTCCCCTTCAAACCTAATTTAAGGCTCTGTCAATGAGCCTTAACTTCTGTGCAAAGATCATTTTCCCCTTCTGATACAGGTACCAGTGGGCCTGACGTTGTTTAAACCAATCTGTGATCAAAAAACTCCAAATCCTGCCAGTGACTCCAGCCGCAGAGCCAGATACTGATCTGCTGGTCTTCCTATTTCTTTCCTCATCATTCTCTGCAACTGGAAGGGTAGAGGCGAGAACAACTTCACTCCTGATCTCTTAACCAGCTGTCCCACAGCCTTCATGTCTCGGTTGTCCTCAGAAATCTTCTTTAGACTTTATTGTTGCATGCTTAAAAAATAATTAATGGATAATAGTCTGAGGGCCATCTGAGGAGAGGAAGCTTTCTCTGCACATCTTTAACCTCTGCAGATCCCAGGAAGGAATCAGACCTTCCCAAGAAGTGGGTCCAGTCTGCATATTGAGCCTTCTGTTAGCTGCTGATGGGACCCTCCTACTCAAATGCTCAGTTGATTCTTTTTGTATGGTAGCAGTTTTGATGCAGGGCACAAGTCAACGTAACCTTTGTGATATCTGCATGCTAGATGAACCCTTATGCTTGTTGCTGTTTGGTACCAATTGCAGAGTCTTGTACTGATTGTATCAGGGCACCTGGGAAGCTGGGACAGTCCCAGAGGAGATGGGCTTGTCATGCCTGCAAAGAAACTTGTCACCATTTCTCCCTATCCATTGAGTCATTCTGTTTTTCCAGGTAGAGAAAGGACAGGGAATCTATGTGTCTGCCTGTGTCTTCTCAGAGAAGACGGGGTACAACAATTTTAGTAGTCTCTCTCTTGGTCTCCTCAGTACACCTCAGCCTACCCACCTCCTCCTGGAGCTCTGTGTCATTAAGCTAAGGAGTTCCTCTGCCTAGGTACACCTCCCACATCTGTGCTCACTGCTGCCTTGTACTGGTATGAGAGTAGGGCACACACTGCAGCCTGCACAGGTGTGGCTGTGGATGGATATGGTAGAATAAAATAGACTGAGAATTTTGAGCCTGAATCCCTTCAACTTGCAGAAATCAGCAGTGTGTGTTAGGAAAACACTTGAAAATATCAAAAGAAAGATCATTATGACTACAAAACATCTTATTCTTCTTAAATATTTGGACTGCGCCATGCATAGCAGTCAACCAGCTCCTAGCTTAATTATATTATCAATTTTATAAACATTCAGTCCCTGTCCCAAAGATACTTTCAAATATCTGTTTATCTTTTCAAAATCTGGCAATTATTTTCTGTGTACTACCATCACTACAGACCATTCTCCTATATGAATAAAGGAAGAAAATATTAATGCAGTATTTGAAATAAGTATATTCCAATATACTGGAAAATATCAGTGGTATCCAGAGGTTAACAGAAGCTGAAGAAAGTACCAGTATCCTTACACATGTATGAAGCAGACCGTTTAGGAATCTTGGTACACTACTGCTACATAGCCCAAATGAAGGAAAGATGAATAATATCCAAATTATTCAAATTTAGAAAACATTCTAGGCTGTTGCCTTTTGGCTTAGAAGTCTGCTGTAAGACATGGATCTTTACAATAACAGCAAAATGCTCAACTGGCTTGCTTCTCAGTTAAAGGCACCTTTCTGCTCCATAAAGGGTTTTGAGAGGACTTTACTCCCTCATCGGTACATATTTCTCTTTCAACATTTCAGACTACTGTAACATTCTCTTAGGCAGCAAAACACTGCAACCCAATAAATTGATTCTGTTGCTTGGTAGTTTTGATGTTTTCTACTTTAATGGTAAACTGGAAAATTTTGCTTTTGATTTAGGATAGCCTTTTCCAAGAAATCCTCCAGCTTAAAACTGCTGAAGTATAAAATTAAGTATTTTTCATTCAAACAAACATTGTTTTGTATTGCTATAGCTTTTCCAAACAAATATTTTCCAAGGTTCATCATCACTTTCTTAAATAAAAGAAAATTTTACAATGATATCAGTTTAATATCTGATTTAAAAGCTCAGTATCTGAGTTTGTTCTATTTCTACCATTCAAAGTCAAAGTAAGAGATAATTACGAAATTTGAAAGCATATTTAAAACACAACAGTGCTGTTTATCAAAGCTTGCTAGCAATGAAACAATATAAGATAACAATTCATTGACTTCAGTGAATGTTAATTCACCATATTTTTAATTTTAGATTTTACTGGCAATTCATGTAAATCAATATAAATTTAGTGTTTCTTTTGTTAATTTCCATTAAGAGCAGAAACTCTCCTTAAGATATGTGCCACTTGTTTGCTTATCCAATTAGCTAGATGTTTGCATATAAGGCAATAGAAATAATTATTTTAAAACATTCAAATCTTTTTCTTGAGTAACACTTCTAACACCTCAAAGAAAAGACCTAGAAGTTATATAGGTTGATTTTTTTTTTTTTTTAATGTGGCAGTATGTCAGTCCCAGATATTGCCTATAATAGAAGCCACAGTTCTCACCTGATAGATGAGATAGATTCTATAATCCAGGAAACATGACAGCATTTCTCCCAGTACACAGTGGATCTTTTTCATGACCCAATGTAGTCCCACAGAAGAGATCCAATCAGAACATTCTCTCCCAGTCAGCACATTGATATCCTGAGCTTTACAGAATCAAATCAGTTTCCCTAAGCTTGTCTCTTCTCTAAATACTAACTTTAAAATTTGATTGTTGTATTAAAAGTTTTGTTGATAATTTAATTCTCATCAACTTCTCTTTCAAATACACCAGTGAATCTATGCTTAAAAGTGCACCAACATTTTCCATTTTCTATTTAGGTCTCACAACCAAACATTAAATCTGTTTATTTTGCATTCATATCTCTCACTCAGTTGGTAAATTAGGCAACAGTTTCAGAAAATTCTTTGCCTGAAACAGAGCAAGATACATAGAGCAGGTATCCTGTGAGGTAACAAGTACTCAGGATAAAAATGCTTGACTGTTGTGATCTACTTAATCTTGCTGATTGAGGGCTTCCTTTAAATTCACAGTCAAGTTTAAAGGAGTCAAGTTTAAATAAGTCCTAACATGAAGTGTTCTCAAAATGCAATTGATTAATACTTTTACCAAATTTTGTCCAAAATCTTCAAAGTCATAATACTTAACTACTTGTATTTATATAATAGTATTATGCTAAACTTACAGATCAGCATTGAAGGCTCTTACAAAACACAGTGTTTCAATCTAGAGTGAATAGAAAACAGAATAAGAACCTTGTGTTCTGTACTTTTTAGAAGTCTAGTAAAAGCCTATCCAAATAACAATATAGATGTAAAAAAGTACTTTCCGTACAACTGAAAGAGTGAGTCAAATGATGGGAAGGAGAAATAGGGGATAAGGCATGAAAACCTTATGCCAATTTTGTTATCAAAGACATGTTTTAGTAAAGCCAAATATGGAAGATAAAGTCAGAGGCCTTTTTTCAGCTTTAGTTGTGCTTCTAATTGTAGCATTTCACTAGATCAGCTCCTATAAACCTGGAATTCTATTAACATTTGTGGACCCAGCTTAATTATATAGTATAAAGAACACTTAGAAGAGAGTCCCAAAAACCTGCTCCTTGACTTTGGCAGTCTGCAGTTTTTATCCATTCCTAGATGTACACTCCTTCCTCTGCACTAAGGTACTAAAATCATGCCTAGTACCCACCCTCCTGATGAAAACAGATCTGTTAAGAATGAAATGTGATGCTATTTAAAAAAAGGTCTGTGGAATCAAAGTAGTACTGGCATTGGCACCTGTACTGCAAAACATAACATAGCATTCTAAATGTGCTCTAGATCCTTGAAGAAGAAGAAATCGGAAAAGAAAAATCTGATAATACAGTTTTCTTAGATTTTCAAAAGGTATTTGATAAGGTCCCTCGCTGAACTGCCATGGCTTACACAGAAATAAATAATGATTTAGAGATAGAAACTGAGGGCAACAATAAATGATCACAGAGGGTGAGTATCACTATAGGGCCTTGCAGGAACCTGTGCTGAAGTTCATGTTTTTCATTAGATCCATAGGTGATTTGGAAGAGTTTTACTGATGATAACAAAGATTTCTAATGATATCAAGTTATTCCACATGCCAAAGACAATGACTGACTCTGAAGAACTGTAAAAGGACTTTACAGTACAGAACAATTGGGTGATAGAATTGAAGATGAAATTCATTACTAATAAATACTAAGTACTAATACCTGTATAAATTCAGGAAAGCATGGCTCTAACTCCAATTTTAAAAGTCAGAGATGTTAATTGCAGATTTCACTTTCCAAACATGGATGAGATTTATCTTTATTGAATAAGAAACAGACAAGAGTAAAGAGGAGCAATAAAGGATCTACTTCCTACACCATTTGAAAGTACCTGAAATGACCTGTTTTGAGCAGAAGAATCTGACAAAAACCTAATTGCAACTACTTGTACTGGTTGATGAAACCTGTAGGGGAAATGTTTTACTATTTGAATATCAGGACAATTTTTTAAAAAGTCAAGAGACCTTTGCTTTCTTTAAAAGCATTTTAAGTTTATAAAAGCATGCTTGTTTACTTTTATCTTTCAGTCTGTGATCTTAATAACCAGAACTGGTTCTCAAGAGCAACAGTCAGCCAGGAGGAAAATTGCAATTACAATAGTTTTAGCTTACTTTCTGTAGGTGATAGAAATCAACTTACACGATTTGCAGAAATAAAATTACAACAAACCAGAAAATCATAACAATATTGCAGCACTTTGTGAAAGGAAGTATTTAATAGTCATTAAATACTCCTATATACAGTGAAGGTAAGTGAGAAATATAACTGTGCTTAGAACAACTGTTAGCAACACATTCAACTTTACATACCTAAATGCAGAAGTGACACTGATTTGACATTAAATGGGCATTAACTACACTGTAGTCCAAGACAACATTTTACATGCAAATAGAATTAACAATAAAAAAACACAACTCAGGTGCAAACAGAATGTGAGCAATAAGAAAACAGGAATCGGTTTAATTTGGAAATCCATTAAACATGAAAAAGGACTCTGTACCTGATACTGAGGGAGGAATGCTCTGTTCATTTCTCTAGATCTGACTCACAAAAATATGTGTTTCCTTAATGAAATATTTTTAACAAACTTTAAAGTATCCCTGATTAATTGCATCACAGAAGTTATGTTTAATAGCATGGTAAAAGCCCCAAAAAGGAAAACTTCACTGTTCCTTAGGATGGAGATTATTCTTTTTGGACTTAATCAGAAGAATTGGTCTGCTGACTGAAACTGTGTAGAAACAATACTTCCTTCTAAGCTGCAAGTGTAAGAATGTGAGCTTTTCTGGCTTTTAGGCCTAAATTCAGACTGTCTACATATCTGTTTTAGGATTCACAGCACAGAACAGAAAAAATTCTGACAAGTGGGTGATCCAAGATACTTAAATGTTTGATTTCACATTATTATCTTCATTAGCAAAGCTGTATGAAGACCTTCATATTGATCATTTCTACCCATTCACTCCAATGTCTATGCTATGGTGTACTGTGCCTTCATTTGTGGCAGTGCATTTATAAACTCATTGAAATGATGTGACTTCAAAAGTAATACCACTAAAAATACTAAAATATTTGAGATTTCAGAGTTGGGTTCTTCGGCCTTTTTAAAAATTATTATTTTTTATTTCTTTTTTTCCACATCTATATGAGAGTACCACCAAGTTGTTCCACAAACAATTGCATTAGCAAAAGTCAGAGAGTGGGAGCTGGAACAATTGGTGACTTGATGCATGCAGGGGTTGAAAACTCCTACAACTACATTGTCAGCGAAACAAATGTGAATGGCAGCGTGCTTGCTGCCTCTGAAAGGAGAGGAGGTGCTTCCACACATTGTGCTGCATGTCCTGATGTTACTAACAGAAATAATAGACAAAGGTGTAGAAACTTCTGGGTCCCTTAGTGTTTATGTCTGCATGTGTGTCTCATGCAGAGAACATCAGGGAACCCTGAAATCAGGAATCTGAGAGTGGCAGAAGTCTAATGAAAGCAAGCAAAAGGACTAATTGCTTTTTTGATCCATTCATTATGGGAAATGTTACATTAAAAGTAATAATGTTCCCCCCCAAAAAAGAGCACCAAAAAGAATTTTACATTCCTATAATGACCACAGAGAAAAACGTAGAAGGCTAGATAGACTCATCTGTTTCCTAAAAATAAGGGAACTCTAATGTAACCTACAGACATCTTTTCTTGCTACCCCAGGGTGCTGTGCCTGGGCTCTGTTCAGCTCTCTGCCAATGAAATCTGCAATGTGAGGCAAAATTAGCCTTCTTCTGCTTTTTTATCTGTCTGTAATATGAAAATAGCAATATGACTCTTCCTGGCAAGGAAGATATTTGGCTGTGTATTGTGCATCAGAACTTTCATGATACTGCTGTGAAGTACCTTGCTGTATGCCATATATCTCAATTTATACATCTTTGCTGAAGTTGAAATAACTCAGCCAATGGATTTGCCTATATCTTCTGTGAAAGGGAGCAAAAAGCTCTACACCTTAAATAATCCCATTTTCTGATTTTGTGTTTTATTTATTTTTAGTTGGATTACTTACAAGTTTGACATATACAGGTAATTTGTTTCTTCTGAGTTTTACGTCATGGAATGACTATATTTATGAACTATTTTATAATGTTTTTCCAGTGCAAGATGCAATATACTCTGAATTTATATTTTGAGAAATCAAAGTATATTTTGAACATTTTTCTCTCTGAGAAATTAATGCTTCCAACCTGAGGGATTTTTTTATTCCTTTGGATTTCCAGTAAGAAAAGTTCCTTCCAGTGTGAGAAACAAAACCAAGAAATTATTTTTCAACTTCTTTTTCAAAAGATCATTCTTCTTTATTATTTTAATCATATTTCAGGTATTTTAGAGGAAAATCCAGGCCTAGTAATTTCAATTGTCTGTCTTTTTTTAGTCACTGTCTGTTTAACCAGGAAAAAAATTGAAAGGATTTGGGCTTACAATAACCCACAGATGTGTTAAATAATATTATTTTCATTTTAGTGATATAGTGTTCAAATGTGTGAACTTTAAGCAAGGATGGTTGGAAGAAAAAATTCTTAATTATGTTCTTAAATATATGATTTCTTACATCTTTCAAATATAACACAGAATTCTAATATTTAATTTAAAATGCTTTTAAAGAACATTTAGGTCTTGAAAAATATATTTCTTTGAGGACCGCACCGAAGAGAAAACTGTTTTTAAAAGCATTTTATCTGTAGAGTTGTTTTTCTGTCTTTCTTTTAGTTGTTCCCCTTCGATCATATATATTACTTTGCCTAACAACCAATTGATTCACTCTTTCACAGTAGAAATATGGTAGTGGTCTAGAAGATGACTGGTTAATCAGAAATAACTCACCCAGTGGGACACTTTAGAGACAGTAATCCGTGGAAAACATAGCTGAGTTTATTGTGGATGCTGCTGAGTCACAGAAATGTATAGCTGTGACTACACTGCTGTATTACACAGGCACAGCAATTTTAAAAACTTAAAAGTACACATTTTCAGACTCCTGGAGATGGTGGTGTCTTCTTTTACTATTAATACAGCTTTAATTAGGAAGACATCTTTCGCATTGATAACACTTAGACTCTTCACATAATAAAGCTGATAGAGAAGCATTTTAAATAAAAAAATAAGCACTTCAGAGTAAAATTAAGCATAAACAACAACTAAATTTAGCTAGCAGATTCTTGAATATGTTCCAGCACATAAATTATGACTAAAGACTACAGATCAAACCCATACAAACACCCTTACCTAGAAGTCTCTTTCTAATTCTAAATGCTGTGTAACAGCTAAAGCTTCCAGGTAATTAAATCTAAGCGAGATTCTGGTCTCAGAAAGACTCTAAAATCCCAATTGAGGAGGTGCTGTCATAAACTTTCAGTCTTTTCTGAAGAAATTATTTCAGCTTTCAAAGAAAATGATACTATTGTATATATATCTGGGTGATGTTGGAAATACAGTTCTAAAGAAATTATACCATTCCTCTCCTTATGTGTTTCCCTTTTAGTGCAAAAAATGGTAACATTATTTTCATAACCTTTCTCAAGTGTCACAGAGTAAACATTTTAAATATTATATATTCCTTTTGAAAATTTTGAAACTAATAGTAAGGTAATAAGATAGAGATAGTGACATCTATAATAAGTCTTTTCAAATTGAGAAAAAATGGAATAAAAAACTCCACAATTCTGGCCCTTCCCACACTCCTATTTCAGTATTATCAGGCTCCAAACTACATTCACTTCCCCTTTTACAAAATTGCATTTAAAGCTGAAGTTTCTCTTGGACAGGACTAATAACAGCAACAATACCATTAATGATTATTAACAAAAGAGAAGCCAAGTTTAACAAACAGATTTAAGAACCACCATAACTAACTAGAGAAGAACAATGGTTCACAATAATATCTCTTCAAGGTACTGACCTAAAGAAATAGGAAAGAGCAAAACAATATATCTGAAGATTAGGTGGTTCAAGAAGATAAATTTTAGTGGTAGTGTTCTTGAAGTTTAGTGGTATCTCATTTGTGTTAAAATAATTTATTGCTTTTTACAAAATTTTTCTACATATATCTATGTTTGACTATATAAAATCTTCAAAAGTAATATTTTTTAAATGACATCTGTTGATTTTTCCTGTCATTTTAGATGCAGTGGTCTATACAGTAGAGGACTTACATAGTAAATATAGAAAATCAGCTAAGAAAATGCCACTTTACATTTTCAAAGACCAAGAGCCACCCTATAATAAGAAAAACACTAACCAGAGAGTATGTTCTTCAGAAATACTCAATATATCAGGTGATTGAAGAGATAAGCTTTCTGGCCTTATATCTTAAAATTTACTTACACTTGCAATAATCTTCATGTGATGTTCAGGCTGTCATGTCAACTAGCAACTCTTCAAAAATTTACATAATATAAATACAATTTATGGATTTTTCTCCACATGTTCACCTACTTTTTATTGGGATAATGAGCTGAGGAACAACAGGAAGAATCTTGTTTCCACCATGCTCCAGCAAATCATGGCATCCTTGACGAGCAAAAAACTCATATGGAAATTCTGTTTCACAAAGGCCATCAAAGAACAAAGGCAGAAAGTAATGATAGTCCAGATTTTCAATTTCTACCTGAAAATACAAAATAGATAAACAGATAAATGCAATTTTTCAGTACTAATGCAATGTGATCAGGCCAATAGACAATACATGCCACCTACACAGATATATTTAGTCAATAAAAATTCATTATTTATCATTGCAGAATATATTGAACCCTAAATATGGCTTATGTCAAAATATTACAACACAAAAATATTAGTTCAAAAGAAGAGAATGAAAATTAATATGGTCCCATATATTTTCACTTTTTGATAAGTCAGTACCAGATTCTTATATTCTTGCTTACACAGTAGTTTTAAGAACAAAATTCTGCCTCTTACAAAAAATTTGATATTACATCTTCACTTGGACACTCCACAAATAAGAGAAAGAATCCTGTAAGCAACAAATATCCAGAACTGCACAAATATCAGTATTTGTACATAATTCCCTAATTTGTTGAATATTGACATAATTTATTTCCTATTAATTTCAAGAGCAGAATTATAAAAATATTCCATGGTTCTTTACTGTGAAGAAAAGGTAGAGAAATTATGTACCTATTTTTAATAGGAATTTCCTTCCAATATTAAAATACCAAGTAATCTTAACAAACTGTGGAGGGATTTTGCACTCTAGTTTTCTTTCCTTTTCCTTCTTCTAACCATTAGGAATCTACCACAGACACTCAGGCTAGCCAGAGAGAATCAGAAGTTTGTTTATGGCCTGTCAAAGCTCTGAATACAGCTGAGAGATGACTCAACTGCAATGCATTTTCTCTGAAAAGAATATGATTCTCCAAATCATTTGGAGACCAATCCATCTCTTTAAGAATGCACTTCCATCTTTAAAACACTGCTTAGCTGCTACCCAATTTTTCCAGTGAGATTTGGTAGTATCCCAGTAAGATTCTTCACATCTGACAAGCTTTGTCACATAGGCCAAACTGAAGCTCCAAGTATCCTAAACAGAATTTGTCAGGTTAAACAAACAAACAAACAAACAAAAAAACCAAACAAACCAAAACCCACCCATTGATTTCTTAACAGAAATCATGGTCTCACTTGAACTGTAGAAGTCTGAACTAAAGCAGCCAAGAACTGAACTTTACAACTCATGGGTAAATCCCACAGTCGGGAAGTAGCACATTCTCTGTTTGAGGCCACAGTTCATTTTTCTCCTTGCTTCAGTCTGAGTAGATCTGAATCCTTGAACACCTTAGCCACTGAATTCAATCTTTCATGTTGAAACAGATCAATCCATGTAAATCAAAATTAACTGGAACCAATATTGAAAGCAAGTATTATGCATTTGCTGTGAGCATCTCAGTATTGGCAAACATAGTGCCAATGACTTACTAACATAGCCTTACACACACTGATTGTTAATCTCTTATAGAGAGATTAACAGGGCAACTGCATAATACCTATTCACTAATGTGAATGAAGTCAAGTCCCAATAGTGGATCATGCAGGAGAAGAAACAAAGGGAACACACATTTTCTGATTCCTCAAAATCATATATTGTTTGCTTCTCTGTTATTTTTTTCTCTTTGGCTTTTTACTTTACAAGAAAAAAATCAAAGGTCTTTATCAGATGCTTTTATAGTCAGTATGAACCCAGGAAAATGTCTTCAAGTTGCTCCAGGTAAGGTTTAGATTAGATATTAGAAAAAATTTCTTCACAGAAAGGGTTGGAAAGCAGTGGAATGGACTTTCCAAGTAAGTGGTGGAGCTGCCAACCATGGAAGTGTTCAAAACGTGTGGCTATGAGGACATGGTGTAGTGGTGAACATGGTGGTGGTGATGCTGGGTTGACATTTGGACTTTATGGTATATTCCAACCTTAATGATTCTATGATTATATAATTCTATTAATATCCCAGGGTCAATTTGTGAGATATTTTGAAAACAACAAAATAATTGACAAAAATAAATTAAATATTATTATTATTAATTAATAAAATAACAAGAATTAAAGGACATTTAAATTCCTAAATTGATGGGGTTTGTATTTCTCGAGGACTTTCAGCATGCTACTAGCAATACTCATTAGATGATAAAAGAAGTCTACTCCAAAAATCACAAGAAAGTTGTATCAGGTAAAAAGGGACCAGGAGTTCAAAAAATCATTGACAAAAAGCAGGACCAAGAAGAAGCAATCTTTTCATGTTCTCTATTAACAGGACAATAAAGCTTCCTTTATATTTCTTTTTAATGTTTAATTTAATCTATTATTTTTGTTATTGAATGTTTTAGTTTCAGAAAGTCAAAACCAAAACCTGTTACAGCAACTTGTATCTGACAAAAGCTTCAGATGTTAAAGAGATACAATCGATAATATGTCCTTTTTTTTTTTTTAAATGGGAGGTGTTTGACTAGGCAAAACACCTTACCACATTGTCTTATTGAGATGAAGTTTAGAATGTATTCCTTATATGCATATTTGACAACTCCTTCAAAATCACAAAGTATTTCCAAAGTGAAAAAAATCCTTGATACACATCCACAATAGGGTACTAAATCAGAATTTGCATCTATTTTGCTCCAAACACACGTCTCATTTCTTTTCTCCCACTCTTCATTAATACCTCCCTTAACTGTAACTGCCAGTTATATTTCTTCTCAAAGATTTGCTATTTCTGATACTCTATGCATTTTTTTCCAATTATTTTTGTGCTTGAAATGGGCTTTTTCTGATTTAGATATGAAGAAAGCTTCTGTATTCAGAAGCTTGTCAATGTTTTTCAACAATAATAACTGGTCAATAAAAGATATTAAGCTTATCTATCAACTCTGCACTATGGTGGCACATTGCATATATAGAGGAATGATATATCAACTTTAAGTTAAATATTATTTCAGGATTTAAAAACAATTCCAATTTCTAGACACAGCACAAAAGATGTATTAACAGAAATCTTTTACAAAATAGACATATGACAAGCTGTAGATTATAAAGTATTTGTGTGCACCCCTCAATTAGTTCCAAATCTCTAAGTGATTAGCCACTAGCATGGCTCTGAAAATTATTTTGATTTTTAACTTATTTCTTGAAGTGTCAGCTGTCCAGGCGCACAGAACATTTTTTCTTAGATTTTTTTTGCTCTATAATAACTCCTACAATATGGAAGCCAGAAATATTTTGTCTTACTTTCTGTGGCATGAAACCCTTTCATTCTGTGTTTACTATTTAGCTTTTAAAAGTGGCTATTATGCAGCCTTTCAGAGAAAAAAGTGATATTTCTGTTTACGCCTACAAAATCCTTTTGTTTTTTATATACACTCACAAAAAATGCTGATTAATGCTCAAATTCTTGGCAAAACTTGTCCACATCTGACAATAATGCTGTGGCTATGAATTTTAAGAAGAAATCTCACAATAATTATTATGAACTTCTGTACTAGTGGTTTGGAAATTTCGCAGACATAGCCTCCGAATTTTAAGTAAATAGGCCCTTATAAAAATTAATATATAATATATGATTGAATAACAAAAGCAACCATAGAATGAGTAAAATCTTCTGTTTCATAAAACTTCCAAGCTCCTTATATGTTCTAAAAGCTCCCTAGGTGAAAAACAATACACAGTTAATTAGTGTTGCTTTATTGTTACAAAAAAAAAAAAAGTACAAGATGGGATGAAACTAATCACAGTATCACAGTCAATTTGTCCAGGAGAGAATCTGTTCCTATGCAGCAGCCTATAGTGAGTGGCAAGTCTGCTGAGACAAAGAAAAATCATATAAAGATCTTAGATTGTCAATAGAAAAATAAGATCTGTGACTAACTTGCCTGAGAGATGAAGAAAACAAACCATTTGAGAGAACTTAAGGTATAGAAGAAATTTGACAATAATGGTATCATTGGTCTTCCCTAAATAAGTTTATTTAAGATAATCTAGTAAACTATAAGACAAGCCCCAGTTTTAGAAAGTAGTGTTAAAGCCACATAATTCAATTTTCCATCTCATTTCACACAACTGATTACATAATACCGTGTCTTTGATCTGATTATCCAAAAAATGGATTGGATCTCCCAGAAACATTGTATCTAATTGTGTATGTACTCATTTAATGCCTTTGTCTAAAGCATTAAAATTAAGTAAAGAAACTCCAGAACTGTTAGGTTGATAAGGACAAACAGGTTTTTGTAAGGTTTGTAAAGATTTTGAAGGATTCTTTGGTAAAATATTAGTTTCTCTTAATATTTACTTTCATATCTGTTTTTTAGATTAACGAAAAGAGAAAACTTCCTTTCCACTTCTTCGAAGACTTTTTTCAACCTTTCTTTTTTTTCTTCCAGCATATTGTACAAATAATCAAGATGAAGTCTGTGCATTTCACAGCTTTTGATTTCTTGCTTTTAATATATTTGATGCATAATGGCATGTTACTTTCAATCTTCACTATGAAGCGAGTAGTGCTCACTAGTATTACCCTGACTTGCCTAGATAGATTTTTCAATACGGTAATTTTGCTTATGGTTCAAAACACAATTCCAGTGTTGCATTTAATCCCTACAAGTTTTCTAGCAAGAAAATATTCTCTTTTTAGCCTGCTGTATTCCACCTTCCAGTAGGGTCACACTACAAAGATTTTCCATAGAAAGAGGTTTAGTCTAAGTTATTACCTGTGTCTTATCAAAACAACAACAAAAACCAGATGAGCCTGTATTTTCCATCCTGCAATGAAATGCGAAAATACTTACCTTGAAACAAGTGAAGGATTATGAGACCTGAAGAGAAACAGATAATGGCAAGGGACCTAATAGAAATCATTCTACTCAGTCAAACTGTATTTAGATGTTCTTTTACAAATTCTGTATATATTTAACTTTCTACAAGAAGTTAAAGAACAGAAGAAAATATTTGCCTCCTATGGATAAATTAAGAGAAGCAATAATAAGAAATGTCACTGGAGCATTACTATATTGGCTATCTGAATTTAGCTTTGAAATAATTCCTCATGTAATAATAAAACCCAAAACTTAAAACCATAAAAATTTAGAAATGTTTATTCATAATAATTTTGAACTTACTGGATTTTCTACTGCCTCCATGTTAGTTACAAAAGTAACAGTTACTTGGGAAGACAAACACCATCACTCCTTATGTCCTCCCCTACCTCCTTCTTCTCCCCACTGTATGTACTGAGCATGATGCCACATGGCCTGGAACATCCCTTGGGTCAGTTTGGGTCACCTGTCCTGGCTGTGTCCCTACCCAACCTTCCATTCACTCCCACTTCCTCATCAGTGTGGCCATAGGAAAAGCAGAGAAGGCCTTGGCTCTGTGTAAGCACTGCTCAGCGATAACAAAAACGTCTCCATATTATTAAAATTGTTTCAGCACAGATCCAAAACACAGCCCCATACCAGCCACTGTGAAGTTAATTCACTCTACTCCAGCTGAAACCATCATGATGTGATAGCCAAAACATTTTCTTTTCAGTTGCCACAGCTGAAAGTGACAATCTAATCTTACTGGGGTTATTGAGGTGAGGAGAATTAATAGTTACCATGAAGGTCGTATCATTCCCTAATAACTAGAGGATCAATGACTGGCTCAGGAATGGAGGCAATGAGAAGGAAGATACAAATTTGTGTAAAATCTTCTCCAGCTAGAGAGAGAGAAAAACATCAGCCTGAAATCTCTTCCTATGAATGCAACTTAAGAATTGATTTTTATTAAAGAAATGTGAGTCTCTAAGCCATGCCATCCAGAAGATAATCTAGCACATTTTTGTGAGGAGCAGATTTTAATCCTGTATTTTCATAAATCTTTTTAATTGTACTGCCTGGATTTAAATTTTTAAAATATACACCTCTCTGATAATACAGAGCAGGTAAGCCTCGCCAAATACAGAGGAGGGTTAGTGTATCACCCAGAAAAAAACAGGATGACAATAAATCCTTGGATTATGGGATGTAGGCCTTAAAGTATGATATGCAATATTGAAGTGACAGATTAATAGCAAGGAATTCTGCTACAGTATAGGAGTTCATCAGTGTGACATAGAAATAGTGTGACAGGAAATAGAATTTCACCAGCTAATTAATCATTATAAGCTACCAATATGTTGCAGCTATGAAAAGGCTAAATATTATTTAAAATGTGTGAGATATTTCTAGCATAGATAGGAAAGCATTAAGGTTACTACAACAAGGCAGTTGTGAGACCTCACCTGCCACTATCATCAATTTGCCCTAATATAAAATATATAGAATTTACTCTCATTGATTCCTCATTGGAAATGACAGGGACAAACTGATATATAGGAATACACCAAACTGAAAAGGAAATTAAGTGCCAACTTGTTCTTATTTATTTGGATTCTGATCACATTAGATTATCTGAGTCAACTGATTTCTAAAAATGCATGTAAGATATACCATTCTTTCAATGCAGCAAATAGTTGTAGACTATGCTTCAATGACTCCTTTCCTCTAATTGATGGGAAGTGCTATAAATAGAAGACAAAGACCTGAGAGAAAGGGCTCTGTAAACATGACTCTGACAAATGTGGAACGCACCTGAGAATTGTTCGTGTGAAGCAAACAATGGACCACACAATAACCTCAGTGGCAGACAGAAGTATTTCTGCTACTTCAGAATGTATGCTTATCTAGTTACATCCTTCTTGCTCTTCAAAGGCTTGCTGACACATTTTCAGACACTCAGTTCTCCTTTTTCTTTATGTGATTTATTAATATGTGTTCTGAGTTTCACTGAGTTTCAAGCACGGTAATGTAAAATTTTAGATTAGGAGAAAAATGCATTATTTCTCTGCATTTTGTTAATCTCTCATGTTCGTAATTGCCTAATAAGAGCATTACATTATACATTGCATACATACTGTGAAGATAAATTGAATATTTTAAAGCCATGTGATATTATTTGTATTACATACACCTACTCTGAGATGTGAAATGGAATTAGTAACTCCACTGGGGTCTATAGCCTGGTGGTAGATTAGGCTCCATCCTCAGCTGCAATATCTAAGAACCACCCCGCCCAAATCAGGCATCAGCAAGAAGCAGAAGACAAACTCTGGTTCTTTACTACAGAACACACAGAGGATGATCATTGCAAGGAAGAAATGTTCAGTTTTGAGACACTTTATCAGACACCAGTGGACAACTCTTCTCTGAAAGGGAAAGCAAAGATGCGAAGATTGTCTCAGGCAAGGGGAGGAGGTTTGGTGGAGCCCACTCTCCAAGGCTGAGTTTGAAGGCAGAAGGACTACATGGAGACTCTCCCACTACCTTCTGAGGAAGATATACTGATTTTCATTTATTTACTTAATGCAGTATAAAGCTCATTTTAAATATCATCTGAAGAACAATGAACCAGTTTGTACATCCCCACAAAACACATACAGTGCAGTACATCAGTGAAGTAATTTAAAATTGTCTTTTAGAAAATAAATATTATTTTGCTCAAAGAAGGTTTGCTACCATTTTAACAGGATGAAGCCTAACACCTCATCTTATTTTTAAAGAATTGTGAAGGTAAATCAGGAGAGTAATAAGTGATTGCATCCTATTAGTTAAACCAGTGGCCAAATTATTATTTTTTTATGTTCTCTTCCTTTCTCTTTGCCAATTTTTTATGCATAACTGTTTGTCAAACTAACTTGGAATTATTTGGTTTTAATGGAAATAAAACAAAGCACAAAAGTTGGAGATAAAGGAGAACACTGGGACAAAGGCACATATAAAAAAGTGTCTGTGGGAAAAGTAAAATACAACTCTCTGAAGATTTACTTTGTTTTAATAATTAAACTATAGCATAAAATACCACAAAATCTTCTACAATGCACAACTAGAATTGTCCATCCATTCAATTTTTGTCATGTTTGACACAAACACTACGAAAACCTGGCAGTTTTATGGTGTTGGAAATTGTGGAAACTTATAAAACATATCATTAAACATTATCATTTGTATTTTCACACACAATTAAAAAAAATAGGAAATGTGACAAAACCAAATTAGAATAGTGATTTTATACTAAGAGCATTTTATGATATGTTAGTTCCTATTAGCTTCTGATTCTTGACATTTAATTCAGACATAAAAATGACACTCCTCCCCAAGAAAGAGCAGTGTCTGAACATTTCCACATAATCATACAGAATCCAGAAAGAAACTATAACACAGTGAGACAACTGCCATGAATGCTGTATACCTATGCCAGGAACTCTTGCATCTTACTAACAGAGAAGTTATGCAGTCAAATCTTCCTGGAACAATTTGGAAAAAAGCAGGACCACAATATGTCATTCTCCACTAACTTCAGGGTTAGTAAGTGGAAAACCATAATGTTCTCACTGCCTCCAAGTGTGCTTGAGAAAGAGCATGGACCAAGAGCAGTTTTGGAGCAGATGACTGTCCTGAGGAGATGAGACCAACCACCAGAAATCCTTTGTTCCATGGCTTTCAAGAGTCCTGGGACATGCCTCTGAAGTTACTTCAAATTTTTCAGTCATAACCTGGAGGAATGAAACACCTGAGACAATGTGCTAGCAACACTGAAAGGTCCCAAAAGGTAAATTGCAGATAGCTGAATCAAACACTAAATTAACTAATTCCAGATATTGACAGAACCCAGAAATGGAAGGGAATACTGCACCATCTGCTGGCTGACACCAAACACTGTGAAGGTGTTCTCCCTATTTCAAGAGCAAACAACAAAACAAAACAGGCAGGATATTACTGAAAATGTCAAGGTCAGATTTGGGAACAAACCGTCTATATTACCACAGAAAAGTTAAAATTCTCCTCTTATGAAAATCCATGTTATTTCAAGGAAGTCAAAATTCAAAACTAGCACATAATTTTCAGAACTCATAAGCAACAACACGACTAACAGATGTTTGCATGAACAGTATCTGTGCTTAAAACCAAAACAGGGTGTGAGTCACTCGCTGAGCTCGATGCTCAGTAGTATGGAAGAGATAATTTCTGTACAGCTAAATTCTTTGATTCTTTGTACAAGACACGATAGTTGACTTTAAATTATGGACTGTAAATAGTCTTGGTAGTTGCTTATCCTGAATCATGGATGAGCATTACCTAGGCAAATAAGCACTAGACAGGATCATAGCAGGGGCTGTGCTGTCTGCGTACTTAAACAGTGCTACGTCAACACTCAAGGCCACACTGATATGAACAACCCTGTTAATTTTCTAGGATGCATGTGGATGTTGGCATGAACTACACAAACTGAGATGGAATGAAGAGCAGAAATACATTTGAAAAAATAGATCAATAGAAGTTGCCTTGCATAACTTTTTAATATTGTATTAAATATATCAAAGTGTATATGAGGATAATTTTAGGCACAGATGCATCAATCAAGACTAGTAAGGAAGTTGAGTTGATTTGACAGTACTACTTTCAGAAAGCTAAAAAAAAAAAACAGCTTTGGGAGAACATTAGAGTACCTTGTGACATCTGACGTGTGTCTATGAAATGAGACGTGGATAACTACATTGATAGTGTCATTGAAAATGGCATTTAACAGTTGGAAAGAATGACTTTCAGTCATCCATATGACCTTTGATGATTAAAAAAAAAAAATGCTGTAAAAAATTCAACAGAATTAAATTTTGTAATTATTCATTTGCTTTTTTTCTGGCATTTTCATTTACCTGTGATAATTTATCAAGCTATGGTAATTTAGATTTCATCACACACTGCCATGCCAGCTCATACAGAAGTTTTCTTCATATATTGGATACAATGCTAGTGTTATGATAACTGAGTAGACTCATAGCAATCAAGTAATTCAAAAGATCTTCCTCAATTTCTCAATATGCATAAAAAAAGAAAATCTGTTTAGGTATACAAATATAGCACTTCAAATGACTTAAGACATCAAATTTAGAACTCCTTCCTGATGCAGTTCTGATTTTCTTTATTAAGCATCTATCTGCTCTTTTAAGGAAAGTTTTTTTCTGAACTGTTTTTATTTCAACAAGACCGAGTAAGTCCCCAGAAAAATGGAGTAGTTCCGGTAAAATGGAAAACATTAAAATAGACTACAATACTCAAAGGCTTTATTTTGTTGCGTTAGAAAAGTAACAGACAAAATTGTTCTTTAAATTAGAAAAATTAAAAAGCTTCTCTAGTGTGGGTAAACCCAATGATCATTTACCTAAGTTCAAGTGAAATTTCTTATGGTAAAATGTGTTATCTGACTTTACAACTGAACAAGTCGGTAAATTTTCTAATTAGAACTATGACTAGTAACCCTGCTTTAAATATCAGAGTGTGGGTCTTCTTTTTGGCATAACTATTTTAATGGGCTTTTTTTGCTTCAATGTCAAATTTATCTTGAAAATTCACATCCTGCCAAAAATGTGCAGTTTAAAGGTTTTTCATTTCTTGTTTACAGAGTGTATATTACTGAGAGTCTAGGTAAATTTTAAAAAGAAAAATTAAAGCATTGTATTAGTGCATTTTTCTATTTTAAAAGTGGTCTTTAATTCTGGAAACAACAAAGAAAAAATTTCAAATTATTTTCCCAAGATCCCAGAATCTTTCTCACATTTTGTGGATCTACCTTTGGAGGCATATCTACAGTCTTCACAGAAACTTGCAAAATACTTCTTTTAAAATACACGCATTTAATATCTGAACATGCTGCAGATATTGTGACAATGGCTGCCAATATAAAATCCTACCTCTAATACACATCAATTGAAGATAAGACAATAATACTCTGAATATACATATATATATATATATATATATATATGGAATTTGCATAGCAAACTTAAATAATGTTCCTAATGAACTCCCTTCAAAAACAGAAGTACTTTAGAAATCAGCTAAATTTTGTGGGTTTAGATCAAAATTAGACTTCTCCCCATCAAAAAGAGTATCATGCTTACTAAGATTATTTAATATGGTACTCATCTGCCACAGCAATGCTTTAAATTCTAACCATTCAGAATATTGACTCAAGAACTTTTATTCAGGCTAGATGAAACTCTTCTGAAAATTATGGGCAAGGACAAACTACCACAGAAGCTCAGATACATAACAACTGTAGAATATGGCAATGATAGTTCTGGTTGATTTTTTATTTTCTTTGAAGGTAATAAAAAGTGTAAACCAAAGACAAATTTGTGGAAAGTAAACTGAACTTTTATAAAATAACTATCAGTTAAATAAAGTAAAATAAATAACAACAAAATAGTTGCTAGCACAATGCTTTAATATCTCTGCCAGTCTCATGAATTACATTATACAAAATACAATATCACATAGCACAGTAAGTCAGGGTATATTTCACAAGATCATTGCCCAGGTTTTTTGTCTTTTCTATTCAATTTGTCAGTGAGAGATGAACAGTGCCTTTCTGTTTTTCTGCTGCAGTCTGTATTTTGAATGAACAGATTTTTACAGTAACAATTTTTCACTAGATGAAACAAGATCAGGTCATTGGATTTGCCAACTGTCCTTAAAAAAAGCCCACACTGAGGAGGTCAACACATCATGTTGTATATGTCTCTATGCTATGGTATTGATATGTGTCCTAGGTATGTATCTTTGTAAGTTTATTCCATAAGATGCTTTTTGATTGATATTAATATGAGTTTTGAGTATAAGAGAGTTTCTAAATCCAGAAGGTATGCTGCTCTGTTTTGCCATTGGCCAAAAGAATAAATGGGAACAAGTTATGTACAAAAACTTTGAGAAATTATGCCTATACACGTGCAGATTTTTTCCTCAATGCTCTATTGGCCATAGCTATATTCAATAACAGTTAAATAGCATATATGTCAGTAAGTTGAACATACAAGTTAAATGGACTAAAAATATTGTCAAATATAAAGGAAAGATACAAGCTTAAAAAATACTTGGTTTCCAGGTCATATGAAATAAAACTGCGGAAGAGGAGCAGAAGGGAAGTTAATGCAGGTAACATAAGCCACTGTATTTGGCTTGCTTTGCATTTTTTTGTGTGTCTATATTAATAGTCCTATATTGGACTAGTTTTCCTAGTTGATTTATGGTTGATATGGCTTCATGCCCAATTAATAGTCAGATTCTCAGGTGTGAATTCATATGCATGTTTTGTTGGTTAATGGGGCTGTAGTTTGGGGTAACCTTATTAATGCAACCATTCCTGCACATTCTTTAAAGGTAAAAGTAATTTTGAAAAGCAGAGACCAACAATGAAGACTTTTTCATTACCCATTACTGGAAATCTAATTAATTTTTCTCAAATAGAAATATCCAGAAGTCATTAAACCCTAACAATGTAAATTCTGCATATCCATGCAAAGTAAATTGACAGTGCCCCTTTTCTTTAAAAGTAATCTTCAAAACAACATTAGTGATGATGGTAAAAGTCTCTGACTACCAAGGCAGAACCATTGAAACCAGTACAAAATCTCACTGCTCTATTACAGATACTAATGAACAGATAAGGTCTCAGAAGTGAACAGCCAAAGTTAGAAAAGAAATTTTTATTATTTTTTAATACTGGGATATCCTAGATAAGATATAGGATGCATGAATTGAATGTGAAAGTTGAGCTTCTAAAAAATAGATCAGAATGCAAGATAACTCATTGATGGAGTTGTTCTAAATGTGGGCACTGCAAGCATCATCAAATGTAGAAGTCTAACACAGTAGTTTTATGAATTTCAAACTGCATTCTGAATGAAATGCACTATAGCCAGACTGGGAAGAAATATGTTAAAAATATTATTTAGAGAAATAATTCAAAGGCATTACATAGTATAAGTATATTACAACTATAAAAAGACTTCTCTAATGGAACAGGGATCTCAGATTTTAGAAACCTCAGTATACAACAGTCATCCAATGAAGAAACTCCTTGTGCTTTTTCTTCCACAGACCTTTTCCTTAGCAATCACTATAACATGATGTGTTTGCTATGCAGTATAGTGGAATCTTAGCAATCTTAATAGGAATTCTGCGCTTCAGGGAAAAAAAAAAAAAAAAAAAAAAAAAGTAGAGAGGCTACCATGAACTGAGCTCCAAATCATTAGCATGTGGACTTCAATCACTCAGGTTATTTCACTGTCTTCTTAGCTACCAAAACAGTGCTATGTAATTAAAAAAAAAAAACAAATTTTGATCTATTTTTTCACTCATTATGCAAATATTTACAGAATGTATTTTATTAAAAAGTAATGGAATTTTTGCATGCCTGTCCAATTCTTACATTGTTGTAGTGATACTTCAGTAATTCACTTGCTGTCTGGAAGATGCAGTGAAATAAATGGGTGCATCAGGGATTTTTCTACACAGAACTCTCTCTGGACTAAGCAGAGGCATTTTCCCAGCTCGGTACATTAGCACTGTTTGTATTGTCAGCATTGGGGCAGGAAACTAGCTGTGCTGTGTAGCAAGTTAAGCTTGTCACTATGGTTTGTTCCACAGATTTTCTTTTTTCAAAATATGTTTTATTTGTCAGTGAAGGCTTACTTGTCATCCTACTTCCATAAGCTGCCAGGAAGCTTTTAAGCTCAGTTATGATTACAAAGACTAATAGAAACATATACCTTTATGCAATGTAAGATAAACCTGAAAAGAGAAATAATAAAAAAGAAGGAAATTGGAATCTGATAAAGATTCATATTAATAGCTATCAAATGGGCTGTGAAATGTAAATTTGAAAACAGGTTCCAGACACATTGCTGGAAAACTATAGAAAACCGATTACAATATTCTTTTTTTATTATTTACCATACCATCATTAAGTATCAGTTATACCTAACAATACCTTAAGAGGCAGACAATTAATCAAATTTCTTCAGGAATCCAAGATTTTAAGTGGGCTTAATAAATTTTTAAAACAGCAACAAATATTTTTGTTATTTGAATAATCCAAATTGTATTTGATAGACCATTCCGTGGCTGCTACTGTACTTACAGCTTTGTTCCTACAGTACCAAATTCAGTAAGATCAATTAAACTTTATAACAACTTCCTCTACTCACACCAGACAAGCATTCAAGATGAATACTCCCATAAAGAACACTAAAAATAATTTAATATATTGAGATTTAAGTGATCATAATCAACTTTCAGACTTAATACTCTGTTAAGATTGATGGTTTTGTTTTTATCTGCTGTGGTATTATCATTATAAAAAAAAGATGTCTTCTTGACATTACCCAAAGAGATGAAAATAAGATCTTTAATATTTAGATACCAACTGTTTCCAGTGTAAAAACATTCTATTCCATTTTATTAACTAAAATTACCTCATATATAAGGCCTGAAATTTCAACAGAAAATTAAGGATATGATGTTGGGCCAATTCTATACAGGAACCAGAGAAAAAAGTTGTGATTTGCATTCTTTTTATATAACTGAGCCACTAGTTTAAGCCTCATGTCATTTGCAAATTCAGTTGATGTTCTTAGTTCATCATCTCAAGTAAAGTGAGCTTGTCTTTGCAGTCAAAGGATGGTAAGTATTAACCTCTCATTTCAGAGAATTAATTTAAATTATAAAACCAAAAGCCATGTCTCTGTTTCAGGCTGAGGTAGAATGGTTATGGAGTTTGGCACACACTGTAACCCCCAAAGATTGGGTTTTGTGCACAAGTTCTGCAGTGAGGAAGGAGACAATGGAAAAAAAATGGATAAAGTGATAGTAGCTAGCAGGCTTAAAAAATAAAAAAAAATAAAATCTGCCATTATAGTCAGAGCACCAAACTCTCTCAAACCTCATAATGGCTGATACTGAAACTTTAGTATAAGGCTAAAAAACGCATCTTAAAAACCTATTTCTGTCTCACACAGATTAATGAAGCTTATAAGAATGAGTGTATCATTCAAATGGTGAAAATTTTCTTTAACCAACTAAAGTTCTGATTCTTGAGATGAATAATTTATTTTTTTCTTTTCAGTGGTTTCCCATAAGGAAACTTTTCACTGCATGAGGATTGCTTATGCATTGTATTATTACCATTTGATTTTTTTTCTTAATTTCATACTTGTAAGCATTGTAATTTTCCTCATCACTGTATTTTGTCTGCCAGTGGAATATGGTCTCAAATAAAACTCCAAGAGCAAAACTTGTGGCATTGTGACAGCAATACCCAATCCTCCAATTTCTTATCACCAGCCAAATATAAGTTCTAAGTCTCCATCCAGGCACCAAGAAGTGGTTTGAACTGGATGTGAACAAGAATAGCTTGCAGCTCCTCAGCACTAGGATAACTCCTAATTACATACAGATTCCATGCAAAGGAGAAAGTATGAGAGCATGGAACCATTTCCTCTCTCAACCTCTTCCTCTTTCTGGGGAAAAGGCACCAAAACAGGGATCCTGGAAAGTTTCCCTGTAAAGCCAGGCCCTGCAGTGCCCCAGGATATATTGTGGCAAGCATCAATTTCACAATTCAGAAATAAACTAAGATTGTATCATGATAGTCATGACAGTTTGGTTCAGTGACCAGTGAAGTCTGTGGAAATCCCAGTTGATGGGTCAAAAGCCAATTCCTCACTTTATTCCAAAGGCTTGTTAGATACACTAATTTTTAAGTAATGTATTACTATCATCTATCTCCAAACTGATGAAATATCCTGGAGTACAAATTTCATGACACAAAGGAAGCAATTCTATATGAACACCAACTCCATCATGGTTCAATACAGGATATTTTACTGAAAACAGATATGGTATATAATAACTTTCATTTTGAGAGCTCTCACACTCTGTGAGACCACAACTATTAAGAATTCACCTCCCATCTTCCTCTGTGGCAAAACTGCCTGAGTATGCCTGGCTATATCAGAACAAGCCTTGGAATTATTCAGTCAGGTTTATGATTTCACATAAATTTAAGGCCTATTATTAAACTCCTCATGGTTGATACCACATTAATAAATACACTTCCTCATTTGTATGAGAAAATTTTGAAAAAAACTTATCCTTTGGAAGGTAATGGACAAGAACACTGAAGTAAAAGATATTTGTACTATTATTATTATTATTATTGCATCATTTAATGTTTTCATTGCTTATATTTTCTTTAAATACCTTACCTCCTACAGATTCTTAGAATGACAATTCTAAGTCTTTAAAAATATCTCTTTCCAGAACACAGTGCCTTCAGCTCCCAACAGCATTAACTACCTTGTTCAGGTTAAAAAAAGGTCAAGGATTACTAAAATGTACATTTGGAGCCAAAACTAGTTGCTGCTTCTTCATGTAACTTCAGCCAAATATGTCCCAAATAACTTCCATCAAGGAAAATGCTTACAACTGATCTCTTCATAACTTTATGAGTTCTTCAAACACAAGATTATGCTTATCTTACAAAATGTATTTATCATTTTAAGAAAAGAAAAAAGTATTTCTTGTCATCATGCCAAGCATATTGAATGCAATCACAGTAACACTTCAGTTTTGAATGCAAACTTCCTGTCATCTTCAATAAGCAAAAACATTGCTGTTTAGCCATAGCACACGGTAAGGAAGATCTGCACCACCAAAACACCAACACAAAAAAACCCCCCACAAAACAGAAATGGGAAAAACTGTCTTTGGTGGTAGAGTAGATTTTATATCAAAGATGGCAAACAAAGCCATACTTAATACTGAAGTTTTCAAGCAAAGCTAAAAATAACTATAACATCTAACTACACTGAATGGTAAGTTATCAAAAACGCTTCTCATTAGTTGTCAGCTAAGAGTAACTTCAAAAGAAATCTCTGAGCATCCAGTAATAGCTTTCTGACAACCTCCTTATCTCTTACAAGCTGTTGTGAGAGCTGAATCAAACCAGCATGTCAGGAAAACTTCTTTCTAGCCGTGTAAATCAAAGGAATCACATGCATCTCATCAGTTAACAACTCCTTTTCAGATCATCAAATAATGTTAAGTTTATATAATGAAAAATAAAGTCTACTTCTGCCACCTGCACCTGTAGGGTTTCCCTAGTTTGTTTGTTTTGGTTGGTTGGGGTTCTTTACTATAATACTATAGAAATATATTAAAGCGGATATAAATATACAATTCAAAATGTCAAATACTTCTTAATGCACTGTGATTTTGTGTTCCCACATTTAAGCATTATATTTTGGAAGCAGAATTGAGATGCTATCTTCTACTAAACTTTCATTTTCCACTTTTTTCATGTGATGTACAGTAATCTATTATCTGCATTCATGTCTACTTTGCAAATATATTTATATTGACAGCTTCCTGAACACACTGTCTCAATACAAGCTCTGGCTGTGAATATTTCACAACACTTCAGAATTCAACATAAATAGTTATATGTTTGTTTTAAAATACATTAACTTGTAGAAAAGTAGGTGGTAGTATGTGAAAGTTTAATTTTTTTCTCTTTTTGTAGCTTTTAAATTTACTTAAACATGGAAAATAGGTGGGTTTTTGTTGTTCTTGTTCTGGTTTTTTGTGGGTTTTTTTTTTCTCTGCTTATCTAGAGAAAGAGAATAAGTCATAGGACATTGGACAAAAGTCCTCTGTAAGACTAAGACTAATGTAACTTTCGAATAATAATTACGGTACTTTCCAGATTATACAAGAGAAGGCTGTTGCACTGTGGAGTCCTTAGAAGCCCATGTGTGTAAGTACATTTATATTTTCCTTTTTTTTTTTTTTTTTTTTTTTTTTAAACAATGAACAAAAGCAGAAGGCAAGGAAAAGAGTTTCACCAAGATTTCCTACCATAGTATAAAATACTTTCCAGAGGGCTGAGAGAGTAGAAAACCACTGACATGAGCAAAGTGGAAACAAACCCTAATTTGTTGTGGAAGAAAGTTTCACATCCTCAGCCCTACAACCTCCAGAAAATTGTGGGTTTAGTGCTTCTTAATAAAATTCTTCTGAAAATACTAGAATGCAACCAGTGAATGTGACAAGCCAAAAATCAGATTAGGACTTTAAGACATCCAAACATCTGAAACCTGAATGTCTGAAATTATTCTGAAAATCTGAACAGCTTTTGCACAATGTGATTCCCATACCAAAGGAACAACATTTTGCAGTCAAAATATTCTATACCCATAGTTACAATGACAAATCCTAAAAGGCTTTAAAAAATCAAGAAAAAAGCCTGCATACATATACATATCCACATGCTGGTTTTGTCACTTGCTACTTGGTTCAATAATTTGGATAATTTTTTTAAACTACAAGTCAAAGATGAGGTAATAGGTTGCATCAAGCTCTAGAAAAACTCTTTATTTGTATGATATTTCTTACTGACAAACTGTATGATCTCTCTGGAACTAAAAGCCTTTGTGATAATCATGTTGGGAAAAGCATGATTTATGCTTGTGTGTGAATGAGGCAGGCCTCATTTTGAAGGAGCTAATCAACTTCTAGAAAACAGATAAGACCTCTGGTATGTATGTTCTATGCAGAAAGTTTCTCCTACAGAGAAATCTCAAAATTAGGCTTTTGGTAGGAGTGAAGAATAAAAAAGCAGGTGTCACAAGTTGAAGCTCTTTCCCACCCTTAAATTCCCCTAGTATTTAGGAGAGCAGGACTTCACACTTTCTTGTAAACAAAAAAATTTGTATGAAAACATGAACTTCATTAACACTTTCTCCTCCAAGCTAGAAAGATGTGCAAAACCTTTAGGTCCAGTTAATTGCTCTAGTCAAACCCATAACAAGCAAGTAATGTATCTAACTGGAACAGAATTATTTTTTCATGGCATGAAAATATACTCGAAGAGGAACACAGTAAGGGCACTCAAATGAAATAGCCCAAGGTTATTTTCAAGGTTAAACAGTATGTTTAAAAAAACAAATATATTTGGCATTTGAGCAAATAAAAAATCTTTGAATTTTGCTTTAACACTACGTGGATTTCTTCAAGCTTTTCCTATAAAACTAAAAATTAAATTTGCTTTAAGTTCTCACTGCCTTATAGTGTCTACATTTTCCTAAAGAAATAAAATTTTTTAATGGAGTTTGTTTGGGTTCCTTCTGAAAGTACAAATTATTCATTACAGAATCAAACCTGCCTATGCAATGACCTCTCAGTACAGAAGGTGTCATCTCTTCCTGATTGAACTTGATAATTGGAATTCATTGGTGGGACAACAGAAGAGACAGAATAAGAAACAGTAAGGGCCCTCAGTCACTCTACTGATCTTGTTTAAAAAGCTAAGACTCATATGTTAATTGTTACTGTTAAATTAAATAGATGTATATAAGATAACCAAGTGGAAAAATGTTTTTGTTTTAGACTTTTTAATACAAGACTATATAACAAACTTTACTTAAATCAAGATGGACTATTTTCATTGCATTACACTTAAACCAGTTGTTTTTCAACCAGAAAAACATGCAATCTAGTATGATCTATTTTATAGAAAATCATGCTTTTTTACCTTCACTGTTTTCTTCCATGATATTGTCAAATTTATTTACTTTAGGGTTAGTGTCTAAGTTCTACAAAAATCTCCAACTGTACTGAATTTGTCACTTTTAAAGATATTATTTGGGTGTTTAACATAATTTTAACTTTATAATGTGGCTACTCATTGTGTTCTTATAGACCTGCAACAGCTCTGAAAGGGATATATCAAAGAACAAATATGGATAACAGAATAGAAGAGCATAT
The DNA here is from genome assembly GCF_903797595.1 of Erithacus rubecula. Lineage (NCBI taxonomy): Eukaryota > Metazoa > Chordata > Aves > Passeriformes > Muscicapidae > Erithacus > Erithacus rubecula. The sequence goes on from NC_136685.1 coordinate 73,433,072, forward strand.
TCACTAATATTAGAAAATAGGGAGTCTGTTAATGATTTTCACACCTAGAGAAGACTTCCCTTTGCCTCTGCCACTCCAGACTTTCTTTTACTTTCCATAGACTAAACTGCAAATCTCCTGTTTATAAGATGAGTAACATAATGGATACTGGTGTCTGAAAATGTACACAGCTTTAGCATTTAAAAATTGTTTCTACAACTAGATTTATAATTATTTAATCAGGAGCTTATAATGATTTAATCAGTAAACAAACATTAGTGACAATTTTAGATACATACATTTAACTATATAATGAGAGGGTATAATCTGTACTTATCCATCTTGAGTGATAAAAGGTTCTAAAATCATTCTACAAGAACAGTGACCTTCTTCTTGAAGTTGACATATGAAGAGGATATCAACTATATATATATGCAAGTATAATTCCTGAAGATCTATGGAAGTTTCCCAGGCTAATTTCTTCGGGAAATATTCTTTGACCTCTAATGAACATAATCACTGATGAATAATAATTGACTAACTTTTTCCTAAGTGCTTCATAACACTTAACACAGAATGTTGTATGAAAGACAATACAGGTAGGAACATTGACTGGAGGGGAGGGCTTAAAATAACCATCTATTCCAACTGCTTGATCAATTCAAGGAAGGCCAAAAAGTAAAGTATATTGTTAAGGGCATATACTAAATGGCAGGACTCAATCACCTCTCCTGAGTTTGAGTCATGCAGCTCTTCAGTCATCTTTGTTTTCAAAAGTAATTAATGGAAAGTAAATTTTATTCCACTTAGTAATAATACAAGTTTGTTTGTTTGTAATGAACCCCAAAACAGAGAGTACATGTGTTACTGAAGAGAAAGACAACTGTTATGTTCAGAGTATAATTAAGAAATTTTTTCTTCATAAATGCTTAAGAAAACGGCAGTTTATTGACAAAGCATATTGTGGGGATCTATTAATAAATACATTTGAGAGGATTAAGAAAGGTCCACCCAGTCTTCCTAAATGCAAAAATTTGCTACTGATAGTTGAAATCTAGGAGGGTATACTGGAGAATACAGATTAAATATTTACCTTGTTGATTATACTTTCCCCAACTGTGGCATGCCAATCCCCTTTAGAAATGAGACAAACAGATCTTTGACTGAGCACAATAGGGTCTTGTTATGAGTAACAAGGTATTTAAAGTTTTCTTGGACTCTGAATTGAAAGGAGAATATGATCACTGGAATTTTAAAACTATTCTGGGCAACAACTCTGAATCTATATTTTTAATATTCACTGAATTCAAGCATGGTCTTTTTTGTTCTCATTCAGGACTGGAATTGTGCTTATTAAAAATGAATAGAAGGCTTTTTAACAACTTCTGTAAAGAGCCTGAATTCAGTTTGAAGTGACATGTATAATAGTCAGTCAAATATATGAACTGAATGTGAAAAATTAAAAAGAGAAGGTCAATTCTCTCTCCATATAATTTAGTAGTAGAAATAAAACAGGTATTATTACCCCTGCAACTAGGCAAATTGCATCCATTTACATGTCAAAGTAACTTTAAGATACAGTATACCAAATAGTGATTGTAGAATCAGACTACCAAGGAAACTAACTGACCTCTCTCCCTAATAGAAAACACAAGCATCTCTTCATTACCATACACTCTGAAACTAATCACAAAATGAAAGAAAATTATTAGAGAAGAAATTACGGAAAAAATAATGGATAAATTAATGATGTTGGAATATTGAATTTACTGCAAAATTCTTTAACAGTAATATTTAACAGATGGGTTTTTTTTTAATTTCCAGAAGAAAGCTTTTATTATTATAAATAATATTATTATCTCAAAGGTAAAAGTAGGATTGGAAACTGTTTTAGCCATTAAGAATATCCCTATTTTAACATAAATAAAGCCTATTTTGAAAGAACAGTAAGACATTTCAAAAAACAGTGCAATATAATTTAAGGGAAAAAATTAGGTATGCAACAAAAAAATCTCTCACTTGATATTGAACATGTTCATATACTTCAATATGAAGCAAGTCTTGTTTTACACTGCAATATTTACCACAGAAAAGCATTAGAAGCATCCCTACAATGCTCAGTCTCATTTCAAGAGGTTTTTTTTTTTTTTGCATTTCTAACTTTCTAAAGGCAGTATCATGAAGAGTAGTCAGTGAAGGATTCTTCTGTCTCTGCACGCCACTACTTTTCAAAATCCGTTCTCCTATCAGATATTTACTCCTTCACAATTTTATATCTGATTAAAAGCATTCTGGCCTCCTTAGTTTCCACTAAAGAATACACATTTTAGAAAGAATTACATAGACATTATAAAATGAATTATTCACACATGTTTTTAAAGTGTCTATTTAAGCCTTCTTTTAGAATGGAATATTCTCTATATTACGATCATTATTATAATGCCAATTATCAATCTATTGGTTTAATGTCTCAATGCACTATCAGACTTGTACTACAAACTTTCTTCAAGTTGTGTTGAAAGTGTTTTGTAGCTACTTCTGGAAAATTTCTATTTTAAAAGTGAAATGCAAAGATATTTTCCTAGTAGACATCTGCTTTCTTCTCACCAGTCAATAAGACCCATTTCCAGATAAAAAGTTAATTCACACGGCAAGATCTTCTCTGAAGTTTCAGTTAGAGATATTGAATAGGATGGAGAAAAAAAGACCCAACCACAATATTATATTAATTATAAAAGCAGGTTTGTGATTTAAAAGTATATCATTAAAACATTCTTAGCAAAATAATACACACAAATCTGGGTTTGATTTGAATGTATTATTTTAACTTCTAGACTATATAATAGCATATCAACTAATTATTAAGATAGTATTTACTGTCATGTGACAATTCTAGGTAATTACTAAAAATATTTTAGAACTATCTTAAAGAGGTTAATTAAATCATACCTGAGTGCTTTTACACGGCAGTATTGCTTCTGACAATGGATTTGACACATGTTGGTGACATATATCTCAATTAAAATGTATAAATATAAAATGATAATAAAATCCAATCATAAATATGTTCTGCAAAACTTCCAGCACAACTAAGATTTTTTTTTTTCAGTTCTCATGTTTAAATTACATTTCTACTAATTCCTGAGGTGGTACTAAATACCAGTGCCCAGAGGAATGCTTGCACTAAGATATTCTTACTGGAGCAGCAATCAGTCTGTATCAGTTCCAGCTGGGTCCTCTTTCAGGAGCAAGAAATCAGTTATTTGCCTTAGTCCTTACTTCCCTTCTTTCAAACTCTTCAGAAAGGAACGGTGTTGTTCCATAGTCATAATGCAAACACTATACATGAAATTCTAAAGGGAGAAGTTAACAAAAGCTCATACCTAATTACAAACAAATACCTCAGGTGTTTCTGCCTGAAGGTTGCAACTGTTTCTTGAATAAAGCCCCCATAGAATATCTCATTGAAAACTTTCAAATAGGTTCTTGAAACACTTATATAAAACTTTTTAGCAATAGGGTATGGATTTAGCTGTTCTGATTATTTCATACACTAATTGATAGTTTATGGCATTCCAATGCACATTTTATTGTAAATTACTATAAACTGATGGAACATAGATCAAGTTCTAATACTAAAAAGATTACCAAATAATCACATGTCAAAGTACTTGGAAAACTTAGCTTTTGTATTTGGCTTCTGTCCTAACTCAATTTTTTGTAGACATATATATTTATATGTGATAGGCTGCTAAATTAAATAAAAAATTGTAATTCCTAATAGAAATTAATATTAGTCAATGAAACTCCATTTTGTAGTTCTCACTTCTGCAGGAAAACATAAGTTTTCCCATTTTCACTCTGTCTAGCTAAGTGATAAGTACTTTCTAAAACAAAAATGTGGGGAAAATTAAGGCTTTTTAATTTTAATTTTTTTAATTTAGGCTGTAGTGAATGAGTCTGAACTTGCAATCAAATGCAGCATTTTTATGCCAACAAATAGTTACTGAAAATATGTCAGTCCTGCAATCTTATGGAAACTGTCAATTATAATGTAAAGATTATCACCAAAAACACAATGTAAGTTTTGATCCAATACTAAATACATCCTGATTGTTGTGCAATTTGAAAAATTTACATCAGCAAAATGAAGAATCATTATATGACCTTACTCTGCAACAACCACATTAATATTTTCTTATTAAATTTGTTTCAAGAATATTGCTAAAGAGCCTGTAAATGCGAAAATGTAGTTGGAGCAGATTAATTTTTGCCATACCATACAGACCACTGAGAAACACTGGAAATTATTAGAGGAATCTCACTTCTCAATACATCTACAAAATAAAATTACTGATAATAATTCCAAATTTCTGTCTTGTTTTAGCTTGCTTCCTGAAGGTGAAACCCACTCATGGCTACCAGTATCTTTACTTCACAAACAAAGGTCAAACTTCAAGAGAATTGTCCTGATAACTTGCTGTTAATTATAGAAATGCTGAGTACTTCAAATGAATAAACAAAAAAAAAAAACCAAACAACCAAACAAAAAAAAAAAAAAAGAAAAAGAAAAAATATTTCTAGTCCAAAAGAGTTTGGTTTTGCACTCCTGCTGTCAAGAAAAAGAAACTCTGAAGAACTGAAAAAATACAGTGCAAATAAGAAGTAAAGGTTTTATTTTAGTACCCCTTTGAGAAAATCATACTTATGGAGACATATACAAAATAATTTATTATCTACCAGAATTTTTTACCTCCAGGAATTACAATTTTGACATATAATTCTTCCACATGCCTTTCAAGTGCCTGCTGTCACACAGTTTTGAAGATTATTCCAGACTTTCACTACTGACACAATTTCTAGTCACAATTTATAACCATGCATTTATTCTGAGTAGCCACATTTCCTTCTCAAGTTATGTTTGCCTCAGCTAAATACACCACTCTCCTCAAGTCTCTCTATAATTGGCATTTTATCCTTCTAGTCATCCTTGGGGCTCTTTATGCTTCTTTAAATTAATCTTTCTTGAACACAGGTGACTAGAACTACAGAATAATAAAATTATGTCTGTTCACTGCCTTACACAAAGTTACATTTCCTGTCTCTACTAAATTCGGCAATGCATAGCAAAATTGCATTTCCATCATACCAGTTTTCCATAACCATAACTGACATTGTCAGACTTCTAAAACAAGTTTTATGTAAGATAAGCACAAACTCCCATCAACTACACAGAAAAAGAAACCCTCATGAAGCAAGTTAGTATCACCAGGAGTAACTGTTTTTACTCTCTATAACTTTTTTTGGTATTCTATTTAATCAATTTCTTGCATTCCAGCTGAGAAACTTGTTTAACTTTTCTTATCTTTTTTTTTTTTTTTTTTGTATTAGCAATACCTTCCAACTTTATAATACTTTTACTCTCACTAAGACTTGCAAATACCTCAAGAAAAAGGAAACAAAACCATAACAGGTGCAAGCAAAACCACAAAAGGTGGCATTGATATTAGACTGAAATGAAGAGTAAAAATAATGTTACTGTAACAATGAGAAAATTATGAAGTAGATGATTGGCAACATCAAACATGTAATGACTCACCTGTAGAATATTTTTCATATGCTACTTTACATAATATATGAATAATACTCACTAACCCACAGAGGTATTAGGGTTCCTTATTCTTCATACCCTAAATGTCATAGAGACAGGCAGATAGCAAACTGATACTGCTCCCTGATTCATAAGTAATTCTGTCACTGAAGACCATAGGAGACTGTTCTAATCTCAGTATATTTTCATGATTCTTTGACAATTAAGTGCCTCCTATTCCAAAAATGAAATATGCCAGCTGATTCTTCTGGGAATAAGTTGTCAGAGATGCCATGAGACCAGCTGAATTTCATATGTCCCAAAAGTTTCTAACAAGCAAAATAAATTAACTAAGAGTGCCTAGCTAAAGCAATCTGTAGACTTTTTTCTTTTCTGGAGTCTAGTTCATCTCTAAAGTAACTTCATACAGCAGAATATGGCTCACTTTTGTGTTGTAGTAATACGCTGTTAAAACAAATAAAATCAGATTTTATTTATGCTCACGTCAAGTAATATATTATGCAAGCTTTTTTGCTAAATTCATTTATTGATGAGATAAAGAACTATTGATCTTGCCTAACGGCAGCTCAGTGAAAAAACATTACGCTCAGAAAATAAAGGTCTTACAGGTGATATGCAACTCACCAGAAATGAATGTCAATTAAAGCTCTATATCACACCATATCACTATGTTTCTTACTTTATATAAATTCTAATTAATAAACCAATAATGCCAATGCGCTAGTCTTAATATTATTATCATCTCTCCAATTGTAATAATATCCTTTATGACTATTGATATCATCAAAAAAGCTAATTATCTTCTTTAAACTAAGTCAAATGCATTTAAAATATTTTGTATATGTTTTTATTATAAATTTCACAATCTATGGAGGCCAGAAAATATTTTAACCCACTGGAATATAGCTATGTCTATCTAGCAGAAAACCCTTATTCCTACCTGTCTCAATTGTTGGACTTTAGGATGTAGGAATTTTTTCTTCCTATCTTGGAGAATATATCCTGTCTGTGAAAGACAGAGATTCCTTTCATAGAGACAAAAGTTCTAAATATGCCTTTAACTCCTACTCCTGTATTTTTTCTCAAAATAAGAAGCAATGATTTGAAGATACACAGAAGTAGGGACAAAAGTAACTGATCTCACCAGTAGGGAAATTCACATATGAGGTTACTGTAATGTGCATCACATCCAGAGCTTTTCCTAAGATTTTTAAGTTAAAATCATGGCCATATTCAATTAAGTTCCTCGTTTATATTTGTCAAATGAGAAACTGCAGCTAGGCAAAGTGATTGCTTTCACTTTTTGTTAGACAAATACAGTGCATGAGACTGAGCTATCAATTAGATTATCTAATTAAGTTTAAGATATCCAGGTGTTTGGTACATGACCTAGATGGCTTTAATTTGATGGACTACTGGAAAATCAAAGGAAAAGATTAAACAAAGGCTTTCCATATAAAAGCACAAGTATTTAAGACACATTAGATGCAATCAAAGGAGGTAAAAAGCTTTTGAGATACTCCCTGAACAATTTTGTTAATGGAGGGAACTGAAGCAAAAGGACCAAATACAATCAAGGCCTGCACAAACATACTTCCAAAAGATGACTAAAACAATCTGGCTGTGTGACACACAGTGATGGGTTACAACACAGGATGTGGCCAGAAATGTGTATTGTATCACTATCTGTTGAAGATAGGTGGGGTAGTGATTCCTCATCTCCGTGGCACATCTGCCAGTGGGTCATTTTTAAGACCAGGTGAGGCAATCATCTTTATCTTTTCCACAACCCATCCTCCCTCCAGGAAGATATCATCTGCTGTTGGGCCATTAAGACCCACTGTTTGACTGATAAAATTACATCATCCCACTGGGAGATGCTCCAGCCAGGGAGAGGAGCCAAGCCTTGCCTACCTAGACAAAAACTGACATTTTGGACACCAAGATACCTACTTTCTGCTGAATTCCAGAGGAAAACTGCACCTTCTACAGGAGCACTGCTTTAGCTGAACCACATCTGCCACTGCAGGAGAACTGCAGCCACCATTTAATGGGACTGCTACCAACACGGTGTCTGACAGGGTGCCAGGTTGTATTCTGACTGCCAGTGTTTTTGGGATTGTTCTTTGTAATACTGTATTTTTATTTTAATTTTCCTAGTAAAGAACTGTTATTCCTAATTCCCATATCTTTGCATGAGAGCCCCTTAATTTCAAAATTATAATTTGGAGGGAGGGGGTTCACATTCTCCATTTCAAAGAGAACCTTCTGCCTTTATTGGAAGACACCTGTCCTTCAAACCAGGACACAAACTCAATGAGGTCCCACTTCCTCTCTCTCTCGATCTCCATGTTTGAATTTGCACTATCTTTCACTCCTGCTTGCTCTGGTCTTATCCCTTGCTGATCAATTCAGCTCATCAAAACAACATAACACTTGACACCAATATAGTGAGAGGAGCAAAACACCCCTGAGCTCTAGCTGAGCAGTTGGACTTACCCAAGGGAAACTGCAGGAGCCAACAGGGAAAAATTATCATTTTGGCAACAGCAAGCTATTTTCTAGGCTCAGTCATTTCATGAAATACTGTGGACCATGCTTTCTCCAGAGCAGTCTACGAATCTGGGAATGGTTGAAAGCAGTTGTTCTATGAACCTTAATGAGAGACTTGTGCACAGCTGGATCCTACATAATTCATAATAAGACAGAATCCCTACCACACAAGTTAAAGGGCACACCAAAAAGTTCCTATTAATTGTCACCAAGGCCTCTGCACAGCCAAATCACACAGTTATAATTATGTGTTTTAAACCAACTGATAATGAAAGATGTGCAGCAACTTGGGCAAAGCACCATTTTGTGGTGTAAAGGTGACAGAAGAATCCAAGTTTTACTAGTAGTGACAAACTATAAGATCATGTGAAATAAGCACCAATACAACCCTTGGTCTAACACTGAGATCTCACAAAATACCACTGCTTAAAACTGTCTACCAAAATCCGGTATATCCAGTAAAATCTGATTCCGTGCATCAACTTCAACAGCATTTTTGGCAACAGTGGTGTATTTTGTATACTGAAAAATCTTTCTAATAGGAAAAGGGCCTTTCGACAAAGTGCTGACTTGTTTAAATGGCAGAAGAAGACCCAATATATCTACAGAGAAGATATACATTACAGATCTCAGTGATCCAAAACAATTGCTATTTACTTTATGGTTTGTGTTTTTCACTGGCAGCTCAACAAAATTCTATTGCTTTTCTGAATATGCAATATCTACATACTTAAAATGTGTCTGTGTCAACTCAAGGTTTCACTGAAGTCACATAGATAGGTAATCCCTTCACACCAACTGAATCGACAAGAAAAACAGTTCCTCAAATGTTCCCTAGAATACTGAATCCGGGCTATAATATTCAGCATAATATTTATTTATGGACAAATTAATCTAGGGATTTTATACTACAAAAATATTGGTTCACATAATAAACTGTCCAAAATAAAATCTAGAATGCATACTAACACTAAAGAACTGACCTGTCCTCAAGATTTCATTGCCACGAGATTAACCTTTATTTGACTTTATATATATGCTGCTAATATTTCTTCATTTTAAAAATTAGGTAATAAAAAATGTATGAATTTTTAGTCATTTATTTACATCAGCCCAAGCACAATTTTATAAAGGCGGATTTAAAATCTGCAATCCTTGGAGGCAACATCAAAATTCCCATTTACTTCCATAAAATTAAGTTTGGGAATCAGGTCAATAATAGTAAGACAACTTAAAGAAACTTCACTGCTTTTCTCAATATAGATAATGGCATTGCTAGCAAGGCAAACAACAGTGTGTTTATTTTTCTAACGTTCCATCTACTTGCCTGAAAAACAGGTTGCAACACCATCATCACAACAGAAAAGTCGGAATATTTTGAAACAGTTGCATTTTATCCAGTGAAAATATGAGTGAATGGGGATGCATTCTTGGTCTTTAGACTGAGTCTATTAAAAGAATGCTAAAGAGAACTGAGCACGCAGATCATCTGGAGAATTCAAAACTTAAAGTGATTAATTAGACCTTATTTTGTCTCGAGCAGATTTACGTAGGTTTTTTCAACTTAGCCCCATTGTTTGTAATTACCAAAATCACACCTCCATTGGCTGGTCTGCGCCGCTTCATGCATGAACAGCAATCTGATTGAGCACTCCTGTTAGGATTCCATTCGTCATTGTAATTAGCCATAATCATAGCCTTCCTGGGTGCATGAGAATGTGCAAACGACCGATTCACAACCCCAACCTATTTGAATATGAATCTTCTCAGTGAGTAGCAATAAAATAGTGGAAACAAAGCAGCTTCTCTAGGGAATTTTGTAAAGCATCCCTGTCTCTGATTCTCCCCCCTTAAAAATGTTCCCTTTTTAGTATTTGAATTCTGTTTGCTAAAACAAGGCTTGCTTAATGAAGACAATGGCTTATTATTTCTTTAAGTGGCACAGCAGGGCCCAAGTATTACAGGCTCAGCTCTTTCAGCCCTTGCCAAGGACACAGGGAACAAAGGGGCAGGCAGTAACGCCAGGCAAATAGACCTCTCCTGTCACTGCACTCCGGGAGCGCTTTCCGCGGAGCAGGACCCTGGTCTGGCCGATTCCGGAGCTCAGGGACGGGCTCTTGTTCCCGCGGGGCGCGGCGCAGCCCGGGACAGCGGCGCTGCAACGTATTGAGAACGGCTCCGTAACAAGCCCCAGAGGCACACAAAGTTCGAATAACAGGAATTACTACTTAAATTGCCACATACATCTGGCCTGGAACGAAATTCTGACTTGTAGAATCCCCGAGCCAGCCCTTCTTTTTTTGTTCTCTTTTTTTGTTTGTTTTTGTTTCGTTTTGTTTATTGAGGAACTAATAACATATAAATAGTGCATGGAATAGCATACAGGACTGCAGTTTTTTTAGGATTTAATTTTTGAAATTATAATCCTTTTATGCACTAGTTTTTCTTGCTACATTTTCTTTTTTTCCAGAGCCTTCAATTTAATAATGCAGCTATGCAATGGTATTTTATTCATGCAAATATTTTATTCAACTAGCACTATTAGTAAATAATTTTAATCATAATAGCTATAGATTAACTAAAGATTTAAGGTAAAAGTCCCGTCAAATGATCATAAAACTAATTTCAAAATATTAAACCGAATTTTAATGGCAGATAAAGACAAAATGTTTATTATATGTAGCTCTCTAGAGATGTAGGAGAAATGGCAAGTCCAAGTATTTCAAACTTACAGTCTTGAGTCAGCAAATGTTAATTCTTGTAATTAACATAACAGCTTTTCTCCTTAATCAGTCTAACACCTTCATGAAAAAAAAAATTAGAAAGCTCAGGATTTACTGTAACTAATAAATGGGATAATTACTAGATGACAAATAATTTTGTAGATTGATCTTCACTGATTTAGAAACCTTGCTAAATGTCGGGGTGGGATGTTTAACACTCGCATTGTTTCTGGGGAAACAACTACTTTCAGTGCAGAGCTATACTTTCTGGGCGACTGGTGATCAGATCCTCAGATCCTCCTGAAGACACTGCAGCATGGAAGAGATGCAAATTAAATCCTGCCAAATGTTGCTCTGCCATGTCAGCTCAGAAAATGGTTCCATAGCAACCATTTCCCTGTCAACCCTCACAGTCCATGCACAAGAAGCTTTCCCAGATGCTGGAAAAAAACAGTATTGTTGCAATTAGAACAGCAAATGCGTTTAAAGTAACAATTTTCAGTAGGCTGCAGCATAAAGGCATCCAGTAACACAGAAGTTTCTGTCCTCTCAGGCTTCTCCATTACTTTAGAACAAACGTAAACCAGGGAAGCAAATAGGACAAATGTAAAGTTTTGTTATGGTAGCTGGTGCAGTACTGTTTCATCCCTTTTGTGATGCCACAAACACTTCATATGGGTTTTTGTATTCTGATATCATCTGAGATCAAACCTAACAAGATTGCAGGATCATCTCTTGCCTTCAGCAAAGAACCGTGCTGAATAAATCCCTTATCTTAATATGCAAAGCATTTAACAATTGAGACAGGCAGTTCAGAGAAGTGTTGCTACTTTCTTTGGGTTAATTTTTGATGATCAGTTGAAGGAAACAAGTTTCGGATACTTCTAGAACATCTCTTCATTAACTTTTTTGAAAAGGAAATAGGTGAAAGATTGCTCTTATTTCAATGAGACTTATGTCACTCATGACTCCTTAATTTAGATTTTAGGACTTTGTCCTCCATATTTGACTGATGTTTTGTCAAAGCACTAGAGAAAAAAACCCCTTTAAATTATTTATATCAGTACATGTAAGAACATATTCCACTAAAACTAAAAAGGTGCCAAGTGGAAGAAAATCTTTTAGCTCATTGCATAATACATAAATTGTTAAATTATAGCAATTTGGAAGAAGATATAAAGTATTGATGAATGATCTTTTTATTATAACCCGTTGCATATTGATTTTTCACTACAATATTCCACCAAAATATTTTAACCATTTTCTCCATCAAAAGCCATCAAAATATGAAGAATGAACAATTGCACCTCTCCCATTCAATCTACATTAAAAGTGTGTAAGGTAGGATTTGCATATACCATTCAAACAGTAACCATTAAACAACAAGTCTTAGTACTGTTTGTGAACACTGCAAAAGAGCATCTTAAACTTAGGCCTCTTTCTGTGAAGTTAAAGCATTCTTCCTGTTTATGCCCTATGCTTAACTTTGCTCAAAAGATGAGATACTTGTTATAAGTTACATGACAAATCCCTTTCTCAACAAATTTTGAAATTCTGCTGCAATGGGTGTTAGCTTGCTAAGAAAGCTTCCACTGTCTAAATATACTTTTTCTTTATGTGTATGATAGATTCACTTTTACTCTTTTTTATTTTTCCCACCACTGTGGCAACTGAACATTTGTGCAATTTAAGGTTTCAGTTGCTATAAAAGCTTTTCTATAAAGTTTATTAACAAAGACTAAAGTAAAATGAAAATTAGATAAGTTCACTTCATTATTCTGTAATATTTCTTATATAAGTCTGAAAAACAGAATAGAGATTATATTCTGAGCTTGCTATAAAATACATATTTCTATATAATTATCCATATTAAAAAAATTATTTATATATTTCTGGATAAATATATAAAAATGTATCTTATATAAATATATATATTTTCATAAATATTTATATGTATGCTTAATTATTTGAATCTCTTCTCAACTGCAACTATTCCAGACAAACTGTTCCCTCAAACCATGGATTTCATGGGATTATATTTATGACCCATACTTTTGAGTAGCCCTCTGGTTGCATAAGCACAATACTGCACTCTTTTTTCCATAAAAATGAGATTTTGTACCAATGTTACTTTTTGTCATATACTAATATCAGAATTTTACTAGCTCCTTTTTCCTTAGGGTCTCCATATAGCAGTGCACTTCACTGACCTGTGTAAACAAGCAATAGTGATTAATCTCAGATGGGTGTCACACAGAGTTCTAGGTAGAGCAGAGTACTTGATTATAAATTGGCCACCTCCAGCATGATTCAAGACAGAAATAATATACATATTTCTATTTATTACTAAAATGCAAGCAATTGAAAATCACTAATCATAAGCAGACGTACTAATTTTTGACAACTGAAATAAAAAAGCAAAACATTCCTCCTTTTATCATCACAATAAGATCAGCTTCAAAATAGCAAAAGGCATGAATAATAGCTGCATACTGAAAGGTATTTTATTCAATACATATTGATGTAAAAGGTTTCATAGCCCTATGAAAAGTCTAATATATAACAAATAACCTTTTAATATGAAAACATATTAAAAACAGAAACATTCAATTTTGAGTTTTGATTTTTTTCTTTTTAAGAGGTAGGAGGTTTTACTTTTTTTCCCCTTAAATAAAATAATTCTATATAAATTGCTGCAGAAATATTTTTTCTTCAAAACTTATCTATAAACTTCAGGATGCTAGAATGAAGTTACAAATAGTTAAATATGGCATTAAAAAAGAAACTTGTTTCACTTTCATTCTAGAGGACTTTCAGTTTGTTTCTGCACTGCACAGAGTGGCACAGAAAATATGTATTTCTCTTTAGGACTGCAAAAATACAGGCAGGTATATTAACACTGTAGTCAAAAATTACAGGACAGTTCTGAAGTTATATCACTGGGTACTCATTACATTTGCTGCACAATCTAAAATGAGATATTTTCATTTTTTACAAAGATGTAATAAAATTCTTAGCTATAGAATCAACCTTCCACCTCTCAACAGAGATGATTTACACATTATATGGAAAGGTCCTATCAGAGAAAATATGTGGTGTAAATTTATTAGCATTTTGATGTTCACAAAACACTTGATTCTTTGGCTAAAGAGGCTGAAAGATGAATTGTTGCTAAGAAAGAAGAACTTCAGGAGAACAAAGAATAATTGAAAGATGGATTGGAGAGCCCTGTATGCCCCCTTTCTGCTTCTTGAAAAAAAAACCAAAACATCTAAGGTGATAGAGAATTTTACGTTAAAATTTTTGTATGTCTACTCCTTGTTTTCCAGGAATCATACTGCAGAGACCTGGATTTGATTTGTAGAATTACAAAGTAGAAGAATAAAGTGGGTTTGGTTTGATTTCTGTCTGGAAACTATATTTTCTGTATTTTTAACTGAAATATTTGTTTCATTTTACTGAAATAGTATACTTGGATTCTAGGCAATTTTATAACATTTAATTTAAAGATCTGAAGAACAGTTTCTAAAGTCTTTCAATTAGACCCTTCATAAAAATTGTATAAGGCCAGCAGGAGCTGAACAGAAAAAAAAATAAAATTAAGTAATCTGAACAGCCAGGGCTTAGAATAAAATTACCAGCCTCTAATTAATCACTAAATTATTAAAAAAAAAAAAAAAACAGGATTAGGTTACAGTTAGAAATCTAATACAAAGTCTCCTTCTGTGGCCCTTCTCTTTATTTACAGGACAGGTTTAATAGCATGAGCTGTGTAAAATAAACTGATGAACCTCTGTGAACTGATATAACATGAGGTCACTATAAAAAACACATATTATAAAGATATAAACTAAAATACTCTTCATGAAATGTTCCTAAAGACCACGGATTAGATATTTCATCTTTTAAAATTGTACACATATACCAAATGGATTTAAGATATCTTCCCTTCCTCCTTTCCTCTGCTTCCTCATCTACTGCCAGGGCTCACACTCCTTTTAGTTGTACCAGCACAAATGTCTCTGTGGCTGCTGTCAGGTTATTGTGATGACCTAAATATAAATAAAACTAAGAGGAAGAAATCCCACCAAACCAAAGACAAACCTACCACATATGCACTATTTACTGGTTTTAAGATATACCATTATAGTGATCATATTAATAAAATGAAACCTAAGTGCAATTGAGGGAACATTGAATTGTAGCACAGGACATTAACAAACAGCTTGAACTTCTTTAATCTAGTTCTGATGCCCAACAAGTGCTCATGTAGTTCTATTTCAAGTGAACTATCCATTCTGCATATTAGATTAAATCAGATTCTTAGAAAAAATATGATTCTGTAGTAAAAGAGCATAATAATGAATCAAAGTGTAGTTTTTGTTGATTGGGATGTATGGCATTTCCTAGTTTGTTAAAAAAGCAAATGAAAATTTAAGAGGTATGTGTCATCATACTAGTATGGAGAATGTTTATTGGCAGAGACAGATATAATTCAAAACTATGACCATTTCGACATTAGTGAGGATATGCTGTTGGTCCCCATTCTTGGGAATGGAAGAAAAGAGCAGTATCCAAACAGAAATTTTCTCACAAATCCAGTGATATCATCAGAACATACAGACCCAAAAATCCTGAATACCACCATTATTTTATCCTAGTTTTTCTAGCCCAGTAACTCCATTTGAGCAGTCTGTTTATAAAAACACTAGTTACTCTTGCAAATAACACTACACACAAGTAAAAGGAGCCAAAATGTTACCAGCTTTAATAATTATGGTCAGGAATCCTTCTTAAAGGGCACTTGGATTTATATTCCTTACTCTGGTCTTGCCTTAGGAGAAAGAAACTGCAGTCAAAGGAGTGCAGGCAGATTCAAGGGCCTGGAAGGATTTTTGAATCTCTAATGATAGATGTTATCTATTTATCTAATACAACATCTTTAAAGCTTTCCAGACATTTCTATAGTTGTGTAATTTCTACAGTTTATGCTCATCTCCACATTGGCTGTTCAAATTACCAAAATAAACCAAATGTTAATAGGAGGAAGGAACATAAAGATATATTTTAGCACTCAGAAAAAACAGCAAACATACACAAATGAAGAAATGGGGGTTTCAAAGAATCAGTCTTTTGTTTCTTTAACTACAAAATGACATATTGCCTTTCTGATCTTATTGGTGCATTAACATGTGTGCACACCCACACCAGACCTTGGAGAAGCTATCTTGTTGCAACACTTAAGTCACTACTGGCTTTCCTAAAACATGGGGAATTTATATTTAAATTTTACATCTCCCCAAAATGTGAAAGATAAAGCCATACATTTAGAATGATGAGTAAATGTAAACTAGAACTTAAATTTCAAGGAACCTTTAGAAATGTGAGGGAACATTGTGACATTCAACCAGAAGTGCAAAGCCCTGCAGCTGGGATAGAACAACCCCCTACACCAGTAGAGGTTGGGAAGTGCCTGGCTGAGGAATAGTCCTGCTCTCTTGAGGGTTATGGTGATTATCACATTACAGAACAGCCAGTAGTGCTCCTGTCACAAGGAAAGCAAAATTGCATCCTGGGCTGCATTAAAAAGAATGTGGCCAGCAAGTAAAGGAAAAATTGTCCTTTAATTAGAAATGGTGAGGCTGTATGTAGAATATCATGTCCTGTTTCCTCACCACACCTTAAGAAATACAGTGAGAAGCTGGAAAGATGGTCCAGTTTTTGATTACCACAATAGTTGCCAGATAAATTAATTACTATTCCATATATTGCCTCTAGGTTGTGATAGTCAATAACTTGGCAGGAGATTTGTGAGGTACTAGATATTTTTTCCTCATTAGATTTTTAAGTTAAGCAAACAGATAAGACAGGCTACTTCAGTCACTTTTAGAACCTGATTCTACATGACAAGTACTATTAAAAGTCTTCTAGTCATTTGAATCACATGCCATCCAAAGGCCCAAAGCACTTAGTGCATTGTCAATAGACTAATTATACTAATTTTTAGAATTTCTGACTTTCCTGCATGAAAAAGGGATATTTCTCAGTAAGCTACATGAATATCAAAGCCTTCAAGAAGAATTAAATTGACACATGTTCAGAGACGTTTCAGTGTGTTGGCTGTAGGTTCTAAAGCTGGAGGTGTTTTTACATTTATCATTTAGTTATGGTAAACTGAACATGAATACAAACCTCAGACATCTTATGAATCAAGCTGCAAATCTACCTATGGCTAGAGAGGAATATCAAGTATTTACTGAAAAATACAGATGTATGTATAAATACTGCACATGGTAAAGATGTGATTTCAAGTTAAAGGAATTTTAAGACTAATAGAATGAATTAAGTCTGTCAACAGGTTTAAAGTAGCACCATTATTTTTATGCCTCACTTTCTTTACCAGTAAAACACCTGTTTCAGAAGTATAGGAAAGTCTTATTCATTAAGCAGCAGTATGTTAAGACATTTTTTAAAAAAAAGATAATGAAGAGAAACAAATAGGGTCATCCATATAATTTCCTAGAATCACATAATAATTTACTTTGTAAGAGACCTCTGGAGATCATCTCATTCAATTCCTGCCCCAAACATGGATAGCTACTTTTATATCCAGCTGAAATTTTCTGTATTGCAAATTGTGACTGCTACCTTTTTGCTTTCTGTTGTGCACCAATAGAAAGTGTCTGTCTCTGTCTCCTTCACAACAACCCTTCAGGCACTGGAAGACTTCAATTAGCTCTCAATTAGCTCTCTCTTGCCTAGACCAACCCAACCAATAAAATAATCAGAAGATTCTGGAATAAACTCACAAACTAAATGATATGGTGGGAGTTTGAAAGGACTGCAGAGTGGTTATTGATCCAGAAACCATTAATACAGTGAGTAATAATAACAACTGGTCCAAAGACCTGATGATCAGGAAAAAGAATAACCTTCCAGAAATTATAGAACAACAGTTATTATATCCCTAGTTGGTAACTAGTTGAAACTTAAAATAAAAAACAAAAAACCCATACCAAAACAAAAAACTAAGATGAGCATAGGACAGGATATAGATATAACTCTTTTTGCTAAGGAGGAATGAATGGTTTTAACATATTTAAATTCTTGAAATATCAATAAAGTTGTAGGCAGCTGGGGAAATATGTGATATTATAAACTGCACCTTAAGTAGAAGGCGCTTCTTCAGGGGGTCTTGAAAATGGCTTTGTCATGATTCTTCACAAAATGTAGCATTTATTGGAAAATATGTTAAACATTTCTATGAAAAAAAAGCCCTCTTACACATTTAAAGTTAGAAATAAATTGGAGTAAAAAGTAAGTAGAGTTAGAACAAAATATTTGGCCCACTAAATCTGTGACTTAGAGTGACTTAAAAGAGAATTTGCAAATAAAGAATTTAAATATTTAACAATTTCACCAGTTATTTTAAAATACTCAGAAAAAATACAAATGTGACTCAGGTACTATTTATTGCTGAGCAATTGTAAATAATTCTATGCAGGTACATAATATTTCTTGATAGGTCCTAGGTAGGCCATAGAAGATTCTAATGGCTTAGTAAAATTTTATATGTATAGTATGATACGGAAGATCTGAATCAAATAATTTTCATATAACATCAGATCATATGCAACTACTTCAAAAAAACCCATTTGGAAATAAAAAGCAATAGCTTTTATTTAGATAATACCTTAGAGGCTTATTCTGTTATACCACCAATTTCCTAATCTGCAGGTGAGAATGTGGGTATAAGCAAAGACATTTCTTGGTTGATATGAAAACATTGTTTTAAACAGAAAAACTTAGAAAAAACATTCTAAAGTGCCCGTGCACATCATCCGTTACTCTCTGCAAGGATGGAATAGTTTTGACTTCCTTAGAGAAATAACAGCAGTATAAAAGGCTGTCACTTTATAATGAAATATACATGGGTACAGAATTAATTATTAAAGCAGAGAAAACAGCTTCACTCTTTTAGACAACTCACTTTTACATTCTAAGGCTTATCAGCAAACCTCTTTGATAAAATAAAAGATTAAGAGAAACAGCACAATTCTAGCAGTCCCAATGTGTATTTGCTACCTTTAAAATTTCATCAAATAACCCAATGCTTTTGAATTACAGCTAGTACAAATCTAAAACATTAAGTCACTTCTTAAAATACATCTTTGAAAGATTATTCTAACCGGATAGTTAACATATTAGATGACATCACCACATTAATAATCTAGGCATTTTAATGCATAAATAAACAATTACCTGGAGAAAAGGCATGGGGCTGAAGCTCCTGCTCTCTTGTTATAACTGATGTTTTCTAGTTGTATCTAACTAATACATCAGAAAGCAGTCAGGCAGTGGACTAAATTACCATGGTGTGTCCCTTTCAACTGAAATTATTCTATTGTATTCTATTCTATTCTAGTGAGCATTTGAAATCAACTTTGTGCAATGTCAGTCAGATGGTCTAAATCACCTTCTGCAGTGGTCAATCAATGTAAGTTTGACTTTCTGTACCCTTGAAAACAAACTACTGTCCTAATTAGCTGTAACTCTAATGTGTTCTTGTACACAAGAACATTAACATAACCTTGTTTTCTGTTGTCATGAATGTCTGGAGACAAGAGAGCACTGATGGATTGATGTCAGGAGCTATGGGAACAGGAAGTTGCATTCAATTCATCTTTCCACACTTGTTACACATAGCTTAAGGACTTCTATTGAAGGTGGACTGAATTTTATGACCTTCTTTTAGTATATCACAGAAAGAATAGGCCAAATTAATGATGATAAATATGTTGCAAATAATATGCTATACATTTCTGATCTAATTCGTGAAGGAATTTTTTTGAGTAAGTTCCAGGTAAAAGATTAACAAAAATCCAAGCATAAATTCAAAAAAGATCAAGGTTTTTCCTCATCAGAAAAGCTTGATCTAAAATAAAATTTTTTTTTTTGCATTTTGGGGAAGGTTTGTAGTATCATGAATCTGGCTACATGCTTGTTACAGTTCATCAGAAAAGAACAGTACAAATTTGGTGATATTATTGAAGAGTTCTTATAATTTTCCCAACCTCTTCAGAAAAGCACCAAAGCATATAAGGAATGAAAAACTGTAAAGCAGATAGGAGACATAAAATACTAGTCCTAAAAAGCAAAAATGCAGCTTTTCTCATCTCTAGCTTAAGCTAGAAATTTCCAGCTCAATTAGAAAATTGGCAACTATTTGAGCTCAAAATGAATCAACCCCTAAAACTGTATGACAGAACAATTTTGAACAGGAAAGTTAATATTTTAACTCTTAAAGGAGTAAACTAGTCTTAATAACGATGGAACACAAATTTCCAAACAACAGATGCCCTTTTAGATAGATAATATGCCCTTTTGTACCATTTTATAGTTGCCTGTATTTTCACCCAAAGTGCTGCACAGGAACATGTTAGATTTTGGAACAGATGCAAAAAGGACTGCAGTTTTCACCTGAATAATATGTGGCTTTGCTTTTGTTGGTGGTTTTATTATTTTTTTTTTTTTTGGTGGGTTTTGTGGGTTTTTGTTTGTTTGTTTTGGTTGTTTTTGTTTGGGGTTTTTTTTTGTAGTTGGTTTTTTTTTTTTTTGCAACCATTTGAACTGATCTGTGAACATGTTAAAATTGACACTCTAGTCCAAACTTTGTTGAAAGGAATGTTTCTGCCTCAGATATGGGCTTTATTCAGGATCCCTGTCTACCACTCTAGGAATAATAAGAACAGCAAAGTTGCAATGCTGTTATTAAATAGTGAGGCAAAGTAGGGGATTCCCTAGGGGACCTGGCCTTTTTAAGAGCTTGGAAGGACAAGCTAAGAAGCACAGAAGAGGAACATCACTTAGAATACAGGCTCATATAGGTATTTATGATTCTGAAGTGCACCACTATGGGCTTCTGACCGTATCAGAATTTGTTTGGATATGAAGAGAACAGAGCAATATTGACTGTGTTACTTTTTGACAGTAGAACTGTACTTCAGTACACATGTTCTTCATTATGAGACAAGATCCACTACATTACAATAGAACTCATGTTTCTAAGGAGATCTGCATTCAAACTGAAGTTTCAATTACACTGGAAGCAATACCCTTCTTTAGCCCCATTATAGCCTGAGAAGACATTAGTCTGAATATGTGCATCTCTTTAAAGACAATAATTTGTAATTTTCATTAGTCTATCTTTCTGTAATAGTTCTTTAAATAAGGCATGGATTTACCTGCATTTATGAATATATTATTAATTCAAAAACAATGCATGAGATTTAAATTAATTATTTTTAAGTTTAATGTGCTAGTTAGGTTATTGAGGGATTTAACTCTGATATTCTAAATATAGAACTCTACCAGGTCTATTTAGATATTTAGAATTTTTTCGTTGTAGGAAAACTATGTAGATTTAAAATCTAAGTAAGACACTTTTTGTTGCATGGCATTGAAGGAAACCACAGTACAGCATACTAGCAACCCACAGATTCTGTCACTTAGTAAAACTGCAGTATTTTTAATTCCCCAGAGTTGTCTGTTTCCTGAGTGTTAATGTGCAAAGCTGGAAGTCAAGACAAACTATCTCATTTAAATATTTAAGGCATTTTATTTTTGCTCAGATAAACTACCTCATGATACTACTTCTGTCAAAAATTCATAGTGCCATCTGAAATGTAAATACAGACTCAGTCTTGTTTTTTTATAATACACATAATTCAATCACCTTAGAAGAGATTTTATCGGACACTTCTAAATGAGCTGAAATTTTAAGATCTTTAACGTCTTAAAGATGCAAACTAGCACTTCTTGAGGAAGTCGTGATCACATCATTGTGATCAAAACAAACAAGTGGAAATATCTTTTTCTCATGGTAGAGGAAGGCACATCTCACACTAATGCTACATAGTGCAAGCAAAAGTTTAACTTCAGTGGTTTTATCACAAGGTATTAAGTGCTAGCTTAAATATTTGCAGGAACAGATCTCCTCCATGCCAAATTTATATTTCATCAAACCAAGTTGTCAACAAGTTTCAAAGGATGAAGGAACTTAGGGAAAAAAAGAAAAACTCTAAAATTTAGGTCTTGCTGTTTTATAAAGTTTTCATCCATCTTAATCTATATGATTTCTGTCCAAGGAAACACTTACTTCATAAAAAATATATATAAAAGGCATTCTTTACTTAAACCAGATCCTGCTCAGTTATCCTTGTGAATAACTTCCCATGAAAAGAAACCCTTCATAGTCAAGCAAGAGGAAATACAGATGAAAAAACCAAGATGGAAGAAAGAAAATGGACAATAAAATAGGTATTATTATCAAAGAGAAACTATTATTTTGCAGAATAACAATGTGAGAAATGGGAGCAGTTCTTAGGCTAGATCAGAGGCATAGTAGATGTGAACATGAATTTGATGTGAAACATTCATCAAGGCTAGTGATGAGAAAATGTTACTGAAATTATGATGAATTAATTCATGCTTTGAAAGTAGTATAGGAAATGAAACGGAACTGAGGGAGATAAATTTGCCTCATGCACATGCCTAATATATAGTGAACAACAAAAATGAAACAATGAAAAATTAACAAAATATATAGTATTTGTCACAAAACTAAGAACAGACATCCACCACAAATACATTTCCAAAGCAGACACATTCATTGAATATGGTTTTAGAATATATATTTCCACTGATAGTGAACTTTCCTCTGTAAATTTATAGACATACAGTATGAAATTTTCTTAAATGTCTCACATTCTCCTTTACACATCTTACAATTTTATAAGATGCATTCTAACTGTTTAACATATCTCTTCAACACTTAGAGCAAAATAAGGTACTTAAAATTTGTATGTAATTGTCATAGGTTCTTAGGTCAACATTTTCATCATCTTTAGTCAGTCAAGAGCATACACAATATAAGAATAACCAGTACCTATGTTGGGTATTTTTATTTATACAAAATAAATAATTGGTAATGATGGTCTAGTTAATCTGCACTGCTCTTATTTTCTTCACTGGATTTTATGTTGTTCAGAAAGTAAATTGTCTGTGTGAGCTAGGTCAGGATATCCAGGGCTACACAAATTAGATGATTGTGGAAAACTACAAAACCACTTTTTTAAAAACAGATGCTTTAACAAGCAAAAAGTTCGTAATTGTAGAGAATGGCTCTTCCTACTATTCATGTGAACATTTTATACCTAATCTTTGTGTTTTTCAAGGCAAAATTGCTCCATATTTTCATACTGAAAGACTGTAAAATTTCTACATTTCTTTTGTAAATAAAAAATATACTTAATGCCATTTTTTACCTGAAATGCCATTAAAAAATCAGAATTGATAAGAAAAAGAAGTTGAAGAAATTACTCAGTGTCGGAGACTTAGAGCAGAATGGTCACAGTATATGACTACTAGAAATTAAAACATCAAACACACATTGATTTTTATGTTGTCAATTCCATTTGTTTTGTCACTTGCCAGAGAACTCTGCAATATTTAGGTAAAAGTAGGAAGGCTGATAACTAATGGCCAGAGAACAAGCCATCCATTAATTGGATGGGGCTCAGAAATCACCTTCAGGGTAGACAGAGAAAATTCATCAGTGCTTTGTTTGTGGCACTGAACAAACTTTCCAACAAAACAACAAGATGCACTTTTAAAGACAGATGTTTCTGCTTGTACCTTAAAAATTAAAGTGGAACAAGTCCTGGCACTTCTAGAAGGCAACCTTTGTAGCTAGGAAAAGCTTGCCTTGCTTGAATATCACAAATCTTGGCTGTGTTTCCTACTTTCTAAAACGCTTCCAATCTTTAAGAAGAAAGGTATCTGCTTACCTGAAGGAGGAGGACCAATTTGTTTTTGTCCTACATGTCAATTTACCAGTTTCCAAAGCTTACACCACCACTTGTGTCCTCTGGAGTCCATAGTAATATGAATTGTCTTTATCCAAGTACCTAGCAAATCATTGTCACATAGCAGCAGTCGACCTTTCTTTTCAATCTATGCACTTTTCAGGAGTTATAAATCAGTTGACTTTCAAGCTCGAGGAGATGGCATATGCCCTGGTTTAAAGAACAGATGGAGGCTTGGGGGAAAATTGTTTCTGCAGGCTTACTACAAGCAGCACTCCTCCATAAAAGTGAACCATTCACACTAATTTCTCACATACATTATACAGGCAGGGAGCACCAGCCCATTCAGCAGAAAATCTTTCATCTAGCTTTCAGAGGTCATTTAGCAGATTTAAATTAAAGTTATTTCTGATACTTGGCTGAGTTTTCATTCCATACACTTTCAAGAGATGGCAAATTATAACAAATAAAGAAATTACTTTAAGTGTGTATTCAGGGGAAAATTAACTGCCAAAACCTTACTATTTTCTAGAATTCTGGGATAAGTTGCAACTATTAATTAGCCACAGAGGAGCCAATGAATGAAATATTTCTGCTGAGAGAAATCAGGTAAATTGTCACTATTCTTTACAAGGCTTTTTTAGACACTCATCTCAACACTAGTCCCCAGATTCACCATTGATGTTGTTAAAAGGAAGGAGATCTTGCAAATTTATAGGAAAACCTTTAAATATTATTCAGCTGTTAAACAAATGTACATGCTATATATTAAAAAATATGCTACATTTTCTGAGCACAGAGAAAAGAGATATTTCATTAAATTAATAAATTATAAATATGAAAGAAATAGAAAGGACTAGAGGACTGTAAAAAATCTACCTCCAGAAAGAATTACATTTTACAATCACATTACTTGTGAACCACAGGTGGATTGCATTGAATAGCCTCTAATACATAATGTGACATTAACTTGGTGTTTTACTACAAATACTAGCTTAAATGTACAAAATAAAACCAGCCAAGAAAGTTGGTAAGTACTGAAATAGTCTCAATGATTTTTATGCGATTTCATCAAAATATAGTTTTGCATTCACATTTTGAAAAGGCTCTTTTTAAATTTCTAACATCTCACATGTCTTCTAAGATCTGCACTATTATTAAGACATTTCTTCAACCAAAAATTAAATCTAGAACAGTCCTTTAGAAAAGTAAAATTTTAACATGATAAATTTATTTGAAATTAGTGTTATTTGTGGGGGGATGAAATCAATACAGAAATTTCAAACTTGAGAAACCTATTGCTGCAATACTTTCTGTGACCAAATGTACCATGGAATGGAAACTGGAGGTATCCAAAATTATTCAACGACTTGAAAAGTGTTTCCTTAATTGAAGGATATCAGCTTGGTACTCTATTTTAGTCTGTAAATGATTAAACTGAACGATGATTAAACTTAGCCATGTCACATAAAATGCTAGAGTCAATATAAATAGTGACTTTTGAAAAAATCCAGACACAAACATATTGCATATAAAATTAACACATTGGTAAATATAAATGTAATTAGATCAAAAGTAACACTCTCTCAAATTTACAACAGATTTGAATTGGCAGTTGTTAAAAAGGATGATTATAAGTTCTGGAACTTACATAATTTAGGACACTATCATAGAATCACAGAATAGTCTATGTCAGAAGGGACCTTAAAGATCAGCTGGTTCCAACCCCTTCGCTGCAGGCAGGGACACCTTCCACCAGATCACACACAGCTTGCTCAGTCTGGCCAAGAACATTTCCAGGGATGGGGCAACCACAAATTCTCTGGAAAACCTTTTGCAATGTCTCACCAGCTTCATGGTAAAGAATTTCTTCCCAATATCCAATTTACACTTACTCTCCGTCAGTTTAAAAGCCATTCCTCCTTGTCTTGTCAGGATATGCCCTTTTAAAATCTTTCTCCATCTCCTGTAGGCTCCTTTCAGGTGCTGAAAGGC
Organism: Erithacus rubecula; assembly: GCF_903797595.1. NCBI lineage: Eukaryota > Metazoa > Chordata > Aves > Passeriformes > Muscicapidae > Erithacus > Erithacus rubecula. The sequence goes on from NC_136685.1 coordinate 73,458,799, forward strand.
TACACTAAAATCATCCTGAGACTGCCTCTTTTCCAGGTTGAAAAATCCCAACTGTCATAGCCTTATGATTTAGAGATGGAAAGGCTACTGGGCCATCTTGGCTAGACTACGCTTTTGACAAGAAAGGTTGGATCAGATGATCATTGAAGTCCCCTTCAAACCTAGAACTGTATGATTCCATGATTCTATGATAGCTGATCAAAAATGGGTTCCTGTGAGCATTATGAATTAAAAAACATAATAGATCTGAGGAAAAATTGCAATAGAATAGGGTCATTTTTCCCAGATGTAAATATTATTCATAATCCTGTCCCTTTTTCTCCCTATGATATTACAGTCAATTGAAATTTTGTTGGTTTATTTGCTATAAAATATTTTGCATTTATTGTCTCTTTGTGTGACCTAGGGTTGTAGAGTGGATATATGTATAGCACTATATAAAATTGCTCAAGAAATTTAAAGGAGTTTTCATTAAATGAAAACCAGATCATAGTTATTAAGATGTGCCTATTTCTTATTATTCTGCATGTGAAAAAAACAAAACGAGATTAGTCTTGTCATGGAAATTTTAACAATCTCTAAGAGAAAGTCACATGCACATCAGCCAAGACAACACTTTTGATAGTGATTAGTTGGGTACTAATATCACAGCCATAAAGAATGATGAATGACATTTGTCTAAACAAGACTATGTATGCAAAGTATTGGCTTGTACTTGCTTCAGTAAGCCATAGAATACAAATTATTAATAGCTTCCAACTTAAGATGATGCAACTGAGTTTTGCTATTTTTAGTTTAAAGCTGTATAATTATTTCTTGCTACCATGCCACACAGTTTGCTGTATTCCTGTCTTCACAGAAAACTGAGGGGTTTACTCTCCTTTAAAAAAAAAAAAAAATTAGTATCCAAACTATTAGTTTATACTACAACCTGTTAGTAAAATTGTGGGGTTTTTTTTCCCACAGGCAGCATTTAAAATTTGCTTCTTCGAGACTTTACTTCTTTATCTCAATTCATACTTGTAGTTTCTCTAAATTATTATGTATTATTTCTGGCTTAATAAAGTCTCACTTTCGGTTGCCTTTTCTTGAATCCACACTGCAATTTTCTGTTGTACCAACACTTTTATTGGAGACAGGCTTATAAAGGATGACTGGAATGATTTTAAAAGAAGCCCTCTGGGAAAGATAAACAGAGGTCAATTGCAGCAGAAAATGGAAGTATTGCTTAAAACACTAATGAAGACATTAAATAAAATATAAACTAACGCTGCTCTGTGCTGTACCAACTGTGTCTATGTATGATACACGACTGTTCCTTTTTCTACAAAACCTTGCAAAAAGCTTTTGTTCTGTATGACAACACTTGTGGGGGACTTGCCAGTTTTTTTGCAGTGTCCTCTCAACATCTTTTACTAAGAAGATACTTTATATAGTTTAACAAAAAGTGGATGCAGAAAAAATACATCTCTATACGAAAATAAATTTAAAAAAAACTATTAGATTTCAGAGCAGTTTATTCTCTTCGCTTTCAGATATCTGAAGCTGCAATTCCATGAATAGCTAAAGTAATCTAGCAGATTAACACTGCTAAAAACAACAGTTTTGAAATCCCTCAACTCTCTCACATTTTTCACTGTACCTCACTACTGTTTCTCTCTTCACCAACACTCAGTATTAGTACTCATGGATTGTCATGTACTCAGAATTTCCAGGACTATGAGCATGTTGCTTATCAAAAAAACCCACACCCACCTTCTTTTCCTGAGTTAGTGAGATAAAATTACTCAAAGAGGGCTCTGATAAATGTCAGTACCAGTGTCAAGTATGCTTCAGAAATAGAAAGCAAAAGAGGTGAAGCAAAGTTGAACCTCCCCCTTAGATAAGCTTTAAACCCCTCAACTTCTTAAATGACATCTTGAATTACACAAATTGCAAGATGACAGTATAATAATGGAGTCTTTCCTTAGGGTAAATGAGCACCACCTGATTAATTTATTTGGAGATTTGAACTTCGGAAAGTGTTACCTAAGTTTACTTGGTACTATATAGTGAATAACATACACTGTTTATTCATTGGGTTTAATGCCAAAGCAATGCTACGAAAATGAAAAATACAAAGATAATAACTGAAAGCTCTGCAAATGAAAAACTTGTCTCCCCTCCAACTATATTGGTTGATACTAAAAAAAGTGTTTTCTCTCTCTTAAAGCTTATCCCTTAAGCAAGCAAAAAAGACTGCACTTCCAGGACAAGAAAACAAAATTTAAAACAAAGTTGTTTTGTAGAGAAAACCCCAAAACAAAGTCCAACACCAAGCCAACCAACCAAAAGCACCACCAAAAATATATACAATCTTTTTTTTTGTAGTGCTAGGTATAAGAACCTAGCTTAATCATAGCAATTCAGAATATTATGTAAATTGGTATACAACATACTAATAAAAATTGTAGTTCTATGGAAGTTCAACTTATTTGTACACCCAGCTACTAAAACCAACTTTCAGCATTAGGTGTAAGGTGAAAGTGCATATACAATCCAAACTCATTACGCCCAAGGCAGACACTTTCTTTCAGCCCAGCATTTAGTTTCTATCACAAAGAAATAATTTTGCTACCATAGCTTATAGTAGCTCCTGAAAAAAAAAACCAAAAACAAACTGTACAGGAAAGAGGAGAGAAACTATAATGGTAGAAGTCATATCCTTAGTGAATTCAGATATTCTGTGAAAAGAATCCCAAAAGATGGAAATCATGTTCATGTCGACATTTTGCTTAGAAAGTTAGAGTTTTTGAATTTGGCTTCCATTTCTCTGAAATTGCTGCAATTCTTTTGAAGAATAGAAGGTTTCTTTATCCCTGCATAATAACTTGCATAATTAACTCCATTCCCTAAAACATATTTTTTCAAACATTCTGGTGACTTTCCACTTAATACAGAGAGACTGCATTTCAAACACATACTTTATGATCCAGAAATATTTCTTGGTTTTATCAACTTTCTTAATCAAAGGTTTAATTGCATTCTGACCTTTTTTAATTCCGTATCGTATATTTAAAAATGAAAGTCCTTTTCAGACCTGAACTATGAGCTTTTATTATTCATAGCTTGGTATGAGATTGTGCAAAAGAATGTATTAATACATTTTGAAATAAAATTGCAATATACATAAGCTGAAAAAGAACCGTGTGATCCCACAAAAGTAGTCAAAAGACTTATAAATATTTTAGTACATTTTTTTGATATAAAAATCACTTTCTAATATTATCTAATGCTAAATTAACAATAATTTATGTTCCTACATTTTATGTTTAATACACACTAGAAATACTTTTTCAAACCATACCATTATTCATTTTCGCTTAGTGGAAAAATCAAATTCTTCATATTTGGAAGGACCTTTGAACATTTGTTCAACAACTCAACCAAAGAAGCTGTTTATTTCCAGATCTTAAAAAACTACTTTAAGAAAGAAACATAAAAAACTAACTCTTTGAAGAATTTTTAAGGCACTGGTATATATACAGTTCTCTTTTTGATTACCAAGGAAGGATAAAAACAGAGGCTTCAAATTAGATATTAAAATGTCACATTGTATGCTATTTAGCAAAGAATTCACTGACTGCTAGTACATCCACTGAATGGGAATGAAAAGTCTGGGATTAATTTTGAAATTAGTTTGTTAGTTTAATTGCAATCAAAGCCAGAAATCTGTGTAGTGAGTTACATTTTGTTTTCACAGACATAATGAACAATTCATTCTCTATATTCACTTTTTCAAAATAATGAAAGGACAATTTCTTTCTAGATTAGAAAACAAACATTAGGAACCTCAAGACAATCAATGTCTTCTTTCAGAAATAAATGCAATTATATCCTCTAGAACCATATAATTTTGCTTTGGCATTATCAGATTTGGTTTTGATCCTTTATTTTTTTCTCTGGATGGTATTCCTTAAAACCAGGTTAAATTTCCTGTTCTTGTATATAATATGTTTTAAATGTATATTTATCTTTCCACATTTTTTCTTCCATTAGGTTGAAACAAGTTTATTTGAACTTGCAACAATAGTAAAGCTTACCAACCAGAATGACAGATTTAAAGAAATATTTGATGAGATGCCTGTCTACACATAAAGACTTAGTCTGAAAATACACCAAGAACACACATCTTCCTATAATGATCTAGTAAGACCTAATTTGCTTTGGTCCCTTTTTTAAAGAAAAGACACTAAGGTAAACACCATGCTTACCTGTGCAGTTTAATCTTGTTTCTGCTTAGGATTAATTTGCAGCAAGAATGCCTCTTTCTAAATTCAGTGCAATTTGGAAACTATTATGCTATGTAATAACAGAAAAGCACTATTATTTCATAATTAAATATTCAACACATGCAGTTATTCAGAAACAGTTCTATACATTTCCCGAAGGTTAAATTTATATTTAATCTAGGTCTATAACCACAATTATATGTAGCCAGCCATTCCAGGTAATTAATCATGGGCTTAAAATTCCAGATATATAGAACTGTATATCACAATATCAAGTGTCACTTGAATTTTTCGGTACACATTAACCAATTAATATATATTAAAGCATTTGAGATTCTCCCTGGCTGAAAATTACTGTATTCTGTTCACAGAATTACAATATAATGAACAAGTGTTCAAAGTGTTTAAAAAGTCATTAATGTCTGACAATCACGGTTTTGATTCATTAATTATAAAAACAAAGATGCAAATAAAATACAGCTGTGCATTTTGCAGGAAAGAAAAAGACTCCTGTACTATTTTCCTCTGCCAGTAAAGAAATCAGACCCTCCTGCATTTTCTCTCATGCACCACTTGATAGACAAACTAACAAGAGTGAAATGAAGCATGATAAACACTGTAACTACACAGAGCAAAAAAAAAATGCTCTCAACATAAAATATTGATATTGTGTAATTATAGCAGGATTAAAATATAAGTGTTATTGTTTATTTCTTCTTTTTATTCTTTCACTTGATAATGATTCATGCAAATGAGTATACTTCAGCCAAGACTTTAGACATTTTACCTGGACACATTTCATTAGTAAATACCTTTTCAATTGTCATGAATTTAAGCACTATTGTGTAAACTTTATTACTAAAAAAGTTAAATTCTTTTATTAGATATACAATTAAGTATGATGCACTGATCAAAATCAGCCATTAGATGTCTTTTGGGTAGTGCAACTATGTCCTTAGAACAAGTGAAAAATATAGACCTTAATTTATCTGTCCCTTTACATATCAGCTAATGATGAACATCTCACCTTTTTGTAGTTCTGGGCAGTCTCTAAAATTTCAGGAGGTATCTAATGCAAAGTTTTAACTGGAAAATGCCAGTTTGCCTGTTTCATGTACTTAAACTGCACAATAATCCATGACAATGGCATGTCAAACTAAACAATAGCCTCAAATAACTCTTCCACCTCAGTGTTGTTTTCTTGAATGCCTGTCTGCCACAGAACTCAGTCAGGATTGATTTGTGTGAAAAATTGAGTGGCATGGAATTAGGGAAATAAGGATGAATCTGAACATGCACTAATATAGGAAGGGAACAGTCCACTACTGTGCTGCTTCCTTGCATTCATGCTGAAGTTTTGGTGCTTCTTTTCAAATGAAAGGATTAGCAGAACAGCAAAAATAACTCTTGCATGACAGCTCAGCCCTACATTGCACTAGCTAAAAGCCTGTGTTTTACTGAAGAAGGTGGACATTAGGTCTAGAAGACTGCAAAGTGTGTTAAGAACAAATACATGCTGGATCTTTGACTAGAGACTCTGGTCAAAGCAGTATGTTTGCAAACAATTGAAACAGGAATCAAACATTTCCTTTAGCATGCATCTGCGGTTGGAAGGCTTGCAGATAAGTTAGCAAGCTGGAAGGGAGCGGAAGGATCATCAAATACAACTCCTTTCTCCTCACAGGACCACTGAAATCTAAATCGTATGACTAAGAGCTTTGTCCAGAAACTAACAAGCTTTGTGCTGTGACCACTTCCCTGGGGAATGTGTTCCAGTGACCAACCACCCTCTCAGTGAAAAACCTTCTTCTAATGTCCCATCTGAACTTCTTATGCAGCTTCATTTAATTTCCTGATGTCCTAAGTCAACTAAGCAGTCACTAGCATCATCTAGTGGAATGCCAGCCCAGTAGTATTTTTGTACCTCTCAGTTTGATTTTAAGAATTTAGAAAGCCTCAAGATGAAAACTAAATTGCACAGATTTTTTTGCAGTTGTTGAAAATCATCTTTGGGTCTTACCTGTTGATGAAATATCAGAGTGCAGGCTAAAGTTGTAAGCCTGTGAGTTTTAGTCCAGTAAGGGAATTTCTAGTGTTGTCTAAAGTCCAATTGCACTGAAATCTCATTTGCATTTGAGTAAAGTCTTTTGGGACAGAGATTCCCTTTGCTGCAAGAACTTTTATTTGTCCCTTGTGCTTATTCAAAACGGTTATAGGCAACCAAATATTAGCACAAATCTTTCTTCTATATTTCACTAAGCAAAAGCCTACCTTAAAAAATTTAGTTATTATGAAATATTGTACTACTTACCACACTACAGAGCCAATCCTATTTGCTTCATTACAAGAAGAATGAGTTGTAAGATTGCAAAATCCCTCTTTTTAGTGTTGACTTAACATAGCTTTTACATTTAAATTTAGCATCATGTTTTTAATATGAATGATTTAAAGCATTCTACAAATCTGACGCATTTTCATGCACATCATGTTCATTTTCTGTAACTAACTTTGCTTCCAGCAAAATCTTATTCTAGTCCAATAAATGAGACATATAAATAAAGTAATTCATGGTAACCAAAATAATTAAATAGTAGGAGCAGGTTAAAGATCAGCATTCATTTTTAAAATTAAATTTAAAAGTCTGCAGTAGTTACTTAGAAGATTGGCAAGTTTTACAAATAACGTCACCAAGCATTTTAGAGAGAAACACAGCCGCATTAGAATGGAGTCATTAGGCAATACATTTATTTTGAAGCCAATTAACCTTTTGTCAGAGAAATGTCGGAGCTGTAATGGTTTCGGCAGTGGAGGTCAGCCTGCAACAGAGGCACGTATGACAGCGATTACGCTGTCTGACATATGCTGGAGACTCAGAGCACAGCCGTGGAATGAGAATCTGCCCTCGTTTGTATTCTGCTCTGCATTTTCAGGGAGCAGACAATCTTGACCTATCCATTTAGGTAATTAAAGCTTCTATTTGGAAGTGTCCTGCAGGAAGGTGAAATCTGGGGGAGATAAATGGCTGCTGCTCACTGTATCCAGCCACTTCCATCATTTGATGGACTGCCTGAAACAGGCTGCATTGCCAAGTCCTCATAAAAATAGAGATGAATTGGGCAGGAGACAATTCTCTAAGGCAAAGCAACTCTGTCATCTTCCTTTTTGCAGCATATAATTTAATTGTTAGCCAAGGCAGACAGCTGACTCAGGGGCCCTTCTCTAATGACTTTCCCACCATCTTCCATTTGCTAAGAAATTATTTCAGTGTATTTACTTGCAAGCTAACTTTGTCTGACAATGAGAGATGTCACTTCAATAAGCTCAGCTGGTTGTCACAGCTGTGCCAGGACTTACCTTCCAGGCAATTTTGTTTCCAACACAGTCATGCTGAACAGCAATTGGAAAGTCTCCTCTGTCATAAAACTTGCGAAAAGCTGAGCGTTTTGCTGGTCTTTGTTTCACTGATCCTGCAGGTGGGGGCCCTCTTACCTTAAAAAGAGAAAAAAATAAAAAACTCCACAGTTTAGTGGTAATATATTTTTAGTAGAAGCCTAAAGCCTGACTTAAAATAGATATAAATGAAGAATAATACTGACCAAAACTCCAAAATTATAGTTTGCTTCCTTATTTACATGCTACACTTCACTTCTTTGAAAGTACACTTTGGTAATGATCTACAGGATTTGTTAACTGTTTGGTTGGGGTTTTTTTGCCACTTTCAGATTGTCCCATAAAAAACAGCTATATTTTAAAGTCAATCTTTCTATTACCACAGTATTTTTAAGCAAAAAGAAAACACCAAGAAGGTAGTGACATTACATAGTAGAAGTTGTAAGAAAATTAAGTATTTCTCCTCTTTCTATTTCTTTCTAGAAGTAATTTGACTTGATTTCCAACTAATGTTCTGTTCACACCTTGCACTTTCGCTAGTCATTAGGTAATGAGATTAGGTAATCTCTTTTAGCATATCTCTTCCCTTAATGCTATGGATTTGGCTTTCATACAACTTCCAGTCCTTCAATATTGATGGCTGAAGCACTGGAAAGAATGAAGGTATTTTGCTCAGACCTCTCTTCTCTGCCAGTGAGGAAATTTGATTTAGCTTCACTTAGTTCCTTATCTGAGCTATTGCTGTTTTAGCATATGGCATAGTCTGAATGACAGTTGAATTCCAAAATGCTCATGCTGGAACCTTTTCATCAGACAAACATAGTAGTAACAGCAACTCACAATTGGCACTAAGATAATAGAATTTCAAGCACTTAAAAGAAATCCATTGTTTAAGCTAATTAACAAACCTAATCTCAAATGCTAAGAGTCCAAGAGAGCTAAACTAATCTCAAATGTCCTTGACAACTGATTTTTCACTCTGAAACTCCATAGCTGTGCATGTGGGATAAGAACTTCCTAAAGTTCTCTGCACATTTCTTTTGTTAAAAATGCTATAATGTGTTCATTAAAACAAAAAAAAAAAAAGTGAGATCTTCAATGATCATAAACCATACCCAATATTTTTTGCTGTTCTATTTGTCTTCAATGACCCTTCCATTAGTTTCTAGCAGTATAGCCATTCAGCTTTCCAGTGAACGGAATGTAAACTTGTAAAATCCTCTTTTTCATTTGGGCTATTCTGTAATTTAACTCTGCTTGCTACAGATCTAGATTTGACTTGGCACTTTTTTCCCCCAAAGTGTTTTCACATAATTTTCACTGGCCGAGGTAGAGGAGTCCACTAGTGATATGCCTACACCATACTTTTCTACACATTGCTTCAACTAGGGCTACTAAACTGTGATCTATTTGTTGCATATTGATGTCCCTGATAGACCATGTCCAGTGAAAATAGATTTGATACGCACAGCTGTAACTTTGCTTAGTAAACACATTTGCAGCAGTTGAGAGTAATACTCCAAGAAAAGCATTTCTAACCAATGTAAATAAAATTCCACTTGCTGTTCTGCAGAGGAACAATTTGTTCTATGCCACCAGTATAAGTATTTTCACTTGTTTTTTTTTTTTGTGGGATTATTTTGGGTTTTTTCTTATTTGAGGCAGTCTCAGAGTTACAGCAGTTTGAGGCCAATGGAAAAGCACTTCTGTTCTTTTTTATGTTTTTCACAGACAGGTCTTTCATACATCCTTTAAAGCATTAACTTCTGTACAATATCAGAAGTACCTGATTTTAACTTAAATTATTGATAAAGAATATGTTGTCTTGATTACATGAGATACAATCTGAATTCTTTCTAGGAGACTACCATAATTAGAGGTAGCTAATACAAACTCAAATTATATCTTCTGATACCAGACATTCTCTTCTTCCCACCTCATATTAGTAAACTTGCTATGAGCCTTTTCCTTCTGTACTTTATATACTTTGTACAAAATATGTTTACGTTAATAAAATTTCTTCCTATTCTTTATCTAGGAACAAAGATACTAGAAGGACTTAAAGTATGTTGGCATCAAATCCCTTTGTTTTGCATTGCCCTTACATGAATACTTAGAAGCTCCCTCTTAATTAGCATACCTACTCTGATTTGCCATCTCAAAGGCATGGTAGAGCCAGAAAAGGTTCAGAAGAGGATAATGATTGAAGGTATCGAATGGCTTTCAAAAGAACAGAATAAAGTGAGAATATGATTAGTATGGAAGGATAAAATAAAAAACTATAAAATCATGACATTATGGAAAAAATGATAAGGCAGATTTTCCACTATCTCCTTCAGTAAAAGCATGGGACATTGAAAAAAATCTAGTCAGTAAGAAGTTTGGAAGAAACAAAAGTAGTTACGTATTCACACAGCAAATAATGGATTTATGGAACTCCTGGCCAAAAGTCAGTATTGGAAATATTAAAAGTTTCTGTACATTCAAGCCGTGACTGGAAAAGTTGATTAAAAAGGAATCCATGCAAGTTGACTAAATCCTGGTTATTAGCAATCATAAATACAATGAGTGTTTTTTTTCATGTGATACAGTCTATTTGGTGGATCTCTCAGCCTTACATTTAGTCTCATGGTGACATCACATTGGCATCTTATACTTATCCATTGATTAACTGCCACAGCAACGCAAATAATATGATTTCTTGTCATTAGTTTCAAGTACATTATGTTGTACTTAGCACTATAATATTTAATTCCATTTCTATACATCAGGTGTCAGAGGCATTCACTTCTGTCACATCATGATCTTTTAATAACAACTCCAAACATTGTCATTTATAAATTTCATTAGGCAATCCTTTTTCAGTGAAAATATGAAATAAGGTTATTCTAAAACCCAAATATTAAGAAGTTCCATTAATAAAGTTCATCTATTATCACATCTCTCATTTTGGTATCACATGTCATTATTGTCTCCACTCCAATATGGACCTTTTCACCCTCCAAACACATCTTGCACTGTGTAATTAACAAAGTACTGTGTACAGCTGGAGAAGTAGCAGTGCACTGAATATTTGAAAATAGTGTCAACATATAGAGCTGTTGTTTTTCCCTTTGTCTTGAAGATGCTTTTCTTGTCAGATAGATCTGCAGTAGGTATAGAGACCTTTAAATACCTGGAAGAGAAGCTGCCTTCAAAGCAATGAAATGATCAAGACAGAAATGAGCCTAACATCTATCTAGAACAAAGAAATATCAGCAAACAGGAAGACAGTGAACTGTCCTTGCATTGGAGATACAGTAAGGTTGCCTGACTGAAGAGTACTTTTGCTCTCCTTTATTTAATGAGGACAACTTGCATCATTTATATCTGACAGACCTAGCTTATGAGACCTTTGCTAGAGTGGCTGCAGTGAGCCAGTACTGCTTGCCTCTTGCAAACAGTTTCTTTTCCTGCCAGTTTTCATTACTAGGGAGATCACCACTATTCTCTAATGCAGACACTGCTTTGAGTCATTCTAGCTGTGCATAATCTGCCTGAGGAAAAGTTTATGTGCTTGATTTCCTGTTTCATTTTTTTGCAATTCCTGATCTAAGCCTGGACCACATGATCTCTATAGGTCTCTCTCAACTGAGGTTTTCTCAGTGATTTTAGGTTGCTAAGTGAAATACATAAAAGGTAATCAGACAATGCTTTTCTCTGTTAAAATGAGTTTTCCTTTCTTACATTTTGTATTGTTATAATTACTGATAAAAAGGTCACTCTGAAAGTATTCCATTTATTGGAAAAATAGTAACAAATACTATCTTCCTCAAGCTAATAAAAATGTTTCATTGCAATATAGTGAGAAAGATTAAGATTAGAGTTCCAGTTAATTAAAGGCTAATATTCATGATAGCAAAGTATATGAAGCAATAAACAGATTCTGAGGTTCGTTAAATGGCAAAGTGAAGTTGAAGAGTTTGATAATTGCGAAACTAATTTATTCTAATTCTATGCCATTGAACTATGTGACAAGATAAAAGATGCAAGCCATTAAGCAAAAAAGAGAGAAAGACCATATTTCTTTAATTGATTCATGGGCACTGAAAGCCATTTTACCTGGTTGCATTGCTATATTTTTCAGTGATGGCACATTAGAAAAATTACTAAGAAAAATTTTTTGAAGCCAGGTTTAAACAGTGATTAATATTTGAAAACTGAATTTTGTTCATTTTCTGAGTTTCACACTCTATGCACACTTGGGGATCTAGACACGTCTGTGTAGGACAACTGGCCATTTTTGTGGAAACTGACACTAGTTTCATGAGCAGTTTAAGCCAAACAAAAACTGGACTGGAATTCTACTGTTCTTACATCACAATTCATGTATTTTATATATGTATATATATATATATATATATATAAAGATAAGTGACAATCAAGTTTAATGGTTAAAAGATTTTTTTATTAACCCACATTAATGCATTTAAAAGAAATTGTTTCAATTTTTTGTCTGTCAAGATTTTTACAGAAAAATTGGAATTTAACCTCAGCCTTTTACATTTTCTCCTCACAAAAATATTAATTTAATTTATTTTTGAAGTGACTAGGATCAAAAGTTATATGACCACTCAACTGTCTTACCTAAAAAAAGTCAGTCCTGTAAATATAATGCCATATTATCACCTTGAAGAATAAAATTTTCAGAAATAAAACCATAAATTCCCATTCTTTGTATTCAAACTAAAAAATGTAGCTGTACAATATTACAGTGTATCCACAGAACAGAATTTACTAATGCCTTCTGTCACAGGGAATGTAAAGGTGATGACATTAAGGAAATGTTTGTGTAACCACTGACAGACTCTGTCTCATCCTCCTCTTCTACTGGTGTTAAATTTTGCTAATGCAGCATAGTTTAACTGGCAATCCACTTATTTCACCGTGGGAAAGATCAGCATTCATTTCTTTGTGTATTGGTTCTAGAAGCTGTGGCCAAATCCTAATGTCAACCTCAAGCAAAATGAAATATACATGCAATAAGTCAAACTATGCAATGAAGAATACTCAAGCTAGCGGAAGTATTCAAAAATAAAGACCAAATAATATATCTAGCACTATTCAGGGCCATGTTGACACACAAAACTTTACTAGAACTGTCAACCACAGTCCTCATCCTCATAGTGTGACAAAGCTCTGATCTTGGCTAGACAGGCATTAACACAAATCTGCCCAATGAACAGGTTGAGGTGCAAAAGTTATGAACAGCAGTTTGTGCTTTTGGTGTCAGCCCACACCAAAGTACCTTACATGTTTCTATATCTGTAACAGACAATCCCATCATCAAAACAATATCACCAATAACCCATGAGAAAACATCAAGATTTTGGCAGTTACCTACCAACACAACAGAACAATAGGATGATAATACTTTGGATGGCATCCACAGAGTTTTGAATAAGAACAGTAGCGGTACTAATGATGTGGAAACACAAATCTTAGCAAGTGTCAACAATCAGAATCTCATCTAGGCACCCCCAAGAGTGTCTACTCTGACTGGCAATAAGCAACAAAGCCTGTCCTGCTCTTCTTAATTTACTGATCCTAATTTGATTAAACTGACTTAGGTAGTTAATACATTCTGCAATCATGTTTTGATTTTGTTATGCAGTCATACCAAAAATTGAATAAGAAACTTCAAATGACAGGAGAGGCACAGTAAGATGTCCCAGTAGGTACTGCTGAGTTGCACATTAATTCTTTTTATTTAATATCAATATCACAAACATTCAATATCAAAAGAACATGATCCCTCAACATGTATCAGATAAAAGCTTTTTATATCCAAAAAGAGACAGGGAGATATTACTTCAAATGTGCCACTCTTGATCTGCTTTAAATGGTGGCACATCTAATGCTTACAAGCTGGTTCTGGGGCTATTCCACAAATCTGGACAACAGATCAAAGCCCATCTCATAGCTTCAAAAGTCAAATTGAGAAAAATCAATTTTACAACCCCCAAATGAAACTACTGATAGGTCAGCAAACACTACAAATGCTTCCAAAGCACTACAACTTGAAAGAAAAATTAGACACGATTTTGTATGAAGATACTGTATCTCGTTACTGCCTTGAGACACTAGAAAGTAAGTCATAAGCTGCATGCAGAACTACTCTATTTCAGCACCTCAAGAAATGCTACTTCTGATTGGGGAAGAGATAAGCTGTTTCAATAAGACAGATGTGCCTACGTTACAAACTGCTGTACAGTACTTTGTACTTGGAAGGTCCTTCATCTCTTATTCTCCACTGGAATATAATAACTATTTCATATAATTTAGATTTCTCTCCTGATGCTTGCCAAGCAATTTCCTTTGATGCAAAGGGAAAAAAGTCACAACTGCTAATATATTTCTCTCGTAATATATTTCTTTCTTTCCAGTCCAGATGAATATAGTCTTGCTCTGGTAGTTTCACAAAGCTTCCCAGTGCATCAATTGCACTAAATCTGGAAGCCTTCTAAATTTTTCCTGATACCTATTTTACTGTGTGGCAGGCTTTTTTACTTTCAGTGCTTTCTTTCTTTCATAAAGGTATTTATTAAGCTGCAAAGATATCTGTCCTTTTTGCAGGGACAACTGATTAATTGATTTCTTTGACGTTAAATTCAAATCATTCCCTCACAAGAGGAACACTAGTAGGAAACAAATAGTTTTTAATTCAGATTGTATGCAGGTGAAAGCATCTTAATCTCTCCTTGTCTGCTTGGCATATAGGTAAAAAAAATATCACAAAGAGAGATACAATTTTTTTTAGTGAGTCGAATTTGTAGGATGCAATTGAAAAGGAGCTCTCACAAAATATTTCTTCACTAATGCTGTCAGTAGATGGGTTGTGACTATGAAGGGACAAATGTATCTTTCACTTGTCACAATACTCTTACTTTCATAATTTTGTTATTTTAAATGCTTTCATATTGGCAAATGCAGGATTAATCACTTTGTGTAGTAACTGAAATTCCTTGAATATTTTGTTTCAATCTCCATAATACTTAGACTGTTTCTTTGCAACCCTTTTACTCAAAATAAAATTTTTCATGCCTAAAAGTAGTGATAAAGTTTTATTATATTGATGTTAATAATTTCAGAACAGCTGGAAGTTATACTAGTATTAAAGTCTACTAAATCTGCATGGAAATATATTTAACTTGACCAGAGGATTATGAAATATTTAAAAAAAAACCCAAAACTTTTAACTTTTTACTCTATAGGATCCTATTACCATTTCCATTTATTGAATATAGCTATTCCTCATACTGAAGCATGGGGTTTTTGCATAGGAAGGCATATTCTATCTAGCTAGTCAAAACATGTTTTTTTTAGAAAGTTGGAGCTCATTTCATTCTTTACACTCAAAGCATCCCAACTGCAGATGAAGAGCTTTCATCTTCATCTGCCAGGAAATATGACCAAGTACATATTTTCTTTTCCTCATCATGATTATTTCCTCTTCTTATATTGCTCATTTCCAGAGCTGATTGCTAGGGTGCTAGAGGGAACAGAATCCCAACCTTCCTCAGTTTTGAGCACAGCAAGAAGCATAAAGATTCTCTTGGGTCAAGTCAAAGGACAGAAACAGGGCATCTTCAGCATGTATTATTAGCAAAATAAGCTTTGTCTTAACTATCTAGACAGTGAACACATAAAACTTAACGAAAATCTTGATTTCTTAGTGATTTAGAGATTCTAAAAAATGAACAAGGATCATTTTTACTCAGAAGAAACTGAAAAGTATGTATAATGTGCAGAAAATAAACGATTCTTTTAGATGTTATGCCACTTCTCAGTCAAACTACATCTAATTCAACCCACTTTCTTGTATTGTAACCTACACATTATACTCAATTCAGTTAAATTGACACCACTAATTTACTGTGTACAGGCTCCTTACACAAGTGGTGTGTCAATAAGAAAGAGAATGCCTTATCTATGGGAGTGCTTTGCACTTTTGGAGTGCTTTTTTCTAGCATATTCTGATGTAATTTTATATAGTATATATGGTATTCTGAGCAGGGAATGGAATGAAGGTATCTAGTTTCAAGGGGACTGTTCTAATAAATTTATTTATATCTTATTGCTTGTATGTGGTTCTAGAACCCTTGAAAACCCTTGCAGTTTTAGTCAAAACCATATCCCAAAAAGCATAAATTTCAGTGCTATAACTAAAAAAAACCTAAGATTTTCATAGCAGAGATGAGTGTCTTGACTTCCAGGCTACCAAACCAGGAAACTAGTTATTGAGAAATGTGTTTCTGAAATTTATCAAAGAAATAAAAAAATCCCAAAATAAATAAATTATTTATTGTAATTAACTATGAGGAACTATGATGAACTGCTCTATGCAACATCTAGGAAAGGCATTAATAATAAAACTAATAATAAAACTCCCAAATACAAAATTGTATCAATATTGTACAGGTGCATCAAACTAAACTATTACTGTCTCCTTACGTTAGCCAAAAGTAATTGTTCTAAAAACCCCACAACTCACAACTATGCACATTAAGAGTTAAAAAACATACATTATAGACTAGAATGACAAATAGGTGGCTTACAAATTTTGGTAATTAGCAATAGGAAACCTTAAATGAGCATTTTTTACTTACTGATTCCCAGCTCCTTAAGGAGGACCAGAGTGCACCAGAAAATCTAGTGCCATGTGCTACAAACTGCTACAACTACACAGAACAATGCAATAAAAAAAAATTAAAAATTGAGTTCCAGTAAACTTCTTTGGAAAGTAAGTAGAGTCTCAGGGATTCATATTCTTTGTATGCTTCATATAGTTTCCATTGTAACTACATTATAATTATAAAATCATGACCAACACTTTGTAAGGACAATAAAGAATACAGAAGATTGTATATTGATTGATTTAAACAACCTCCACCAGACAAGAACATGCATACAACACATTGAAACCACTGAACTGATAGTAATTTTGGATATAATGTGGCAATGAAGAAAAAGCTGCGTTATAATATATAAATGTGATACCAAACATACCCAAGGGGAACCTTCTGATTATGGGGAAGAGGTGATCAACACAACATCACACTCCTATCAAAAACGTTGGGATGATGATGACTGCATAACTGGTTCTTCCAAGGAGGAATAGCACCACTGACTTCAGAACCCAGACATGCATTAGAAGGGTGAGCACAACATCAGCTTAAGGCACAGATACTAGAACACTTGTGTTTATAAATTTCAATGGTTTCATTACCGGGCATGAGTAGCAATAGTTGGATAATTTCACTCTACGTTTAAATATCTTTTTATCTACACCGATTATTTTTTTTTTTATCAAACTGCTAGGACTTTTTAATTAAATGAATCACAAATTCTTGGTTTCACACACAGTATTTTTCTGTAGCTCAAAGAAATTGCATAGGCTGCTTTGTCTGGTAACTTTGCCCTGAAGGCTTTGCTATTAAATTTCAGCACAGCAAGTGATGGAGAAAGCAGGTAACCAGGCTGTAATTCAGCTGCAACAGCACTTATTTACCATGGTACTAGATGCAATCCTTGTTTATTAAGCTTTTTTTTTTTAAGAGCTTTAAGTACTTTACTATTCAAATTTACATTTTGCCAGGAATCCTCTTGCTCAGAAAGTCTCTCTTTTCCTGAGACACATCTGGACTATCAATTGCTTCAATTACTTGTTTGAAGCTTCATTTCCTAACACAGGTACTTATGTCTACTCTAATTCTGTACATCCCTGCAGCCTCTCAGACAGCATCTCTTTAAGAATGATTTTTCAAATTCCTATTTTGAACTTCAAGACACAGAAATCATACTTTAATGACCATGCCAATCAAAGTAAAAACATCTCTATTGTTTTAATCATAAAGAAAAGTATTTTAAAATAGATCAGCTGGTAGTTAGAAAAAACAAAATTCCAGAAAAGTTTCAATTTTCAGTATCACAAAGCATAATTCTGTTGGAATCTAATAGACTCTTGAGGTAAGATAAAGATAAAAGAAACACAATCTAGTTGAAAATAATCAAGTTCTAAAATGGAGTTAAGGGAAAAGGAGTTAGCTTTTTACAGAAGAGAACAGAAAAATTAATACTTTTACTCCACATTAAGCTGCAAGAGAATAAAAATAAAAACCATAAGAACTTGTCAGAAAACAGCTCTTCCATGAACACATATGAACAAGAATTACGGCTCTGAGATGGAAGTTTTAGGTTTTTTTTCCCTTTGATTGTCTCACCGTACCATTTTTCCACATATAACTAAAAAAAAAAAAAAAAAAAGCCTTCACGATTACGAAAAAAGCTTTTCCAATACAGAGAAATCAAAGACTGTTTGAAAAAACATCAAAAACAGAGTTCCAACAAATGTGATATGCCCTCTCAGTTTAGAATCTTCATTACTTTTTTCAACATAAACAGCAATTTTGCTGGTGGTCATTTAAACAAATAATCTTTCAATGTCCATCTTGCTGCTAGATATAAATACAGACACTAGGATAAAGACTGCAGGGCATCTGGCTATGCTGAACAACATGGTATAATTTGCTGTCATAAGGCTACATATGCCATGCTTTTCCAGTAAGCTAACATGGATACTGAAAGACAGCTGGAAATTTGAGCATGATTCTCTATATGGAAAAAACTATTTTAATTTTCATAGGTTTTTTTCCACCTTTTGGCTAGAAGAAATGCTCTTTACAGTAAAGAGGGAAAAGCACAGTTGAAACTCCAGTAGAGCCACAGCTAGAAAGCAGTAGTAAGACATTAGGCTTCATCCATCTTTTCTTCTTGAACTCACTCAGTTTACCACAAGATAAGCACAAGCATGAGTTCTTTGCAGAAATGAGGATCAACAAAGAGACTGTTGTAATGGAACATTATGCATCAATAATCTTATTAAAATAACTTATGATATGTAGTAAAATACTTTGTTTCTAACTAGTATAATTACTTATTTTTTATTAGCTCTATTTTCCTTGACAAACCAAATCAACATGCATAGAATCTAACAATGAGACTTGCAGATAGGGTGAATAGCATTTATTAGTGTAATCTATATAACCAACAAAATCAAAACAGAAGCTCTCCTTCAGCTCTGTAACAAAATGCAACTTCAAAGTTAAGCAGAAACTGAGAAAAAAATCTGACATCTTAATTTGATACATATCAATTACACTATCTCAGAAAAAAAAAAAAAGGTTGGGTAATGGTGAATAAAAAATCTGAAAGATAGGTGAACAGTAACCATTATTTACTTATCAGATGAATTAACCTTTTAAGAAGAAATTAATTTTGAGCAATATGGTACTCAGGAGTTCGGCTGTCAACTGAGAGCAACCAATAATAACACTGATGGAAGTCAGTGCTATAAAGCATTGCAGCTAATCATAGAATAGAATCACAAAATCATTGAAGGAGGAAAAGATCCTTAAGATCATTGAGACCAATCCTTAACCCAGCACTTCCAAGTCCACCACTAAACAATATCCCTAGGTGCCACATCTTCATGTCTTTTCAATATTACTTTCTAGGTATGCTGATTCAACCACTTCCTTGGGCAGCCTGTTCCAGGACTTGACAACCATCTTGGAGAAGAAAGTTTCTCATATCCAATACAAACCTCCCCTGGAGCAATTTGAGGCTGTTTCCCCTTCCTCTATAGCTCTTTACCTGGGACAAGAGACTGACCCAACTACACTCTGCTTTCAGGTAGTTGTAGAGAGTGATAAGATGTCTCCTAAGCCTCCATTTCTCCTTTAACCTGCTGATAGTTTTTAATTTTACTGGTTACAAACATTAAGCTCAGTTTTTCTATCCTTTTTTTCCATATTGAATTCTCTACAAATTTACACAGAAATGGTTTCTAATAAGAAGGTATATAGACAACACATTTCTGGGACACTTTCTTTCTGTGAAAAAGAACAGTAATGCAATGAAAAATTATTTGATACCCATCTGTCTAAAAAGAACTCTTGGTGAATTTATGAGATTACTGGAAACAATGAAAATCTCCAGCTGATTATATATTACGTTTTGTATTTTATGTGCCCAAGTACTTGCAGTCTCACATTTTTCAGCACAAAATAGTCATAGTTGCAAGTTACTCTTCCAAGTCTTGAACATAGTGATTCCGCTGTCAATTATACTTTCTTTTTCAAAAGAAAAGATGATCTTCCAAGAGATTATTAGCTTAGATGGATTGAAGAGACTGCTTAGAAGGCTTACCTAATTGAAACTGTATTTTATTATAAACCAAATGCCCACATCAAAAATACACTGCCAAATTGCTGAAAATATTTACACAACAAATCAGTAAAATGGATAACAGTGACTGAATTCAGATAGTCTCATACAATTTTGAAACAACAGAAGGTAAGCTCATTTAAACTCATCAAGAAAATTACGTGCTAGGAATTATTTCCTTTATTCCTAAAAAAAAACCCCAAAAACACAAAACAAGGCTCTGAAATTTCAGGTTTACGTAATCAGTCATCTTTTGCTGTATATTTATCAAAACACTTTCAAGCTAGTAATAAAACAAGGAGGAAATTAATCATATGATTACTGGTAAAATCTCAAAAGCTTCAAAATCTCAACAGAAGATGCTTAGGATTATACAGTGTTGCCACAAAAAGAAACTGCAAAGATGCATAGGCAGAGCATACAATCAGAAAAACTAATTTCCAAAATTAAGCCAGATAGAAAAAGAAGAAAAACACTGATATCAGACACTGGAGTTTGCAATAATAAAGGGTCTTAGAAAGGATTAAAGAGCCTATAAGAGATTATCAAACGAATCACATCTGATATTGGCACAAATCAGATATCAGATGCCATATATTAAAATCTTTAGGTATGTCTTCTCTAAAAACATGAAGTCCTACTATCTAAAGAAAAAAATAAATCCATTTACATAATAAAAACCAGCATTTAGAAAATCTAGTGAGGTGCCAGCGGAAAATCTACTTTGAGGCCAGTTCAACACTGATTAAAAAGAGGGTTACAAGCCTCTGAAAAGACATAAAATTTATTTTCTATCCGTATCCATCTTTTTATTTTACCCTATCAAAATAGCTATTTTACCATGTCCTTTGTTGTCAGGCATTTCTTACTGAGATCCAGACAAAAAAAACAAACCCTCTCCCTGTGTCCCCTAGATGGGTTGTAGTGCAAGTGTCAGCCCAAGGATCATTAGTAGGCAACACGATTACCAAAATTAAGAGTACCTACATAAACTCCAAACATTCAAGTTTTAGATCCTCAGAGAGCAGGATCTACTACTGAAAGAATATGGAGTAAATTTCAAAGACATTTCCTCATATTTTTAAAAAATAAAAAAAATTAGAAAGGCAAAAAAGGTCCAATTAGACAAAGGAATTGCAAAAAACTAATTCCAAAATATGTGGTTCAGTGCACAATTTTTTAGTGAATTTGACAGTTTCAACAGATAAAAAGAAAAAGAAAATGCACTCAAAGATATAGGTTCTTTGAAGATCAAAAACCATATTGAGTAACTGCACAGTGAATTCAGGAAAAACAAAGAGCAATGACAAAGCTAGATGACAGGCAAAACTTATTTTCAAAATGACAAAGTGTTGACATCTAAAATTTTAACACTAACTGCAGCTCAGTGACATCATAACTTTTGGTCAAACTTCTGGTCAAAAGTTATTTCAGTTTGCTTAAAAAATTATTTGATGGGAAACTACCTCTCAATAACTCTTAATGATACATTTGCTTCCTTTTTGCTCTCATGTGATTTCTCTTTTAATCCCACAAGATAATTTACATTATCTATAATGTAAATCTATGAACAGGATTGACATAATGAAACTGCAAAAAATGGAATCAGAGTAAAATATTCTCACATAGGCACAAAGACTAAATGAAAATAAAACATTAACAATCATAATCACTATGTGATAGATATTTCCATACCACTTCTGTAACATTCTCAGAATATTCCTCCAAGCTCTGTAGTCTTCTGTTTCAGTGAAATAACTATTTTAAAATATTTCTATAGCACACAAGATGCACTTAAGATTTTTAAAGGTACAGATACAATAACATTGAGCTTCTTATTTTGAAATGGTGTTGTACAATGCCACCAGCATGTCCTGTACTTTTACTATGGCTTCTAATGATAATGTCCTATGAATTTGCAACTACACCACTAAGAACAGTACAGCAACACATTTTTAAGGATTCAAAAGCCATAAAGATAAGGCAATTTCAGAAAACCAAGAAGTTACCCTTTCTCTGGCTTGCTTTATTTTCACTTAGAAGAAGAAACTGATCCAGGAGGGAAGTATTAGTAAAATTTCATGCTGTATAATATCTTAGCATTTCTGCATGCTAAGGAATAAACTCAGGAACACAAGTGTATACAGTATTTGATGCTGAGAAAAATTATTGTGAAAATCAAATACGTGACCACAAATCTTTGCTCCAGGGCAAATGCAGTATAAAGGTGCAACTAATTTTAGAGAATGACAGAATAGGAGTTGGAAGGGACCCACAAGGATCATGAAGGCCAACTCTCAGCCAGGACAATTCCCAAGAGTCACACTATGTGCCTGAGAACATTGTCCAAACATTTCTTGAACTCTGTCAGGCTTGGGGCTGCGACTGCTTCCTAATTGAAGAAAATTCCAGTGCTCCAATTTGAAGAAAATCTTCCCCTAACATTGCAAAAGCAATGTTCTGGAATCAGCAATGTTGCAGTAATTATTATTGATAGCATATAACCGAAACTGCCTTAAATGTGGTGCTCTGATAAACACTCAAGACTGAAGAATCGTGGTATGATTGATGCATGCCTTGTATTCTCCCCCTTCATTGATTCATTAGTTCCATGAGGCTTGCTGTAGCCAAAGCAGGAATGGAACATGGAATATTGAAACAGTATTGAAATACAAACCTATTTAGTAAAACAGCTTAAAGACATTTTAATTAATGAATAATGATTTACATTTTTACAGGAAAAACACAAGAATTGGAAATGTTCACGGTGATTTTTTGAAAACAGCTCAGAAAAAGAACAGTACTATTATGCTCAAAAGGAAGAATATATAACATGGGGTTATTTCCAAAAATCCAATTATGACTGGGAGGAAAAGCAAAAACTAATAAAATAGATAGATTAACATTCTTCTGGAAAAAAAAGCTATTTCTAAAAAAATATGAGAACCTTAAATAATCTGACAGCAATGTTAGAAAAAATACTGATAATGTTAACCTTGGAGAAATAGATTTCCTAACAGAAAAAAGTGGGAAAAAAAATTATTATCCATGGAACATCAAATATAGGGAAGAGATACAAAATAAATTAAATGCTTATCACTGTAATAGTTTTCCTGCTTTTAGTTAATGACATTGAAAATACGGCATGGTGTCCAACATAGTCTATGCAACCTAGTGCAGTAGGAATAGAAAAACAAAGTATTTACCTACATAACAAAAACAACAGAGAATAAATAATACTGAGATACTCTGTGCAGTATAAATTATATTCTAAACTCTATCACAAAGAAACTATGATGAATGTAGAACTTCGGGAGAAAGAAAAAGTGAGAGTGCATACACACACAGCCTGAACATTTTTACCCAATACACCTGAATAGAACACTAAATAAAAATTGAATGTATCACAAAGAAGGAAAAAAAAAATCAAGAATCCTCTAGGGGATAAAGAATTCCAAATATAATAGGTTTAATAAAGAACTAATCCTAACAGAGTGTTTTGGGTTTTTTTTAATTCTTAGATGTGATTATAGAAAAGTCTACACTTTGAAGTCATAGCTCCATTGCCTGAAGTAGGAAATCATGTTTGCCAGTGTATTTTTGAGGGATCATTGTCAAGTTTAAGCTTCTGTAGTGGCTTTGCTATCACAACATTCCTACACAACATCTAACATCTCACGTCTGCTTAGAGTTTCTTTCTCCTCCACTCCCCACTGCCTGACATATATAGCCAACATCTGACTTTTACTGGGTGATGTGCCTGTGAGTGTTCCTGGAACTGATTCATCTGAATAATTTCATAGAAAACTAACTCAGGAGAAAAAAGCTAATAGTTTTTTTAAGACTTAGAAAGCCAAATCACCTTGCTTTAGCATCAGATGAACAGGAGAGATGGCACAAGAAGAGGCTAGAAAATGAAAACCAAGGGAGGAAAAAAAACCAGTAAAGATTTCTAGGCAGCAGCAAAGCTCACCTGCTCATGGAACCATACCTGCAGAAAGAAGGATTTACTGCTACTTTCAGAAGCTGGTGGAAATGTTTCCTGCAGGGCACACACATGAATGACAAGGATGTCTCCCTTCACTCTGGAATAAGACAACTACAGTAGAACTCAATGTAACACTTTGGAGAGCTCGATAAATCATCTGAATGCCCCATTAAATCCTATTCAAAATTGCTAATTGCCTGAACTCTATCTACTCCAGTAAATATTAAAAGCTGGCTCAGTAGTTTTGAAAGAAATTTCCATTGAAGGGGAATTAAATCCAATGGGCTTTGGACCAAGTCTTCAGAGTACACCATTAACACCAAGCTAGAGTTGGAATTTTTCCAAAATATTTCATTATGCACTAATCAGTCTAGAACAATTTTTTCTTTTAGATTCTTTCACCTTAAGTCCATATGGAAACATACCTAGGAGGGGAGCATTCACATAATTATTCTAGAACAATTATACTTTGAAAAATCTAAAATGCAAACAAAACCAGGAAAATATTCCCTTTAAATACATCTTGCAGTATCTTCACAGCCTTTTCCCAACTGCTGATATTATAGATGAACAAAATACTTTACATACAGCCTCTACAGGCCTTGTTTAGTCCATTATATACAACACATAGACCCTACTCAGCACATTTGGCCTGCCTTTCCTGCTTGCCAGCTGGATAACCTTACACTGAGTTGTAAAAAAAAAAAAAAAAATTAAAAAAAAAAAAAATTTTTTTTCCTGGAACATTTGCAATAGTTGAAACAAGCAGTGTAAGGAAGCCTTGGAGAATCACAAAATTAAGCAACTGTATCACCAGGAAATAGACTATATCTTACTGAAAAACATAAAATTTGCTTTATAGGAAGAGTTAATTTAAGAAATGTCAAAGTAAATGTTATTTTTTAGTATTTGAACTCTTTGAATCTCTTTTATATATGAGAGATAACACTCAATGTGGTTTTGTGTTTTTCCTTTGGCACAATTTCAGAATAAAACGGATTTTTCAAAATTTCCATGAAATTAAAAATGTTTCAAATTCAACATTTTGAATAGAATTTTTTTACATTAATTCCAAAAAAATCTATTATATTTACCCTCCACAAAAAACAAAACAAATACAAAAAGCACTAAATAAGCAACAAAAAACCCTGAATGTCTGTCTCCTTATAGTTCTTACTAAAATTCAAGTTATAGTCTCTGTTCCTTTAAAGGCTGAAAGAAGATGACCACCTCTCACCATCACAATAATTATTTCCAAAACTGGCTAGCTGCATGGGGCTGCCTCCTGTTAGCTAAATTCAGGTGCAGGTATAAGGCTTCTTTTGCTTTTTGTAAAGCAGCTGCTCCTAGAGAGCAATTAACATGAAGATGTGCCCATTGTACATAAGTCTGTACGACAATTTTTATAGTGTCCTGTTAAAACTGATGCAGTTATACATACCATGAGTTGAAAAAGAATCTTACCAGAGACTACATGCCTAAAATGTGATTTAGACTACATGGCTAAAAAGTGGTTTTCTCAGTTCTTTTAAATTATAAACATCCTTACTTTCATTGATACGTAACATAAATCAGATAATATCTTACATCTTCAAGGAACAAGAAATTGCTAAATGAAAACACAAACCACAACACCAAAAATATATTAAGTAAACATAACAGATTGGCTAGTTGGCTGAAATGACTATTTTGTGTCTTCATAAATTACTTCACATGAAGATCTTCTGAGACTTTAGAAACATCAATGAAATTTATTTAAATGTGAGAAACTGGATTGCTGTCTCTTATCTTATATGGAGTCTCAAGACAAAAACAACACAGTTGATCAGAGCAGATTTATTATTTAAAAAGCTCACCAGTAGAAGGTACACTAAACCAAAATGCAGAAAATACTTCAATTTTCCCTTCTGGAATTTGTTTAAAGAAATACTTTACAAACAGGCTGGACAAATGCTTGAAATATCCAATGCACATGAAAAGCATGAAACTAGGAGTATATTTATTCTTAAGGAACTTCTAAGTTTTAAAAAGGTACTTAGGCAGTCTTACGCCCAGTATTTCTGCAGAATTCAGCAGCATGTACTAAGCAACTCTTTACCTAGCAATAAAAGGAAAAGGTATGATCAAATATAGGCAAAGTTAAAACAGCATTTTAAAGTTACATAAGTAATATGACATTGGAAACTGTTCTAAAGAGTATAAGATTTTTTGATACTAGAAATCCATAACCTTATTTCTTTATCAGCCTTGGTGGATATTACAGTAAAATAACCAGTGTTTATGTTCTCCAAGTAAACATTAAAGTCCATTATGGTAAACCTAATGCTAAGAAAAAATATGGGTTGTTGTTATTTTTCATTAGGATCAAAAAGACAGTACTTTTCCCCCATAACGGATATATCACCTCATCTAAAATTATCCACATTTCCAAAAACCTCTTCAACTCCTATAAAGAGTAATGTAATAGAATGTCTGACTAATCCAAACAACATAATTCAAGTAGAACTACAGTGATTGAAGTTCAACTGAAGCTAACTCTCAACTTTCTGGAAGAAATAAAGACACAGATAAATATTAAAATTCACTGTAATTTTAATCAGTAATATGCAAAAAAGGCTGTGACTTTCTGATGTGAAATAGTCCTTGACTTTCATAATTCTTAAGCACTTTCTTTTATCATTTTGCTGATGTATGCTATATTTTAAAATCAGAAGGATAATGGATGTGCTTCTTAAACTATAAATTGGGTTTTATATCAGAGACCTGTCAGCACCACGACAGGTTGACCTGACAGTGGTCTTGCATTTGCGGATCTCCTTCATGGCTGCTTTTCAAGGTGATTGGTCAGACTTTAGAAATGTACAGATTTCTTGATCTCTCAGGAAACATCTTAGAGCCCTAACATGTACTGCTTCTATGATCTTTGTAAGAGATTGAAAGCAGAGTATCCCTTCCCATCACATATACTGTTTTTAATCAAGGACATTTAAGTTTTGGGAAAATAATATAAATTAAAATACGTTTGATTTTTCTACAGCCTCTAGGGCCACCATCAAAATTCAGGAGAAATAGTTTATTTCTCAGTGTTACTGGTAACTACAAGTTAAAAACACTTGCCTCACCTTATATACTCATTGAATTCTTTGTTATGCTGATTACTCCAAGTCTAATGATAATGTTTATTAACAAAATGATAATGTTTCATAAATCTCCTCACACTGTATATAAAGACTGTATTGTAGGTACTATTAAAATTTGATTGATCATAATCTCTTGAAGCCTACTGGTATGAGTCCGTGGATTATACTGCTGTATAATACAACATGGATGAAAGGAATAAAGTGTTCAGAAAACTGAGAGCTAATTATTCCAGGATCTGCTTTCTATTCTGCTTTGCAGACTTCATTGCTTGGCTTACATAGCTGCAATAATAGTTAAAATCTACCTTTTACAGAGTTATTCTGCTTGGGTTACTTAAAAAAAAAAACAAAACAAACTATTCTTTTAGTGTGACATTGCATCTTTCTACTGCAAAAAGTTTATTAAACTACTTTCAAATACATACTTGAAATTAATATAAATAAATTACATGGGAAATGCAGTAGTGACTGCTGACACTTCTGAAAAGACTCTTCCAACCAAGCTCTAAAATGGTATGTATTCTCAACAGCACTTCTGCTTGCAATCAACAGAAAACACCATCATAATTCATTTTAATATCTGATAATGCAAGTGTACATAAGTAATTGTTCTGAGAAAATTACTTATCAGTGTATTTTCAAATTAAAAACAATGAAAATGCACACTGTACATAAATTATATTTTGACATTTTGTCTTGCAGTGTTAAGTATCTAACAAAGTGCAAATGATAAAAATACTGTTCTTGGGGGCTGAAAGTTTCATAGTAAACCTGTTGTAGCAATTTAGCCTTGTTTTTCCAACTAGCAATTATAAGTTTGCATTTCGTTAAGGGGGAGATGAATATTAACACTGCTTTCAGATGAGATAAAAAAATTTGAAATACACTCAAATAAGTAAATTTATCTGCACCCGTTTCAGAATGTTATCACTTTTCTAACTAAAACGTATTTTAGCATGTTCAAAGCTGCATGACCACAACAGCCTTATTCTTGCTGCAATGTTTCCTTTTGCTCCCTGGCCTTCGATCTACATATGCTAAACTGTTTCAATACACTGCATAATCAAAAAATTATATTTGCGTTCACAGAAAAGAGGGATTACATTTCTGCCAATTTATTATGCTAAAACAGCTCCTTCCAAATGTAAAAGCTGAAATCTTTTCATTGTTGTCACTTTTCCATTTGACATGAAAGCAGAGGAAAAGGTTAAGGATATATATGTACATATGGAGGCTCCTGAGAGAAGTGAACCTGAAACTCTTCTGGAGAATCCAACCTACACTGCACATTTCTTAGCCAAAAGCTTCTAAACACATGCTTATTAAATAGAGGATGGCAGCTGTAGCACTGGCACAGGAGCAGGTCCCAGCTTCATTTGTTCAAAGAATACTGATAACTGATTATTCTCTGAAAAAGACTCTTCAGTCTTTCAATCTGAAGTGAAAGTGTACCTTCCTGCACTTGTAAGCCAAAGATGACAAATCTAAGTTGATATGATACCATATGACACCATATGTTCCACATGTCCTATTGCAAGAGGCACCTAGTCAGAACAGAAGTTTCATTTCTTTACAGCAGTTATCCTCAAGATGCCATACAGGGAGCTTAGTGACTAAGCTGTGGATTCCGTGTTACTCCCTGGGGAGCAAGAGCCTAAAATTCAGGACTGCATTCCACAGCCATTATTGGGATTTGCAAAGCCTCTTGATGATTAAACACCTAATCAAACAGCTGGTACAGGGCTCAAAAGGCAATGCAAAACCACAGGGGTTTTGAAAGAGAAATATTATACAGTCATCATCACAGGGTAAACCTGACTCAAGACCAGAGCTTCATTGTTGGAAAAGTGCCAATCAGTTATATTTCTCTTGTGACTGGATTGGGAAGAATAAATCCCAGTACCATGATTACAATGACATTTTATATTTCAGAATAATTCACTTCCTGTTAATTTGGTGTGGCATGATATATTTTAGTGAATTGTGTATTTTATGGCAGCTTATCAGATACAAAAATCTATAGAAATCAGCATTAATCTTTCATAGGTTTCCATGAATCTCTATCAGGGTTACCCCAGTTGAGTTAATCTCAGAACTTTAAGAACAGTAACTGCATTAGGAAAAACATCCTGAATTTTCTTCCTTGTTCTTTTCTAGGTCTACTAAACTTCATAATTATGTCCTGATTTACAATTTTTTCTTTGACATAACATGCATCTCAATATTTGGTATATAATTATCCTTCAAGAAGCTTTCAAGAACAGATTTGTCTGGATGACTATTTGAAGAATTGCTATAGAACAGCAAGTTGAAATTACATTTATACGATAACTGAAGTTTATTCTCTCATGAAGACCTAAGTGAATAGCTACTCTGAGATATTAGAAGTAGGAAAATTCTGGCTTAATGAAATAATCCTTATTTTTTCTGACTCAACACCTAAGAATATTACATCAAAAGAAAAAGTCACTTAGCAGTCAATTGTTTAGGATCCTCAAGATGCCATGTACTCATAAAAGTGAAAAAATATTAATTTAAGGATGCTTTCGATATTTATTTTGAATATTTTAGAGTGAAATGTCAGAAAAATTTCATTTTCAAAAATAATTATTCCTAAAGCAATAATGTAAGCAAACCAGTAATTCAAAACCAGAGACAATCACGTCTCAAGCCTTGAGTCGTGTAGCTGTTATTTTGCATGTTGTTAACTTTTGTAACCTTTATAAATTAAGGTAATACTCTGTATTCAAATACAGAGATGTTCATGTTGGCCTCCTTGGAAAACCAGGTATATATGCTAAACTTGCAGCCTTACAACAAAAATATTAAATAGAATTAAGAACTACACAAAAAAATATATATTCCTCTGAGTTATGTTCCCATATGACAGTAATTCATGTGGTTAACATCTTAATTTAAAGAAATGAGGATGAAAATTGAAAGGGTACTGCTCAAATAAAATCCAGCTTATGTAGATATACATATGAACATGTTTATTATTTATTTCACATGGTAGCTGGTTTTGAAACCTTCCAATTCATTTCAGCTCTAAGTAGTGGAAAACAATCCAACATTGGGGTTCTTGTGAGGATTTTCTTATCCTAAGAATACTCTGCCCCAAACTCACACCCACATACCCACACATATATAGTAGAAGTTTTTCAGGACTATTAACTAATCGTGGAATACTAGCTCAAGACATCAACTATTTTTTAATTAAAACATCCCAATGTGTCTGATGAGGTGAAAAATAGTAGTTGAAGAATTCACCAAGTTGATCAAAGATGGAAATTATCTACATTTGGAACATAAAGGTGTAACTAATGAAAGTTTAACCAATATTCAGTTCCTTCAAAAAGTAACATAGCTTTTTTAAAAACAAGTGTTACTGCTTATATTCTATTTCAGTTGCCTCATTTTAGAAATAGTATTTTTAGAGAAAACTAATTAGTTTAGTTATCATTTAGTTAGCAATTCAGCCAATCAAAATTTATATAAGAATTTGTGAACTTTAAGACCCTGTCAATTCTCAGCATATAGGCTGTACATGAGATCCAAAAAACAACATTTGTAAAACTCACATAATTTAATTTTGTAAGTGAAGGTTTCAACAACCGCTTTTTCTCACTCAAACTATAACATAAATACACATCAAATAGTTTCCCATTTACAGAGAAGCACCAGAAGAAAAAAAACCTGTTGATTATAACAGTAATTAATTATTGCTTCTTGATAGCTATTAAAAGACTAAAGTATAAATACATCCTATGTGTAATATTTATTGGTACGGCTTCAAAAAACAAAAGCATTTGAAACAATTAAATATACTTTAGCCTTAACAAATTTGGTGAGAAATATTACAACTCTGTATTTTAACCACAGAAAAAGCTTCAGCACCCTAGTTTTCCTGATTAGTTATCCCTTTGGTATGTTACAGAGTCCTTCAAGGGCAAGTTTAAACAATTCTACAGCAGTAATATAGTAGAACAAATTGTTCTAATAACAGGGAGAATTCCTAACTGGAGTTTCCTACTGTTTTGTATTCTCCTCCACAGTATCCAACACCACAATAATCTCAGCTCCTTTAACACTTCTCATGACCTCACCTTGCTCTCAGTTTCTTCAGCTTTCTTTCTCTCCCTTTAGAAACTAGGCTTAAAAGCACAAAACATTTTTGTGGAAAGAAGGATGGAACAACAAAATAGTAATTTGGAAGCATTTAAGAGAGCATAAGTAAGGAAGCATGTCATATCCTTCAAATACATGCTAAAAGGAGTCCCTTTGGCAGACAGAATAAAATAGAAGTCAAACATCCAGCAAATTGAAGAGGCAGAAGGAAAATGCCACAATATTAAAAACTGTCAAAAGGGCTTGAGTCATAAGAAAGGAAAAGGACAGGTAACTCACAGAAGCTTTCCACTTCTCAGTTTGTCTCTTTAGACCTACTAAACAGAAACAGAATATGATCTGTGAACAGAATTAACCAGGAGAATTTATAGCAAAATAGCATGAATCACAAAGAGAATTGTGAGAAATATGAAAAAAACCTTTATGCCATGAAGAAGTCTCTGCAGTCTTTGATAGAATGAACATGCAAATCCGTTAACTATTATCATGTGATATAAGTCTAATTTGCACACAAAAAGGATGCAAATATAAGGGCAATAGCCATCACCATAATGAGTTTGATTTACATTGGTTACACTGATTTTATATAAAAGGAATTATATTGTGCTAATTTTCTTTTGTCCATAACATTCAACATATTAGAATTTCACAACTAGATATTCTTGTCTTCATTACATGCATGGACACAACAGTAAACATAGATATACACTATATTAAACATTATTGGTTACAAACAGTATTTTCTGATCAAATAAATTTAAGCATTCCTGAACAATTTTCCCAGATCATGAAAATGAAATTAATCTAACATCATATATGCCTAAAACACTATTTTCCCAGATATTTGCTGATTAGATTTCATCCCATTTGTCCACATACAGTCATTGAGCAAAAGATTTTAATGTTGCAAAATGAAGCAGTAATCAAAACTCAGCAGATTTAACATTGTGCATGCAATCTCGATTATGACTCTTCCAAGTGTATCCTGAGGACTAAATAATAAAAGTTACTGTAACATTATTTAAATATTATAGCACACTATGAACACACACAAAAAAAGTAGTAAATAAGATACCACAGGCAATGTGGAATCTGGAATTTCCTAGTTTTGGTATGCTTTACAACTAACACAGTATTTGTTCCTATGTGCTCTTCTAAAGGAAGAAGCAACAAAGTGTTCCACCTCCAGCAAATGGAACAATCCTTTCAGTCTCATTTTCCTCTACCTACCTCTAATTATCTTTGTTGGAATTTTAAGGTACCTTGATGCCTATGTGATGCTTGTTTTCTTCTTTCTGCCTCTGATGCAAGGGAAACCGCATGCCAGAAAAATGCCTGGACACAGGGCAACATTTACCAGGAGTAAGAACCAAGCTTTACATCTTCTGCAGACATTCTGCTGTTTTGTCAGGAGTAGGATAAAGTTGTGTTCCAAAAACAGGACAGCTTGGGATTTTTTTGGATCCAGCCCCATGCCCCCAACATACAGAAGTTCAAAGAGCTCTCAAGTATTCACCTTTGCTGAATGGTCTGACTCCAAGTTTTGATGCAGTGTCATTCTGGTAGTTGGCCACAATTGCTCTGCAAGTAGGCAATCCCAAAATTCAAGCTTACATATCAGCCAAAGCTGAAGAGAAGTTCATGTTACAAAACACATACTATACCTATAGGGTTTATTTACACCAAATTAAAGAACTGCTGCAAAAAATAAATGTGACAATTTATCAAAAAAATCCAAACCAAACCAATACGAATCTATTAAAATGGTAAAAATTACACCATCTAAGCAGGGCTGCTAGAAACACCACTATTAGCTACCAAGCTTTGCCATGAAGGCTGTAAGGAGAGGGAATCCAAGAAATCCTGCCACTATGAACTCTTAAATATTGCTAACTAGGAATAGCAATCCTTGCGCTAAGTTTTTTTACACTAATTTTATGCGAAAAGGTTAAGCTCTTTAAAAATACTTACAAATTATCACTACAGATCCACATAAAATAATTAGTTATGTCTGTATGGTAAAAAATAATGATAAATTCGCATTAATATTGCATCTACATTTTCTCATTCGTGTTTATGAAAATACCTTATTTTGTTAAACTATGACATAGCCAAATGTTAAGAAAACAGAATTTGAGAAGTGTATCAAAGTAACTGTGAATCACCTATCTTTTTGTGAAAAGAACAGCTATTTATGTCTGTATCAAACAACTGTGTAACTACATGTATATACAATTCAGTAATATATACACACACATAATATTTAACATAACTAGACACTGTAAAAAAACCTGATAGATCTATGCTATGAACATCCTCCACTGTGAGCAAAAGGGTTATCACAGCACATATTACCACACTCTCTCCCTAAGCTCAGATGCAGCTATCAGTAGCTCTACAGCTTCTAGCACAGAAGTGTTTATCCAGATTACCTGAACTTAATGCCACAGCAGCATGAAGTTTTATACTCCTGCTCATGCTGAAACATATACCATGTTTACAGACAAATCCTTAATATCCCAAACAATTTTCAATTTATATCAAGATTTTGATCTGGGTTCAAAGGGAAACCTATGATTGTATACAGCTCTTCTGGCTTCTACAAGGTAAATGAAGATATGCAGACTTCTAAGCCCATGAACATCTGCAAGTCTACAGTGCTGGGTGGAATCTGGCAGAAGAGTTCACCAAACCACTCTCCATTTATCATCAGTGCTGGTTAACTCTGGGACCCCATAAATCGAAGTTGGCCAGTGTGATGCCCATCTACAAGAAGGATTAGAAGGAGCATCAGGAAACTACAAGCCTGTCAGCCTGACCTCAACACAGTTACAACAGTTACAGAACATTTTGAGTACATTCACATGGCACATACATGAGACAAGGGATCACAGTCAGCAAGAAGAGCTTTAGAAAAGGCAGGTCGTGCCTGACCTAACTGATCTCCTTTTATGACCAGATGTCCTGACCAGCAGTTGAGGTGGATGTTGTCTACCTGGACTTTAGTAAAGCCTTGGATAATCTCCCATGGCATTCTCCTGGGAAAACTGGTAGCCCATGGCTTGGACAGGTGCACTGTTCATTGTGTTAAAAACTGAGAATGGTAGTCAATGGAGTGAAGTCCAGCTGGCAGCTGATCACTAAGTGGTGTTCCCCAGGGCCCAGAAATGGGGCAAGTTCTGTTCAACATCTCTACTGATGATCTGGATAAGGGGATTGAGTGCACCCTCAGCAAGTCAACAGACAACACAAAGTTGGGTAGGAGTGTCGGTCAGCTGGAATGTATGAAGGCTCTGCAGAGGCATTTGGAGAGGCTGGATCTATGGGCTGAGACCAATTGTATGTAGTTCAATAAGTGCTGGGTCCTGCCTTTGTGTCACAACAACCCCATGCAGTGCTACAGGCTAGGGGAAGAGTGGCTGGAAAACTGCCTGGAAGTGCTGACTGACAGCTGGCTGGATGTGAGCCAGTGTGTGCCAAGGGGGTTAAGAAGGCAAATGGCATCCTGGCCTGTACCAGCAACAGTGTGGCCAGCAGGATGAGGGAAGTGAGTGTACTTGGCATTGTACTCTGTACTTGACACTGGTGATGCTGCAGCTCAAGTCTTTTGGCCAGTTCTGGGCTCCTACTTCAAGAAAGACATGAAGGTCCTGGAGCAAGTCCAGAGAATAGCAATGAAGCTGGTGAAAGGTGTAAAGTCTAAGTCAACACTTCTCCTGGGAGGAGTGGCTGAGGGAGCTGGGGTTGTTCAGGAGGCTCAGGGGTGACCTTATCACTCTACAGCTGCCTGAAAGGAGAGTGTACCCAGGTGAGCATTGGCCTCTCCTCCCCTCCAGCCAGTGCCAGGATGACAGGACACAGCCTCAAGCTTTACTGAGTGAGGGTCAGTTTGGACATCAAGAATCATTTCTTCACTAAAAGGATGATCAGACATTGGAATGGCTGCACAGGAAGGTGGTGAAGTCACCACCCTGGAAATGTTCAAAAAACAACTGGATAAGGCACCTAGTGCTATGGTTGAGGTGACATGGTGATTATTGGTCAAAGGTTAGACCAAATCTTGGAGATCTTTTCCAACCTTTATGACTCTACAAAATCTGTAACTTGATAAAAATAAAGTCATCTCAAATTAATGATAAAGGCATTCTGAGAAATATAAACCTTTTCATAAAATAACTAAATAATGAATTTTATTTTAATTATATAACGAATTTATTTTGTTATTTCATTAAAGAATTAACAAAGTACAGGAAAGTATCAGGTCCTATGTACTTTTTTTTTTTTACAAAGTACTTGCTAGGAAAAACCTAACAAAAGTAAACTGGTACTCTACACTCAACTTTAATTCTGAAAAACAGTCAGTAATCAAGCAAACATTACTATAAGAGCATTATAGTGAATACATTACTTATTCATAGGCTACATTGAATATAATTAAATTATACATTCTGATGAAAATGAAACATTTTTATTTGACATGTTGATTGAACAATACCAAAAAAACCAAATCATATTTATGATTTGCAGAAAAGACCTAATTCCTTGACAACATTTGGAGAAAACAGAGACAGAAGCTGACACGCTAAAATTTTGTCATAGAATATTAAGCCTTTTCACCCTTATTTACATTTTACCTTAACCACAACAGTGAAAGTTTTTTATATTCAATTACTGTTTGCTGAGTTCGGGTTGGTGGCCCTATTTA
The DNA here is from genome assembly GCF_903797595.1 of Erithacus rubecula. Classification (NCBI taxonomy): domain Eukaryota; kingdom Metazoa; phylum Chordata; class Aves; order Passeriformes; family Muscicapidae; genus Erithacus; species Erithacus rubecula. The sequence goes on from NC_136685.1 coordinate 73,494,688, forward strand.
GTTTTGAGCTACCACACAAGCCATCATTACAATTGACAGTATGAAATTATTCTCAACAGACAAGATAAAACCTGAACGAGGCAGTAAAACAAATTTTTATTTTTTACATCAAATGGGATTCTTTAAATTCATTGTACTTTACCAACACAATTATCTAGGTTACTGTAAAGAACATGTAAAACACTTAATTTGTGCCAATATTCAATGCTTGAAAACCTTTGATTTTCCTTAAATATTTTCAGGTTTTTAGACATAATTCTGATAAATTAACTTATAGAACTGTGCAATGGATCCCTAGCTACATATATAGGTAAATGCAATGGTATTTTATCATAGAAACTGCAAACTATAGTTTTTAACTACTAATGCTTTGTTGCCTGAGAGAAGTTTCAAATTCCATTAGAAATTTGGACATAATATATTTTTTGATAAAAACTAGTGGTTTGGAGAAACAAAACTGAAAATTATCCACCACTGGCCTTTCCCTTCACTGAAAAATTTATGACAGCCACACAATTCCAGAAGTCTGTAAGATGTGATACACTAAACACATGCAGGGAAGTTGCTCGATGATTTCTTTTTTTTTCCCCGAAATATTAGTTCAAATTAAAGTAAAATATGAAGACATTCTCTAAATTCTGCCCAGTTCAACCTAATAGACATTTATGCTGTGTGTAATTGATCTTACTACCAGAGATAAAGTCCTCAGTATGAATCATACATGGTGAAAAATGTTGTTCAGTATTTTATAGAACTAACCCACTCTGCAAGAATTTTGCAACAGAACAAACCATCTTCAGGATTCCAGTCATTATGAGATAACAACTCAAAGAATTAGTAACACAACTTCTGCCACGTAGCCCTAAGGCTGCTTTGTTTAATTCACATCCACTGTAATTTGTTTCTCAATTATACCTCCGATTACTTGCCACTTCAATCCTTTAGGTCAAAAGCAAGCCAAACATCTCACACTGCAGACTGTCTGCCAACTATGCTATGGAATATAGAGAGATTCATTTTTACAACTGTGCATCATCACCACCCTACTGCAACCACTGAAATAGCAATGAAAGAATGCTAATATGATTATATTGTGGCTAAGTGCTATGCAGAAGACCAGATACTTTTGATTACCCCTTAGACCTCATCGAAAGAGATTATTAGAACAAGACAAAAAAAATTAGACTTATGAGAGAAGTAAAGAGTAAATAAATCTTCACTAAGAATAGTTACAGAATGAAATACTGGTTACCGACCTTTTCAGCATGTTTACTTATGTTTCTGACATATTTTATAAAATACTAATGAAATAATGTTCTAAAATGACAAACCCAAAAGGCTGACTCAAAAAAGAAAAACAACAAAAGCCAAAATACACAATACTACATGAAACTTCAAAGGTTACATATAAAACTATATGCAGTTGTATAAGTATGTTGCTTTCATCAAGAACTTAAATTTCTAGTGCTATTTTCTTTCCATGGGGTTTAATAAAGTAGGTCTGGTTAACTTAATACTTAAAAGCAACATCTCCCAATTATCTTGGTTAATTTTTACATCTAGCTTTGCTCTGACCTACCAATACAGCTGTGTTTTCAGTCCACATTTATTCTAATATCCATCAAATATAATTACAACAATATAGTTATGTAGAAGCCAGCCATATGTATTTCTCTAAACAGAAAATCAAGTCATTAACCAACTTCTTCCAACTTAGTCCTAGAATTGTAAATGAAAAATAACTAGTATTTGAATGTTACAAAACTCAGAAAGTACTTAAAATACTTAAAATTTAGTAGTGCCATTAAGATGCTGAAACTTTACTTGCATTACATAACCAGAAACCTACATGATCTAGAAGTGAATAGTAAGGTCGTGTGGCCCTGTTAACATGAATTACGTTGCTACTCCTTCTCACATCACAAAAATGTAGTTAGATATATTTTTAACTCAAATTTTATATAGTAAATATAGAAAGGTCTGCAGGCTACCAGAGAGTGATAGATATAAGATACACTGTTTACAAAGCCATTATAGTAATTAAAAATCAGTTTTATAGTCTTCAAATTCATCACATAAGGGATAAAATAAGCAATTAATCACTTCAAGACATGGTGGAGAAAATTTTAAAACTATGGAGTGCAAAAGAATTCTCACTTGATTGTCAGTCTCAAGAGCAATGAGTTGAGGTAGAAATGAGTTCACCCATTGACCCATAATCTTAATGTGATGGAGATATTCATAAATGTGATATGCAGCATCTAATGCCACTCGGTAGTCTACATCAAATTTTGAGGAAGATATTTTGAAATGTCTTGACAAGCCAGCAAAATGAGTTGATAGGAATTTCATAAAGTTCATCAACAGTAAAATTGAAGCTCTGCACCGGAACAGTTCAGACCAGGCAGTGACTGGCTAGAATACATTTTTGCAGGAAAGATCTTGGAGGAATCTCTGCAAAAAACAAGCAGCACATTTGTGTACCCTCGTGGTAAAGAGGAGTTCACTACATTCTGAGGTACATAAGAGTGTTGGGGGAATTCAACATTCTCCTTTATTTGATGTTCGAGTCTGTACTCAAGCATAAAGTCACAATTCAGACTACCCAGTACAAGAAAGACATTGATATATTGAAACAATGCTGGTTAAGGCCACCAGTATCAAGAGTGGACTGGAGTACCTGACAAGAGCAGAAGGAGAGAGGAAAAAAAAAGAGCAATCTGAACAGGAACCTCATTGCTGTCTTCAATTACAAGCACAACAGCACAGTACATGAGTCAAGCTCTTAGCAGTGCTGCACAAAAACAAAGAAAAGGCAATGGTCAAAAATTGCAATAAAGAATTCTGATTTGACTGTAGAAAAACCTTTTTTTTCCACAATGAGTATAGTATTGGAAGGTTATCCAAAGATGATGCAGAACTTCCATCCTTAAAGACAACCAAAAGCCAGCTGGACAAACTCCTGGGCATTCCAAGGTAATCTGGATGTAAATCAGTTTTTAAATTGATGAAAAAATGAAGCGTAAATGCCCAGCCCACAAAAATCATCTTAATCCAAATGTTCTGCACAGGTTTTTATTTTTAGGAAAAATTATCAAATGAATAATTAAAAAGCCCTAACTAAACAATCTAAGTCTTCTACAGAATTTGACTTCTCTGCCAAGAGCCTAAATCAGGGCAGTCAGGCTTTCAAACTCGGTAACAGCTTTCAGAGCACATTAGTCTTGCTTGCGAACAATTTCCTCTCTGGCACAGCTCAGAGGAAGATATCCATGCTTACTTCATTAAACCCATCAGCAGTGTTTGACACTGAAGATCACCATGTGCTGCTGACTTGCCTGGGAGACTGGCAGAAATGAGTCAGTCACCCTGAACTGGATAGGTCAACTCCTATCAGTCAGATTTCAAGACTATTCTGATGGGTGGTTTCTTTCCAGCCCTGAGAGCTTCCACAGGATGCTACAAGGATTGGTTCTACCTCTTGTTTTGTATAAACACAAAACTTTGAGAAGTCCTGAAACAGACATCTTCAGTGGCAACAGGAACTATCAAATTCCTTATTTGATTTCATTCCTGCAAACACAGATGGACTTGTGGGGAAAAAAGGGGAAGCATTGTTTAAAAATGCCTGGAATGAATGAAAGAAAGCTGTGGTAGGTTTGAAAAAAAGACACAGAGGACCAAAAATTGCTTTGAGGGTTGAGGTACATGTACATCTTACTTTGTGCTAGAAAGGAACACTTCATCAGGAACATGGTACACTGTCAATGCAAGACTAAGGAGATGCCAAAACTGAGTCACTCAGGCCCTCCTGCTTCTTTAGTGAGCATCACTGCACAAACACCACCAGTCATCCATACACATGCACTGCCACCATCTTTGTTCTCCTATTTTACAGTTGTACATTGAAAGTGAGCATGTATATAATAACATCAATCTGCAATGCAAACACCTACAGCTAATAATGACATGACAGACTCAAAAAATTCCTTCTCAAGAGTTTTATATTATACTTCAGAAATTTGGAGTTTAAAGGATAAGAATATACATTAGAGGACAATGAAATAGAAATTCTGATTAGCGGGATTATTTAATTATAAAAAACTTGTGAAGTGAAAATGGGGAATTTTTGTCTTTTTTACATTCCATTAAGCTTTATGAATATAAATTCTGAAAACATCAAAACTTTCAAGTCTTAAGCAAAAGAATTGGTTTTTTTTCAGGATACAAAGTTAAATTTTGATAGCTGAATTCTGGTTGCAGCATACAAACAGTAAATCGTACTGTTTTGAGAAAAATAACAGTATACATACAGGGCTTATACAAAAAATTATTGATACTTCTTCCAGCCTCTATACTCTTCACAGAGAAAGATCTCAGCTATCAGTTTCCTTTCAATTTTTTGGAAGTTACAGAAAGCATATTTAGCCATTAAAAAGTAACATTTTAATGTAGGTTATGAATCTATTTAGAACAGTATAAAAATTATATATTCTGAGAAAATAAATTAAGTATTCAATACTTAAGTACCAGTCTATTAACTGAACTCTTAGATCACTAAATAGATCTTTTCATAAAAATGAAAAATGGATATGTATCAATATGTAAAGAATTTAGTATCCCATGATAGCATGTTACCTCTGTAATTCATGCCATTTTATTCCTAAAATTAGCTAATAGTTACCCATAAAATGCCTATCCTTGGAAGAATTCCTTTTATCATCCTTCCCAAAATACCCCACATTTACTCACAAACAAATTACAAACCATATTTTACATTAATAAGCATTGATAAAAATATTTTTTTCCCTCACATGGGATTGCCTTACACAAAGCAATTATTCCCTCTATTTGCCTTTTATCTAGCACTTCCTTCTATTTTATTTATAAAAAGTTATTGTCTTAAGGCTATTTTTAATTAATACCACACAAAATTTTTGTATAATAAAGTCTTCAACATGCATTACAATGCTTAGATGCACTGGTAATTTTGCCATAAATGGATGCTATACCTGTTCACTAAATTCATGTTTCTAGAACATTAAAATCAGGAGATAAAACAATAGGACCCAATAAACAACAATATACTTTCCGGTTAACTGCAAAACTTAGTGACAGATACTTGAGCCTTTAGTCATATAAAATTACACCTACAGGCTAAACATGGCAACCAGTGAGGAAGTGAGAGGTCTCTCCTCTGTCACTACATGATAATTTCTGCTTACTAGTGAAGTTCAAAAATGGTCTCCTGCAGATATTGTGATTCTACAACAACTTCTCTACTGTGCTGCTGAGCCCTCTGTCATGAACTTTGTTGGTAGCAATCATTTCAAGTCACTAATGTTCTTGTAGCTCCAACTATGAAGTCCAGGCTCTGAGAGAGATTGCTCATTTCTGCAGTCAAATTATGTAACTCAGGTAATAAGTTTCCATCTTCACGAAATGGCTTCTGATTGAAAGGAACTGATGCCCAATTCATTTGTAATACTGCCATTTTCCTTAGTTCCTTTGTAATACCATTCTTTTTCATGGTGAATGCATATGCATACCCTTTTTAAAAGGCCTTCATGAGGAAACAAAACTTACACACCCATGCTGTGTGTACATTTGCCCATCTTCACTCCTAAAGATGTGCATTTGTTGGTCTTTTTCAATAGCATTTGAAAAAATGGTAGTTCCAAGCATAAACAGCTGCTCTTGGGTTTTTTGGAAATAATGGAGAACAGAAGAGTGGTCCAAACATGAGGCTTGTTTGTCATGTTACTAGACACCAAATACTGTATTGAAAAGCTAAAGAAGTTAAATTTTTATACTAAACAAAAAAAAAAAAACAAACCCAAAACAAAACAACACCACAACACCTAAACCCTGCAGGATATAAGGCTTTGTTAGTTTGAATAATTGATACCTAGTGCAATAGTTTATTTTCACTTTGCAGGGTTTTTTTTTTTTTTTATGTGGTAGCACAATCTTCCATGGTTAGGCTGCAAATTTTATATGGCTCTAGAGAGTCCTTTAGAAATCACTAGAACCATGACAATATTTACAAAGATGTCCCTTAAACACACCTTATTTCCTTTCTTTGGAAAAAGATGATCCAAAATTATAATTTTTATCAGACAATTTGTAACTCGCAAGAAAACAAGACACAATAATAGCTCCTTAATGGATACCTTGTGAACTACACTGTCTCTTAGAGTGGGTCTATGGGACCCTGAAGTAAAGTTAATATACATCTAAAGCTGTCAGACAGGGACCAAGAAAACAGGGAAATAGACTGGAAAAAAGTATAAAGAAAGCTAAAAATAAAGGCTAAAGGAAACAGTATTCTACAGAGGATTACAGAATCCCTTCATATAATGAGCATATTATATCAAGTGGAATGTTTCTAAACACCCACTAGGTAATAACCAATATGTACACTATAGCATTTTCTAGATACCTAATGAAAAGTTTTTCACCCATTGAGTTACCTATGGTGCAAACCCAAGATAGGTTCAGACACCAGTCACCAACATTAGGGTAAATTCAAAGAGCCTAAATTAGACTTTAAACCCAGGCTCCTTCAATGTTGGTGAAGACAAGAAGACTACAGCATGTTTAGGTGCTGGAAGACATGCTGAATGCCTGCACAACCCTGAATATAGTGATATATGTGAATTTCCATTCCTCTTAGGAGTTCAGACTCTTGAATCAAAATTATAAAAGTGATATATCAGACTACTGATATTCACTGCAGACAATAAATTTATTTTCTGAAGACTGAAACCTGCTATTAGGAAGGTCCCTTTAAATAATATTGGCTTCTTTTGCATATTTATTTAGGAGATAGAATACAAGCTCAAGAGGTGATGATTTTGTTAATTTCTGTGTTAAGAACACAGTGAAGGCTTCAAAAGAACTACAGACACAAGAGAGTCTACCTCCAGCCCACTGGGAAGAGCATTCAGTTAGGAGTCAGCTGATTGGCATACAGGCTAAGTATGAACTCTAAACTGTGACTTCAGGCAGAAAAAGGTCACATGCATACCTCAGCCAAAGGAGCTCTCAGAGGAACTGTTTCAGTAATCAGAACAAACATTTTGCTCAGAAATTCTTAGCCTTGTCGTTGGCTAAACATCTGTGCCAAACACCCTTAAGCAAGTTGGCTTTTTTTAATTCGATCCTTCAGAGAGATTAACTTAAAACTAATAAAACTGAAGAATATTTAATTTTATATTAGAACAAGAGCTCAAAGTGTTCCACTTGCCAGAAGCAAAAGAATAGATAGGATAAAATACAGAGAATAATCACCTAAATCCTACCAAATAGTGACCTGATAAAGAACAATTAAATATAAAACAGGAGGAAGAAATCTAGAGTTAGCTGATTTTTTAATGGCAATTTGTAATTACCTCTGCAAATACATTTTAATATTTCCACCCAATATATACTTTATTATTACTGTCTAATGGAACATTGTACAATAGAGGCAGAATTGTTCTATTGCTAGTAAAGGGCGATTTGTTTTCTCACTTAAGCTGAAAAATATTTCAATTCTGTCCCGTTTCAGGGAAAAGGAAAAATGACAATCCAAACAAAACCAAATGTGCTAAAACCCAGTAATTCCTTCAATAAAATTTACACTCCAAGGTCTGAACACTGCATACTATTGACAGGCACAGGATTGTCAATAGTTGGCACTCAGTTAACATTTCTCTTAGAAAGATTTCTTTGTCAGATAACAGCAGACAGAATAGCTTGTGAAATCACCTGCAATCTCAAATGCATAACTCATTGATTTCTTTTTGATACACTGAACCTTAGTTTACTTTTAAAAATTAAAGTGAGGGATGTTACATGATTTTAGTGCACTATGAATTCTTCATACTAGATTAGCAACTGGATGACTGAAAGCTTTCAGAAGCTATCCAATAAAATATTAAATTTTTATTGTTGTCCTGAATCATAATATTGTAATACATCTTGAATATATCCAAAGGCATACTAGAAGCTCATAAAATAATCATGACTTAAACAGATTTTTAGAAGGCAGAAGCATGCCGCAATGTTACTTTTGTGGGTTTTTAAGGATAGTATCTCCCTGGAAGTAGTTTCCTCACTCTAAAGTATTTGCACAGTGAAATTTGACTAATATGTGATAAATTGATATAGGTATGAACTGCAAATTGCTAATAGCATTGCATTGGTAAAACATTGGCATAATCTAGAGATAAAACAGACTGAGACCCCCATTACCTTTGGGCTACATTATTTTCTATAAAACCCCAACATAACTCCTAGTTTGACCAGATGTTACACATTATATACAGAAATCACTTTCTGAATTTGACAGACTGCATTACACAGGAGATCAAATCAAGTTGTAATCGTTTCTCTGACCTTTAACTATCAATATAAAATCTGATTAATTTAATGAAGGACACAAATTAGAAGGACATGAGATAGTAAAACACTGTATAAAATATAAAGAAAACAGGTAATACACATACTTGCTGTGAAAATTATATCCCAGTTATGCTTTACAAAACTTCCATTTAGCATTATAATAAGCTCATTCCTTTGAGTTTTTTTACTGTATAAGTTACTATATAGGGTATTCTAATAAGGTCTGGGTATAAGCTTTACATTCACTAGAAGTTTTCTTGCAATGTGGAACTCCGCTCAAACACCCAGCTGATGAACATCACTGCAAGGGGAATCCACTGATATAAAAAAAAGGCACTAGCTGAAGGAGAAGTAAATAAAGCCAGAGAAAAGGTAAGCACAAACAGCAGATAACAGTGCAGGAAGAGAGACCAATACATCTGCTTTGGGAAGCAAGAATTTAGGTTTTCAACTTCTGTGAAAAAATAAAAAAAGGCTTAATTCTGGCTACAATGTTAGTAAAAGTATGCACGCACCTTTGCCTAAGCAGTCTTAGCTGAGAAGATGTCCAATATAAAACAATAAAGTGGCATTAAAACACCATCAATAACACAGTAAAATAAACCAGGGAATAATATTTTTTTCTGAAGATTTAAATGCAGACCACCAGTCTTTTCTAGGAAGTATACAATTATTAGCCTTGAAACAGGAAACTTGGATCATTAGGTATGACCCCTGATACTATGCACCAAAACTTATAAGCAAAGAAAGCTCAATTCAAATCCTTCTGATTTTTTAGAACACCACTTAAACACTGTTTTAAAATGGGGTCTGTGATGGCCACACTCAGTGAGCAGGCAGGAGTGGGAGCTGGCATAGGGGAACATACCAGCCACAAATGCATGATCCTGCACAATCCCAGTCTTGCATAGACCCTTGCACCCTAACATTTAGCCAGGATGTTCCTTGCCCACAAGCCCTTGCAGAAATTCTCCTTCCATGGGGCTTTCCTCACTCACTTCCTTAAGTGAAAAAGAAAAAAAAATTCAGGAAGTAACATTTCATTCCATAAATCATAGGCTTAATAATACAGCTGTCATTAAGGCAAACCTTACAGGGAAATAACAGAAATCTTACCCAAAAATTACTAAAAGAATGAAAATTTTGCTTAACTTAGAACACCTAATACCTATAGATATTTTCAATAACATGTACTAAGTCCAAACAATTTGTGCAGAAGTAGTTCTTTCATATTATAATGGAAAACAGAGCAAGATAAAAATTAGGAAAAATTGCTCATGTGATTATGGCAAAACCAATAGATGCCTAAAGCACATAAGACAGACAAGACAACACTGCACTCTCTGATCTGGATTTAGGTAAGGTTTTTTTTTGCAGAATACTACCAATTGCCTACCAACTACACAAAACAGTCTCATTAAAATGCTTCTGAGCAATAAAATAGATCTCAAACATAACTTTCAAGACATATTCTACCTCTGACTGGTTGTTACACAGAAGTTAGAAGTAGGCCATGCTTGTTTCAAGAGTTTTCATTGTAAAGACATTTCTATGATGTATCTTATGTTTTAATTTTGTCACATTGTGTGGTATTTTTGTACTCACTGCAGTATACACCTGTTTAAAAGTCTTTCATTGCAGAAAAAATGGAAACAACTCAACTCCACAAAATTATGCTAGTCTGTATCCTAGTCAAACTAATGACATACTTCTATTATGAAACTGAAAACAAACCAGAATTTCCTCTAGCTATCAGGATCTCAACATCACACCTTACAGAAAGATGGATGAAGAACAACTTTTTAAAAGCAAAAAAACTTAAATTAAACAGAGACCACCACAAATGTATGACAAGCTAAACTACATGTTTATCATCCTATTATAACTAAGGCAAGTTTTATTATCACATCAGAATACTTTTTTTTGTCAGGCAAGTGGCTTAATAAATTTTACAGAAAGTCTGACTGGAATTAAATTGCTCTCAGTAGCCATTCCTTTATTTGCAGGAATTCCCTCAACTTACACTCAAAGCCCAAAGTTTGCAACTATAAGAAAAATTAAATTTGATATGTAGCAACAGAATCAGAGTACAGCTATTAAACACAAGATTGCATAATTCAGCCTTCAGACCCCATATAGGAATTTATAATTTTATCTTATCTGACATGTACTTTATCTAAGAAAGTCAGAGCACATTAAGTTTTACAGCAAAAAATATTTAATTATGCTGTTAAAATGAAAAGCTATGCCAAACTGCTTATATGAATGGCAAGTATACAAAAGAAACTACTACTCCTAAGAGGGACCAGTCAGACTTTCAGAGTTTTTCTATGACACTGTCTAGAAATGTTATCAATGTACCAACAGCATTGTTTGCTACATTTTTTTTTAATTTCACAATAATTGTCATTGCAAAACGGTTAATAAAATTTGGTGAAAAAAACAAAACCTCTCCAATCTCTTAAGTCTTAGGTAATTTCAGTTAAGCATAGACTAAGCATATATATTACACAAACTATCAGTTATGAATACAGAGGAAGATTTCATTTCCATGGTACAGACTCCAGCACACTCTGCCTGTAAAGTTTGGGAACACAGGCATAGGAAAAAAAAAAAAAAATCATAGTGTTAGTGATCACCCAGCCCCCCCCTCTTTAGGGAGTCACATTCAGCTCCCTTCCTGCTTCCCCACTCCTTTCCCTAGTGCACATCCACTGAGCTACATCTCCTGTCTCCTTCACCCACATAAAGCTTCCAGTGTTATTTAAGTTTTAGCAGTGACAAGATGAGACTATGAGACAAGGGACAGCATCCAGAAGCTGACAGCTACAGACATGGCCAGCAGCTCCAATTCCTTGAAGCACTCATTGCATACTTGGCAGCAGCACTCCCTGCACACTTGCAGAAGACCACATAAGAATTAGCTGCAGCTGAACTCATCTAATAAGCACACATTGCTGCTACCGAAGCACTGATACAGGCTTACTCAACTGTATTCAGAAAGGCAACCTGAGGTTTATGATGCAGGTCACTATTATAACTGGAACAATATGGTGTTCAATAGACTCTCTAAACATCAGAGGAGAGGTGTGTTTATTACCCTGTCCCCATCTGCAGAAAAGCAGCAGATTTATTAAAACAAAAACCTTCAAATGCCTTTTTCCTTGTCCAAATAGAGAGCAAATTAGTCATTACGAATTTGTCTGACCTTTTTAGCAGAAAAGCCATGGAGTGACCACAAACAAGCATAATATGGAAGACATAGAACCATGGGAAAATTCCTCCAAGACCTCTCCAATTCAATCTCTTTCTCCAAGCATGGTTGTCTCAAAACAGGTTGTTCAGAGCTCTTTTTCCATTTGTGTCTGAAAAACTCCAAGAAGGCTACACAGCTCTGGGAAACCTAATGCACTGCTTGACTACCCTCATTACAAAATATCTTTTCACCATCATGAACATCTTACTTCAAAATACATCTTGTCCTCCTGTAGTAATTATGTCAATTATGACATAACTGGCATTATCACCAGTCCTTTATTAAAAACTTGCCTTCTCTCAATGGACTTCTCTCAGGGAACTCTGACTCCTTCCCTCCCAGCAGTACTGACTCCTTTTACTACATGCAGCTCCACACAGCACTCATTCTCTCCTCTCTGCAAGTTTCCCTCTCCCTTCTACACGACTGGCTAAGCCCCAAGCTGCCCTTTACCTGACCACCTAACCCTACCCTGTCTGTCCCTCACACAGCATCTTATCCGTTCCTTGCATGAGCACGTCTCTCACCTCCACACAGCCAGCAGGCTCCTTCAGAAACTACAGCAGACTCTGGCTCTCAAGCTCCAACTGCAACTTATAGCCAGCTAACCCACTCTTTTATAACACCCATCCTGACTAGGCAGGCAAGGCTGTTTCTATTCCTTGGTAATCAGTACAGCTGTAGTTCATTAGAAAAGGCTGACTCCTGAACTATTCTTACAACCTATCTTCCCACATCCTCCCATCACTAGAAAGTCCAGACTGGCTTTTTCTTCCTGACAGCTTTCTCTCAACTATTGGGTCACTAGGTCTGTTAAGACCTAATACTATGAGGTATCCTGGTAGCTTTCCCTTTTCCTGGCTGAAATATAATTCCACCCAGCCTCTCCTGAAACATGAGCTCCAGAACCCTGCCTTGATGGCTCTTCACTGAACTCACTTCAGGTAGCATCCTAGAGCATTCCCAGTCAACTAACAGGGAGAAGACTAAGACAAAGGCTGAAACTTACACAGGATTTTTCTTGAATGAAATTGAAGATACCAAATTAAAAGGAAGAATATGTACATATGTATCCACTTCTTTGGAAACTGTTCTAGAGACCTAGTACTGAGAAGGGTGTATGGCAGATGCATTCTAACTCACCTCTTTCAGTTTTCAGTTGGGTGGCTCCAGAGGTGTACTCAGCTGCATATGCTCACTTTAGATAATTCCCTACACAGCAAGCTGACAGCTTAAAATCATGTTCAGAGACTATTCTTACTAACTATAGTTTAATAATTTGTTCCAAATTCCTACATTTGCAGTAAAAAAAAAATCTTGAAAATGAAAAATGCTCTCTTCATTCAGAGAAATAACAGATGAAGATATCCATATACTCAGAGCACTGCAGGATTTTAAATTGAAATCTGTAAACAGTTTGCAAAGTTTAAAAATGTTTCATTCCTGTGCACGAATCGACAGAATTTAACAACTATCTCTGCAATAATTTCCAGTTAGAATATTTTATTCATTAGTTCATAAAAAAGTAATTAGTAGAGGAGTTATGAAAAAGCACTGCCATAATGTCTTAAAATCACTTTACTTTTACCTTCTCTAAATGTGAAACTTGAAACCTTCCCAAGGTCTTTTCCTGTATAAAATATCATGAATCAAATGAAGTGATTTAAGACAAGAATTGTCAATCAAACTACAAAACAGAGTCTAACTGATAATTTACTTATTAACTATTTTAAGTCATACGACTGAATTAGAAGTGAAGATTTATTGGAAATTCAAATGTGTAACAGATTTTCATAAATTAAGAGCATGATTTCTTAGTGCTTATGCTAAGAAACTGATGTTTTCATCCTCAGACTCCAACTATGAACAATACCAACCTTTCACCATATTCACAAAAATGAAGTGCTGACTTTGAAATGTTTTAAAATAGGAGCAGTATGATTAAGCCATCTAGGTTATAGCTGGAAAACATAACATGAAATAGAAGCTTTTTGAGGAAATTACAGTCTTAAGCACTAGTATTTTTTCTGTATATTCAGCTTTTACATTTTACTATCAAAGAGGTCATTACAGTAAATACAAGCATGGAATTGGAAAGGAATCTAACTTTATGAGGGGAAATAAAAAACTCGTTGTGTTGAGGCTTTTCATGTTTGAATCTAATGCAACTGAAGTGCCTCATCAGTCTGGTGGGATGACTATGAACTGGCACAAAGGAGTAGGTACTAACAGGCAAGAGACACAGGAAGGACTGTAGCAGTGACAACTTTTGTGAGCTTACACTATTATCAAAGTGTATGTCAAGTCTCTTAAAATGCTATTAAATAAAAAAAAAATAAAAATTGAGCTGCTTTTAATCTAGATTTAACCAGGGCCCCTGTCTAGTTCACTGCAAAGCCATACAATATTCATATTGCACAAAGAATAAATGTCCAGGGATGAAAACAATGCCTTTCAATTGTGGTGCAAGTTTATGCTGCTGTAAATGCTTGTGGAATTACCCTGCTAGAACTCGATATCATAACTGGTTTCATATGAATTAAGACTGCAATGTTGCCAAGAGGGTACATTCCCACACACATAGCTTGTGATGACATTCTCCTGTTTCCCTTCTCATTAACTTAAGAACTGTTACAGCTGATGCAAGTTACTCTATATCTGCAAGAAAAAACAACGTCAGTACAAAAGAAGAGATGGAAGTGTGCAGTCAGGACAGGGAGAGGGGCAAAATAGGTGAGCCTCATTAAAGCAGGAGCTTTGCTTGCCTCAATCCCACAGATAGCAGCTCAACACTGTTTTAAGAGGCTGGAGTATTTTCAGTAGGATCAGTTCTCTGAGAAGCCAACATTGTACAAATGAGGCCACAACAACAGGCAGCAGTACTAAACAGCCTGAGAGAGGAAGAAGACAGAATTGCCTTCCAGAGCACTGACAGTTTTAATTGTCTCATAGTGTTCACTGAAATGCACTTGTAGATTGTACACAATTGCTACTGTTAAACTGGAGAAGTTCCTCCAAGACAGTGCTACTTCTCAACATAGACTGACCAAAACACTCCTTTAACTTGACATCTATTTTCCCCAAAACACACTGCTTTTTCCAATAAATTAGCTATAAATTAGTTATAATCAAAAGATACAACTTTTTTCTCATGTTCACTTCTACAGCCACAAAATCAAATCAGAAACTTTGATTGCTACAAGGTAAGTAACAAAAGTAGTCTTGGTTACACAGTGTGGATGAATACAGATATAATGACAAATCACAAATTTCAGAACATAAGCAAATCGCATTATGGTTAAAATGAAATTTTTGCTATGAGTTATTATCAAATGGCAAAGGGTAAAAAAGCCTTTCACAACACACATTACTGAAGATGGCTTGAAGTAAGAGTATAAAGTACAAAGATTGAGAATTCATCATTATACAGACTGCAGACTCCTAAATGTGGAACAGAAGAATGAAAATCCAGAGCTGCAATACAAATAACCATTTTTCTGCTTAATAGCAATTACACTTTTTTTAAGAGAGGAAAGCTGTGCCCGACACATAGCCAAGACTCTCTAAGGTTGAATAGCTACTTTGGTTTTAGAAATCCAGAAACAATTTCTAGCATCCCTTCCCTTCTAAGGCCATCCAGTAAAAACGTTCTCATTCTATCCCTGTGGCCTATTCCTGGAGGCAGTTTTTGACTGATGTCATGGAACACATTGGAATGTGGAACACATGAAATACATTACATCAATGTAATAGTAATCTTTTAAAAGTTGGGAGATAAATAGGAACTACCTTTCTACTGTTTCCTTTAAGTACTAAAATGAATCTTGTCCTTGAAAAAGTGCTTTTACCACTGGCATATTACAGAAAAGTGAGACAATAACACTTTATTCTCTTAAATACAGTTGCAGAAAGTAGCAAAATATCATCTAGAGAGGATCAGAAGTGAACAGAGATGTCTTACTGCTGTCCACATTCACGTTCAGATACTTGTATACTTGTTAGTTTATATATTAATTTTTAATTTCATTCCTAATTCTATATGCAGTACCTCTGGAGTAAAAGCATATAACATTCTTGATTCCATTGGAGGACAAAACAATTGAAATGCAAATGTAGCTTATTAGTAAAGAAGATGTTTATTGAACCTTGCTTTTAATCTAAACTGCTACACAAATTTACAGTTTTGGAATAACTTAAACAGATTATTCAGTTCAGGAACATTTTTAGGTGAATATTTAAGCATTGTATTTCACTAAGCGAGTTTTGGACTTAGTGAGAGCTGAGAAAAGTCTTAAATGTTGTATCTACTTAATTTCTGCACTTACTACTGACTATGAAAGCAGACTTTATTCAGGAACATTAATGAAAAACAGCTTAGTAAAACACTCTTTGCCCAAGCAATGTAAAAGAATTCTGGAACACTTACTACAATATTTACAGTCATCGACTACAATATTTACAGTCATCGATGCATAATGGTAATCTGTTAAGACTCTTCACTAAGAGTTTAAGACTAACTACATGCTTGCACCAAAGGCTATTAATCAATACCTCATTGTTTGACCTAGAGATGCCAAACACATTTAACCCTATGCCTTATCATGCTGTTAACAAAAAGAATTACCATGTCTTTACTAGATATTCCTGCTGTGCTTTCAACCCTCCAGTCAACTCCTAAGCCTTCCATGAGAACTTCATCAATGATGTCAACCTCTGACAAGTGAGTACTTAATAAATCTAAAGCTCCATTTAAAAAGCAGTTGGAAAAGAGAAAAGGAATTCCCACTTCTGCACAGAGTGGCAGTGAGATATTCCTTACTCTATCCTGATTTTTCTGCACACCAACTGGAAATTATTCTGGTGGCTACCTGACCACAGTTGGAACTTTAGCCCTGGGACTATGAATCTCCCAAGACCACTAAGTGTTTCAGGATTTCCAACCCAGTTATGAATAGAACATGTGCAGCAGGTCAAAACACTGTAAATCCAAGCTCTGACAGAGCTGAGAGGGCAGTCAAGGGGGCAGATGAGCAGGGCAGAATGAAACAGGTTGCCCAGAGAGATCAGGCAATCCCTGACATTGGAGGGTTTCACAGTTTAGCTAGTAAAACCCATCACTGACCTGATCTAAGTGTCAGTGACAGGCCCACTTCAAGTGGGAAGTTGGGTTAGATGGTTTCCAGATGTTCATGCCAAAGGAAGTAATTTCTGTTCTTCTGTGAATAGCTGCAAAGGCAGCAGATTTACCTGTATGCAGTTGCTTAATGACACTATCACATGATTTAATGTTCTGTTCATCTTTAGGAAGTTAGAAATGAGCCATAAAAGTTAATATTCTATAAATATTTAAAAGGAAACCTAAATTCTGATTTAACTCATAGTTATGTACACAAGTCACAGCTCCTTTTTTAAAATTAAATATGTTTTTCTCAGACTCCACTGAAACTGCTGATTCTTTTAGACAAAATCATCTTTTACATATCTAGGTGTAAACAACCATATGCAAATATCCATTAGTTGATTTTTTTTCAGAGAACAGGAAACATATTTTAAAAACTTATCCTAAAGATTACTGAAATATTATAGTCTGTTCCATGCATCTCTAGAATAAAAACAAACAAACCAAACAGTCTTTTAAAAGAGAGAGTTTTTTAGGTCGTGTTCACCTTGTAGCTTTCCAAGTAAGGTGAAATATGTTTTAGTTTTACTAATTAGGAGAAAGTTTTTCAGGTACAACTTTTACTGTATTTAAAATTTCTTTAAAGACATGCTTGTTTGGGTTCTTAGGAGAATGTTCTTGCAGATAAGAGATCAGAGAGACTTCTCCAGGAAGACGACTTCAGCAAAAACAAGAGGAATTAATGTATTTCATAATAGCTGTCAGAATGCTCCATAGATTAAAAAAAATTCTTGAGGACTCAAGTCTTTGCAAACACATTGAATTGTGTCCAAATGAAGAACAAAATCCAGGAGTTTAGGCAGAGGTGTATGGTAGTACTACCTCATCCACTTACATGTTGAACATTTTTGCTCTGTACTAGTTGAAGCTTTTTAACTCCTAAATTCTCATAAAGATAGACAAATAAAGCACTATAAAAAGATTTGAAGCACCTTTATACTGCTGTTGTAACTCCCAAGCCTCCAAGTTCATTAGAAATTGTGACTGTTACTTGTTGGATCAATTTCTCTGTCTTTGAACTACAAGTTGGAGAACTAATGTTTGTTTGTTTAGTTTTCTCCTAGATGGTGTGGAAACTTGTTGCTATTTTCCAAGCTTGTTTCAAAAATCTATTAATGTATTCTCCAGATCTTTGCCATCCTATGTGACATTCACATGAATTTTATACACTATGCCAGTGTCTGAAAACTTTTGTGAAATACTACCACTTGACAGCATTTTGCTAAGAGGGAAGCAGTAAGCCTCACACACAATTCCATAGGCTGGCATTTTAACAGGATGTGCCAATACTAAATAAAAAAAAAAAAAAAAAAAAAAGTAGAAAAAAAAAAATAAAAGTGGCATTAAAGCGAAGCGCTTGGTGAAAGCACCACGACTTTCACAGACAGAGAGTTACCTTGCAGTAATACTTCTGCAAAGTCGAGGGTAATTTCAGCAACCAGCAAACTTCCTAATATGTTTTATCCACAGCTGTAACTTGCTATTCTTCTTGGACAAGTTGAGTTTATTAGGATCACATCTATGCTAGCAGCAAACCTACCACGCTATTTTTCATCATGGCTTTAATACTGAATCCCTCGCAGGTCTGCTGCTTGTCCTTCTTCTCCCGCTGCCGGGGGCACCTGTCACCTGCAGGCTTTGAGGGTCCCGGGCTCTCCTCCTCCATTACCATCTCCCCACAGGCGCCCGCGACGGACCAGATTCAAATTACGGACTGGAAAAGACAAGCGAACATCAGCGCCCCGTGCCCAGCGAGTTAGAGCAACAGGTCCAGCTCCGCTCCCTCCACAACCAGCGACATCCCCGCACGCCCGTCCCGGGCTTTCCCTGCCCCTCACGGGTCCCCTTTGCCCGCCCCCAGTCCCCTTCTGCATCATCCCAGCTCGTTCTCCCCTCTCCGCCGTGTCCGGCCCTTCATCACCACCTGATGTCCTTGTCCCCCGGAGGGTCCTCGCCCCCACCCGCCCTCCGCTGTCGCCCCGGCCGTCCGGCCTTGCGGGTCCCTCTCGGGCTCCGTTGGGCACCTGCCGCCACGCGAGCGTCGCCAGGCAACGCGTCAACAACCCGCCGGGGAAGCGGCAGGGCAATCGCGGAGAGCCCCGTCGGCACAGCCCGCGCCGCACCGCTGTACCTAACCCCGGTGCACCGTACACCGGGGCGGCGGACAGCAATTAACGAGAAACTCATTAGTGTGGTGGGGAAATGTGAGGCGATGGCACGAAATAGCGTGTACGGGTGTCAGCTGGCCAAGAACTACATTACCCAGAGAGCCCAGCGGGCGCCTCCGCCTCCCTCCCTGAGGCGCGTGCGCGCTCAGGGCCGGGCCGCTCCACCCCGCCCGCTGTCGCGCGACCCCCCAGGGCGGCTACGGGGGCAGCGCTCGAGCGGCAGGCGCGGCCGGCACGTGCGCGCGCGTGCACGCGACGCCCCTCTCCTCCCCCGCGGCCGCCGCCATGATCGGTGAGTGAGCGCGTCAGGAGCGGGGCGAGCCCGGATGCGGCTCCGCCCTTTCCTCCCCGCCCCTCTGCTCCCCGCCCTTTCGCTGCTGCCGCCGCTCTTGTCACTTCTGCTGTCGCTTCCGCGGCCCTGGAGGGTGGTGGGGGCTGCCCGGGTTCCCTTCGCTTCCCTCGGTCCTCGCCGGTCTCCCCGGTGTCTCGGCGGGGCGGGGGCCGAGCTGGGGCTGCCGTCAGCCTGCGCCTGCCCTCGGTCTGCCCCGCTGGTTAAAGCGCGTCGGGACCGTGCAGGGCCCGAAGTGCTGAAAGGGGTCACTGACCTCCTGTTTAACCCTCGTGGGAGAAGTGGTAAAAATCTGGCCAGGCCTTGTGACTGAGGTCATTTTAAAATTGCTTTTCATTCCTTCTCAGTATATCGATTGTAAATGCTTCTCGGTAAGGATTGTGTGATCTGCGAACTTTTTTTGGCCTTGCCAGCCCCTACAGGTGTAGTTGGTCTGGCGTGGTGCCTGGTGGCGCCTGCAAAGGACCGAGACCCTTGGTGCTGGCGCTGCCTGCTGTGCCATCCAGGGCTGGTGGCAAGCAGGACTCGGCTGTTGCAGCTGTGGGGTTTCTTCTCTTCCTGGAAAGATTAATCCATACCTGGGGAGCTCAAAGTTACTGGATCCACTTTGTAGCCTTCCTGTTATTACACATTTCATCTTGCTTTGACTTTCTCAGTTTTAAGAATTATTTAAAACAAAACCTGCAAAATGTAGTGGATGAACATGTGTTTAAGCAACTTTTTGCTGTCCTCAGGCTTGCTGTTTCATCATCAGCATTCGTGTCATAGTTGCTGTCTACTTAAGATCTGATCAAGTTGAAAATCATGCATTTTGTTGTGAAAATATTTATTGTTTTCAAATTGAACATCTCAAAAGTTTCCAAGAATGCTATTTCAGCTGTTCATTTTTTTTTTAGCAGTATATGGTTGCAGGTGCATGGCTAATGTTCTTTCACCTTTGCTAAAAATAAAAAGAAGGTTATAAACAGTTGTCCAGTATTTTCACTCTGTATACATATTAATGCAAATGATCTCTTCTTAGGTGTAGAATTTTTTTTACAGGACTTCCTTGTCATTTGGGCTACTTTTTTCTTATGTAATAGAAACATTTTAAATTGAAGGCTTGGCTTAGGAAAGCACACAAGTTCAGGTATTCCACTTTTTCTATTTTGCAATGTCATCTGCTGATCTGATGTATTGCTGTAGTATATAAAATACATGTGTTTGCAGAACTGCAGTGTGTGTTTGTTTTTGAATGCTTCAGAAAAGTAAGCTGAGTGTACCTAAGGGACTGCTCATGTGGTTTCAGAGCTGTTGCCTCCAGCCCTCACACTGAAATCTAAATATTTACTTACTTTACTGCTCATGAATATAAATGTTCTATGACTGAGGAATTTTCACCGTGGCAGACGGGAACGTTTGTGAATATTGATTATGAAATGTACAGACGGATTAGCTGCAAATTTAAAAACACAGCTTTGTACGAGTTGCAACCTGCCCTGGTTTAACCCCAGCTGGCAACTATGTAGAACACAGCTGCTGGCTCACTCCCTCCTCCCCTGCCTGGGAGCGGGATGGGGAGGAGAACTGGGGTCAAAATAAGAACAGTTTAATTATTGAAACAGAGTAAAAATAATACTGATAATGCTAGTGATGATGGTAATAGTAATGAAAAGGAGAGAGAGGAATAAAACCCAAGAGAAACAAGGGATGCACAATAAAATTGGTCACTGGCCACTGAGCAATGCCCAGCCCATCCTCCAGACCAACTCCCACCAGTTTATCTGCTGGGCATGATCTGTGGTGTGGAATATCCCTGTGGCCAGTTTGAGTCAGCTGTCTCCTGGCCACTTTTTTTCAGTTTCTTATGCACCTCCTCACTGACAGAGCATGGGAAACTGAAAAATCCTTGATTTGGGCTAAGCACTATTTAGCAACAACTGAAACATCAATGTGTTACCAACATTATTCTCGTACTAAATTCAAGGTGCAGCATTGTACCAGTTTCTAAGTCAAATTAACTCCATCCCAACCAAAATCAGTATAACACCCTCCCCCATCCCCCAAAAATAAAATAATTATCTTCAAAGCATGTGATTTGGAGACCTAGTCCAATAGCCCACTCTAAGAGTTCCTGAAAACTCTCCTCTAAACATTTGTGATCTGGGAGTGCCATCTCAAAAAACTGGTGGCAGGAGGAGAAGGGTGAGATAATCTGCCCATTTTTTAATCTGAGTATTAAAAAGAATTTTCCTATGAAACATGGTGTATTTTCCAACATGTTTCACAGTTTCATATCTCTAGAAATGTCTTATGTCCTTGTAAGTTAATGCCATAATATACTTGTACACATAGTAATTCCTTTAATTGATTTTTGATTTTCTATCTTCTTTATTGTTTTTTGTTCATTTCTCACAGACCAGATCATATAGACTTATGTACATTCAGGTTCATTAAATGGTAATTTGAATCTAGACTGAGTTAGTTAAGTGATATAGCTTGTCATAACACTACTTACTTAGGGGCATGGAAAGTTTGGGGAGTTGTTTGTGGTGGGTTTTTTAAGTTTATTCTTTATTTTATTTATTTATTGCTTACCATTGGATCAGCTGAAAATTTGTGTTAGTGGAATGGAAATGACAACCTGCAGTTGGATTGGCTGAACTATTTCTTAGCCAACAGCCCTGGCAATAATGTCTCATTCTTGAACACCTGTTCTGAGGGGAGAAAATAAAAAATGAAAACTGATTTTGAAGGAAGATACTGGGACAACTTTGTGGATTTTTTCATAAAATATTTCTCAAAGAGCAAAAAACCCAGGAGAAGGCCCTAAGCTGTTTTAAAAATGTAGAAGATGGGCTCTATGTAGTTAACAGTGGCAGTTCAGCTCTTTTGTGTTGAATGAGAGGTGAAGGTGGTAGTAGCGACAGGTTGCGAAGGGCTTTGACAGTGAAATATGATTCATCCTGCAGTGATCAAGTTAAGGGAGAATGGGAGCCTGGGTGAAAGTTTTAGCTATCTGGATGACCGATCACTCCTCTGTGTTGCACCCTTTTTCAGTGTGTTGGTAATTTACTTTCTGCATAAATATTTCTCAATGGTATGAAAATAACCTTGAGGAAGCAAAATAAGAATAAACTCTTTCAGAATTTCTTTGAATATATTTATATATATGGTACTATTATAATAGTGGTACTAGTGTAGCAACCAAAGGAAAAGTAGTTCAGGAATTTTCTACTTAGATATTTTGATCTCATGCTGCTATTTTGGTTTTTTTTCTTCTGTTGGCATTTTGGTGTTCTAATGCTATGGATAGTTCTACTACAATACTGGAGTAGTAGCTCAAGTTGTAGTTCACAACCATGTGGAATAATCTGGTTTAGATAGTTTGATTAAGCAAAACCTAAACCTCAGAATATCAAAGAATACCTACTTGTGTTTCAAATACATGACCTATTCTGTTTTGAGCCTTTTTCCCTTCTGCTAGGGTTGCTATATTGCATGTATAGAATTGCATAATGAAACACTCTGTGTTTTACTGGCATTGTATTTTAAAGATTATTTTCCTGCAAAATGCTTTGTTATTACTCTGTCAGCAAGGTGTTATAAAGTTAGTATCATTTGAAGTAGGATATCTTGAAAAGACAGCTGCATTTTGCTGGATATAAGTGTCCTGGATTTTCTTGTTTGCATTAAGGGAGATGAGAAGACTTTTTGCTTGGATTTCTTTTTGAAAGACAAGTAGTAAGGGTTAGGAAAAGTGGGGTGTGTCTTTTTGCTTTTTTGCGGTTTTTTGGTTTTTTTTTTATAACTGCAAAATAACAGTAACATCAAGACACTGGAGACTAACTAAGCAGAAGCTAAGGATATTCTGATGCAGTGTTAAGAGTTTTTCAGATAGGGCCCTACAGAAAATTGATCTGTCAGTTTCTTTAAATTATTGCCCATGCTTACTTGCATGTTATGTGTAACTAGAGTATTCATTGTCAAATGCTTTGGTCCAGGTCTTCTCTCACTTTAGAGAGTAGTTGCAATCAAAAGCTGTTTTTTTTTGTGAAGGTGGTATGAAACATGCATTTATTGCCACAAAAGTTGGACATCCTCCTTTGTTTATCTGTTGAGAATGGGATTTTGTGTATTGGCTTTGCAGAAGTGGGCTTGTGCACTAAGCTTGCTCTTGATGTCATAGCAAGGCAGTAAAGCAAATTCATTTGCATTTGTAAATTGTTTTTGTGGTACGTAAAAACCACAAACAAAAAAAGCAAAGTTGACTTTCCAGTAACAAAAACGTGCTTGCTCTGTTCACCACTGTTGTGATGACCAGGGTGAGTGTTGTTTTGTTAAAAGTGTAAAGATTTTCTGTATTATGATGTAGTTCCTCCCCCCCCCACCAGTGTCTTCCTGTCTGTGCTGCTGTTTTCTGTATCTTTTGATTAGCATTTTTGAATGTCTTGCTCAATGGTAAATTTCCCCTTATTGATTCCTTTTTTTTTTTTTTTTTTTTCTTAGTAAATTTAGCCAATAGTACTGTTTTGTGTCAGATCTAATACTTCAGATTTAATAACTTTTACTGTATAGTGCTACGGATATTTAGCTAAATTAACAAGAGTAAGAATCACAAAAAACTGAGATGTCTGGGCATTTTTAGGCCCATTGTATGAGCTATTTCTCTAAGACATCCTTTCCATGAGTGGGAACATTTAGACCTTCAAAGTTCAAGGAATAGCGTTCAGCTGCTTTTTGTCATAATAATTTATTTTACATGTGTATTTTCCTTTTTTTTTCCCAATGTGCCAATCCAGTAACGTTTTGGCAATGTGCTGTGATGTCATGGAAAAATTATTTTCCATTTTCTTCATTGGTATTAAATTAAAGGACTGTGCATGATGGAAACAAAAGTGCTTCATATTGAACATCATATTACATCTCTGGCATATGGTTCTCCTTTCAGTTTTTATTTTTTTTATGAGCTGAAATATTTTTGGTAGATTTATGTTTACATTTTTTCCCTTTTCTGGTACAGTGTCCTCTGTGGAATACTCTCAGTGGAAACATATGTTCAGAACTTCAAAGTAATTACGCTATTACTAAAAGCTTCATAATTAGATTACTGAAACTAAATGTTGAAAAAATTTGATTTTCCTTTATCCAATCATATCAATTTCATTCCAATCTGCTTTCTGGTTGATTGAAGAAACATGGTAGGACAAAGTCAAAGCCTGAGTAGAATTTCTTAAGTCTGGTATAGACCAGTTCCTGAAGAAAAAAAGGGCGATTAGAACAGTGTTTAGTCTGAGAGCAAGATTTAAAAATAAGAAAATATATATTGCTGTTTTAACGGGAAATTCTTAGTGGTAGGTAGCTCTGCTTGGCAAACTGGCTTGGGATAATTGAAGCATAAGCTTGTCTCTCTGTGGTAACTGACCCTATTTCTGAGCAGTAATGGGCTCAGTTTGTGTCTGAGTTACTTTGTTTACAAAATATTGCCCTTATTGCTTGTTATTGTCCCTTAAGAGTGAATTTCTTGTTGTGATGAAATGGGTGTACCTTGTGTTGAAAAAAGCTGTTTGCTACCAGGAACAGTTCAGGGCTAGAGTCTAAGATATTGATGCAAAAACCAAACAAATAAAACCCCCAAAACAAAACAGAAACACAATGAAAAAACAAGCACTAAACCATCATCAATAAACTAAAAAAAAAAATCGAAAAACCACAAAAAAACCACAAAAAAACCCCCCACAAAAAACCCCAAACAAACAAAAAAACCCAGCCCAATTCTTTCATTTTACTTCAGCAGAGTTAGGGCATAATGCTTTAAAAATTCTTAGTGAGATGTACAAGAAGTCATCAAAAAACTGTAACTGTAGAACTGTTCCTCATCTACCTATTTTGTCTTTTGTAGATATCTGGAAATTATGGGGTCTTTTAAGAACAGGAGATGTTATCATAATGGTCCTGAAAAAAAAGCACTGTGTCTGTTAGGTCTCACAAGGTCCTGGTGTATTAGTCTGTTTACATGCTTAATATTTTTTCTTCACGCTGCATGAAGGTACAGACAGCCCTTAAGTTGATTATTTTTTACTCATTTTACATAATTTTACGATCTTTTATTCACACTTGCTCTGCTACTGTTTGAGATTTGGCTTTAGCCTGGTATGTGCTTTATGTAAGCAGCTGGTTTTATCAGGCACATAAATTTGAAATTTGGTTAATAATTAATGTTTTGAATTTTTAAAAATTTTTGGTTTGTTTTCATAGTCTACTTTTCATTCTGTCTGTCCTTATACACAATAAAATAGCAGATGAAGCTGAGAAGTTTCTTTTACAGTACTTCTAACAATTTCCATTAGAATTATCTTTTTGGAAGCAAATATCCCATCTGGTTTACTTTTTAACACAGCAAATCTCCATAGTAAGCTGTGTGCTGGAGCTTGGCTGAATTCCATACAATGAAACTCTTGGCCCTAAGCAAGATGAGCACAATCTGTTTCCCTTATTTCTAATAAAGGAAAAGGAGAGTTTCTTCATTTGCTTCTTTGTTGCATTATGTTTAGATTTTATGCCTCCCTTTCTTAGAATAGCTGCTTTCCTGCTGTTATCCATTCTTTTTTTTTTTTTTTTTTTCTCAATACAGGTAAAATGAAAACACATTACAGCCTTATAAAAGTACTGAGTGCTGCTCTGAAGTAACATTAAAATTCAAAATTTTCAAGTGTGGCATAGTGCTTTGGCCACATGAATCTCATAAAACACCTGAAGCTCAGGAGAAGTACTTTTAGGGTTTTTTTGTTGTTTTGTTCCTCAAACAAACACAAGACTTAAGTAACATATACTAAAATTAATCAGAGCCTCACATTGATCCTAGCACTGCTCCTAAAGTTTACCTGTGCTGTCTAAATTCAGCTTTCTTGGCCTGTAACTTTATGTGCCCATTTATACCTGAGAATTATCAAGTCACATATACTTAACACCAGCTGATATTACTGTGAGTGTATGTGACTCTGCCTAGGAGTTATGACATTGCATCTCTGAATTAGGCTCGGGATTAAATTTGCCATTTTATGTTATAGATATGGAGACAAAATAATTCCACATTTTAAAAAAAAGCACCAGATGCTTTAAAATTGTATTTAAAACTATACAGTTATTGTGATATTACATGAAATAAGAAAATATTTGCTGTATTAACATACTTTCCCTTTTGCAGAGATTTTGGGTTCTTGGGTAAGATTCTGATGGAAAATCATGCAATTTACATTAAAGTGAGCAGGCTGTTTTAGGACACTAGCTTAAAATCATATCATGAATAGATCTGGGATGTTCATTTTTTTTTGTTCTCAGTTGTGTAGAGTTTTACATTAAGAATGCCAAGTAACACTCAAATATTGCTAACAATCCTCGTTTATGGTATAAATTGTATTTGATCACAGACTTAAATGTTTCTCATAAAGTATTCTACTTCTGAAAGCCTGGCATTTCCCTACTTTCATCTGTTAGTGTCAACAGTTGCAACATATCTTGTCCATTCTTGATTTTTCAACATTAAGTAGTCAGTAGTTTTTTTAATGTAAATAAAATCGAAATAAATAAGGAGTCTCAGTGGGTGATACAACCAATACAACTAATGGTGTGATTCTGGTAAGAACCTAAGATGTCCTTGTGTATCACTGTGTGCAATGAATATTCAGCATCAATTCCTGTTTAATTTCAAATATGTTATTTTGGAACTGTTCATATAATCAGTTTCCTGAACTAGAAAAACTATAAATTGATCTAGGATACAACTGCAACACATAAAAAAATGAGATAGTTGATTTGATGTGAATACAGCTTTTGAAATTTAGTTCAGTTCAAGATATAAAACAGGCAGCCCTTTGAGGACAAAGGATTGTGCACAGGGAGACTTTTTATTTACTTTGCCATTTATGCAAAGGGGGCATTAGGGAAAAAAAGTCAAAATGTTTGCGTTTCTTGTTCATTTCATCTACATGAAACTGTTGTGCATACCTACTTGCTGAGTGTTGTTATTAAAGAATCAGACTCTTAACAGCCATGTTACAGTCAAATAAGACAATGCTGATTTCTTCAGAAGAAAAGTTCTATTGGTTTCCAGCTGGATTTGAAAATCAACTATCTTAGAAGAACAAGTGACTTTTTGACAAGGCTTCTCAACTTCCTCCATAAGACAGAAATGAAATTCTGTTTGTCATTGGTGTTAATGTCAGGAAACATAACCTTCCTGGACTACTACATTATTGAACAGGGAGCAAGTGAGAGACACCCGGGAATAGTTACTGTGTAGATGATACAGAGTCAGTACCCAAAAGCCTGACCTTCTTTGTTTTCCCCAACATTATCAGTATCAATTCATCTAAGGTTTGTCTTTAGAAGTATGTAGACAGTGTATGTATGGAATGATGATACAGCCACAAAGACAGCCTCCTTCCTTGTGTTTTGAAAGTACAGCAGTGAACCACTTAGGCCCATGCACCTCTCAGCACTCATGCACTTACGCCCTTGCCCTTTCAAGCTTTTATCTGTGTTGGACACTGCAAATTACAAGCCACTCACTAATACCTATTTCTTAATATCAAAATGTGCTTGGGAGGGGTACAAAGCAGTTAAAACACAAACTGTGTTCTCTTGTTACTTTAAAAACTAAAGGATGGATTTTGAATTTTCATACAACTATAATTTTTTGGGCATAGGCTGTTATTTTACTCAGGGAGCACACTAAGCTTTTGAAGTGGACATGCTTTTTTTTTTTTTTTTTTTTCTACACCAGAAATAATTAAGTTTGTAAGGATAAAGCTGATTTTTCCATGGTGGTTTACTGATGCATTAAAGCTAATTTTGTTCCATTGAGTAAATTACAAAATGAGTGCCTAGTCCCTATCTTAATTTGTTTATATTGAATGCCATCTTTTACTAAATCTGGCTATCTAGTTAGTCATGTGCATCGAAATCCAGATGTTACTTATA
The DNA here is from genome assembly GCF_903797595.1 of Erithacus rubecula. NCBI lineage: Eukaryota > Metazoa > Chordata > Aves > Passeriformes > Muscicapidae > Erithacus > Erithacus rubecula. The sequence goes on from NC_136685.1 coordinate 73,522,989, forward strand.
TATGACATAATTCTGTAAGAACTCTCTGTTATGTGACCATGAAGAATGAAGTCTTGTGGTCTTTATGGATCATAATTGGTGTCAGTAACTGCTTTATTAGTAGGTATTTTTAACTATAGTTAAAAGCATTTGAATTCCAAATTGTAACATTTTTGCATCATAGATATGTTTAATGGGATATACTTAGTTTAATCCATAATTGAAGTAAAATATTCTTGTAAAAGGGTCTATTACAGAGTAATGCAAGCATAAATAGCTCTTACACCATATAGCTAAACGTGTGGAAATGTGACACTTCAAATCTGTAGATAAATCAAATTTCATTAGAGATACAATTTTGTTGGTTTTACTTTTCTATGAAATTAATATCAACTTTTGGAAGGAAATGTAGAATTTTGGATATATCCTGAAAATTGTAAAAAAAATTTTATAAATGTATAATTCTTGAGAGCTTTTAGAGTCCCTGGATTCATAGTAGGTGGGTTCTCATTTTGATGGTAACACTGTTTGTGGAGAGCTAGGATAGTGCAAGAGGGAATTTTTCCCAATGAATTGCAGCTGTACTGATTACCAAGGAGTGGGAACATCTGTGTCTGGCCAATCAATTTGGGGGATATAAAGGAGTGGGTTAGCGAGACAGTAGTTACAGACACTTAGAGTTTGAGGGTGTGTTGGAGTGAGAGAAGAGGCTGCTGGCTGTGCTGCAAGGAGGTAAGGGACATGTGGTACTCAAGAAGGGACTGATAAGGTGTTATGTGAGGGACTGGCAAGGGAGAGCTTGGGGTTAGCCAGTCACGTGGAATGAAAGGAGTCAGAGCTATGTGGAGCTGCCTATAAAAAAAAGAAACAGTGCAGTGTGAAGCTGCCAATAAGAGGAGGAGTCAGAGTTATGAGAGAGAGGTCTCTAAGAGAAGAAGTCAGAGTTGTGTGAGAAGAGGGTCTGTAAAAGAAGACATGTAGGGTTTCTGAATAAAGACTATTGGGAATGCCAGTTCAAGGGCTGGTGCTGATACCAGCCCTGTCTGTCTTAAGTGTGACAACTGTTTATCTGGCTTTCCCTGTTAAGTTATTTCAATAAGAATGATGCCCCTGTAATGAACTAAGGAAGTTGCCATGAATTGTTAATAACAAGCCGAGTTTAACGTGGTTTTATTGCCCCTTAAGGATTTGGAATAATGTATGCTGTAAAACATTCAGTTCACCTGATCTTGACACAGAAGCATCAGAAACATTCCTACTTGTTAACACTAAAAGGGGAAAAAGGAATGCATCTTTCTATGCAACACTGTTTAGCCCTTAATTATTTTTAAAAACCACTAATGTCTTAAGAAGAGATTAACCAACTAAAAAGTGCATAAACAGTTGTAGAAATGGTTAAATGCACAAATTTTTTTTGTGTTTTAAAGACCTAGTAAGGAATTTTTCTCTCTAGAATATTACTTTTGAAATGACTGTTTAAAATTAGCTTTTTCATACCTCTATTAATATTTGGCAATACTTCCATATTTTTCAATATTTTATCTTAATGATTTAACTTAACTGCTTAACTTAAAAGCATAATGATCTTTAATATCAAATTTTAATTTGGCTGGTCACCAAAAAGTATAATTAAACAGATTGTGCATTCAGCACAATCTACTTGTTAGTGTGTGCTGCCTCGCCTGCAGCAGATTTTGTACTGGGCATCTTAGCAGTGCAAGTTTGTACAAAATCTGTATCATTTTCTCATGCTGAATGTTTCACATTATGTGCATTAGTTAGTGTCACTTAAAATGGCTTTTGACTGTAAGCTATCCTTTTTTACAAAAATGTTGTGATTTTTAGTGCAGCAAAAACTTACACTTCTTAAGCTATTTGAATTTTGATATGTTGTGGTTTATACCTATGTTAGAAACAGGTACATTTCTTTCAGAGTGACTAGTTAAGTTATAATGTATCTAGCATTGTTGGGCTTTCTATTCCGTTTTTACAGTATATTACAGCTTCTAGATCTCAAAAGCTATGTTGGATTTTTTCACATTACTCCTCAGTTTACAAATGTGCTGAAACTTATAACACAAATCAACAGTACTTCTAACTGGAAAAACACTCATTTCAGGGAAAAAAAGTTGCCTTGTGTTAGTGAGGTACCTTAATGTCTCCCTTTTGGGCACTTTTTAGGATTTGCTTTTCATTGTACTTCAGTACATATACACATGAACTTTTAGGTTCACAAACTATTATATCTAAGTCAACTTTTGTGTTCTTAACATGTGTATTTGCTTTTTTCACAAGTTACTCTTTGGCTTAGTTTGAGTTGTTTTTTAGTTACAGCAGAAAACTGTGTTACTTAAGTTTGAGCTGTTTAGATTCTTTTGAAATTCAGTGTTACGATATCAGTTAGAATATTACAAGTTGGTTTCCAGGTAATAGAACACACTGAAACGCAGTAGTTGTAAAGCTGGCTTTATACTCATCTCTGTTGCCTAGATTCTAAGTAGGCAGGGAGCTTCTGGCCAAAGATGAACACAGAGATGGGCTGGAATAGCTCAACACCCCTGCCTTTGTTAAGGGTCTAAACTTAAAAGTTTGTCCGTGATGACAGGAGAGATAGAATTGTCCAGCTGGAGAATCCTTTGGATTGGGAATTTTGTTTCTTTCTTCAATAGCTGCAGTTTTAAGACTAAGTATTTATTTTGTTATGGCTCTTTTCATTATATGGCTTCCTTTGGGTTCAGGATGGCATATTTCTTTTGTGTCATGTGTTTCATAGTCAATCGATTTGAGAAGAACCTCAAGATTTAGTGTGTTTGTTTCTTAATGCCAACACACTGAAGAATAATTTAGGACTATAAAACTGTATTCTTTAGAATCCAACTAACAGGCTGACGTACCTGCATACTGTATTGATTTTAGTCAAGGGAAATGCTGGAAATATGACTATATACTACAGATATACAAATATAAACTGCTTTCAGATTTTCAAGGAGGTGAAAAATGCTGAAGCTTCTTAGTTATGGTAACATTTGGTGTAAGAGTATATTAAAAGTGAAAGGCATATTAAAATTAGGCATTGCTTTTACAGTTAATGTTGTTTTAAATAAGTTGGTAAAATAGCAATGTTTAAAGGCAAATTTTAATTTCACTTGCTAAGAAAAAAGCACTGTTCATATTAAATCATAGGTTTCCACTAAAAAAAGTTTCTAAAACATGTTGTTGCAGGGAAAGAATATAATTATATGTGTGCTTTGAACAGTCATGTTCACAATCTGGAAAGCAAATTAGATGGTTTCTTTTGTCTTGTTCCTGAAACAAATCTGTTAAAGCCTCAGAGTAAAGTCCTAGAGAAATCAAGACAGTGAGTTCAAAGAAATGTGTACTTCAGCAGATAAAATCATCCTGGGTTAGCCTTCATAATATATTGGTAAAATATAGCCTGCTTATTTGAAACAGAATCTGTTAATTTGGAATTGATTGAAGGATATTCACACACTGATGGAGGGTAAATCTGGAAAATTAAATTGAGTGTGCACTGCAAAATATATAAGTGAATATAAGCTGCAGAACATGGTACAACCAATGGCACTTTTTCTTTAGGTATTATGTAGGTAAGCATCTTTAGTTAGATTTCCTTTTTAATGTTAAGTTGTAAGAATATCTCTAAGTGTAAATGAGTCCATCACTAACCATTTTGATGGAAGTCTGGATCACTTAAACAGTTACATGCTTTTGAATAGATATGTATGTTTGCCAGTAAGGGAAGAAAAAGCCATTTTTAAAAACATGGACATAATAATATTTGGTTTTTTCTCTATAATTCCAAGGTAGACTTAGAATAAATTTTAGTTTGTTTCTGCAGATCTTCTGTCTCATTTAGTTTGCATTCAATCTGCCACTGAAAATATTCCTTATTAAGTATTTCAGACTGGTACTGGAATGTTTCCTTAATCATTCCATAACTCCTTGAAACTGGTTTTATTTTCTTTTAATATTTATTAGAACATTTATTTCTGTATATTTAAAACCCAATAAAGAGAAAAGGAATTGAATCAAGGTCGTTCAATAGGAAACAACAGGCAATCTCAATAATGAACTGTCTTACACAGCTTGCTTACAATATGCAGTCTGCTTATACTCAGCCATAAGCCACAAAGCTACATCTGTCCTGTAAGCATCATTTTAGTGCCATGCAAAGAGAGGCATAAGTACCTGGATTTGATAGTACATTTTGTTTTCTTAAACTTGGAAAATAAAAAAAATAAATTCCCCCTACTGCAAGAATTCTGGCTGTGAACTCTTGTTGCTGGAATAGTTAAAGCAGTGAGTCAAAATTCAGGAGAAAAGTAGTTTTCAACTGTTGGAAGTGTATAATGAAGTCTGAAGTGCTGTTCAGAAGGACATACACCAACAGTGTCAAAAGTACAGGCAGAGAATTTTGATTTCTCTGTGTGTTGCACCTTGCTGAGGGGACCTCAGTGAGTCTGTGGGTCTCTTGGATTTGGAGTATTAGCCTTCAACCTAATGTTTCCCCAAACTTACTAGTTATGCTAGTTGACATAGTCCAGGATTATAAAAACCTAGAGCTTTTAGAATATATTGCATTAAAAAAACCCCACATCTTAGAGTGCTCGCATTTGTGACAAAATGCTGCCTTCTCTTGATAATTCTGTATTTTCAGGTTTCCCAATTATGTGGTTTGCTCTTGTGCACCTCTGTTCTGGTAAGCTCACATTTGGAGGCAAATTAATGTACCAATATCTTAAAAAAAAAGAGATGGGAAAGCCTGCAAACATGCTATCCAGTCAAGTTCACTTTTAAATTAATGTGCAAAGTAATGTCTTCTAAAAATTGTTTAGATCACAAGTATTTATTTGTGTAAAGTGATAAGCAGTCAAAACTAGTTATCTAAGAGATACAATCTACTTAGCAATTTCTGTTTACTCCTAAAGGAAAATGGCTACTTTAGCAGGAAGCTTATTGGCAGTATTAGCAAAGTAATGATTAAAATGGTTCGCTTTTTTTTTAATACTTAGTTTGTTTGGGTGGTCTTAATAGTTGAAGCAATTTGTAGAGATTTCTTTAGGAGGGAGAAGTTTAATCCATTGAAAACTTAGTAAGTATTCTTGTTAAATCTGCTTCCTTGTAAACAGAAGATTGTAAGTTTTAGGCTAGGGCTCACCTGCTTTATCATGACGGAAATGTCTGTCTGAATACAAGTGAAGTGAGAACACGTCAGCAAAGGTCCCGAGTTAACCTTTTCCAATCATTTTGGAGAGAGGATGATAGCTAATTACTAGAAATACATGTACACATGTGTATCTATATCTTGCAAAACATGCTGAGTTGAATGAGATGCTCAAGTCCAACTCCTGGCCCTGCACAGCACCATCCCTAAAGAGTCACACCATTTGCCCAAGTGCATTGTCCAAAAGTAACTTGAGCTCTGTCAGGTGTGGTGCTGTGATCACATACCTGGGGAGATGTTCCAGTGCCCAGTCACCCTCTGGATGAAGAAGCCTTTTTTAAACCCAACATAAACCTCCCCTGATACAACTCATGCCATTCCCTTGGGTCCTGTCATGGTCAGCACAGAGCACAGATCAGTGCCTGCCCCTCCTCTTCCCCTCACAAGGAAGTTGTAACTGCAGTGAGGGCTCCCCTCAGTCTTGTCCAGGCTCAACAGACCAAGATGTTGTCATCTTGGCTGTTCATCATATGGCTTCCCCTCAAGGCCCTTCACCATCCTTGTTGCTGTTGCTCTGGACACTCTCTTAGGACTTAATGCCTTTTTTACTTTGTGAAACCCAAAGCTGCCCCCAGCACTGGAGGTGAGGCTGCCCCAGCTCAGAGCAGAGCAGGACAATCCCCTCTCTTGCCTGGCTGTGATGCTGTGCCTGATGCCCCCAGGACAGGGTTGGCCCTTCTGGCTGCCAGGGCACTGCTGGCTCATGTTCAACTTGCCATCAGCCAGGATCCCTGGGGCCCTTTCTGTGGCACTGCTCTCCAGCATCTTATTCCCCAGCCTGTCCATACATCCAGGGTTGTCCCATCCCAGTTACAGAATCTGACACTTTTTCTTGTTGAATTTCATATGGTTGGTGATTGCCCAGCTCTCTGGTTTGTTGAGGTCTCTCTGTAGGGTCTCCCTGTCATCAAGAGACTCAACAGTTCCTCACAGTTTTGTATCCTCTGTGAACTTGCTCTGTATCCCTTCCAGTCCTGTGTCCAAACCATTTATGAAGATGTTGAAAAACACAGGCCTGAGGTTGGACCCTGTGGAGCTGCTCTAGTGACAGGTCCCCAGCCTGATGTCACCTCATTCACTGTAACCTTTTGTGCCTGACCTGTGAGCCAGCTGCTCACCCATCCCATGATGTGTTTATCCACATTTTGTCCAGAAGGATCAGGTGAGAGACAGTATCAAAAGCTTTACTGAGATAATAAAGTTTATATCAACTGGATTCTCCTTAATCAGCTAGGTGTGATTACAAAAGAAAATAAGGTCTGATAAGCAGGATTTTGCTCTCCTCTCATGAAGCTGTGCTGGCTGTGACCAATGACTGTCTTGTCTTCCAGTTGTTTTTCAATAACTTCAGTATCTATAACTTTAGCAGTCACTGAAGTGACAGACCTGTAGTTAACAGTTAATAACAGCTAATGTCTAATGTATTGCTTTTACCATGATACTAGCAAAATTTTGAAGTATTTCTCCAGTTTTTAACTCCAGATTTGTTTGTACATGTTAACTTACTTTTTTTTTTATGTCAACAAAATATCTAATTTAATTTCAGTGTAGTAGTTGATGTATTAGGGTGACTGAGCATTCATGTTTGATTTGTTTGCGGTTTCACAGTATATCTAACTTGTTCAAATGGGTAGGCAAAACAAAACAGCTAAATCATCTCTTCAAGTACCTTTCACATGCTAGTGCTCTCACTTGTCTCTCAGTGCTGAACTGAGGTGTTCACACAGGTGTCTCCCTCAGGTGTTTACATCTTTTGTTCTAGTTGTGGTGAGTTTTAGCTCCTTGAACTGAGCCATGTGTTCCAGTGCCTCACTGCTTGCATAGTGAAGGATTTTTCCCTAAGGCCTAATCTAACTCTGCCCTCTTTGAGTTTAGAGCTATTCCCCCTTGTCCTGTCACTACCCTTTGTAAAAAGTGACCCTCCATCTCCTTGTAGGTCCCCTTCAGGTAATGGAGGGTGCTGTAAAGTCTCCCTGGAGCCTTCTCTTTTCTAGTCTGAACATTGCCAGCTCTCTCAGCCTGTCCTCCTGGGAGAGGTGCTCCAGACCCTTAATCATCATGGTTCTCTTCTGGACTTGCTCCAGCAGGTCACATTCTGCTAATGATGGAAACGCCAGAAACTGATGCAGTACTCCAGGAGGGAGCACATCAGAGTGGAGTAGATGGGGAGAATCACCTCCCTTGACTGGCTGGCCACTCAGCTTCTGAGACAAGCTAGGAGTTGTTCCTTTAAATGCAATAGAATTCTGCATCACTTGTCAGAGCTTTTCTGGAAGATGCTTCAAAGTCACAGAAGAATTTCTGGAATTCTTTAAGTCTGTTTCAGTAATTTTTATTTTTTTATTCCTACTACTTGGTGTAGTTAGCACTGGATTTACAAACACCTGCAGAGAATTGTGAGTGTAAAATGAGTAAATAGTAAATTAAATTAAATGCTCTCTTTGGCAAATCCAAACGGAATAGTAGAGAAGCACTCTTGATTTTTACTGTTGCTTTGAGTCATATGCTGTTCAACTCTTGTAAAATTAAAGTGTCTTTAGCCTGCAAGGGGTTGGTCTTTTTTTCAGTAAGGGGCTAGTAAGAGCCTGCATAGGACTGAATGAGTGCCCAGCCATGCTAGCAATCTGACTTGAAATACTGATGAGCTTATTAAATATTCATTAAAAAGTTCTACAGTTTTTAATGAAATAATTGAATAATCTACTTTTGAGGCAGTCTGCTCTACCCTAAATTTGCTTCTTACAATGGTAGACTTTCCATTCATTGTAGCTGTGGCTTATGGTAGAAGGAATTAATTAAATCTTTGTAGCCTTTTCTCCTTTTCATTCAGTTTGTGACTCAATAGAAAATTGAGTTTATTTTGTTGCTTTTCTTTGACATTAGTGGCTATTGGGTTTTCTTCATTTTTGCACCTGATTTGTAAAATAATTATTATATTGTCTAATGTTTTACTAGAATTTCTTGTAACACTGCCTCAGAATGCCTTTGATTAGACACGTTATTATATCTTGGGTAAATAAACACTATCTCCTCATTTTTTCTCATATGGCTATGTAAAATCCATGCAGGTTTTTCTTTCTAAGATATTAACCTAAAATCTTTTGGAATTTTCCATTTTCTTTGGTAATTTTTTTCCCCTATTGAAATGACAATTCTGGCCCTGCTTGTAATGAGTTATTACAAGACTCATTAAATACATGTATTTGTATTGTGATTTTAAGTTTTGGCATTTTATCATTTTAGAGTGGGAAATTACTTCATGGAATTACTGTCCATGTTGAAAACTGGAATAGAAGGTCACTTTTTTTCTCAACTTCCTGCTTTGCATTCAGCCCATGCCCTGTCTTTGTGCTGATTGATGCAAACAGCCATGGAAGAAAAATCAGAATGTGATGCCTGTATGAGCTAGTGATGCATCCTGAACTTATTATATATGAACCCACAACAATTAGTATTTTTAAGAAGAAATGGAATTGGTGGTTGATGGTGAGAATTTCTATGCCCTATAGGCTTTACACACCATGCAGCAATGAAGACAATTTAATATGCTGAGATAGAATAATACCTAAATAATCTTCCTTGGGAAGACAAGAGTCCTTTGTACATACACACACAGGGTCACTAGAAGTTAAGTGAGCATGTCTTCATGTCATGTGCTTGAAGTTTTATAAGGTTCCTGTGATGATGCTACGCCTCATGATGTGAGCAGTTAAAAGAAACTGCTTATCTTATAATGAAATGGGAATTGATTCCTTAATATTGGTTATAAATTATGATGATTTTGAAAACAATCTGTCAGTATTCTGGATCACTTTGAATATTCTGACAAATGTTCAGTAGCATTGTAAGGAATGTGGATTTCAAAGCCTTCAATTTTTAAGAAATTAATTTAGGAAGTACCTTTAAATGATGCTAGTGTTTGAAGTTCCAACCTGTCTTTGAAATCCTAGAGGAAGAAGTTTACTTGCATTGTGTGAGAAAACATTCTAATATTCCTTTTTCAGTTTTGGGTTTCTTTTATTTTTTTTCTTTTATTTTTCCCCTTTAATAAAATTAATGTAGTTGAAACTGAAGTAAGACAGGTGTCAAACCTTTTTCTTAATTTCAGTTCAGCAGCCTAGGTGGTCAGAGTACAGGAACTTGACCCCTTTTTGTTGCTGTCTTGTGTGTTTCTCTCTTGTGAAAGCCAATACAATCTGCAAAGCCAGCATAGGTAAAGAGCCCTGGAGGGTTGTGGTAGAGTAGCAAGACTGTTTTGTGACCATGTTCTGAAGGCAGACCGCAGGTGACAGTATTATTTACTTTTGTTGCTTGGGGTCCAAAGAGAATAAATTGCTATTGATTTTTGAGGCATTACAGTGAGGTGTCTGAATGCCTGCAGAATTGCTGGGTGGCAGGACAGAGTCTGCATGGAGACTGCTTTGGAAATCCTTTTTCCCCCCTTTGTGTTGGTCTGTTTTTTTGTTAATTTTCAGAACCAGCTGCTAGAAAATTGTTGTTTATTACAAATATATTTTACCTCTCCAAAGAATAGAATTCAGCAGCCATTTTATAACAATTTGAAATAGATGAATGCAGTTTTGAATACAGCCATCTGTGTACATTACTTTAAGAAGAGAATGCTGAGCGTTGCATTAGCCACTTCATTATTAAAGACCTCTCTTTCAGAGGTATAATAATTTATAAGAAGAAAATCAGATTTATGGAAATGATACACAGCTAACAATTTCCCCCACCCTCTCATAACAAAGCTCATTTTTGTGGACTATTCAGGTTTTACATAATTAGTCCGCAGAGGTACTTTGCCGGTTCGGGGAAAAGCAATCCGCTACTTGAATGTTTGTTAGTTTAAGATTGTATAGCAATGCTACATCGCAGTGACACCTGCTGGGAGAGATCTGAAGGGAGCAGCTGACACGATGGCTGCTGCCCGTCAGCTCTTCCCTGAGCCGGGAGCTGCTCCCGGGGTGGCAGTCCGGGATGACCGCGGTTTGCAGCTGCCCTGGAAGGCATCTGCTGTCACTCCTCTCCGAGGAGCCTGACTACCCCGCCACACTCACTGAGACTCAAACTCACTCGCACGTCTTTGTACGCTTGGATCTCCCAGCTGGGACGAAAATGCACAGCGCCTAAGAGCCTAGGCGGATGTGTAAAGTCAGAATGGTGAATCCCGGGAATTAATCTGTTCCACTAAGAGAACGTAAAACAAGGTTTCTCTGCTTTAACTGATCAACGTTTGTGTTTGCTGTTCTGCAATAATTTATGCCTGCATTCATCCCTATTTCACTGTTTACCGTGGGAAGGGGAATTTCCTGTGGGAAGAAGCTTTTCAGAACCAGCTTCCAAGTATAAACAAACAGAAGCTGATTGATTCTAAGCTACTGCTTCCTCCCACCCGAAAGCCTAATGGAGTGAAATTTCCAAGACCTCTACCAATTGTAACTTTCAGTTTTCAAATTATATGGAGAACTGTGAAACTAGCAAACACTTTTTGACAAAAGCAGTGGAAAGAAAATTGGGGCCATGTACTTGTTCCTTAGGTTCTGCAGCTTCATTTTTGCTTGCATCTGGTATAGTTCTCTGATTTATAGCTCTTGGTGTATTTGTCTTGAGATTTGCCTCAAAACAAGCTGGATAGTTGAGCCTGAGAAATAGCTATCTGATTTCTGTCCAGGATACTGCCTCTCAGAGACTTCCTGAAGATTTTTGTAAAGCAGTTCCCTCAATAAGAGTGCAAGGCTTTTGTCTCTTCTTAAAGATACAAAACCCTGCTTCGTTTCTTTTAAAATTCTCTGCAGTAGTTTTTCCATTCAAATAAGAAAGGTCTCAGGAGTGACAGCAGAACTCAAAGGGTTTCAGAGAGTTCCCTATAATCTCCCCTAAGCACACCCTCTCCTTTCCTTGCTCTGAGGGCTCTATCCCAGTGCAGGATGATGGGTCTGGGTGAAGTTGTATTTCCATTGCTAACAATAGTGTAGAAATTTCCTCCCTGTTTCTAGATATGCATATCATCAATCCATAAATATGTGAAGTTCAAGACTTAGTTAATTGCCACAGACAAAGAAAATACACTCTCTGGCTTCTTTCAGAGCTCTATTGCTCAGATGAAAGACCCTGAAATTACCTCCCTTTATCTTTCCTAGGGATGGGCTACTTGTATTTCCCAGACTGACAGACATTGAGCCAGCAGCCTCTCCATAACAGTGAAGCCATGTAACAATGAGGCTGTGCCAGCAAAGATCAATAACTGCCACTTAGTTGAAGGGTAACAGTCTGTTTCTACCTGAACCAGTAGTTTGCCCATGACAAATAATCCTTGAAGATAATCAGATCACACCACTTGATTTAATTTGATTTCTACTACAGGAGTGTTTGTTCAATGGACCACAAACTCCTCTGGTTTGGCATGTTTTCATTTATATTTGCTCATTTGTCTTATTCCACACTAGTAAATTTTGTTTCTATTTCTTAGATCTAAAAGGTCTTGCTGTATAGCATTAAAAATAAGTTTTCCTTTAAAACATTCCCTACTTTAGCTCCCTACAGCAAGTCCCTAGCCTAGTAAGCACCAGCTTGCAGAGAAATAACATAAAAGAACGTCCTGATAGTGTCATTTGTTATCATCTGATGAGAGACTGGTGATGGTCTTCATTTCTGCTGCACCTGGCAGACTCTTCCATCCAAGAAATCTTTTACAGCTAACTTTCTGTGGAAGCTACTGGCTTGTCTTGTCCTGGGCTTTCTTGAGAGCTAAGAGAAAGTTCAGAAGTGAATTTGTGGGAGCGAGCCCAGCTTGAATTTCTCATGTTCCTGATGTTCTCTTGCTGTCCTTAGATTGTTGATTGTTGGGTAATGAACTTCTAAACTTGTGTAACAGGGCTTGATCTTTACACTTGGACTTACTAATCTAAGTAATGTTTTACTTTGTAATATGCACAATTAATTTTATGTCTTTCATTAGGTACTGTATTATCATTGTTTACCTGTGCAGGTTATTGTTCTTTACAACCCAGCACCTGGTATGAAATGAGTTAATGCTGTTATTCTGCGGAGAAACCATTTTTATGGCAAAAGTAAAATACTTCAAAAAATGTACTTGAATTGAAAACCCATTTGAGGAGTAAAATTATATTATTGATTATGATCAAAATGTCCCAGATGCTGACAAATTCATCAATTTCTGGTTTAGACATGTTATAAATCTTTTAGTGGAGTCAGCTGAATGTGAATGAGGTGAATATTTTCAAATTATGTTAGTATATTCTTATGCATAAGTTTTGTTCTTTTCAATGTACCTGTGAATGGAAACAGTTTTTTAAGAGCTGTGCTAGAAAAATAACACAGAATGAGATGTTATCTACAAATTAAGCTGAAATCAAACTGGTTTATGACAATAAAAAGTATGTTTAAAAGATCATGACAAATTGTTTCAAAGATTGCTGAAAAGTTATTTCAGTAGTGACTCTGCTAGATGAAAAACTGTGTAGTAAACAAGTTAAGTTTTAAGCTTTCAAGTGTATTGAGAAATTAGACCAATATTTTGTATCATCATTCTTTCAGGCTTTCAGATCAAGATTCATAAAGCAGTATTTATTTCCTGCATTAATTTGAAGATTATGTATGTTGAATCTCTGCCACAAAGAAACAATGCTGTTAGTCTATAACAATGATAGACTTTAGAATGGAAGATGCCAGTAATTGTATTTTCCAAGATGTACAGCCCCTTACTATCCATAGGAAATTCTACATTCTGTAGGTACATCATAAATTAGTTGCATTTTTGAAGTTATCTTGCCTCTTCCAAAGTTCCTACAATAATTTAGCTTCTTAGTTGTGGCCTGAACACAGCTAATTCACTTAGCATCAGTTTTAATTCAAAACATGTGTGACAGGAACCTTTCACCCAGGCTGAGAGAGAGAGTACAAACTGAGAGCCACAGAGACTGTTTGCAAGTACAGTTCTCTGCTTGCAGAAATGTATGCCAAGCTGGAACAGTGAAGCTGACCATTCTACACCTGAAGTTGGGATGTTTTGTAGAGTACCAGATGTGTGAGGTGGTAGGTATGGCTTATTTTAAATGCCAAGGCTGGTGTAAATTGTAGGCTCTGATCCCTTTGTGTGCACAGTCATTGGGGTGAGAGCGGAAGAACCCTCTTCTTCGTCCTCTTTGCAGCTTAGAGCTTTTTCCTAGAAAGAAATTGTGGCTTGAGGGTGACCATGTGGAGAAATAAATGGGGGGGTTGAAGTGTTTGAGAAAAAGATCCTTTGCCCTGAGGGAATGGGGGTCTCTGTTCTGGAGAGAGGAAAGATAAACAGAGACAATTGATGGAAAAAGATATTAAGAGAACTTTTGTCTCTGAACAGCTTGTCCTTAAAAGTAATAACCCTTGAGGTTTTTTTACATGACCCATAACATAGCTCTGGAAAGGCTGTGAAGATGGGAGGAGTTCTATGAGTTAGATTTTCCTGGGCAGATGCAAATTGTAAAAGTCAAGACAAACCCTATGGCTAAACTAAGAATGAACTTCTCTAGAGTGAACTGAAATGTTAATTTAAGTGAATGACTGAAGTGTCTCTGTATGTTCTTAAGAAATATGGAATGTGGAGGCACGGAGGGAGCAATCTGGAAATCTTAGTCTGAATTTCTTATTTTCCCTGTGTTATTAATGAATTTCTTCTTGACACCCTTTTAAGTTTTAAGCCTGCCTTTTTTTCCCCTCTTACATCCTATCTCAAAGAGACATTGAGAATATTAAAATTAGCAAACCTAAATTAAACCAAGACAATTATGAAGTGCCTGACTGTCCAGAGGAAGTGGTGTGCATTCTTTACTGCCAGGATATAGGAAGAAAAAAGGAAATATAAAAAAATATTTTTTCCTAATATTTTTTCTTTTGGCAAATGGACCCTCCTCCCCCACCCCTGCTCCAGTTACTGTGACCCTTGTAAAGGTATTTAATTGCTGCCTAATTCTTAGAACAATAAATTGTGAAAATAAGATTGTAGGGAAAAAGAGTTCATGTTCTCTGTAGAACTCCTGAACATGCAAATTCAGTCATAGTTTTCTAATTCCTGCAGCAAATTTATCTGCATGTGGCTGTCCACATCAATCTGCTAATTATGCTAGAGATATTAATGAATATCACAGAACTGATGAGACTAAAAGTATTTGACTGCTAAAGCTTAAATTTGAAATGGAGTTCAATCTGGAGTCTAAGATGTGTAAGTAAATAATAGTAATATTTTCCTGTATATAATTGGAAAAAAAGGTAAATTTTGGAAAACAGACTGCATTTTACTGAAAGTCAGAGTGCCACAAACAGATAAGTGGTTTCAAGGTTGCTTCTCTTTGCAGGTTTAGCTGTCAGCAGTACCACAGATACTGTCCAGACTTTACTTTCACAATAAAACCAGTTATCTTCTATATAACAGCAGTTAGAGTTTTCAGAAAGTTGTATCATCCTTTTGCTTTGAGAGGGATGCAAAAATTAGAGGTGCTTTGGATTGTCTTGTTGTGGTTGGGTTGTTCGTTTTTTTTTCTTTAGAGGGGGTCAGGGAGGGAGAGGTTTTGCTGAGGTGGAGTTTAGTTTGGTTTCATTTTTAGTTTTGGGTTTTTTTGGTGGGAAACAAAGAATCAAAGGGATCAAAAAGCTTTTTTTGAGTATGTATGATCCTGGCTAAAAGAAGAAATGCTATATGTGATTTTGGCGCCCTGACAAATATTTTAGATCTAACTTGTAATCTTCAGTTTTTCAAACTGGTTTTGAAAGTAACCAGACTCTTTGGATTTGGATTGTAATCTGTTGAAGGGATAAGGAATTATGTTGATTATAATCACAGGCAGGACAAAGGTCACATGAGAGGTATCAGGAGCTTCATCCAGCTTTGTTCAGGGATTGGCAAAACAAAGTTTTGAGGTTATAAAGTAGCTTAGGTGTGGTTTAGTAGAGCTTAAAATCAGGTGTTTTACTAACAAAAGTAACAATTCTTAGTCATTATTGACTTGCTTTGTGTTTGTAGTAGTGACCCAGAGGTGAAAGGCTCCACATCTCATTTCCAACCCTCTGAGCTATGTAGCCCTCCATAATTTAATTTGATGCAAGGCAATTATCAGGCAATTGATTTTTATTGATTGTGCTGTAGGACAGAAACATTTCTGTTGCAGCAGACAAGAACTGGGATTGCCATCCACCTGTATTCACAGTAAGCAGAGATATGTTTAAAGCTATGTAACTGAAGCTCTTCATGACCTTAGATGTCAGTAGATAGAATGGTTTTTACTTTTTGTGGCATTGCATGCTCTCTGATCTTTAAGTCCTTTGTACTTGTACTTTTTTTTTGCTTTCTTTTGGTTTGCTTGCTTACTTTCTCCTTCCTGAGCCCTCTAATACTTGAATATTTTCTAGTATCTCTTTCCATCTTCTTCCTTGCAGTATTTTCTAGTGCCAGATATTTTTCTTTCTCTCCTTACTAATTTCTACCATATTTGATGATCCTGTAATGCTATTCTCTGTATTTCCCCTTTTTCTAATATTTTGTCTTGTGATCCTCAGATTCTCTTGCTACTTTGCTGGGGATTTACTTCTGTGTTCCAGCAGTTGTTGTCTCTGCCAGTGCTCATTTCACCTCCTTTGTACACCTGAACTGCATCACTAGAGCTCTAACAGACATTGAATTGAGAGATGCAGATTGTTTCAGATATCAATTACTTCAATTTATAGCACAGTTGCCTATTTTTTCTAACTTACTAAGAACAAGAATGTATACCACTTAATTTAGTGCTGGGGTGTGATTCCTAACAGTCTCAGTATAATGTATAGACAGTAATGTAGCATAGATTTAAGACTTTAAATCCAGTGGAGGAAAGATTTTTAAGAGCTCTGATTAGAACTATATTTGCAAAATACTAATTTATTAGGTTATTGTAAATACCAGTGTCTTTTTTTGGAGTGTATTCACTGTATATTGATGGATTATTTTAACTCCTGATTTTAATATAAATTACTACATGATCACATTTTTGTACTTGGAAGTAGTTTAATTTCATAGGAAAATAAAGTAACTGAAAATTAATCATAACTTCTTAAAACTGAAAGAAAAGGTTGAAAGTGTTTTTATATGAGGACTTTAAATAGAAGTTTTATTCTAAGTAATTGTCTTGGTCTATAGATCTTTGACAACACTGTCAGTGAAATTGGTTTCACTGCTGCTCTCTGATAAAAGTGACCTGAAAATTTAGGTCATGGGTTTCAGTATGGGTAGTAGAAGACAACTTTTATGGGCTACTTGTGAGAATTGATAAAGCTTTCGAAAGAGCTTTGGGAAATCTTTCCACTGAAGCATTATTTCTTGCAGTGACTTAGGAGTCAACAGTCTGCTGCTGATCTTTGTAGATTGCTTAATTCCTTGCAGTTCAAGGCAGATCGTCAAGCATGGCTAAAATATGCACTAAGAAGATAGGGCTGACTATGTTTCATTCTGCCACTGCAGTTTTTGGCAAACTGATATTTGAACATTGTTGTAGTTGTCCTTTCAAAAGTGCTATGAATGCTTTTAAAGCTATTTTCTTTTTTTTTCCCTTTTTTAATGCTTCTGGCATGTTGCAATATACTGCAAACATATTGTTGCATATGTTGCTCACTTGGCCTTTATATTTACAAATAGAAGTAACTCATATGATAAAAATGGAGAAAATGATGGCACTGATGAAAAGCCATGCTATTCTTCTGTTATGGTAGTTGTTTTATAAATTAATCAAGCTTATTTACTAAATTGATAACTACTTTAAGTCCTTTCAGAGCAATTTAGAGACATGTCCTCTAATTTTCAGAATTTCAGAAAGGGTTTTAT
The DNA here is from genome assembly GCF_903797595.1 of Erithacus rubecula. Taxonomy (NCBI): domain Eukaryota; kingdom Metazoa; phylum Chordata; class Aves; order Passeriformes; family Muscicapidae; genus Erithacus; species Erithacus rubecula. The sequence goes on from NC_136685.1 coordinate 73,540,064, forward strand.
ATGAATAGTCTGGAGTCCTGGTATGAGAGGAGAAGATATTTTGAGTATAACATCAGCCACATTCTCCAATGTCCTGTATCTAGTTAAGTTGGATAGAGTTTTCAGGGGTCAGTGAACACATTGAGGGTGTTCTTCCCAATGTCCCATTCTAGTCCCCATTTTTAGTTCTTAATCCACTATAGTTATGATATTGGTCTGGTTCCCTTGTTCCTTTCCAATAAAGTTTTCCTATTTCAGGATAGGCTGCAGCTGCACATCATTTTGGACAGACTTATGAATAAGAGAGATGTTCAGGGTTAAATTATTCCTCAGTCTTTCTCTGTGGTTTAGGGTTTTTCTGAGCCAAAGTTTGAAGCTGCACTTTTACTTACTAGGCATTGGTAGCAATTTTTACTTGTACTTATCTAACTATGTTTTGAACCCATCTATAGATAAAGAATGTATTGATTGTTCTATGTGAAGAAGTGGCACCAGGGCAGTTAAGGAAAAAATGATGTCAAAAAGGAAAAAAGAAATTCAGTGGGAGAAATTTGTAGAAGTATGGAAACTTCCAATGTCACAAACTAGCAGTGTTTACTAATGTAACAGTTTACTCCCATGAAAATGAATGTTGAGTACAAACAATTAAGAAGAGGGATGTAGCATCCCATAGTTTGTACTTCGGAACTCTATACCGAAACCTTGGGAAATTAGACAATATTATATGTGTCAATCAAGGTTAGTGTATAATTATTATAACATTCAGAATCAGCAGCAAATCCAGAAAGTTAAAATCCCTTTTCTGCAATTTGGGCATAGATATCCTTAGTTTTCTGTTTGTTTTTTTTCTGCGAAGCAGAAGTGTGTAATATTGAAAAGGGTGTCAATGACTGGCTTACTACCTAACAATGAGGGTAATATAGGTAGTTTTAGAGTACTTATGTAGTTGTGAAGAGAAAGGTAACAGCTATTTCATGAATTAAATAGGGGAAATTATAATAGAGACAAATGAAGCTTAGTAAAATATTAAAATGATCCTACTTAGCTTGTTTAATAAAAGTAGAAGTGATGTCTTATGAATGTCTGATAGCAATTAGCATTGGAACATTTATTTTTAACATTTTTATTTCACATTTATTTGTGAAAACAGTGTATTGCTTCAATTGTTTTTGGTTGTTTTTCCAGTTTAATTTAAACTCAACTTGAAAAACTTCAAAAGATTTCTTACCCCTTTAGCTATTGCAGGAAGATATATTTAAACTGAAAATTAATGTATTCTTAAAGCTCAGTCAGACTAAATAATATAAAATGAGCAACATCATAACTTCTTTTAATATGTGTCTTTTGAGAGTGACCAGCAGCTCAGGGTGTAGTCCAGCACATTACAGAACTGAAATCCTTCTCAGTTGTTCTAATGGTTCATATTAGACTTTAAAAAAAGTCATGGTATTCAATGGAGGTGGATTGCTTTGTCTGCTCACTGACCTGTGTGGAACATAAGGCAGTATTTGCCACCAAAATGTTCTTACAACAAGCAAAGGATTACAGCAACTCAGGCAAAGCAGCACAGAGAATTGAGACTCATGTGCTATGGTACAGATCTCATATTTGCTTTGTATAGAATTTTCCTAGTTACTAGTATTCCTTCATTCAGCAGCTTAGGCCTAGAGAATCCTAGGACACTTTTGTTAGGTAAAAGGTCTTGAAATACTGTACTAGGACTCCTAAGCAGTGAAAACTTAATTTGAAATCGTTTGAGGGCAGAATGACAGATCAATGGCAAGATCAGTTAAGTGTGGAGGGGAGAAATCAATTTATAACAGATAAATCACTACTTATTAATGGACTAATTAAATAGCCTAGGGTAATCCTTTAAATGATTGTTAGAATACAGTGCATTTATTGACAGCACAGTGATGTTCTTTGAGTTACTGTTCCATTCTCTCTATGTATTTCAAATAGGATATTGTGCCATACATAAGGAGAGTTCAATTAATTTTATTGATGGTTTATTGATCAGTGAAGTACAAGATATGGTGATTATAAGCATTGAACATTAGGTACAGAAATGAAATACCAACATTTTTCTTATTTGATAAGTTTCCAATTTTGAGTCATGATGTAACATCAAATCAGTCATAATTGTACACATAGTTAAAAACCTTTTAGTATATTAATATATATTGAATGGTAAGTACTAAGTCTTTTTGGCCTTTTTGGAGTATTATGGTAGTCAGACATAATTACAGCCTCAGGTGTCTGGGACTAAATTTCACAGTTCGTACACACAGACATACTTAAGCCTCTGGAAAAGTAACTAAGAGTTACTGTTAGTTTGGATATAAGTAGTACAATCATGAAAATAAATAATAGTTCATTTAATGTAGTAAAGACTAAGTGAAAAAAGTAATCCAACCTAAAGCACAGATGTTTTTTTCCATATATGCTGAATCTATTTCAGAGATAAATAGCGAATTCAGTTACAGAAGGCAGTGCTTTAACAAGGAATGATCAGTACTTTGCTTTAATAATTTTTGTATGAGTCATATTCAAGGAAATGTTAGATGATCATCTTTATCTTTTGGGGAGATTTCATCTCCCCAAAAGATAAATTGATTTAGATTTCAACATAGGTTATGCATCGAACTACAAATCACTTCAAAGGAATCAGTCAATTGCACAAGATTGATTTCAAAGTGTTTCTAATTCATTTTGTCACACTTTCATATGTGTATGTGATAGCAATAATTCAAATAAATATTTGAAAGAAGTAGCTGTCTGTTAATAATTAATTTGTTTTAATGCTTAGACCAGATACACTATAAAAATGAACAACATGAGGCTGTTTATGTTCACACTCATTCAAAATTCAAATCTCAGGAGTATGACTAAAATAATGGAAAAATAGTGAGTAAAATAGTGTGTTAGATTCTTTCTGTCAAAGTATAGTTCACTTTAAATATCAGAGTATTTTGCGATATATTTATTAACCTTTATGGAATTAAAATGTATTTTAAGCACTGTTATTTGCATCTTTGCCCTATAATAATATATTGCCATTAGGGATCTTACATAAATAGACTCATTCAGAAATTGTAGTTTTCCAGCAAGTTGAGTTTTGGCACTGAATGCTAGACAGACAATGAAAATATTACTGTGGTTAACATTTACTTATATTCAATTAATGAATAATTATGAGAGAGCTTACTTTCCTTAAGTGCCATCATCTCCTTATATTTTTAGTGGCTTGCTTTTCATTATGTTCCTAAATGAATAATAACCCAAGCTGTGGAATAAATGTCATTTGGGATTACAGTTGATGACCCCCAGTCTGGTTTGTAATTTGTAATATTTCTGTCTTGTGGTTCTAAAGATTTTCAAAGTAATTCAATCTTTTCTTTTTGTGTCTGAACTCCAAAGGGGCTTTGCAATTCCCCTGTTGTCTTTTATAACCATAAAATTGAATTATTTTATCCCAGGGCTTCTGTGTTAGTGATATTTTTTTAGAGAAAAATGAAATATGAAAGTCTTCTAACTGGGAAGAAAGGAGATTTACATTCTCTTTACTAATCAGTTCTGATAAAAAACAGCTTTTATAAAATTAGAGGCAAGGAAGTACATCTGTGGGCTTGCCGTTAAAAAAACCAAACATGCACAACAAAGTAAAAGCATTACAGTTCAAACTACTGGGAGCATCATCAAGAGTACTCTGTTTACTTGTGTTTCTTAAAGTGACCTCTCCTTTAAAGATCCTGAAAGTTTTATAGAGTTGTCCAATTGATCTGCTCTTCAAGACAAGTAGGATTTTTAATTTTTTTTTACCTCAAAGGCAAGTTCAGTTCTGAACTGAAATGTCATTTCTGAATCATGTTCTTCAAATTTTAAAAACAAGTGTCTAATACTCTCTGTCAAAAGTGGGAAAGGAGACAACATTGCATGACTTTCTTGGTGAGTACTCCCAGCTCAAATACCTTTTGTAATTGCAGCCCTGCACTAATTCTTGCTCAATCATGGTATGGGTTCATTGGACAGAAACAAGTTGGAGGTAAGAGTTTGTCACTGCAAATCTCATATCTCATATCTCTATCTCATATAGAAAAGAAGGAAGGAGTACTTGGAAGAAAGGAGAAACATCTTTTAATTTGCTATTTTCTAATAAAATGAGTTCTTGATAGGCATAAGACAGAATTGAATTGGGTACTAAAACCTTGATAGCTGATTTAGCCTAAAGTCCTTATTAGGTAGAAATCAGTTTACTGACACAATTATGACAGAACAAATGGCACAAGACTTTTAAAAATCTTTTTTTCAGCTGGATTATGTAAATAATTCTGAAAAAGTCTCAATGATAAGATTGAGTTTATTCATTTCTGCAGTACATTTTATATGATAAATATATTATAATATAAATAAATTATATTTTATATAATGTTATACTTTGAACAGCTAAGGTATACCAATTAATCCATTTTCAGTTCAAATTCACATGTTTTCCTAAATATATTTTGAATTGTGGGTTATTTTATTCTATTTCAGAAGTATACTACATCAATGCCTCAAATATATTATTAACTCCTGCCTCTTCCCAAGTTACTGTAGAAGCCACAATAGCTTCTTGTTTCACATAATGAATTTACATTAAAAATAAGCATAGAATGTCAGTTTTGGGATACTAGGGTTGATTTAGGCTACTGACTACTGTGTAATTGTCATGTTCTATTTACATATATACCTGTGCTGCCCTTCTGACCTTTCAGCTCAAAGGTGAGATTTTAATAATCTGTTTGACAAAGCAGGCCATGCCAGATATTGAATTGGGCATTAACTTACTTGGCAAGATGATAGTCAACAATGTGCAGGTGCAAGAATATGCACAGGCAAATGATGTGTATACATCTGGAGGGAGTTGTCAGAAAGAATAATGGTTATTGGGCCTCTTTCATAGTAATGTGCAGTTTATAAGAGCATTTTCAAAGTTGGAGTTGGATCACTTAGATTTGTTCCAGCTTGTTGTCTCATGAGGATTGAGCCTGCAAGTTTCAAAGGTGCCTTATGAGTTGCTTTGGAATATCTTCCCATGAAAGGAAAAGATTAAGGGTTTTCGTGAGCTTTGATGCTGTAAAAACAACCTTTGTGCTTTCTCACCCCTTCTTCTGTCAGTGTTTTGATGGCTTTTGCACTGGCTGATTGTCATTACTGCCGCTTAGGAAGGACATAGTTGGCTGGTAGTCCATGGATGTACCTCATAATTGCCCCATGTACAGGGATCTCCAGTCAGGGATGAGATAATGAGATGTGCAAGAGTGGTATTACAGCTGCCTTCTAGACATGTGGATGAATCCAGTCAGGTATCAGCATGAGTCTTGGTCCTGTAGAGCCTCTGCAGTCTATGGAAAGGACAGAACAGGCTGTATTTGGTCTTATGAAGAAATGCTGAGAAGAGGTGTTGTTGCTGTCTGGCACTGTGTAGTTGGATGGTGCACAGTGAAACGAAGGTCTTTCCACAGGTGCACCATCATAGGACAGGAGGTAACAGGCACAAGTTCTAAAAAATAAATATGTTAGGGGAAAAAAAGAATCACATGAGTACTAAAACATTGGAACAGGCTGTGTGGGGAGGCTGTGCAATCTCCTTCCTTGATAATCATATCTTGACTGGACACAGCTCTCAGCACCCTGATATAATTGTGTCTGCTCAAGGCGGCAGTGTCCACTAGATGACCCATGTAGGAAGCTCTCTTCCAGCCTTAATAGCTCTGTGGCTAAAGCCAGTCTTTCCATCACTCATGCTGGTACTAAGTGTCTGTCACGCTGTCAGACTCCTTTTTCTCCTCATCTGTCTCTGGTATCGGCCTCCCCTGCATTTCAGAAATAGCTGAGAGAATAGTGCAGGAAGTGGCAGGACTAATCCATTAGTTCATACCTAAAATTCAAATGGAAAGGAAGTGGAAATTTAATGGAAGTAAGGCTGTGTGGTAGTTCAATCTTATTGATGGACAAATCTGTTTCAGAGGACCAAGCATCAAGTGTGCTGTTTTAGCTGTTGATAACACCTGTGTCCATATCTGGGAAGAATAATTTATTCAGGGCCACAGCTTTGTCAGCCAGATGTCTGGCTACAATAAGTGTTTTCTGAAGAAGCAGGTGCAGCAGGGCTGCTATGGAAAAAAGCAAAATGAAGGGTTCCTTTTATATATGGCCCTACCTTGTATATTTAAAGGACAGCTGTCCTTGTCAAGGTAATCACTCAGGCAGCATTCTTTAGGATGGAAGCTTGTGGCAAACATGGATACAAATTGCCTGGTTCAGGCTGCTCAGCTGAAGAAGCTGAATGGTGTGTGGGAGCTGCATCTGCCAGTGTGCATCCTCTTCCACACATGGTGCTTATGCTGGGCCCACTGGCTGAGCCAGGCATGTGGCTGGCCAGTGTGTACAGCTCGTGTTGGCGCTGTAAGAGGTGGCACAAGCTGAGCTGGGAGAGTGGAGCCCTGTGCCAAAGCCAATACACTCTGAAGGCAAACATGATGCACTCTGGGACACTTCTGTTTTGATGTTTGCCTTTGTGAAACAAAAATCACTTGATGTTCTGACAAATGCTGTTGCTAACAAGACATACCAATATCAACAGGTGAAAGTGGCATCAATATAAGTAAATAATTTTAGAGAATTTTTCATTCAGAGAAACTACCTTCTGCTGGTTTCTAAATTGATTAACCTGAAAAAGTATATTTTCTGTGAATGGAAGGACTGGAATATGGGAATACAAGATAAAAGTCTTGCACTACAGAAGTGCTGATCTATCACATTCTCAGAAGCCATTGAGACTTAGTGCTTATAAATGTAGTTTTCAAATACTTAGCTATAACAGTGAACATTTGGCTTGGAGTGCTTTGTTGAATGAATTTCTTTGAAGTCAGAAGGCTACTGATGGTCTTGAGCACCATACTCTGTAGAAAATATTTACAAGATTGGGGGGTTATAAATAAGGTCTTCATAAATGCAAGTTTCCTAATTGAAGTATGAGAGTATTGTCCCAGGAGGGTATTGACTTTGAACAGTAGCCATGGGGTGTGTGTGCAGTGTGAGGAACAAAGTCAGAACACAATCTGCTTATAACCTCCTGGCAGCAGCTGTTCAAATATTGTTTCTCTGCTTCCATCTCTGCAGAGAATCTCTCACAAATATAGACAGTTAAGTCAGTAGATCATCCTATGTGCTAAAAATAATGACTGCTGGTAATTAATAAGATGATTTACCTTTCTTTTTCTAACTGATAACTGTAATGTTTTCAAGGAGGCAATTGGCAAACAAATGTTGTCTTATTTGGTTACTTCATCCAGACTTCCCATTGGTCCTTTACAAAATGAATAACTTCTGTGGTGAGACAGGCATGTTAGCCAAGTGATTATTGCAAATCTTGCTGAGAAAGCTGGCTTAGAGGCTACAGGGTCAGTTACTGTGCTGATATTTTGTATGTTATTTGGTGAAGTGTTTCCATAAATAAAAAAGTCTGCAATTTCAGTGTAGATATGAGAGATGTGTATGTGAGAACCAATCAACTACAATAATACAAAATCATTAAAACAAAACCAAGCAAGCTACAGAGTAACATGGTTCAGAAAAATCACCATTAAAATACCTTTGTCTTTAAATAACTTTTGAAACAAAATGAATATTCATGAAACTGTGACACATTTATGGCATGAAATGAGGGGAAACAAGATTTTTATTTTCTTTTGTGGAAGCAATGGCTAGAAAGTACTCTGGTGACAAATGATTAAACAATTAAAGAGTTAAAAAGTGAGTAACTGTATACAAGTGGGAAATAACTCTTGACATTACCTTGTTACATGGCTATTTCTATTTATGATGATTAGAAAACAATGCTGCATGAACGTTGTTTCCATACTATATTCTAAGAGAATATTTCTAGTTTTTTGTATCTACTGCTAAGGGTTTTCAGCTACTTACTTGGAAAACAATTCAGGAGTCCACTGGATCTGTCAGGAAGTATTTTGTGAATAGTAGCCTACAGTTACACACTTAAAAACAATGAAATGGTTCTGAAGAAAACAGTTCTTTTCCCTATCTCACTTCTTCGTTTTTTATAATTTAAATGTACAAATACATTGAAGTATTTGTACAAGGTTTGCATGTGACAATGTTTTCACTTTGTATCCAAATCCTGAGCAGGTAGTGAAGGACCTGCTTTCATTTCTGACTTTGTAAAAATTCTTTATAGAATTTTCTTCCATATAATTTTAATATTTTTTCTTTAAACTAGCGAATAAAAAATATTGAACTGTAACTTGTAATTCTGAAGTAGGCTGCACATAATACATTCAAACACCAGTTTTCAATGTTGCAGTATCCCTGTTGTCATTCTGGCCTGGAAACTGTTTAAGGAGGGTGAGGGACAACCCTTCTGTATTACTAGTATTCAGAATTCAAAATATGCAGTATTTTAAATTGAAGTTGCTGAAAATTTCTTAAATTATTCTTGTGCCATATGTAAAACATAAATTAGTGAAACAGTGAGTAAAATGCTGTACCTTAACATTTACAGAGAAAGCATCTTAATATTAGCAAGCCCTTTGCTTATGGCCAAATTGAAATATGAAGTAATTCATATTACAGCTAGCAAGAGCTAGGAGCAGGCCTTGAAATCTGCTGTCAGAGTGTTATTTTCCAGGACAGTATAATGGGTTGCAGATTGTCACTAAATTAACATATTTACTGCTTTGACACAGATTTTGACGTGTTTTTTTTTTAACTTGTAGTTTTCAGTTTTTTAAATTTTGCATGTTTGTTTGAAATGATTGTCTGCATTTGAGGCAATAAAGACTAATGACAGTAAGAACACCCCATAATTATTTTATTTGTTGTGCATTTCCCCCCCACATTCTTCAGTTCTGCTCAAGGCAGAGCCACAAATTTTTGTACTACAAAGAGAAAAACAGGGAAGGGGGTCAGAGTTCTCAGAGACACTTTAGGAAATGGGGAACACTGACCAAACTTGTGCTTTCCTAATGAGGTGAACACGAGCTATATTTAAAGGTGCCCTCAAGTACCAAAAGTTTTACAACCTTCACAGTGAATGTGAGTTTCAATTCCTTGGCTGCAAGGAACTTTTGAAAACTCATTTTGAAAGCTTCAGACAAATAATGCAGCAGCCTAAAACTTTGTCCAATCTTTCTGCAGGACATTTTTATTGCAAATGATGGATATTTGTATACGGGTATTTCAGACTTGCCTGCCTTTCTGCTTTTTCTCTGAGTTACTGGGATGTCTTCTTAATTAATAAAAATTACATAATAAAAAGGGGAATTATTATTTGTATATTTTTAGCATGTCCTAAGTAGATGTCTTACTAAACAATGTGTACAAGCAATGTCATCTAGGCTAGATGTTTGTGAAGTACTTGGCCAGAGCTAGAAGTGCTTATTTCGGCATATATTTAGTATCTAGTATATTAAAAATTGAGCTAAAATGAACTTCTAGCACTTAGGTCATGAGAGTTTCTGAATTAATGAGTCATTGATTTAGCTTTCAATACAGAGGTGTACACCATTTTTAACTTGTATCTAAACATGAAAAATGACAATAATGCTCCTGAAAATTCAACAAATAAATACAGAAGGCAAATACAGTCTAAAACTCAATAGCCTATCATGACCTAACAGATTTCATAACAATCACCTATTGTAGTAGAATATGTATCTTTTTTCATTAGAAATACCTTTGGTTTTAAGTGGGCAAGTGTTAAGCAGTGGTAGATCTGCAAACATTATATGTAAGTCTGCAGTTATAAATTATGACAGCTGAGAGTTCCGACAAGTAATTGTATTTTGGCAATTAAAAGGCTTTATTTTTGATTGTCTAAAAGAAATCAAAGAAACAAGTGATGGAAACCATATTTCAGGTATTTACCTATCAACACTGTCTGATTATTGGTCAATTACTCTTTACCTTGAATACATTCAGAAAACAGATTTATTGGCATCAGAAGTCCAGCTGACAGACAAAGCTACTGTCTGGAATGCATTATACTTTCTAAGAACTGGACTTGAGTGTTTTTTAACAGCTAAAATACTATGCTCTATCCCCAGACTTCTGAAATAAGCTATTTAGAGACATAATGCGAAGGTAACATGTTCCAAGATTTGAATAAATACAATTTGAATCTTTTTTTATGCCAGTTCTCAAGCTAGTTTGTACAGTGTATATTAAAATAAAATCAGTTTTTACTCTTTTTTTAGACTCTGTTTTCCTAAAATTTTTCATTTTCTGCTTTCCATTATTCATTTCATCCCATGAAATCTGATTATAGGGCTCCAGGGTCATGATATGACACAACAAGGATGTGTTTTCTAGCATTTTACAATAAAGACTAATGTATTACTTTGCATAAAATTGTGTCCTGAGACCCTTTAGAGTATAACACATTGCAAGCCATGATAGTCTGTGCTATAAATCATGGAAAAGTCTTGTTCAAATTCAGTGGATGGTGAACAAATTAAATCACTCATTGTGCATGGCCAATAACATTTTCATACATTAAGCAGTTACAATTATTTCTCTAGCACTAGAGCCTGCCATGACTGTGTTGCTTTCAACAATGAAAGGTGACAGCAAATCTGCTTCTCCAAAATAATTAGCTCATTCATCAGGGCATATTAAGCAATTCCAAATTATTTCTTCTTGTACAAAAACAAAACAAAAAAAACCTCCACAAGTGAGAATCAGCAACTCATAAATCACAAAGACAGCAGAATGCACTGAGTGCCAGCCAAATAGGATCTAAACATTTCCACTGTAAAGTAATGAAGAGTATTTAAAGTAAAATACAATAATAATGTAAGAAGAATGATAGCAAGTGGTAGTGTCAGAATGCATTCAAGATGCAGCATGCGAATGACATTGCTGCTGGACAATGGTGGTCTGTGAACTCACAATTTTACTTTGGTAGCAGCATGTATGCTTTCAATGAATGCATTGGTAATTGTATTGATGGGTGTATCCCTAGAGGGCCAATATAGCTGCACTTGATTTCAGTCTTACAGAATCTAATTTTCTTCCTTATGGAATAATGAAATGAGAAGAAAGGACAGGAAGAAGGGAAGAAACAACAAAGCAGCTAGTTAACAGAAGCTTTTATTGTTTGCTTTTACATTTGTAGGTTACTCAGTGAATCAAATATTAGCCCATGTTTTGAGTTAAGCCTTTGGCGATAATTTAGTCCAACTCTGCTTAAACTGGAGTCAGTCAGATTGCTCAGTTTTGAAATGCTCTGAGACTGCAAACTGCATAACCAGCCTTGTTCTGGTGTTCTACCACCCTTGTAGTCAAAACTTTCCCCCTTTTTATTTACTTAGAACTTTGTCTTTCAATTTGTTGCCTTTTTTTTTTCCATCTCTGGGTGCCACTGTGTAGAGTGTGGCTGCATTGTCTCTGTGCCCTCCCATTAAGAAGCTGAAAACGGCAGGAAGATCTCTCCTGAGCCTCAACTTCATCTGTACAAAGCATCTTCTACTGGGCTTGGGTCCTGTACATCAAGTCTTGTCCAAGGCTGAAAATCTAAAAGTGGTCTCGAGACTTCAGATACTCTGATACTTGCTCAAGAGAGGGGGAATCACTTTTCCACATTGTGGTTTGTGTGTTGCTGATGCAGTCCACTAGGTCACTGGGTTTCTGGGCTGAGAAAGCACACTGCTGACTCGTGTTCAATTTACTGTGGATCAGGAACCACAGGTCCTTCCTAGCCAGCTTGCTCACAGTCTGTGCTGTAATTGGGTTATTCCGTCCCAGATACAGGGCTCATTTACCTTTGCTGGACTTTGTGAGGTTCTTGTCAGATCAGTTCTCCATCCGCTTCTCCAGGCTGACCCTTGCAGCACATTGGCTGCTCTCTGCAGCAGGATTTGAGCTTTTTCAAAGACAAAACTCTCTGCACAGATCACAATGCCACATCCTCACCTTCCTGGCCTCTTTCCTGGAGTGCTTGGTTCCGTCAGTTTCAGTGCTCCAGGCGTACAAACTATGCCTCCATATCCCTCTGATTTTGATGAGATTGTAACTCTACAGCTGTGCAGAGATTTCTCGTTCTTTCTTGTTTATCCCATGCTATGTGCAACCATTGTAGAGGTGCTGGAGATGAACCCATGGTCACTTGGCTTTCAAAAGAGGAAGTGAGAGCCTCTTTCATCCTATTACACCTTGGTCTATTTCTCACAGCCACTGCACTATTGCTTTAGGGGATAATAAACTTTCTCCAGTTTACCTAGTTTAAATCCCTTCTCATAAGGTCAATGAGTGTGTTTGTTCTCTTTACACCTTGAGGCAGATTTTCAAATACTGTAAAATGACATAGCGCTGCTGGTAGGAAGGGACTTCTGCTGTTTTAAAGTGCTTAATAAAATTATGGTTTAATTTCTAAGGCTGGTATTCAGCACATTGTTAATTTAAGGTGTAATTCACCAATTAGATTCATCTGGTTTTATTCCAAAAGCTCAGGATTAGTGATGCTTTAAATTTAAGTTTGAGTAGTGTGGATTGAATTAGGAATACAATAGCTACTTAGTGCTGCTTATGCAATCAATCTGTGCTGTGTGTTCTCACTGTGCCTGCTCTCTTGTGAGCTAGGTTAACTCAAGAAGGGATAACTCTCACAGAAGTTATTTCAGGTAGTTGTCATGAAACTACACAGTATTTTTTAGCTTCCAAATGGCTGATGGGTCTTTCTTTTACTTTTTAAGCAACTTCTATTGTGCACGTTAATCTTAAGAAAATATAGCTCTAGTCTGTATGATTGTGTTTTTGAAAAAATAAAAGGTATTTTATTTATATTACAGTCTCTTATTTATATTTTTAATAGAAAAAATCCTAAGTTGTTTGCAAACTCTTTGAGAGGAAATTTATTTGCAAATTGTGGTTCCATTTTTGCATTTCACTATTTATCCCATACTTCATAATGAGGCCAGCTCAAAACTCTTAATCTAAATGAAGTGATTTTATTTCCCCCAGCACATTACTAATTAACCTAATTTTGGTCATGTTGTGGGAAAGTAAAGCAGATAGGAAAAAGATAGTGCTTTCTCATTAATTGGCTCATGCCACAGAAGGGTTTGTTGCAATGAAGTCAGGTTGGACTGTTTGAGGCTGGCACTGCTGACCCTGTCAAAGACACTGAAGGAACAGTCAGGCAAGAAAGTGAGTCAAAGGAAGGAGGCAGTAACCACCCTTGGGGCTAGCGTGCTACCAATAGAAATGTCTCATCTGGGTTCTTTGTACTACTCAACCATGGATTTGAGGTTTTTTAATTTCTTCAAGGTTTTATTTTCCCTCACCAGAAATAGGTTCTTATTTCAAAGCACTTTCTGGCCATGTTAACAACCAATACCAAAAGTGGTAGGGAAAATTTACCTAATGGTTTGGTAGTCCACATGTTGGCAGTGAGAAACACATAAATAAGAAATAAGATGGGTGTCAGGAAGGGTTCCCAAGTTTATAAACATGTTTTATCAATTGCTGTGAAAAAGCAGTAGGAACCAAATTTCCTAGTCACCAACTTTAAGGATTTTTCGGGGAAAAAAAACAAATTGTTTAGAAACAGGGAACAGAACACTGACTTAAAGGCTATAATATTGGAAGTGGAAATATTAGAGAACAGCTGGTTGGGAATCTTCTGAGCAGATTTCTTTTTGTCAGAAATAATGTGCCAGTAGAATATGAACAACAGTTTTGTCATAGATTTTTCCTTGACTTTACTGGAATTTGTTCATTTCTTTCAAAGTATAAAGGTAAAAAAAAATAACCCCGTCCCAGAAAAAAAGAGCTTAATATTCCCTTCTTTGACTCTTGCAGACTGTGAAGTTAAGTACCGTTAGAATTTCCTGTATCAAACACGTGTGTTACCTATCATGTTAGTATTTGTCCTTCTCTCATCCTTCCTTGTTTGCGTTGTCTGAAAATTTCAAGCAGAGAGAATTTGTGCAATCTATCTTCTGGTCATCTCTGTCAAATAGATGCTGTAGATACATAGGAAATAAAAAGGAGTAGTAACGATGAAAAAAGACCTCTACCTTGATGATTGTAAAGTATAAGAACTTGATGTGAAAGATGAAGTGACGCCAGAGTAAATACCAAGGTTTGTGAAGGTGATATTTTGAGAACTGTGGCAGATATGGTTAAAATTGCAGTGATTTAGAATCACAGGATAATCGAGATTGGAAAGTGCCTCTAGAGGTCTTGTTGTCCTGGCTCAAGCAGGGCCACCTAGAACAGGTTTCCTAGGACCATATTCAGCCAACTTTTGAATATCTCCAAGGATGGGGATTCTACAACCTCTCTGGGCACTCTGCACCAATGATGGGTTAGCTTCACCACCCTCTGTGCCCGGCCCCTCATGGTTTTCAGTCCACCTCTCTGTCTGCTCATCCAGCCCGTACCTCATCACCTTTCCTATGAGAAACTTGTGAGAGGCAGTGTAGAAATTCTTGAAGTTTTACTTGACTGAATTATCATCACATCATAGACGTGACAGAGAAGAATCCATGAGGTCCATTGCTGACTGTGATAAGTAGGTAGAATAATAATTAGAAGTTTACTTATGATAGTATGCGTTCCTTATTTAACCCTAGAATATATTGATTCCTTATTAGAAATAAAAATGAACAATATTTGCAGATACAGAATTTCATATCAGACCACCAATAACTTCAAATACTAAACAGAAGAAATGGTGTAAAAATAAGGTGTTGCTGGCTTTTTAATTTATTTGAAACTTTTCCATTAGCACAAATCCTGGAAATGAGGAAAAGTTAAATTGCTACTTATGTTTTTCTATACACCAAGAATTTTTATAATAAATATTCATTTGTTATGCTGTTAAGTGTGAAGTATGTTATAGTAGAGAATCATTTTGATCCATTCATATATCTGCAGGAAAAGACTAATTCATTTATCTCCATAGAAATGCAAAGTTTGTTATAAAGTAAGGAGATGCTCTTCTTTGTGAATCATTCAAAGCAAACTTCCAAAATCATTATCTTCTGGTTAGCAGTTTTGCAAGCTAAACCTGGCAACTGATGAGCATTTGTTGAACAATGCATTAAAGCTGTTTTGGTTGTGGTTTTTTTCTTTTTTTTATTTTTTCTTTTTTTTTTTTTTTTGAAACTGTTGATTTTCACAAGACTACTGCTAGAAGAATATACTAATTATTGATCTTGGAAATTAGATTTTTTTTTTTTTCTTAACTAATATAAACATGTTAAGGAGAAAAGTAAAATGCATGCAGAATATAAATAAGCCAGGCAAAGTTATTTATTCCTAGCTGCTGAAATTTTAGATCTGAATTTGTCTAATTGGCTGTTCATTAAAGGGTGAAACTTCAAGGCTTTTCTGGGCTTGGAGGGTGCTTGAAAAGAATTTTTATTTATTATGTTCTTTTAGCTTTATCTATTTGGCAAGAATGGCTTAACCATGTCCTGTGAATGATCATAGTTTCCATAATCAATAGTTATGTTCAAGTTCTTATATTGCAAAAGCAATAATTAAGATTTAAATTCTAACACATGGGTGGGGAATTGTTTTTGGAAGCAGATGCCCCAAATTAGACATGGCTTCTACAGAATGAATCATTAAAAAATGCTAATTACTTTCTGTATTAAACAAAAAAAAAAAAAAATTTCATCATTTTAATGCATGTCAGACTAAATGCCCAGGGCTACATTGTTGTCACATAGCCAAAGAAGATTCTGATGCAAATATGACTGTTTTCAGCCCTTTCAACTTCCAGTTATAAAGCTGCACGATGTGTATGGCTGTAGCTTTTGTTCAGTCAGCTTATTGTTTGGTAAGTGTCTCTTCTCTACAAAATCCAGTTGTAGAATGCGTCCTTTGCAATTCAGTCCATCTGAGTGTTGTGAATCTTAAATGCATTTTCTCTGGTGAGGTTGAAAAGATGTGAAAGAGAGTAACAATGCTCAAGAGGAAACACCCGAGTTAATAATAACCAGCAGCAGTAAAATTGGTAGAGCAATTTGTAGGTAATTAGCCAACAGGACAAAAAAGACATATGGCCAGGCATTATGTGCTACTTACATTTCTGAAAAAAATTGTAACTGACTAGGCTTTTACTTATCACTTATTATTATTCCTAATATTATTACTTATTACTGTTTTTTTATGCAGTATATTTGATACTAAGATAGCATGTAATTTATAAATTAATATAAGTACATAAATATGCTTTGGTTATTTCTGGTTTTTTTCTTTTTTTTTTAAATTTTGTTTGTTTGTTTTTGTTTTGTTTTTTAACTGCGGGGGGAAAAGCTGGTGTTATTGAATTCTTGCTTCTGATTAGAGGTAGCTGGAGACTTGTAGAAGTAGAATTTTACATTTGTTTCTTGTATATTGGCACTGACCAGAGATATAGATCTCCATGTATGATGATAACTTAACGATTTTAATTATACAATTATTCAGAATTTTAAAATTGTTTTTATAGTTTTAGGCAATTTCAATATTACAACTCATGGATAAAGAGGAATGGAGAAATGTAATTATAGAAAAATATATATGCTTTCAATTGAGATTATGAAAGTATGGGAATAGATCCGTGCCAGATATTGGTGTCGCCATAATGGCAGTAAGAAAGAAATGTGTCTCAAACATGCATTTGCCACGTGCATTTCATACAGCCTTCTGTGGTCTCTCTGGGCATTTGAGTGTTTCTCAGCTTAGAAGCCATAGCTTATCTGAACTTGAATAGGAGCAGTAGATGAACTATGCATGTATAGCTGCAGGACCAGGTCTCTCTTACATAATCAGATGTTAACGTACTTAAAAAAGCCACCTCCCTGGTTTACATGAGATATCAAGACATCCTATCACACAGCCAGTTTGGAACCACGTCTAGGCTTATCTCCATCATAGAACAATTGTGAGGCCCAAAGAGCAGCAGTTGGCTGGTGAGCAACATTCCAGTGTTCTCACTAGCACTGAATACATTGGGTGCCAACATCGTGTTGACAGGACTGTACTCATTCTGGTTTGTGCTTCCCATGTGTTGTATGGTACCATGTTGTGGAGTCCAGGGACACTTGATCTGCTAGTTGGTAATATTCTCTGCAGTAACAGGTAAATGCACAGGAAAGCTTTTGATTATCTTGCTCTCCTAGGGCAGCACCACTTGTTGAGTAGGATTTATAGTAATCACATGAAGGGATAATTTGCTAGAGGTGTTGAAGACATGAGGCAATGTTCAGCTTTGTTGAAGTGGGCATTGCTAGGTCTAGTTACTGTCGCAATAACATTTATTATCTATTATTAGATTTAGCTGGATTCAAATGCTGTGTGAGCCTTGTCCTGAAGCTCTTCGCCAAGATAAGAGGAAAGATGAATTAATATAATGAATAGCATGAGGAACAAAAAGCATGGAAGCTAATGAAAGGTTAAAAAGTGAGACTGTCAGCAAAAGATGTAATAAAATATGAAGTATGGATTGGATGATAAGGGGCAACTAAATAACAAACAGAAGAAATCAAGGAGAAAAAGGAATTTAAATTAAATCTGCACAGAAAATAAATTTTTTTTTCAGATAAAACAGCCTCTTATTTTATACTAGTGATGCAATATAGAATTTTTGCATTACTAGTTTTCAGAATATAGTTTTTGAAATGTTAGTCTGTTTCTTAATCCATGTTTTAAGGGAGCAGCTTCAATTTATTTTCAACACATGAGCTTCCACCCTGTTTCCTCTTTCATTTAGCTAATCCCAAGTAGCAAGGTTTCTAGATCTTCACTGTCAGCAGATATCCAGTTGGGATCACCATGTGGTTAAACTTCCAAGAGTTACATTTTCCATGCGTAAATACAAGTATGTCATGCATTTGAGATCACTTTTTTCTGATGGAGTTCATCTATCAGTATCTTTAAAGATTGACTTTAATGCTAGATGGCAGGTCCCTTTTTGTTTTATTTATCTTATACCTGGAGAAATGCTGATGTAACTGACTGAAAAGGAATTTAAAACATTTGTCATGATAGAAATTCTTGTTGAACAATCCCTTTGTACTTTGCCAAGGAAGGACAGACTCTGAGCAGTGTTTTGAGATTTCAGTTATGCAGCATTTCCAGATGGCCATTAGATTCTGATGGAAGTCTGAAGGATTTACAACTTGTTGTGAATGAAAAATATAATAAAATAGAAACACTTACATATGAAATGAAGTGTTTAATGTTGTAAATTTAATTTACAAACAGTTCTGCATAGAATGGGTCTATTTAAAAGCAACATGCTCTAATTTAGAGACCACATCATTGTTTATTTTAAGAAATGTTTTCTTTTTATGGCCTCTCTGAACACTGCCATTGTATTGAAATGCATCTGACTTTTTCCATATTTCTTTAGAAGAGATAATTTATGACGTCTCAGGCAATAAAATCTGTGAAATAATACAATATTTTTTATGGATAATAAGATTATTGCATAGGAAAAAATGAACTTGCATAAAGTAGCATTCCTTCGACCTAAGGGAACGTTTGAACTTTATTTGATGGGAATTACTGTTTATTTACCAACATGTACAGTTAGCCCTCTGTTTCCTATGCAAGAAAATGTCCCCAAAATGTGTGGAGTGGTGCAGTGAAATTAAACTATACTGTCATATATAACAGTATAATTTATATTCTATATTTATATATAATTTATATATATTTATGTATTACTGTCATATTATAACAGTACCTACAATTCAATAAAATTTCTAACAAAATAATACAGGGACATCTGATACAGTCTTGAATCCGATATTTCATTGAACGTTTTCAGTTAAGCCTCTTGAAAGAAAAAACAAGAATTGTATTTTGTGTGTGTGCAATTATTCAATTTCTGTGACTTTTATACTAGTAGTAGAATAGCAACCATACTTATAGGGAGTGTTTTGGTTCAAAATATTTACTTCACTAGCAGCTGCAAACCTATGCTGTTTAGGTAGAATAGATTTAGTTCAGAACCAGACAGTGTATTAACAAGTGTTTTATAGGATTTGAACACGTTTGGTATCTGTGTTCTAACCTCAAAGAAGAAAGATCCTCAAACTTTGAAAAGAAAGGTGAAAATACTTCAGTATTTCAGAAGTGTACACTATATACTAGGTATAATAAAAGCAGGTATCACGTCTTAGGAAGGGCTTTCTCCAAATTAGTACTACCACTGAAAAGAAAACCCTGAGCTGCTCTCCTCCCCACCTCCAGTGCGAGACAAAAAGCAGAGAGCCAAGGTTCAGATAACACCAATTTATTGAAAATAGCAATGAGATAAGAAAATGAACAGTAACAACGACAATACTGATAACAAAAGTGTACAAAGAGATTGACTTATGTGCAAAAAAGATTCACTGACCAATGCAGGGAAACCCCAAGGGAATGAACAACAACCAGTGATTCTTCTACATGGCCATGCCTTTTTTTTTTTTTATTATTTTTTATTTTATTTTATTTTATTTTATTTTATTGAAGCCATGCCCTTCTTTCTGGGGGAAGAGAGGGTGCCTTCCTTGCACCCCCACACAATGCTGTGAGGTGGTATACAGTAACAAGCTCCCTACATACACACATGGCTCCAGGCTCAACACCCTCATGGCTACTGCGGAAAAATTAATGCTGCCCTAGCTGAAACCAGGACAGGAAACCTTAGGCTGAGACCTAATACCTTTATTAGAAGTGACAAATTGATTTTGAGGAAATACTGAAGATTACTCATAAAAAATGCAGTCTGTAAGGAAGTAGGAGAAGACCATTATAGAAAAACTGTAACTAAACTTTATCTAGAGTAAGTTATGACACAATTGCAGAAACTACTTTTGAGTCTCCGGAGATTCTATCTGTTCCCCCTAATTAATCAGAGATCACAAGAAAGAGTGATAATTACAGTGTTTGATTCTCTTCCATAATTTCAAATACTTTGATATCATAGTGCAACAGATACATCATGAGAAAGCCACTAACAATGCCTTTGGGGTGTTTACACCTACAAATAATAGAACATAAATAGTTACAGTACACAGCAGATGTTTGCAGTGCTGCACTGAACAGGAAAAAAAATAGGTGAATATGGTGAATGATGTTGAAATTGAGGCATGTCATTCTATAAAGTACGGGTCTTCAGTTTCTCAAAGGTACATAAATTAATATATAGTTTTATGGTTATGTCTATGGCTAATGTATTTAAGATAATACAATTATCTGACTATGATGTTACTTTAATATGAGAATTGAGTTTGCATAGAATTTTATTTGATGAAAATATATTATTTATAATTAGATATCTTTCTTCTAAAATATATTGTGGAATCCTTTATTTGAGAAGCACCATGAGGTCCTTGCCTGAAAAAAATGGCTAAGATTTCATTTCGCTCTTTAGGGTAGATGAGGCTTTATTTTAAAAATTTTTGGGTACAGAAGGCAACCGTAACAGTTTAACAATCCAGGTCAAATAGATTTGATTACCAAATTTTATTGAATGTCTTTTGGAAGTAATTATTATGGATCATACTACAACAGGAATACTTCCCACAAATAGGCATCACAGAGGAATCAGTCAAACATAACATATGACATTGACCAGTATGCCATGTCTGAAATTCTTAAATTCTTACTTACAGTCTTCATCATAAGATTTATGGGACTCAGAATACAAGTAGTCTAGTAATTTAATAGCTTACTGAAAAAAAATCTGTAAAATAGAATTTCCCTAAGTTATATGTAAACAGTGCTTTCTCTTTTCTCAAGTTTCTTCCTGCTTTTGATGTTTGCAATTCTCTCTTTAAGAAAGGCTAAAACAAATCCTCTGTATAGCATTGTCAAATACAAAGAACATTGATCTGAATATGACAGCCGATGTATTGGAACTGCCAAAACAGAGCATCGATGCTCTTTGTGTTTTATAAGTATTGAAATATCTCAGAAGTGATGTACTTCATTAGTTTGAAAGCATGGTTTTTATAATACCCATTTCTCCTTCAAATCTAATCAGTTGTTTGAATTGCTTTGAAAAAAGTAAAGGTAGATGAGTATTCTCAGAATACAAAAAACATTGAAAATGGAAAAAGTGTATTCTGGTATGCCTTTGCCTGGTTTTTGAAAAGCTGTCTTTGAAAACTTGTATCACTATTAAGCAAAAATTTATGTAGAGGTTATGAAATCAAATTATTTACTGAATTGTGGCCAGAGACAGGTTTTCTAATCAGAGGAGCAGGTAATTGAAATAGGTGTTGCAGTGGAAATGCCATTACTCCATTGGTTCCCTACATTATTACAGTATTCCTCTTAATATTGACTTGATGAAGTATAGACAGCCAATAGTTTGCTGAAGTTTTTGCCTGTAGTCCATTACTTCTAGCTTGCATTGGATTAGGAGCAGCAAAAGTTGAAATCCATTATAGAATCTCAGATGTAAAGGTTTAATTCTGCTCAGGGATGCTAAAAGCAAGGCATCCATAGTTTAAGTGATGCACAGATTTAATAAATAGCTTCCTTTATTTAAAAATAAAAGGTGAACAAACTTAGCTGTCTTCATATAGGCAAATATCCAGATTTTTAAAAAACTTTTGTATCTTTCATAGCCAACAATACAAATAATTTTAAAAAAAGTAATGGAAAGTAATTTAAATTATTTTACCTGTTGATACTATTTAATTTTCATTTAG
Source organism: Erithacus rubecula (assembly GCF_903797595.1). Taxonomy (NCBI): domain Eukaryota; kingdom Metazoa; phylum Chordata; class Aves; order Passeriformes; family Muscicapidae; genus Erithacus; species Erithacus rubecula. The sequence goes on from NC_136685.1 coordinate 73,561,753, forward strand.
TAAGCCACAAGCTCAATGATATTTTTAATAGCATGTAGTTCAGGGAGCAATATATTACTATGGGTATTGTGTTCTGCCCCATAAGAAGGTAAAATATGTCTGAATGGCTTGAGACACAAAGAGAGAAAGAAAAGCAACAATGAAATTAAAACACAGCATAAATTAACTCAGTTTGTAAAGTGCTTATTTTCATAGATTATTTTTTCAAGTTACTATTTGGATTTCAATATTTACCAATTTTTCCCAACGTTCTTCTCGAAGGCTTAATGCTAGGCAGATCTAATTATCCCTAAAATGCTGTTTGCAGTTTCAAATGTTGCTTGACAGTAAAGAATCGTAAAACCAAACCAAACATTTCACTCAAGAAAGTCTGTTATTTTGGAAGTATGCTTTTTTAATAAATTAAGTATTAATTCCAATACTTTTGGAAGTAGGTTGAAAACAGATTGTAGATATTAAATAATGCTCATCATAAATCATTGTGGTGAGTTGATTTCTCAGATCAATCATTTTAATGGGAAAATTACAAATCTTCTTTTGACAGAAAACTACTTCCAGTAAAGGAATAAGTACTGTCTTTTTCATGATGACTGCTAGCATTAATTTCTTACTAGTTATTTGAAGTCACGTCCTTTTACATTCTTAGCTCCTGTCAGCATTTCTGTGAGTTTACAGGAACAGAATTCTTGAATGAAATTGTGAATAAATACATCATATGCCTTCAAAGGGAGTTTAAGGAAAGGTAGTTTGGTGGCTGTTTATTTTCTTTAAAAATAAAAATGTGATTTCTTTTTTTTCTCACCCAAGATGAAATCTAAAAGTTCTTAATTTTATGAGGATGGTAGCAGGTTTAATGTACAATATAGCCTCAATCTCAACTCTGTGCTGTTTACCCTTTTCTTAAAAGAAGAAAAGTTTGCTACAATCATTACTGCTGTGAATTCTCTAGATCTCCATCCCTTTTCCTAGAAATAGCATCCATATCCTGTATTTCTGTTTGTAAAAGTACTTCTGCTCATATTTCCAAAAGATTTTTTCCATCCAGGTGACAGAACAGAGTACCTACATATTTATTTCATATATAGACTAGTGTGCCTAATTATTACTTTTAATCAAATTATTTCATTCTATGAGTAAGACCAAGCTGTGATTTTTCTATAGAGCAAGTGAAAAATATCAAAAGTTTTAATGAAAGCAAATTTAAGTGGTCTCATCTTGCTCTGGGTTGTCTCTGAGAATAGAGATTGGTAAATGATCACACATCCAGTTTTTGTCATGCAATGCAGTGCGATGATGATTTAACTAAACATACTTATTGAGTGATAACAAATGAACAGGAACAGTAAGCAGACAGAAAATGAAACCAAGTGATTTACTTGAACTGCATATGCTGACACAATCCAAATGCAGGCACATCTTTGGTCTCTTCAGCTTTCCTCCTTCCTTTGAAGCCAAAAGTCTCATACAAAAAGCCATAGTTGATCCAACTTGATCCAAGATCATGATGCCAGTGAAAATGATGGCTGGGTACTTTGTAACACCTCTGTTTCCTATCCTTGTCATATGTCTGTGATAGTATCCATGTTACTTTAATATGAACCAGATACAGTCATAGATGCCGCTAAAAACTAGTCTTGGAAAAATATGAGAAAATCTGCCCACAAAACCTGTAGGAAAAATCAGTCTAATTTTGGTGAAGTCATTTTGCCTTTGAAGTAAATGGTCTGAAATGTGAATTTATCAATGCTACTACGTTGCATTATTTATTTTATACACACACTGCAAATGTGTTGTTATTTAATGATAATGGCAGTCAGACTGCCTAGTTTACCAGTGCTAGTGTCCTGAATCAGGTAAAAGAACTTCACCAACTCTTGTTTGCTCTTGAGGCTTATTCCATTAATTTCTACAATGTAGTTAAGTATTAAATCACTCATTGTTTTCAGCAATTTATCTAAAATTCTCAATACCTTGGAACTTTTTTCATAAATCTAATCTTTGTTTTAGCTAAATAGAAAAAGTAAGCAAAGATGCCAGATTGTGTTAATAATTTTTATGGCTCCTGCATGCTTGGAAGTAGGACTGGTGTTCAGGATTTGACTAAAAAGTAGATTAACAGAAGTGAGCTGGGTAGACAATAGAATGTATTTTATGATCAATTTGAACTATTAGGGGTGAAAATGTCTATAGGTCTGTCAAATCCTAGTTCTGATGAATGCACTCCAGTTAATAAATTACTGTAGCCTTTTAAAAGAATTATAAACCAGCCCTTATTTCATTTTCATTCGTTATATTTCTGTTAAGCCTGCCTTACCATTGATTAAGTGTATAAGTTCACATTGAAATCTTACTTGTGGTCAAAAATTTTTAGAGTTTTAGTTTTCTAAGGTCTGTTGCTGTGATGGCTGTCTTACTAGTACCAGCATTTTAATTCCAGCATTAGTTGTAAAGTGTGCTTGGTTATGATTAAATTGGCTATAGGGAGTTGAGAAAATCGATAACCCTTTATCAATGAAAGAGATAGCTTTTATCAGAAACAGGTTGTTCTCAGCTTCTGTAGATCATGCAGTTTGCTTCAGGAGAACTGTGCTGTCTGGCAACAGCAAATAGGTGTTAGAGATTATAACTAGTTCCCAAGTCTATGTGTATTTTCTTAAGTCAGGGTAAAAATAAAAAAAGAAATGACAGTATTTCTTCTGTTTCATTGGCTGAAGATTCAGATATGTACCTTTTTTCAGCGTCAGGGCATCACTGAGGCACAGATGAAAACATGACTCTTCAGGTGACTTATTCTCAAATTTCAATTGGGCAAACCAGTCATGTGGAAATTTATTTTGTCTATAAGGACATGGCTATAACACTAAGGAAACTTTTCAAAAGCACAGATACTATCTTGCACCTACTAACTTTCAACTGCTCTTTTTCTTCCTGATCTGTGTGAATTGAATTGTCATACTACTGGTTTAAGAGCTGGCTCAAACAGTAGTCAGGTAGTAGCAGTAAGGAAGCGGTATTAAATCAGGATATTGCAGTCACTGCATTTTAATACAGAGTGCATATTTCTTTGAAATTGTACTGAGTGCTTGCCTTGAGCTATACTCAATACTGAATGTAACAATTTGACAAAGTCACTACAGCTAGCCTGTGTTCTTAGTATTTGGTGATTTAGGTTTCTGACTGGAGTTCGTGGTTTTATTATAAAATAGAGTGATCTGGGACTTTTCAGACTGATTGTATTCTATCATCTACCAGAATTCTCTAGCTGAGATCAATGGGGATCCTCCCCACTGAGAGTCTCAGAGTATATACAGTCCAGCTACAAGCATTTTTTTGCTGAAGAACTATTTCTTTTTATATTTCTATTCACATCAAAAAATTGCACACATCAGCTATGTTGATATGTATGCTGTTAAGCTTAGCTGACAAAAAATAAATACGCAAACTTTCTAGGTCCTTCACTTTTGTAGTATATTACATTCTAGACTAAAAAACCAAAACCCACATACAAAAAACCCCAAGCTTAACAATTTCCTTATATTTGTCTGCCTTTATCCCACTGAAACTTCTACCAAGTTAATTCATATAAATTTGAAGAATTGTTGAAAAATTATTCTACTGTTTATTTAGGTGGACATTAGATGTTCAACATTCTGTGGTTCTTAACATCTTAGAATATAGTAATCGCATAAACATAAAAATGAAGATACATATCTTAGTGCTAGACAAGTAATTAATTTTTCTTTGAGGGGAGAAGAAGGTAAAAAGAAATAAAAATATCCATCAAGATTTTGGAAATACATATACATACAGTGTTGTATTCAAGATGGCAAAGATATGTCATCACTTTTGTAATTAAACTGGGTATATATACATCTGCAATAAAGTTTCCCTCCAGAATGACTTGGGTTTTTTATATTCCTAACTCTAGAGGAACATTTATTTAGCCTAAGAAAAATAAAATTTAATTTCTTCTGTATTATTTAAAATATATTTCATCTTTGCATACCATCTTTTAATTTTCATCATATAGACAGTTTTCAGTTTGTGAACACATGACTGTTAAAATGCAAATGCTACAGGGGTAAACAAGAGAAAGCAGTAACTTCTTAGTATCTCATACTGGGAGCAGGATAGGAAAGTTTTGTCTGGGCCACTAGATTCTGGTTAGTTAGTCTTTTTCCTTCCCTTTTTTTTTTTTTTTGGGGTCATATGGATATATCTGGTGAATCGTTTCTGAGGTCACTTCTGAAAGACTGTCATGAATTGTGAACTTGTACACTAAAACATTGGGCTATGGCCCATATATGGCCATAAACCAAAGTGACAGTTTAATAGCTTGCCTGTTGAACTAAATTTTGAAAGACTGACTTTATATTTATGTCCCTTTCATTTGTGGTTTAGTGCTTCTGAGTTGCCATTTAATGTTGCAATTGTGTAAAGCATATAATATATTGTCTGCTTAGCATTTGAATCTAAGGGTATTTGGTAGGGCTAAATGTCCCCATGCTTTACTCTTACATCCGTAACAATAAGTAAAATTTCTCTGTATGGATATAATAAAACCCATTTTCTGGAAAAGTGAGGCTTATTCAAGATCCCTTTCAGTTAATTTGTGAGTCCTCACTCTTTCCTCCTCATCTCTTCTTATAGATTTTGAACATTCTGGCCATTAAGGCGTCTGATAAGTTTTTGGGATAACTTCTTGGCATGGTAGTGTATGGGGCAAGCAGGAGTCATGCACAGCTGGATCTACCTGTTCTTTACTAAGTAGTAAAAATACAGCTGTTGGAAAATTTGGTAATGGGTGACAGCCTTGAATGTTTTAACCGTGAAATGGAGTTCAAAGTCCTGGGAGGAGTGGGGAAAGAGAACAGCAGAGTGAACATCTTTACTCAGGAAACTGTAGTTTGGGTCACATGGGAAGCAGCTCTGAAGGGTAAATCAAGTCAGGAAAATGTCAGGTCTGTAAGAATAGCATTCTTGAAGCAAAAAAGTGGTCCCTTCAATCTCTGCAGAGAGGTCTATCCAAAGATATTGAGAAAATAGGTCATACAGTATCTCTTTAGAGTATTATTTAAGGTCAGTGTACATCTGAAAGTAAACAGAATGATTGATGAGCCATATGTGCATATGGAGTTGTATATATACACCTGTATATACACACAAGTTTTCAATGTACAAAATTGTGCTAGTTTAAAAATAGTCAGCAAGTACCTTCAGTTGGTTTCTTTCTGCCAGAAACTTACTTATCTTTTCTTTGTTACATATTGTTGAGTGTGGTGTCTGAATTTAAGAAAATTCTACATTTTAGTTTCAATTTTTTTTATATGCTTACAGAATAAATGCACCTTTCAGTTAAATGGCATCGCATATAAAATAATTGAATTACTTTTAAGACTTGTTTGGAATGTGTTTTCTTCAGGAAGATATTAAGGACACTGAAGTTAACACCACTGAAGTCCTTGGGTTGGCAAAATTAAATGTAACAGAATTAATGCAATTCTATCAAATTTTAGAGGCAGGAAGACAGGTTGTCGTGGAAGTATTATTAGTCATCTGCTCAGCTCATGGTACCTGAGTGACTTTGGATATGTGGTCTTTCAGGTTAATACGTTCAAAATCTGTGTCATTGTAAGCATAGGTTTTGAAAGGTTTTTGAGACCTGTAGTATTTGTGTTCCCGGGCATAGATTTATATGGAGTTTGAATTTGAGCATAACCTTATTTATAGTGCCTCCTATAATGCTGTACATTGGGAAACACAGATTACTAACATAAATGTGTAGCATTGCACTATAAAAATATTGGAACAACATCTGTAATTAATTCTAAAATTTGTTCCTACATTTGAAAGTATCAGTGAGTGCTTTTGCATGAAGAATATTTATATCAGATAATTTATAACTACATAATTGAAGTTTGAGGACTTTATAGGTAGCAACAGATAAAGTATTAAATTAGTACATTAGGTATTGGTGGGGTTTATTGGAGTCCATTCTAATATTTTGCAACAACTGAATATTTTTTGGTTTTAATCACCTCATTAAGACATAATGATCTTCTTGCACTGCCATAGCAAATAGCCTCTTAATGGGCTGGAATAAAACATAAAGCTATCAGGGGCATATATTAGGGTTGATTAAGCACTGCATTGCTTCATTTTTACTCTAGTGTAACCCCACTGAAAACAACTGAAAGATACAACTAAATAGGTATAGTAATTCACTGGGGAAATTAATGTTTTTTCCTTTATTTTGTTCATTGAGAAGAGAAGCAGCATCTGCACTAAGGAAAGTGGTTTAGTGCGGTGAATTATACTTGGATAATTTTTGGTGTGATCAGCAGTATGCTGAGATAGTCGATTTGAGAAAGACACAAGAAGTTTTCTTGTTAAAAAGAAGAAGCTATGCAACTTCTTTCAGTATTAAGTGTAAGTTTAGCATTAAAGTGTAAGTTTGACTTTGACCACTGGATTCCTTATCATAGGCTGAATGAAGGCTTAGTCTTCATAGATGTATGTATGGATAACCATTTGAAAAGGCAATCTGACAGATACCAAAAAATAAATTTGTAACATATCCAGAAGCATATCAGAAGTATATGAAAAGATGGCACTTATTTAAGACCTAAGAAAGTGTTATAAAGAAAAGTAAAGGCATGAAAAAAATAAATTAAAAAATTAAACCAGTAAATTAAAAAAAAAAAAAAAACAAAAAAGTGCCTATGAACTAATGGGGAGATTGAGGAAGAAAATGAATACAGATTGTACAAAATGCTCAGTGTCTAAAGGCAAGACTTTTTTCATCATGATGAGGGCGGATTTATACTTGCATTGGCTAAACAAGAATATATTTGCAGGTTACTACTTTTTTCTTTGTTTGTTTGTTTGGGGTTTTTTTTCTTGTTTTTTAGGTTTTTTAATTTATAAAGGACCTGTTGTAAAGAGATGTAAGACATTTTAGGAATACAGCAGGATAAGAGAGATGGGCAGCATTTTATGAAGGGGCTTTGTTTCCTGAGAACTGGAGCAGAATCAGCAGCCTTGAACCCAGGCAGGAGAGGAGTTTTTGCTGTGAAGAGTTTGCTACAGGAAAGTGAGAGGAGTAGGGCTGAGCATCACCTGCCCTTAATCACACTGTGCTGTTAACATCTCAATTTTTCTATGTATCTATTTAATCGCTGTCATAGAAAATTCAAACAATACCACCCATGAGTAGATGTGATATTAGATCCTGTTCTGGGACAAAGGAAAAACTCGTATGTCACATATAAGTATGTGATCCATCAAATGTGGACTAGTATCTTGTTTTCTGACAGTTAAATTGTTCACATGCTTACACATCTGCAATTGAACCTACTCAAAGTACTCATCATCTAGGAATGCTGCAGGGTCATTTTCTATATGCCTCTAGGTCATGCCTAAATTTGTTTTGGTGTTCATAAACCAGATATTCCATTCTGGAATAGAACTCCTTAGACCATGCCTAATTGATGTAGTAACATATCAGACTCCAGCATGTCAGTCTCAGTAATTGTTCTGTCCACCATTTTTACTGTAACATGGAGGTTACAGCATTTAATCAATAACTATGGTTGTAAACATGCTTCAGCCTGTAATAGTGGAAACTCGAGCCTTTTAGCAGATTGGCCACTTCTTGGCCACTGGGGTAGAGATGAGATTGTCATGGCAGAGACTCAACTTGCCTTCCTTCTCTTAAAGAAATGACACAGCACAACCAGAAATAGCAGATTTATGGGGCTGGAAGCAGTGTGATCAGCTTTGCCTTTGTGAGTTGCCAAGCTTCAGTATTCTTCATAGTGTGATATCCCTGATTTCTGTTTCCTGTTCCAAGTGCCAATTGTGTATTTTATGTAAAGACAAGAATTACAGCAGGAAGTAATTGCTTAATGGGATAAAAAGTAACCAATAGTAACATATTATTCCAAAAGTAAGTCTCACACTCTAATCACAGGTATGTAAATCAGTAGAATAATTTCCTAAGAGATTTTGTTGCTAAGAATCTACTGTATAATAATAATACCATTTTGTTCAACATTTTCCCATTAACAAGCATGGTTTAGTGACACTCTTTACTAATATGCTTAAGACATAGTAAAGATACTTAAAAAGCAGTTTCTGAAGCAAACCCGTCTGTACAAAATACTCATTTTGTATTTTTAACACAAATAAGTGTATTTTAGTGATTTGATGAACTGCTGCGAGCTGCTTTTAAAAGTATTGTCTTAGAAATGAAAGGCTACAATTCTCAATATGAATTTCCAATCATTCTCTCTATATGTGTGATAAGACTTATTTTAGTTCAGTTTACTTCCTATTAGGGGATATGGTGTATAATTTTTCATTTCTACTAGAAACAAAAGCCCTTTAAATATGATTCTCTTTTCAGTAATATAAATGAATTCCTGTAAACTCTGAAAACATTGGTTTTTCTCATTTCTCTATGAAAAAGTCAAAACAATCCATGAATAACACAAGTGTTGGTAGGAATTTTGAGTTGTACTGATCATACTTTAAATGAGTGCCGTGTGCATTCAACACTGATCATAAGAAATTACAGAATTCCATCTTTCTGAGTCATTGCTGTTCTAAATATGAGAAAAGGCACCAATCTGCAATTGCTACATACAGTTCTAGAAGAGTACACTTTATAAAAAGTATGGCATCTTTTGTTTTGGGATCAGTAGTACATACAAAAGATGAGATTGAAGATGGAAAGCCTAGAGCTGAAGGGCTTGTTTTATTTTTCTGCACCTTTTTTTTGGAAGCTTAGAGCAATTTAAATTAAAAATATAAAGAAAAATAATTGTAATATAAAGAAAAATGTGATTATCCTGAAAAATTTACTGTGTTAGCTAATAGTGAGAGATTTCGTATTCCCTTGGTGTACCCATGCAGTGATTTGATTACTAAATAGTTCAAGTTCCTTTATTATGTAGTGTTTGCCCCTTTTCCAAGCTCAACATGAATCTTGATAATAGATTGTAAGAAGCACATGCACTTGCTGTATTTGTGTCTGTATGGGTCATTATATTTTTTTCTAGACATGGCAGTAATTGATTTGGGTAAACTTTTTGTAAAAGAGGTAACTTGGTTTTTATAAAATTAGGAAGAGAGCACAGCAGTGATATAAGCCACAAGGTTCACCTCTAACGTTGGAGGAGGACAGCAGCGCTCATCTTGCTTCATTAGGGACACATCTTTAGAATTACATCTTCTAATTAGTGTTGAAGTTCAAACAAGAAGATAGGGGATTCATTCTACCAGTTGCTCTTTCTAAGAACAGTGTATGGATATCTTTTGTTATCAAACCACATCTATAACCACCATACAGTTGGCAAAAATAACTTATATATGTCCTAAAGACTAATTAGGAGATAAACTCAGAGTTTAAATCTGTCACAAAAATGTTAAATATTGTATCTTGAATTATCAGAATTAGCTATTGTTTCCTTTAATTATTTCAACAAACTATGAGTAAGGTCATTGCTCTTAGAAGGACTCCTATATTTACATCCGAGGTCTTTGGCAATACATATTTAATTTACTGTCTGAATTTGAAAAATATGAATTTATTATGCACTTTAAACTCAGCCAAATTTATTTAATAATAATCTTTTAATTAACTAAATGTTTTCAGTTGCTGCATCTGTAGTGGAATTTGAAACATCCTCATTCTGTTATTGAGGCACTTAGTGCACCATTGAAATTTTAAAGTCTCAGTCACAGACTGCAGGATTTGTCTTATAAAAGGAACAAAGTGGGAAGACACCACTGCTTGATCTAGCTACTTATTATCATCATTATATTCACCATATATTAATTTTATTTGACATTACTTTTAATTCCTGAACACTTTTGTGTGCCTTTGCATATTGTAAATTGCACTATAATTTTTATTTATTTGAAGCTTATGTACTACATTAGTTTAAGCTTCACCACAGGCTTTGTCCCGTCCTTTCAGACCGTATTAAATGACAATATAAGTAATGTCATAATGAGCTAAGTGTTGCCACAGTCTCAAACAAATAAAGGCTTAATATAGCTCCTGAAATAAATTGAAAGACTCCCATTAACTTTCACCATTCATCAGATTGTCCCTAATTGTTCATCACAAAGATTGTTAATCAGAGAAGCAGGATAAGGTTTAACAAATTTGACCTTGTGTATTTGCATGACTACTGTATTATGCCTAAATAGTTTAGTGAATCTCTTAGTTTTAATTTTCTGTAGTTTGTGTAGTGTGAAATGTAGCAAGCCTTGTTCTTTTTTCTTTTTCAGCAAAAAAAAAAAATCAAGTATGTAAGTGTGGCTTTGTAAAGAGACACTTAATGTGTATTTCTTGTATCATTATATGATGCTAATAAAAGTCTACAGTGTATTTTATGTGACATAGAGAGGAGAGTCATTAATGTCAGATGTCATAGTAAGGCTATATTCCTAGTTTGCATCAGCAACTGTCCAGCAGCGGTACAAACCCTAATTGCAGCTGTTGTTTCCTTAATCTTTTTCTTTCTGAAACAGACTTGATAATGCAACTAGCCTCACAGTCCATTTGACATTAATATTCTGCATGCACAAGGAATGGAAGTGGTGTGTATTAATGAAGACCATAGCATCGTGATTTTCCAACAGCAGAATAAGAACGGATTTGAAGGAGAGGAAATATTTCCTGACTCCCAGTGCTTTAGCTTCAGGCTGATAAATAGCGTGGTTCGGAATCAATTTCAGCATTGATCTGAAAGATAATCCTCTTCACAACAACCACGTCCAGAGGTTTTTACTGTTAGGTGTGAAAATGAATGGCAGGTCCTAAATAAATTTAAAAAAAGAAATGGAAAATGGAATGAGGCCTACAGGGAGAGGGGTAGGTAGTTATTTTTCTGTCACACATGAGCTGATACACTGCAGACATTTATTCAGGAAAAAAAGCGAGTTGTACATGGAAAGAGTATTTATTTTCTTAATTGCCAAAACGATGCCCTGAAATTGAAGAATCAATCATGTTTATTGTTATATGTGGGAAATTAAAAATATACAGTATACGGTAATTTAACTTGCAGTGCAAGGAATCCATAGTACACTTCTAATCGATATTCTGTACTTCATGCTAGCTTGGTCATGTAGGGCACCAGGAGGGGAAGAAAAAGCTATGAATGTAGACTCAGCTGTTCAACTTGGAAGGCTTTTATTCAACGAATATGGATTACAAGAGGTACCTGAGAGAATACATGTTAGTGTTTTGACTTGGAATGTATTTAACACAGTGTCTGAGAATTTCTCTTAATCAGAAATGAAGAGTTTTAGCTTTCCAGTTAAAATATGCTAGAAGAAAGAAAAAATATTTTGCTCTTCTGTCAAAACATAAAAAGCTCATCCTATCCCATTGGCCACAGCTAAATGGACTGAAGGCACTACATTGTACCTAAGCCATCACCATCTTCATTACTTTGTCACATCATCATACTTGCTTGAAAACAAAGGCATTTTTGCGAAAGACTCAAGGGAATTACCCTTCTAACAAGCTGATCAAATGTGTCCCAGTGGTACAGAGTGCATCCATACTGCAACCTTCAGGTGCTGCCTGAATTTCATTTCACATCATTAATAAGTTAGCTGACATGAGAATTCAGGGACTCATAGTTGTAGTTCACTCCCTTATCCAAAGTTTCCCAAGTTTTTGAAATACTATGTCTCTGCATACACCAAACTAATTTCTTTCAGACTCAGCAAATACAATATAAATATATCTGGTCAGGATAGTTCATTACAATCTGTATATCTTTGCTCCATATTATGACATCTTCTAGCATAATTTAAAGCATTTTAAAAATTAATGGTGGTGATGCTTAAAATGCCATGCAGACACTTGAGTTTGTCTGTCACTCAAAATCAATTGGATCTTGTGTCTGATACTACATCAACATTCTGCCAGCATGAGTAGCCAGTGTTGTACTGGTTGTACCGACCTTCACACTTCAGGCTCTCCTGCTTTCCTGCAAATATCTTCCAGACTGGGTTGAGGTTGTTGTTATGATATTTTATTGTATCAGGATTTCAGGAACTTTTCAGGTATTCCACTTCCTAAGATAATTTTTTTCCACATGATCCAGCTTTTTTTTCAGTCATGGAAAACGTTTTACCTGTAAGCAAAAACCCAGTCTCCATGAAATGAGTGGAAATTTTGCCACAGGCAGAGTGATGGCTGTGATTTCACTACCTCTCCTACCTTTAATGAGGACTCACTAAGGCAGAGAGTCAGGACAGAAATATGTGAATTTTTCTGATGCAGGTTTCAGTGATTTATTTCAAATTTCAGAGAAACCACAAAGCTTATAGTAGTTGAAGAATTTGCCAACTGGCATAATTCCTGAGATATGTTTCAGTAAAGCTAAGTATGGTGTATACAAACTAAGTAATTACATGCATAGTTTATAGGAAAAAAAAAGTATTTCTACTCAATATTTTCATTAATTGCAGGACACTTTGCAAAATTAGAAAAGAAAGTAAAGTTTGTAAGTGTACTACTGAGAGTGAATTCTGGCTTTTTGGAAATGATACTGGAATATATTAAATACATTGGGCAGAATTTGGAGAATAAATAATCCAAGATAGACCCTGAAGGATTTTCAAGAAGCCAGAAAACAATTATCTATTTGGAATTTTGCCAGAACAGTAACCCTGGAAATTTTATTCTCACAAGTTGCTATGCATTTTTTCATAGCTACCAGGACCTAGGTTTCATACCCTCCAGTGGCAGCATGTTTGCTCTTTCCACTTTGGGAATATTAGTTTCTTTAAATATCCAAATAATTTTCCTCCTACTTAGTCTTAAAACCTAATGCAGGCTTATTTGATATAGAATGTACATCTGCAAATGTAGGGTCATTACATTTGTTTGTAAACAAGAATGTTTTTCATTTACATATCTTAACATGTGACATTTGATAGTAGGCTGCTGTTTGATAGTGGTCTGAAGCCTGCAGTTGTTTTCTGAGAGCATATGTGAGTACATTTATTGTTTATTAATTTATAATTTTGATTTCCATTGGAAAGTCGTGACTTTCATTGGTGATTGAAGTAGTATGTAAGTGCCAATTTTTTTGGTGATGTTTGCACAGCCTCTGTGCAAACATCACAAAAACACAAGGCACATTGCCACAAATAAAATTATCTCACTCTCAAGGTGAGGTATACTGAAAACAAGTTTATTGTTACAAATATTAATTGATGGGAAGCTATTGTGCTTTTGATTTTCAGTTCACTTAACTATAATACTGAAAAAGCACAGAAAGGGGAAGCAAAGATAATTGTAGTTTAAATCATAAAGGCATAGTGCTGGCAAAAACCCCATTTTATTGGCTACTTCTGTCTGGGCTTGGATGATGATACTGGCTTCTAGATACTGATGCAAGTCTGGATTAATATTACTGCTTCTCTTGATTTAATTAGCGATGTGAACCTTCCATTTCATTAATGGATTTTATTGACTGAATCGATACAAATTATATTAGTGTTTCAAAGCATGAATATCAGTTCTGGTAAACCTTTTGCTAGTACTTGAACTTTAAGATTTATACATAGGAAATACTTGTACTTTTTCAGACTTTGAGAAACCTTTATTTGCTTCTGTAATTTCTGAAGGAAATTATTTTATTGTTCTGTAAGTCCTTTCTAGAAAGGGAACTGCTTCTGAGTGTAATACCCTCACCTTGCTATTTTTGATTAAAAAAAAAAAATCAATTTTTTTTTTTATTTTGGAGGGAGGTATCACCTAATTAAGTTTGTGTCTGCATTTTAATAATGTTTAGAAGAGAGGCTAAAAGAGTACTGGTATGGTGTAATGAAAATGTAACAAAGAAAATAAGAATAATAAGAACTATTGAAAATGATATTTTAAAAGTGCCTTGCAAGGTCATTAGCTTGGAAGTACTATATAAAATACTTCTTAGTGTATTTTCATGGACATTAATGTTGCTTTATTGATCCATTTGAATCTTTGCCAGTTGCTTGATGAAGATTTTGGTGAGTGACAGTGAACCATGGAGATGAAATTAAAGTCAAATTTAGACATGAATATTTAATGAAGATGGAATAACATAGGACTGGAATAGTGATTTAAAGCAGAGCAATGTATGAGTGGTGAAAAGTTGCTCACCTAAATGAAAATTACTGGCTACCTTTGTGCCTCATTCACAGTACCTCTGGAAGATTTTAAGGGGAGTTTACTTTAAATAGGGTGGATAGTCAAGACAACAATATCTCTGTGACTTTTCCCCTGCCATGTAATGTGGTGTTGTCAGCTGTTTTCTGAATATACCTTTAAGCCCTGTGGGTCTTGCAACTTCTCTGGGAGGAAGAGAGGTATTCCCTCTCTCCATGTCTAACACACCACCCAATTGGCAGAGATATCCCCTGGAAAGACCATATAGATGTTCATGAGGTCAGACTGCATGACTTCCAGAGGTGTCTTCCAGTCTAAATTATTGTTTGATTAAATGAATTGAGCTTTTATGGCTTTTGATTTGGACTCTTCACAGATGTGTAGCAGCCCAAACAACTATCTCTGTTGGTCAGTGCATGGTGCTAACAATGCCAAGGTTGTGCATTTGATCCTCATAAGGGCCATTCACTTAAGTGCTGGGCTTGACAATCTTTGTGTGTCCCTTCCAACTTGCAGATCAGTATCATCTTATATGTCAGTGCGGCAGCGGTTACAGTCTTACTTCTGTAAGTTATAACTCACCTGGATAAAAAGGATGATTCCCTTATTATAAAATGTTGAGACGGAGAAGAAAGGAGATATTGCCTATAACAAAGTCTTAAAAAGATATTTTATTAGCTATGTTTATTAATTTTCTCAAGTCAGCAGAGTCATCGGCCAGTTGATGGCTTGTTGAATAAGCTCACAAAGTCCTTACCTATGGTCTGCTACCTTTGGTCTGGAGGAGATACAAAAAATTGTTGGACAAGTTCAGGAATAGCTGTCTAGTTCCTTTTGCATACTGCTAGATCAGAGTTTGCAGCTGCAGCTGTATTGTAAAAAACAAGTACTGCTGCTGCCACTACAGGGACCTGCTGAAGAATTGCAACATCAGGACTCAGCCCACCTGACTGTGAAATTAAACCGATTTACAGGTTACCAGAACAGCAGCATAACATTTGTCAATATTAAAAGAAATTAATGTGATAAGCACAAAATATGTTTAATGCATGTTCACTTTATAGAGTAGATGTTTATTTCCAGACTGTTTTGGATTTACATATGTTAAGTGAAAATGCTGTCTTCACAGATTTATTAACAAACAACATGCACTTGATGCTACTTGGAAATATCATTGATTTTTCCTGTATTGGCAGCTGGCCTCCTGGACAGGATTCACAGCTTATGAATATACCAAAATTGATTTTGCAGTTCATATGGCTTGCAATTTTATTAAAGGAGAGCAAGCAACCTTGGATATTTCTGCAAAAAAAAAAAGTTCCATGTAACTGATAAAACTATTCAGGTCTTAGGACTGCAGCTCTCAATAGGTGTCACTTAGACCTAATAAACTTAAAAAGACTTTATAACATATTGTTCGACTTGAGCACTGCCTCGTCCTGTTCCATAATACCAAACCTAGTGCAAAGGAGTGCACCTGATGCTGCTCTGATTCTTGCTGTTATATATAATACTCTTTCTATAAATTGAAAATAATTTTTAGAAGAGCAGTTTATTCAAAGTAGGACACAGTAGGTGAAAAGAATAATTTTCCTCTAATATATATCTGTGATTTTTAAATAAAGTTTAATAAATCTTTAACAGTCCTACCATTAATGTTCCAGAAAAAAATCATACGGTTGATCTATGCAAGTACCATTGCATAGCTATTTGCAATGAGAGAAGTCCATTTATTTCCCTAGAAGATCTTACTAAGCTATCAAGTTGCAGAATTTTGTGAGCTTCTTGCTTTCACCCAATCCTTATCTCTTCTTACCTTCTTCTGAATAGCCTGCACAGTAAGAGAGAACTCTGTAACATTTCAGTTTCTTATATGCTGCAGGGTTTCTTTAAAACTCCATATATGCGTTGGATGTCCTGGTTAAAATCGGGAGCTCACGAAACTGTAAATGCCTTTCTCTGGCCACGCAAGTCTACTCTGGCCATAAAAGAAAGAAAAGGCACTGTGTATTAGTATTACAGTCAGTATGTCTGTTCTGATTCTGAGATCAAAGACACAAAGTTTTTCTTTTGATGTTGCATGTGTTTTGTAATTTCATGACATTGAAAATAAAATGTTCTGATCTCCCCAAGAGAAAAGAAATCATTCCCCTGGATCTTCTCAAGTAGAAAATATAAACCTAAGGAAAAGTAGTGACAGGTTGGTAAAGGAAATATTGAGTCAGTTGCACTTTTGCAAAATCTAATACTTTAGGTTGGGTGTAGTGATGTACACCTTAGCAACTTTTTTTTTAGTTGTTGATTTTTTTTTTGTTTTCTCTTAATTTTTATAGTGAAAAACAGTATAATTAACTTATTTTATATCTACTTTCCTGGTTTTATTTGTAGTACAATAACAGGTACTTGAAGAAAAAAATAAAAGGAAAAAAAAGGCACAAACAAAACCAAAACAACAACAAAAAACCAACAAAATCCAACAAACCAAAAAACACAAAAAAACCCCCCACACCGAAACTAGCTCAACATTTTTTTTTTCTACTGTGTTTTTAACTGGTCTGCATACACAAGTGAAAGGTACTTGTAATGGTTACTTGGCAAAGCCAGCACAGGAATACTTGAAAACTGAAATTACCTAGAGGAAAAGAAGCTATTAAGCAAGTAGAAAAAAGAATATTATTTTTGTAAAAAATTAAGAACTTTGTCTTCTGAAACCCGCTTGGCTGAAAGTATTTGTATGAAGACAAGCTCCTGTGTAATTGTAAGATTAAGATCCAAGCATAAAAAAAATAAATTAGAAAACTGATTAGAATTTTTTCAAGAAGGAAAAGTGTCAGCCACTATGAAATTTTCCATTATTTGAGGAATGCTGGAAACCCTTCTGCTTTCACAATATCTGACCTCATGCTACTGAATTTGAGGCAATTGTATAATTGTTATATTATATTGTGTTGTTCTGCCCTGTGGGCATTCAATTTTGTCAGGAGTTTCTTGGTTTTTACATGTGCTTCACCATCCTCTGGACCTGGATAATGAGGTGAGACACTGGAGTGGTGTAGCATCATGTATCCTGCCTCAGGTATTCAGAGAACAGCTTCTCTTGACTTCAGTTGCAGCTGTTTTCCTCATGATTGACCAATACTGGCACTGAATTAACAGCTTAAATAAAATTTTACATGCTCCACTTCACCCTCCTCATTCTCTGTCCCACTTGCATTTGGCATGTTATGTGTCAGACTTCGCACAGTTCACTAAATTTGAAAGACTTTGGGTCATATGTTCATTAATTGTGGTTTTCTCTCTGGAACTCATACTGTAATTAGAAATCTACTTAATGTGATGGTAACTGTTAAAGTCAAGCCATCTGATCACGTCAGCCTTGTTATAAAATTGTACAATCCTAAACTATGCAAGCAGAACACTCAAAATTCCTGTTAAAGTAATTTAATTAAAGTTTAATTTGTGCTTATAACAGGTTTAAGTGCCTGAAAGCTAAAAGCATAGTTTGCATTTAGAATATCTAAAAGTTAAAAGTGTTTCATTTCATTATTAGAAAGAAACCAAGATTACATTATATGAAACTCAACAATGTTTTTTATATAAGTTAGGAAATGTGAAAATAAAGTAGACAAAGTAATTTTTAGATGCTTACATTTGCAGCAGTATTGAAGAACAGTCTGTTCTCACTTGTTTTTGAGTACGGTGTGGAGAAAAGCATTTTTTAATGATTGAAATCAGGTGTTTTGGGACCTTTTCTTGGCTGGGATATTGACTTCTGTTTTGTAGTTTATCTGATTTCTCTGTGCTTCTGCATCAGTAAAACAGACAAACTTACATTTAATTAGTGAGTGCAAAATGCTTTGGCATAATTTGTGATCTCAACAGAGAGCTGTTGGAAAGTCTACTGAAGATATATTCAATATTTTTGGAAGTCTGGCCTTTTCAATTATATACCTAGGTGACATGTCTTTGAACATCAGACTTGTGAATTCAAAAAGCTTTTAAAATCTCTACTTAAATTTCTATTTAATATGTACTTCATACACAGAAGTAATGTGAGATGCTAGATATCTAAATAAGTCTTGGCAGGAAAAAACTGCACATTTTGAGGGGCAGCGTTTGAAACATGTAACTATATCTTACTGAATATAATCTAATCTCTTTCATCCCACAGTAGAAAATTCTTTCATATAAAACCTCTTCCTTACAAGCAGTGGGGAATATATATGATTTTTTTATGACTGAAACTTCTCAAAGCACTGAAAATTTGTTTTAAGGACAAATATATGTAAATTCCAAACTGCTATTCCTTCATGTAAAAAAAAACCACCTCAGTTCAGAGTGTACATGGAATAAAAAGTTGTTAAAAAATATGCTTCCCACAGTAGTAGATGGTGATGTGATCATAAGGAATTAGGTTTCCTCTTGACTTGAAATGATGATTTCTTCATTATTATACCCACTTTGCAACACCTTTGGTAATTTGTTTGTTGTATTTTATTATATTTGATTTCCCTGATCCTTGTTGATTCATGATGTGTTTATCTTGGAGACTTGCTTTAGTATTTTTTCTTGCAGCTCTTGAACCTGAGAGATTTTAATTGTCATTAACCTGATTTGATTTTGCATTCACAAATTGTACCTTTTGAACTTAATAAATGTCTCCTTTAGTTTTGAGATGTCATAGAGCACTTCCAGTGGCCTGTGTTTTCATTTCAGTGTATGTCTTCAGCATAATCCTGCAATTTTTCTTAGAGTCCCTATTTGTTTTTTAAATAGCAGACTTTCAGGATCAAACCTGAGAGCTTTTTTGGAAAAGATTTCTTTTAAAACACTAAAGCAAAGAAAATTATTTGTTTTTATCTGATTTGGACAAAATAAGTGTAGATAGAAATTAAGGGTGGAAAGACTGTCAGAAACACCAGCAAATGGTTTGAAAATGGATTTTGTAAGCATCATCTTTAAATTTTCCATACAGTATTTTCCCAGTAAGCAGAATGGACATTGCTCCTCATCCTGACACTGGACACCACCAAAAATAGCCTGGCACCATTCTCTTGATATCCACCTTTGAGATATTTGTATGTATTGATAAGATCTCCTCCCAGTGTTGTAGTCCAGGCACACCCAGCTCCTGCAGTATCTCCTCATAGGAGGAGAACATTTTGCATGAGATGTCACTAATCTTTGAAAAATTGACTAACTTTCTTGAATTGATTGTCTTACAGAAGGTTTAAAATAACTGGATTGAAGAAAACTAATATTTGATATAGACCACATTTCTTGCTGGTTTTGATAATCAGGAATCTTGTAGCACCTTTTTAAATGGAAGTAGTATTTGTTGTTGCCAGTATTTAATATATGTCCTTTTAATATTTTTAGCAGTTTGAGTAACAGTGAACTCCCTTAAGAGATTCTTGGCATCATTATGACAGACATCTTAATAAGAACATACAGACTTTTGCCATATGGACTTCCTCAATGCAAAGTAATTTGAACAGACTTTTTTGAAGTTGGATAGGGTAATGTCTACTTGATGTGATCTGCTATGTAGTACTGTGCCTTTGTGCTATTTAAAAGCTGTCTTTATTCTTTAAAGAGAAAAATGTTACATTTCAGAATGAATTATCAAGGGGTTTCCATTCTGATTAAAAGAGTGCAATTCTTACACTTTAGAAAAAATTCCATAATTTCAAAACAAGGAGTAAAAGACAATGGAGAGCACAAGGAGCCAGATGAAGATATAAAACAGATAACATACTGCATAATAATTGCGCTATATTGATTCCATGGTATCCACAGCTTTGAGAGAATAAAGTAAAACTAAAGAAAACACCGAGAAAGCATGCAAAAATTATACAAGCTTTTTCACAAAAGATGCACGTGGGACCAAAGTAGCTAAATTAAAATAGTCTAGGCAAGAGTTGAGCACATAAAAATCTCAAAAGTTAATTATGCTTTTTCTAGAGTCAAGCAGTAGCCTGAAGCTAAGAATTTAAAGTTTAGGTGAGTTATTAAAAGAAGGTGCTTAATAGCTGAGGAGTAGAATAGCTTACTGAAAGGCATGGTTCTACTCCATGACTTTAGGTACTTAAGAACAAGTTAGGAGGAGATAGTATTTGACATGTGTTGCTGATCCATGACCTGATCCAGTGCTTATTGCAGTCATAATCTTCTCAGAAGCTGGATTAAATTTGCAGTGCATCAGAGCACTTAAAGTACATCTTTTCCCTATGATTAAATAATACAGATATGGGATTCTTAAGATTTTGTTGATTTAATCTTCTTTAATTCATATGTAAAATAGAAATACAGGCCAACATTGCTAAACAGATCAACATAGGCCAGAGCCTCATGCAAGTCAAATGTATCCCAATTAAATAGCGGCATAAATGCTTACCAAAATTGGATCTCAATTTTGTCCCCTTTAAAATTTCATCTCTCTAACTGTATCTGCTATCACTTTATTCTGTAATAGATCTTTAGAAACATTTGGCATCCAGCACATCTTTAGATATTGTATTTAACAGGGATTCCTTTTTTCTCATTTCAAAAAGTGTTTGTTTTAATGATAGTGTGGAATTATAACTTGCATGACAAGACATTTGTAGATGGGTGATAAAGTCATGGTGAAATTTGAATCTCACCAAAATCACACTACTGTACATTAATTGCTGATGCACCACTATCAACTAATTTCCTTTTTCTTCTCTGTCTCATATAATGCAATCACTTTCCTCCCAACGCCCTGCAGATCAACAGGTGTTGCCATTTGGAGATATGGTGGCCTAGGACCAAACAGAAAAATCAGCATAGAAATAGGAGGTTCATCTGCTCAGCATCATTTGCTAACACCCTCATGTTTTTATTATGATTTCAGTTCTGCAAGTTGCTCATCTGCCATGGCTGTTTCCTGTACACACCATACAAGGAATAACTTGGGCTGAATTAATTCATATTGTAATGAATGGCAGTCAAATGACTATCTCCCCCCCCCCCCCCCAAAAAAAAAAAAAAGGGGTTATACAGTAGACAGTGCTTTGATTGGTGGAGCTACATAAAAATTGTCTTTGGCTTGAGCCAAGGGATGTTACTTACCATATGTCAACTGAAGTTGCAATGTAGATTTTAACCCACTTCCAAAGACAGTGCAGTTAACCTGCCCAGCTTGCACTGAAATACATTTGCGTTCTTAACCATAACTGTATGATAATTTAAGAAGCTTTTGATCTAGTCTTGTGTGGTGGGTAGTTGTGTATGCCTTCTTGAAGAGGTCTTCTAGGAACGAATGGGAATGAGAAGAGGTAAAGGGAAAGGAGCTGTAGCAATGTTAGTTGATACCTGAAGTTCAGATGCAACCACAGCCCACCTCATGGAACTTGTGCTCAGATTACTTGGTTAAGGTCTTTCCTTGTTCTTTATGTGGTTTGGATTTTGAGGAGTTTGTTTGGTTTGGGTTATTTCTGTGATATAACAAATCTATGGCAACTGTCTTGAGATTCAGAAGAAAGATATTGCTAAATTCTACCTCAGCTGAGATATCTCTTGTCATGTTTTTTTCATGATAGTTTTCACAGACTGCTTGTGCAAGTAGGCAGAGTGCCCACCAGTGGAATGCGTAATGCCCACCTTCTGTGTGATTTTTGTCCTTAGAAAGTAATGTTTTAATGTCTTCTGATTTATACCTCTCCAAGGTTTCCCTAAACTTTAAGAATTATAACTTTTGGTAGTTCTATTCCTCTGGAATTAATTTGAAAATCAATGAACTCAAAAGTTACTAGAGCGAAGAAAGAACAAAAATTGTTTTAGTCAGTTGATCTCAGGAACCAAACTAAACCGCATTCTTACATATACTTGAATTATTCTTTGATATTCTCAGTGCTTTATTTGTCTTCACTATTTGGGCTTTCTATTTAATATCCCAATGGAAAGGTACCCAAGGTAGCATTTGCCAGTCCTGTTTTTTTTATTTTTTTAACATGTATGCAATCTGCCAGGAAAAAAGCAAAACCAAACACCAGCTAATATTTTATTATAAGTGATTTTAAATATATTAAATCTGTAGCTCCAGACCAGCTCTGTTCTTGAACACTGTACAAAATACCTAAAGCAGCTAATCGAAAACATCTTTGTGCCATCTCCTCTTTTAAAAAGTGTGCACTTAGTATGTAACAATTTGCGTGAACTGCTGAATTTCAGAAAAAAAAGAAGTTAAATAGATTACTCTGTATACAATAATCAGCAGCTCCATTCTGCTGGACTTATGGAGGCTTCTTTCATACAACTGATACAGGTTTCTTTCTTTTATTTTACTTTTCAGCCACTTGTGGATGCAACTGGAAAACAGAACTCCACATGCAGGAAATAAACACTTTCTTTTAGCAAGTTAAGGAAAAAGGCAAATCTAGAAGAACATTGCCGAGTTCACACAAAGGGGTGCAATCTGGTCACCTAAACTCTAGAATGGAGAGATGATAAGTGTGAAAAATAGAGGAAGGTGAAAACCATTCTCCTTAAATCTATGAACAGAATTTCTCCCTACTCAGTCAGGCAGTGTAATTTTTAAAACTAATGTTTTGAGGTTCTTTTGGTTTCCTTTCCTAATTTAAGAAGGTTGTTTACATAATGAATATATGTTTTGGCTTAAAAAAAAATTGATTTTTTTCCACAGTGTTCATAGATCTTGACACATGCAGTGAAGAGATAATGCTGAAGAATGGCTTCCCTGTAGAGAGGGAGACAATAAATAGAGTTATTTTGAGTGAAAAGGCATTAGTGAATCAGCATATCAGTCTTTGAAATAATTGTTGCAGCTGGCAAGGAAGTTTTTGCTTTGTGAAGTCCAGAATTTCCTCTTAGTCATTTGTAACTGCAAATGATATAGAAGATATAAAGTAAAACAAAACACATACACACAAGGAAATAGAAAACATGTCAAACTTTGATTATGCAATAAGAAAAAGAAATATGTTCACAGTTCTATGATCACATGTTCATTTATGGCATGGGTGGTGTGTATGAGTGGAAGGACATTGGTGGACAAAGCTACTAGCTTTAAGACTCATGAATTAGTTCAATTACTGCAGATGGAATTCAAAGAAATTATGTCCTTTTACTGCATCTAGGTTGGTAGATGGGAAGTGATCTACCAAGAGTGAAATAATTCAACTAAGAATCCTTTCAAATACTGAATGATGTCATGTGAAAAAGACACCAAGTAATGTATTGAGGTCCCTTATACAGTCCTTCACACTTCTCCCTTCAGACTTTTGAAGAATGCAAAGTCAAATTCTGCTTTTCTAGTACACGAGGATTCCATGCTGCTGAAACATGATCTTACTTGTTATGAAGTCATGAAAATCCATTGATTTTAGTAATTCTCTTCCTGTGCTTAATAATCTGCTGTATTTGAACTGCCCTCACTGGTTCTCTTTGTTATAGTACTATTAATATAGTATGGGTGTATAAACACACCTTTATGGAGAAAGCAAGAGGAGCTGATACCATTGACAGTTTACTTTCATCTGTTATATAAGCTGGTTTTGTTTCTTAGAAATATTTTTTTCCAAAGGAAATATGTATCATGTTTTATTCTGAATGATAGCAAGAAGACTAATTTTGGCACTAAAGGAAGAGAGTTGGATATCATTAGGTAGAATAATGCACATAGCATGCACTCAATATACCTATAATGAATAGATTTCTAAATGAATCCCTGAGATTTGGTTTCATAGTAATATTACTTTAGAATAACTTGAATCCATTCAACCTTTATTACCTGGCAATCGCTCCCATGTTTTTAAAAAGTAGGTTGTTTTGTGCCCTAGTACATAATCTTTGGAATGACATGCCTTCTATAGAGTAGTTTGTGTCCTTAAGATTTTCTGGTAGTCCTCCAAATAACTTGCTTAGCACCATGACTGACAGGTCTGTGAATCTATGTGTATTGAGGACAGCTTGACCAGATGTCACTTCATTCAAATGCTGGCAGTCATGCAAGTATTCATTTTTCAGTACTAGTAGGTTCATGTTGCTCTTATAACAACTGGACCTTTAGTGAAATCCTTTTTGGATCAATGCACAGCTTGAAAAGTGGACTATCCTTTTGGTAAACAGCTGGTAAAATAGAAGGTACATTTTTGCATCAAGAAGGGTCACTAGAATGTAAATGTCCAAATTACAAGGTAGTACACAAGGAAGAGCAGCTGTTCTTGGAGCCAAAATAAATCAAACTTCAGGGTGAAGGGATGTAATTATAAAGGATGTTGATTTATTTGTTCATCTGCTAAGGAATTAGTCTGGTGACATGTTTCTGTAGATCTTCCAGGTGACATAGTTAAACATCCACTGGTAAAAATTTATATTACTGCTGTGGTTTCATTCCAGCTGGCAGCTATCCCCGCAGAGTTGCTCATTCACTCCTCTTCCGTGGTGGGATGGGGGAAAGAATCAAGACTGTAAGTGAGAGAAGTTGTGTTTTGAGCTAAAGTTAATAGGGAAAACAAAAGCCACGTACACAAGTAAAGCAAAACAAGGAATTAATTCCTTGCTTCCCATGTGCAGGCAATTGTTTATCTACCTCCTGGATAGCAGGGCCCCTGCTATCACACATAACAGTGACTTGGAAAGACAGACATACATCATCACTCCAAAACATGCCCCCCCCCCCCCCCCCCCGTAGTATATTAGTTATTACTACTTGACAATGATACTAATTGTTTCACTTAATCTGCATACTAAAATCTGCCTACCATCCATAGCAATACATTTAATTTCAGCTATTAATATGGTTTGCATTACAGCACTTGAAGGGTGACTGATTGACTGAAGTGACTTAGTGAGCAACTTAGTGCTGTAAAAGTAATCCAAAGAAGTCATATAGCAGATGTCTAGATATTTGAATTACTGTATTAAGAAAAATTTGCGTTCTTGCATTAAAAGCCAATGCTATTTCTCAAATAATTTCTTTTTGTGTTTATTAACATGGAAGACTGAACTGTTTGCCATAATGTACAAGGCTTCATAAAACTGCCATATAAAGTTAGTTCCACATAAAGTAAATTTCAGGAAAGTAGGGATGCAACATTAGTAATAAGTAATTTGAACTATTATATGTCTTATCATTAAACAGGTTATCTAGCCTGTAAATTTGGTACAAGTAGATGCAGCAAAAAATACATGAAATCTTAATGACAGCATTTCCTGTGTTAATGCTTAACTATGGATCCTTAATATTTCAGGCATGCCTTATCTATAGGTTCAGAAAGGGCTCTGCTGGTATACTTATCCAATGGGATGTATATGCAGTATGCCTGACCGTACTTTTCAAGCTATTTAGGTAGAGACAGAACCAAAGGAGTCTGACAAGTAACATAGAGAATATAGAATATATGGAATATACAGTATTTTTTCAGTCTGTTAAAGTGCGGATGGATTCTGTGGTTGTGTTTAGAGCCAGTTAGCGTGAGCCAGTTAGGTTCCTCTGTGCTGAGAATAAAAAACATCAACGGGAGGCTACTCCTGGCTCGCAGGAGCTGTGAACCTTGTCAAGTCCTTCCGACTGTTGTCCATTCCCACTTGCCTTAGAAAGCAGATGGCCACGCTCAGCTTCTGCACATGCATATTCTGCTGTTGGCCTGCGGTGTGAGACATCTTTCCTTAAGCATGAGTCTTTTAGAAATTTCTCTGCCTGACTTGACTTAATTACTGGATCAGTTTGAGTTGCATTCTGTGAGAAATATATCATGATTTTTTCTTGACAAAAGGAAATGAAATGACTTAGTGATAAGTGATAATGATAAGTCAGTCATGAGGGAAGAGTCATCACCCTGGGTCCTGAGATAGAGTAGAAAGAATAAATGGTAACATGGAGAACCATTTAAAATGCATTCACTGTTATACCAGTGTAGCACCATTAGTGACCATCAGGTTTGATCTGTTGAGCAGAGCTCAAAGAATGTTGCTTACTAGTTTCTGGTTTATGACCAAAACTACTGTCTGGACTATAGAATCTCTTCAGGAAAGTTGCCTGGTCACCCTTAAAGAGCTTCAAATCATGAAGTATCCTTTTGTATACCTGGGTAAATTATTTCAGTAGTTACATGTCCTCAGCAGAAAAAAAAAAAAATTAAAAAAACCCTATCTATATACACATGCACACATATATAATTATATTCTAGTCTTCATTTTTTGGTAGTTGCATCAATTTTAACTTCTTCATGCTTAAAAAAAAAAAAACAAACAACAAAACACTGCATATTGGTGTTTTGTTGTCTAATTATAAGGGAGTTTATTTCTAATTTTTAGTCATTCACACTGCTAATTCTTTTAATCTTTTTTCAGTACCCTTTTGAAACAAGTGACACCAGAAAAATTGACTGCATTCCAGTACTGATCTTTCTTGTTTCATGTACTACCTTTATAAAGTAGAAATAGAGGGAGTTGTATTCATCTACTTACACTTTCAAGATGGAAATATAATTTCTGCACATTGACAGGCTGGATTGAAACTGAGTAGTTAGTCAGAGCTGCAGTTAATTGAATGGTATTTTGCCTCCAGTTTCTTATGTTATACTAAATGGACCTGTAACAAAGAGTATTTTGGATGATTCCTGAGTTAAAGCCATCAGTTAAACAGTTTTATATAGTGTAAAAAAATTCTAGTTTTCTTTTGAATACTTTGTATTCATAAGATAGATTTATGGACTATAATCTCTCTTCTGTTAAAGATGAAGAATTCTTCCTAATGATTCAAAAAACATTAAGGCTCTCATACTATTTTTTTTTTTTGCCTTTTTACAGTTTCTGAGTTTCAGTAAAACACTTGTTTCATTTCTTGTTTTTCATAAACCTTCCTCAAAGTCTACCAAAAATATCTTTAGGACGTAATATACTGTGCATCTTTTTAATAGTCTTCACACAGCAGGCTCCAAACAATAGGTCTCATTTTCCTTTTGCATTGTTGCAAATATCTTGAACTTCATGGTTTCAGATTTCTGCATGTCTCTGAATTTTAATACATTCAAGAGATTTTTAAAATAGAGATCTAGTAGTGTCATGTATAAAAAACATCATGCAATTATCCCCTGATGAAATCCTGAAAGTTTCTCTATTATTTTATATATTTCTAGATACTCATTTTTAATTTGACCCCATAATATTTATGATGGTGAGGGCTACAGGCTTTTACATGTGTGTCATTCAAAACTATGTCATTTTGCTATGAAATAATGATCAGATATTAATTTACACAACTTGTGGAACGCTAACCTTAGCAGCATTTATCAGAATCAATTTCTTTCAGGCTTCATCTAAGGACTGATCAGACAATATCCCATAAAGCTGATTAATTTATCCTCCACAATACTAAATTCTTGGTCTTTTCTTGGAAACTCACATTCTCCATGTGTGTTCCCCACATCAGCTGTAGGAACACGAAATAAAGATGTGCAACTGAGAGGACAAATACCACTATTAATAAAAATAATAGTATAAAAAGACAAAACACATTTGTCTGCTTTTTTGTGGTTTTCTTTTATGATAAGATATAGATCTCTATGTTGAAGAGATATGTTAGAGATCTTATCACTAACATCATAGATCAATTTTAGGTGGCTTTAATCTACCAGCTGTAATACCATGCTTTTTCCTTCAGTATTGGTAATAGTAAATTATCCATGAAATAATGAATAGTAGAAGAGAAACTTGGGTATGAAAAGTAATCTAGCCATTTTCTTTCCCCTTGAAATCAATTACAGATCAAAGGAGTAAATAAGACTATTTTAACAGGATTACATCTGAAATGTTATTGGATATCTTCTTCTGTTTTCCCGTGTTATTTCTAGGCTTTTGTTGTAAAAACTGACATTCAGAAATTTACATGTCAGAAGTATCAAGGTATAGGTTGCATCAGTGTGGTTTTTTTTTACAGCTGATTTCCCTTTTAATACTCTGTGTAGAAAGAAACCATATAAACAAAAACAGCACTGTAGGCCGAAGATGCACTTTTAAGTAATTGGATGTTGCATTAAAGTGTCCCTGGGTTTCTTTTTTAGTGATGCTTCTGCTTAGAATTGAGCCAATCTGTCTTCATATTTCCTCTTCTCTACCATTATAATTGATCTGGCAGTTTGCCACACTCAGACCCAGACAGTAATCACTTGGCATAGAGGATATTCTGCCTCCCTAATTTGACTGACAGAATAAATCCTGTTTTTAAACTGCTGTCATGTGGTTTTTATCAGTAAATAACACACATTTTACTATGGTGTGGGTACATTGAGATAGACAACGATGTCTTTTTAATGTGCCTGCCCAGCAGCAGAGGAGGAGTCATGAAAAGCAATCGTATTTTCATTAGTTCTGCTGTAAGACTGTGAACCTTGAAAGTGATTCTTAGGGAAAAAAGCACGAAAGCTGGAAAACATGTCTTAAGTTTGCATTTAGAGGAAGTTGTGTGTGTGTTATGCCATCTAACAGACTGAGGGAAGTGGGCTTTACAGCCCATGCATTATTAGCAGAGGTAAATACTGTATTCAAGTTGCACTCACCCATTTGTAACTTGCCTGAGAGAGGACAAACTGTTTGGATGGCATGTATACTATTTTCACTTATGAAATAACTATTTTGGTAATGAATACTTTGCTGTCAATAAGCAACAAAGTCCCCACTGCTGTCACCATTATGCTAAGTGCAGTCACTCAATGCACAAAGATCTTCTAGAAGCTCATACTGGACCTTGTCAGCATAGTTTGGTACTGCAAAAAATCAAACAAAGGCAAAACAATTGATACAGGATTGCACGTGAAAACATCTTATCAGCATTCATTTTGTTTAAAACAAACATAAATAGGTCATTTCAGTTGCAGAAATAATGATGTTCCAGAAAACAGTGCATCACTAAAACACATAGATTTTTTTGCTGGATGTGAAACAGTTCAGCTTGCTCAGAGTAAGATAGGAAACAAATCCCATCATTCAAGGAATTTTTTAAAAAGCCTTCTGAACCTATTTGAGTCAGAGAGAGCTACTGACTACTGATTTATGTTATAGTGCCTTAAGGCTAGTTTTCCATCAGAGCTATAGTTTTCAACTTAAATGCCACACATAAATTTACCTTTAAATTTACATCGCGTTTATCAATGGAGACTGGGCCTAACTATTTTTAAGAGACGTTTCTTTATATTGCAGACTTGCAGATTGGTCACTCTCTAATAGCTGCCCTTCAGTACTCACTGGCCTGTGGGTACAGGGAGGTGTCTGCTGTTGGATGTGTCTGCTGTGGGGCATGACCCATCTCAGAGGTATCCTAGAAAACCCAGATAGATTGCCATGGGAATTTTGAATATCTGAGCAGAAAATATGGTGCTCCTCCATTGAATAAAGAATTGCTATAAAAAGCTGGACAATGTGAAAGGGTAGGAGGAGCAGAGTGGACACATTCACAATGGTAGTATTGCTAAAAAATTGGGATGTGCATTTCCTACTTTTTTGATTTTTCTATGCAGCTTCTTCGTATACTGAATACTGTATACTGAAAATGTACGATCTTGAAAATATTACTTAGTGCTGATTTTGAAAAATATTACCTTGTCTTTTTCAAGTTGTGGGTCATTACACAGGATACATATGATGATATGTGTGGTCAGCCAAATGTCAGAGCTGGACAGCCATATTATCATAAAGGAAGGGATTGCTTCCTTAGCAGCAGTGAGTACTGCTGGAAGTTCCTAAATCCTCTATGAAACTTTGTTTCCAATTCTTCCACAATTATTTTTTATGGTTGTTTTATATCACAAAAAAGAACTAAAAAACCCCAAAAAACCAAAAAAACCAAATCCTACCAATAAAAATAACTAAATGTGTTTATTTTTTGTGTAAGGATGACAAGGTACTCTACATTGAGTATTGGTAGTCAGCATCTCCACATTGTTTTTTGTAGTATTGTCCATAGTTGGCAGCCATGGATAAAAACTTGATTTTCCTCAAAAAGAAAAGCTATTAACTAATTACTCTCTCAATCTGCAATTATATAGGTGATATTTTCAGATTACTCAGAAATTTCTGTACAGTTTTGAATTAAAGTATTAGTGTCTAGTTCTCAGGTTTATATTTCTGTTTTTCTTTTAAGGAAAAATAGTAAGAGAAGTTGATTTGTTTATCAGTTCAAGTTTTGTCATCATTCATCAAATCCGTAATATTTAATCTGAAAAACTGTATTACTCTAGGAAAATAGCATTTTAAAAGTTGCAAGGTTGCTTTTCAGGCATTCAGCTCAGATGAGGGCTGAGAGCATCGTGATGTGAGATTTTTCTTGAGTGCCTTCTGTGTAAATTATTGTATTTACTGTACTATGGAAAAAATTATTATGTTACAGACTATTGTATGCCCTTCTTTGCCTGGAAGAAGCATATAATTTATAGTAAAAATTACAAAAAATATCTCAGAAGCTTTTTAGCAAGACCTATTCCTCTTGTATCACATCAAATATGTTTTCCATTGTGAATTATTATAGCAGGTAATATTTTCTTCTTTGGATTTGTGTCTGATGTTATAACTTGTAAAGGAAAGCAAGCTACAAAAGGCATCTATGCATCTATTAAAAAAACCCAAACAACAAAATCAGCAAACAAAGAACACCTCACTTAGAAAGAGCCACAAACAAAAGAGAAAGATAGAAATGAACCAAAACCTAGAAATATACAGGAAAAAACCTGTACCTATTTCAAGGTATTTTGAACAAAGAATCAACATCCTTTAATCAAAATCAGCTTTCAAGGTAAAACTTAAATTAAGGAAATACACTTTATATTTGTTAGCAGGCTAGCTCCAATGCTTTAATTTCTTAAACTGAGGAACAATTGACAGTGTAATTGAAAATTACAACTAGAAGTAATTGACAGTGCAGGCAAAAATGTCCTTTGTTATTGACAATTATTAGTTATATTGATAACAATTAGTTATGTTGATAACTATAGTTATTTAGGATATGAGAACTAAAGCACTTAACTGTATTAAGATGTTGTTTTATATACAGTATCTCTGAATGAGCAGCATATTCTTATTGCCAGAGTATCAGTACCAGAGGATCTTCCAAAATATCCTTCATAGTGTAGGGTAGAAGCATGTCAATACTTTGATCATTCTTTTGACAAGAAAATGTTACTTGGCTTGAAAGTTTAGGAATTGCTGTTGAACATACAGTCTTCTTTCTCATTAAAAGTGAGCCTAAGAAAAGTCTCTCTAGAGTACAACATTTCCATTTCCTCAAACCAAAAGAAAATGTCCTTTATCAGGAAGCTCATGTAATACTGCAAAACAAGTATATTATTTACATTTCAGTTCTTAAAATAGCTAATAATAGCATATAAAAAGAATAGGCATTTATTTTTACTTTAAAATATTTTTTCCTAAAATCTGTTAGGTATATTAAAAAAGAAATTACAATTCTACTGTCCATACTAAGGATGTGAAATTTGTGCTTTTATAGAACCTGTACACTCCTGAAAATATACAGAAATATGCATTCAGCAATTTTTTATTTTAAATAACCTCTCCCTTGGTTTTTCCTATGATCCTGTAGGTTTAGAAGTTGTAGCTGTCAAAACTCTATATAAACAAGTGGCTGTATCACTTCTCCTAATTGTCTGAACTGCTCCACAGATGGACTAAATATAGGGGAGGGAAAAATTCTCATGAGTGTCTACAAATGCCTGAAATGCATGACTTCTCACATGATGGAAACCACTTCTTAGCAGACGATGCCATATGCGTTCCACAAAAAAGATCAGGCATTCTCCCTGTTCTCACTCAAGCTTGCCTCTACATTCAAGCAGCAGAGCTGGTAGTTTCTTAGTTTAATGTAGTTTGTCTGTGAAGCCTTTTGAAATAACCAGAGGAGCAGATGGGGCAACTTCTGTCACAAAAGTTGGGTCCGTAATCCTGGTGCTTTGTGCCATCTGGACAGGGTGAGGGGAGGTGGGAATGACCAGGCGTGCTGAGTGTGTACCCTGTGCCATTAACTAAACCCTTCGGTTTTCAAAGGGCTAGAGAGCTTATCACATGCATGCCCTCCCCCATTGCTAGTGAAGTAAAAATAGAAGGGAAAAAGGATTGAGGTAGAATTGCAAGGGCAAGTGAGGAGACAGTATGTGAGGTGCCCCACACAGCCACAGCTAGAGCAGAGTTCAGGCAAGGCCAGCGCACCTCTGAGGGCGTGGGGACAGTGGGGAGCTCCTGCAGCTCTCACACTCGGCTCAGACCTGTCCTTTGTGTGACCTGCTTCTGGAAACACATGACCAAGGGCACTGTAATAGGAGAAAACACTTTTTAAGACAGGAAGATACATGGTATTCCGAACATATATTTCCTTCTTTTCTGACAGATTTGGAGCTACCTGTACTTATTTTAGAATAGTACATCTTCACTGTGCTGCTGCAGTGCTGTAGTGTTAATCCACTGGTAATACTGATAGGAAATATATCTCCAGGATTTAAGACATGGCCAGTATGTCACTCTACAAAATTTGAAGAATATTTCTGGATCCATTTACTGTGAAATAGTGACTTGATTCATTAACTTTTTCACTTCACAGACTTCTTTTGGAATATTGCATCTGTTTGAGATAGTAAGAATATAGTAACTTTGTATGTAAAAATTTAGAATATGTCAGAAAGTCAGGAATTTGCAGTTGGAGGCAAAAAAAAAAAAAAAAATTCCAGAGACAGAGCAATTGCACCTTCAAAGTTCTGAGTAGGATATGCCTGCCTTTATTTTTAGGTTAATCAAGTTGTGCATATTTATGTTGAACTTTGATTTTTTTAAAAAAATTGTATTTATTTCAATTTCTTGACTATGTATTTTACTCTATTAGAGGACATAATGTTTTGGTGAGATATCATGGTTATCAAATAAAAGGATTGCATGTCCCAAATTTTGCAGGATGTGGGAAATGAGGAAGTTTTTATACAATCTACTGTAGCCTATGAAGCTGGTTATAGGATTCAAGATTTAAAGCCAGAACTGCCAAAACCAAAAAGGCTGACAATAGCAAATATCAGAGAGTCAGGTTGTAGATGGCTGTGAAAGGGAAGAAGTGCCAGCTAGGGCCTAGCTTTATGTATCCTTGCATGCCCAGTAGCTCTCAATTGACAGGTATGCTTAAAACAGGAGAATATTTGCCAGCTTCAGCATACTACAGCATCAATAATCCTGACACTTTTTTGACTGTATGGCTCATTTCTTTGTATCTTAAAGAACAAATGAACTCCATTCAGTTCTCTTGCAATATTTAAAATGGCAGTCAAATATAGATAACTGTATACAATCATTCAGTAGTTCTTCATCCAATCCAAGTGAGAAAGCAGCAGTGTGGCTGATGGTGCAGCTCATGCCTTGCGACGATGCTCAGTGTCTGATAGAGTATCACGACTGACAGCTTTGATAGCAGACTAGATACCCTATGAAGGAAAACTTCAGATGTCCTCTCTTTGATCTTGTTCCTTTTTGTCATGTTATGATAGCATTTCTCATTCTGATGTAAAACTTTTTTTGGATAATCTTCACGTAGAACGGAATTTTTCCATTTGATCTGCATTTGTTTTATGTCCCTTATGCATACCCTTGGTTTTAACAAGTGAACTAGGAAAATAATGTATTATTAACATACTTTGAACATTTGAAACGGTTTTTAGTAATTCTGGTGTTAAAAATATTTGTTAAACTCAAGTCTTTCAAAGCAAATGATAAATACTTTCATTTTACTATGTCATACTTCTTTGTAGCCAACAACCAATCCTTCATTGTGCTTGGATGGCTGGACCAGAGATCTTACAGTTTATCAATAATGGATGTTCTTATATTCTCTTAATTGCTACATCATAATTTTCTGTAGGTGTATTTCTTGGAGGGGAGTTTCATCCCCTTCTGTCACCTCTTTTGGTTTAATTACTGACCAATTTCTCTGAGTTCTAAGAAGGGAATATATTATTTTCCTCCTTGATTCTCATTTGAACATATTTATGTGCAGAGAGCACTATATGTATTTCTGTTGCACACGAATATGAATATTTTTATGAATATTGGAATAAAATCTCATCAACTGGATGCACTATCAGCAGGTTTCGATTACCAGGACTTTTTTTTCCCAAAGGAAATTTAGACAGGATGATTGCTCATCACATAAGTATTATCAGCTCCAAAGTAAGAATCAAGAGATCATGAATCATATAAAACAGGCTGAAAGAGACTTCAACATGTCATCTAATTTTCTGCTCTTTCTCTCTTCAGTTAACTCTACAAATGTGTTTCTTCATTGATGTTTCTTTGATCTCTCAGTTGAGATTCCACAATCACCTGAGATTATCTGTTCCAGCAGTGCTCCCCTGCCCTTGCCATTTCCATTAGTTTTCCCTAATGTCTGAGTCTTTCTTGCTGCAATTAAGCTCCTTTACACCTTGTTTTGTACCCCATGGATGTGGACAACTGATTAGTCCTATCTCTTTGCAGCAGCCTTTCACAAACTGCCAAACTATGCGGGGCATTCCAGGGGGGAGGCTCTGGGGCTGTGTTCTCTGTGTGCACTTTCAGCTGAAGCATGTCTTCTCTGAGAGGCAACGAAAAGGATTTTTCAGAGGGAGGGTTTCACAGTCTTGTTTGCTGGTACAGAGACTTAATCCTTTTCATGCTGAAAAAGGAACAATCTACTATCATTTAACTTTTCCATTTTTCCTGGTCAAGAGCTCACTGCCACAGTTAGTTCACTTACAGTTGCTCTCACTCCCCACCAAAATATATAGCAAAACTTGTTGGTTTAAAAATTAAAATCCTGAGTCACTGGGTGGTCCAGATTCAATTCTGTTCTTTTCATCTTTCAGATGGGCTGCTCTTTGGGAGCTCCAGAAGCTGCTTTTGTAGCTGTTTTTCTTCCCAAATATCTTTTTGGAACTCACAAACTGGTATATGTTCCCTGCCTGTGTCCCCTGAATATCCCAATCTAATTAACATGCTCTGTGTACCTGTCAGGGAGCAGCAGGAACAGGATGCTCTCCAAGGCAAGGGAAGATGGAGCTGAAGCATGATAATAGGGCAGTCAGGAGCTGTGGCCTCACTGGCAAGGGAGCAGTGACACAGTACCCAAGCAGGAAGGGTGACAAAACCAGGGCTGATGCAACACATCACATCACCAGAGAAGTCCACAGTGATGGGAGTTCAGTGTGAAGCCAGGAATATCAGTCAGTGGGTCAGAGTCAGGGTGCAGAAGCACAGCTTAAGCCTGTGTGGGGCTGTGAGCCTTGGTTTAAGTGCATCTTCCAAAGTGTGGAGCCTCTACTGAAGCTCCTTAGCTAGCTGCTCAGAGGAGCTTCTGCTCCTGAAGCTTCTAGAAATTTTGTGAGGTTCTCCAAGGCAGCAGAGGCTTCTGAAACTCTGCTCTGTTACCAGAGGTCTGGGCCTGAGCATGGAGGGCCCTGCTGCAGGATGTGGGGGGCAACCCTGGCCCTGACACACTGTCACAGTTTGGTGTTCAGCACATAATGTAGCACTTTGCATTGGAATAGAAGGGGAAGCCTAAGGAGGTCATTATGGCTATGGTTTATAGTATTTTAATTTTTATTATTTGGGTCTTTTTTCAGAGAGAGTTCACTTCTAGACTGAATGATATATCTAGAATTTCTTCCATCTCTAAATACCTGCAGTTTTAAAATCTACTGGTTTCTGCCTAACTCTATAAGGGAGGAAGGAGGGATAAGATCTTGTAGTGATGTATACTGTAGGAACACCTAGTTTCTATGCCTAGTGTATGATGGAAGTCATCATGTCTAACTTGCATTGTGGAACGTCAAGGATTGTCTTTCACAGAGTGGCATTTCCCTCTCTGAGTCTTTAGGAAGGGTATTATCAAGGCCAGAGATTGGCTTTTAGAGTCCTAAAATCTTCCTGCTTCCAAAATGGAATGACTTAACATGTATGACTCCTGGATAAAGACCATCTGTACAAATCTGGGACCAAAATTTATGTCTGTAGAAACTGCTTATATAGAAAGTGTAGGACAGGGTCAGGAAAGATTAAAAGGAACTATCCAAACCTTACTGAGCCCTGGCAGCTGTTGTATCTGAGAGCATAAATATTCATGCAGCTACACCAGAGACTGTGAGCTCTGGTAGTGGTCCTGCATGATGCGAAACAGTTTAATGCTAATAATATTAATGTGTTTCTCAAAGCCTGAAACATGGGGAGGGTTTATGGGTTGATGTGTGAACTCTCAAAGTAGTACTTTAGGAAATGAATGTGTCCTGAGGATGGTTATCTGAGCCTTGTGAGGAAGCACTTAGCAATATGGTAGTGCATTAAAGTCATTTACTCATTTTTAGCCTACTGAAATGGGTTGGAATTTTGATTTAAATACTTTTCCCCCAATTTCTTTAAAAATGTTGAAAAGTTGAAGAAAAGAAATGGCACAGGAAACATTATGTTGCGCTTGTAATTTTTTGGGGGGGACAAAGGTTTTTTTTTACAGCCCCTTTAGCTTTATGCAAGAGGTGGAGTGAGGCATTGTGGGTTTTTTATATCATGTGTGCTATTTTTTCCTGTATTTTTAACCCCCAATTATTGTAACAGGGTATTTAAAATGCAATTGTTTTACTTCACCTTTCCAAATATAAGAGATCAAATCCCAGGCATACTAGTTGTCCCAATAAGTACATTATTCTCAATACTGTTTGTAGGAATTCTAATTATATTAGTGGCACACAAACATGGTAAAAAGAACATAGATAATTGCAGATTGAATATTCTGGTTATTTATTTTCAATTCTGTATAATTCACACACAATGAATTCACACTTTATCTGTAATCAATACTTGTTCTAAACAACATGTATTCAGAGAACCAGTAATATATAGAAAAATAGCGTTTGACATCAGAAAAGTGTATTCAAACTTACATAAAGTTCTTTGCAATGTTTTCTCTATGAGTAGCAACTTTGAAGGCTGATTTAAGTCAAGTGAACAGCATGGCCTAGATGAAATTTTCCTGAGCACCACCTGTGTAGCTAAGCAAAGCTAGCAGTGACCCTGGCTATTCCCTAGGCAGTATTTTCTGCAGAACGCATTGTTGCTGGGCACAGACAATGATTTATTTCTAACTTCAGGCATACAGGCTAGAGAGGATTGTTTTTTCACCTTCAGAAAACTTCCCACAATACCTCTCCCTTATTTCTCTGTGATCTACCTCTGTGTAGAAAGTGATGCATTACACCGTCTGGCCCTGATGCTCACGTCCATTTCAGAAGTGAGTTATGATTTAGTAAGAAAGGCAGGCACTTGGCTTTCTTAGAATAGATTATGTTTGCTTTCATAGGAATTATAGCAAAATGGAATGGCCTCATTGCAAGGAACAGCTGCATATTTTTTTCCAAATCGGGTAGGGATCGAAGAGGTTTATTGATTTATTAACAAGATGTAATTAACTAGCAATCAGTGAACTACATTTACAGAAGCAAAGTCAGCAACACAACAGATAAAACACAACATGAGACACCTAGAGACTGAAAACATATTCTTCAAATTTGCAGAACACCATTTTGTACTCTTTCCCAGGAAGTTCTCATTTCACCACACACAAATGTGTCACACAGCTGGGTGCATCCTGCCCCTAGGGACATGCAGGGTGGGTTACAAGCACCCCCTTTCCTGTGAGGGCAGTTCCCATAATTACACCTTGCCCACCCACCTCCCCACCTGCCTGCACTGCTCCACATGATCCACTGATCGACATGCTGGTGAGGGACCACTGCCTTGCACCCTGTACTCTCACCTCCCTCTGTAGGGCAACTTCTGGCAATATCAAACCCTGTCTGGCACTTGCTGGTCTCCGCCCAAGCACAGATTTTTTTTTCCCTTTTTAAAAAATATTTCCTTCAAACTCACTTTTACTCTCTAGTAAGCCTTGCTATTTTTTTATCCATCTGATGATCACATTATCCAGACCATGACTCTTAATTTCGTCATCATCCCGTTTGGGGTAAATACCCTCTCAGAAGAGGCAGCTCTGGAATATCTGTTCATACACCCTGTGTACACACAAATTTGTCTCACATCACTTGCTTTTATCAGGTCATGTTAACATGACCAGACTGCTCAGATTCCCCCATGCCATTTCCTAAAAATATTGGTGCAAAACTGTGCATTATTTTACAGAAATAAATCTGGGGAAAAAATCATGGCCAAATGATGACTATAGAAATATAGGACTGGCTAATATGGATGAAAGACAATATCATTCCAAAATTTTAAGATGGGCCTCCTGGCTACAGAATATAATGCTTCCTAAAATGGGTTTGTTATTAAATACCTACTTGTGGCTTTTAACTATCTTATAATTAAATACATCTTCAGCATGATAGATGCTTTATTTAAAGAGCTTTTGGATTTTGGTCTTTTTGAATGCTGAAGGTGGAGTTACTCTGTCCCAGGATGTCATTGTAGCCATGAGAATATATCTAATAGTTTGTTCATCATGAGAGAATGTCCCATGATTAATGAAAACCTAGAAAAATGATGATACTGGAGCATTGTGAGCATTCAAAGAAACAGATTTTTCTTTGCTCTTACCTTATTCCAGCTTGGTTACTGCATAAGGAATCTAGGCAGTTTAATTTGCTGATGAGTTATGAATGGATGAATTACACTATTCCTCTAAATGTTCTTATTTCTGGCTTCAGGTTTTGTGTGTCTCATCACAAGGTTCTGTGCTGTCTCATCTGGGCTTACTGACCACATGTATCACCACACTGCTGAAAGATTCTGTGTTCCCTATTAATGAATAATTTGGACAAAAAACCTAAAAGATGGGAAAATCAAAACTTACCTAATGATCAGCAGCAGGTTCTCATCTGTGTTTCCTGTATGTTAGCCCAATAAGTTAAGATGTTAGGGCATAGTTAATTCAGACTGTCACTTGAAATAAAGGATAGGAACCTATGGACTTTCTGCATTAGAGCCTTTCAGTGTGTTGTGCAGAAGTAAAAGTTAACATTGAAATTTCTCCTTAGGCATTCTTCTTAGTAACAACTTAATAGAGATCACAAAGGACGTTTAGAGCTTTTACTGGTCTCTAACTAGCCCGTCATGGTAGTGAACATAATTATTGAGGCTTTTGATTATTGAGCTTTGTTTCAGATTATTCATCTGCATTAGCAGCATGTACAGTACTACACTGGTAGGGGTGAGGAAAGAAAATTTCAGATCCTGGGACCTTTCAAATATTTGTTACTGGTTTTGTATGATTTCTTAAATTTCCAATTAGGATATTATGCTTTGGCTTCTTTGCTTAGAAAGAAATGTTGCTTTATTCCAAACTCTCACATGCTGAGAATCCTGGATTATCAGTTTTCCTGTTTTATGTTTTGTTGATTTTAGAACTCTTTGTGGCAGAGACTATTTTCTTTTCAGTTTATGCTGTGTTTCATGTCCTGGGAATGCAGTTCTAACTGAAGGCATCAAGGGAAAGTATCATTCTTGTAGGGTTATGTAATTTATGACCTACTCTTTTCCCATCTGAAAATGGTAAGGTTTGAGATAAGCAAAATTAATACAAATTGTTTGCTTAATAAGGACAAGAGAAATACATTTCCAAGGGTATTGTACCTTCATGACCATGAATGTGAAAAGTGAATAATAGATGTAAGGTAGGCTGTTTTTATTGCCTGCTTAATACCTCCAACATAAAGCTGTAATTGAGCATAAAAACATAAATTCTCCTAGCACAAAACATTTCTTATTAAGATAAACCTGTCAGTATGATGATACAAGCAATAACCTTGGATTACAAGAATGTGGGCTAGAAATCTTTATAAGTAATCTCACAAAAGTCCTCCTTTATTGACTTATACTTTAAGACTCAATTACTTCAGATTTTCATTGGATTGAGAAAATGCTTGAAAAAGCCAGAATAAAATTTATATAAAATACTGATATCCTTATTTCTGATTTCTCAAAACTTCAATCATGCAGCTTTAGCTCAGGAATGACTACTGTGATTTGCTTGCTCTTTCTTTTTTTTTTTTTTTTAACCTAGTACTCATGGATCCAAGTGCAGCTGAAAAGAAGCCAAAAAAGGAAAAGGCTCAGCCTCATCATTGCATATTTACTTCCGAAATTCTGCATTTGTAACTACAATGGTCTTTACTGTGTCTGCAATCGGCATTGTAATTAACAGTTTAGGATATTAACACACAGACACACACACACATATTTTTAAAAGTAAATATCTGGTTCACTGCTTTTATTTATATACTGTAATTACATATAGACAAAGGGAATAATATTCATAGTAAGAGTCTATTTGTTGAAGAAAGGTGATCTGTCCAATAAGTTCTATATAACATAGCAAGTGTAGAGATGCTCTGTTTGTTGGACCATATTTTTCTGTTACAGTAAATGTGATTATGTTTTTACTACCTGCTCACTAAAAGAAAAAACAGAAATTGCTTTTCACAAAACAGCATAAACTCTACCAATTATAGATTAAAATAATAAAAATAATATTTTAACCTTCCAAATTATTATTGAAAAATTTCAATTGATCTGTGATTTCATGAAATCTGAATCTTTTGGTACCTAAATTTATAGCTGGGTTTGAATTGAAAGTGTCCCTTAGTGAAATGGAAGGCATTACTCAAAAAGTTTGCAATGAAATTAAAATCAAAGAAGGATAGCAGCATTTTTAATTGGAAAGATTCAGTTTGTGTTAAAGACAATACATTTTGACATTCAATCTTTTTTGTGAAGTTTAGCTGGTTGAAAATATTTTAGCCTAAATGTATATCTCATTAATGTAAGCTAATAAGAAAAATATATAGCCTAATCATTCAAACATGCTGAAATATATTTCTACGTTGTCTTTTGACCTGCAGACAGTAAGAGATAAAAAAGTGCATGTCCTTTTCTTTTGATAAAAGCATACTTTCTAAAAATAATTCAGTATAGTTGAATCCTCTATCTTTCAATATTTTGGGCAATAAAGAAGCTTCCTCCATGCTGTCTCTCTAATTTACTTAATTCCTGTTCTAAATTAATCATGTTCCAGAGCAAGGAAGTTCAAACCTATAGACACTTGGGGTTCTTTGTTTGTCAAATTTTCATACTAATGATTGGTGTTTTTGTTGGTCTTGCAGTAAGCATATAAATGTTTATTATGATGAGGGCTATAATTTTCTGTATCTTGGATATACAAAAATGGAAAATAGCTGCTGCTCATTTCACTACCAGGGATTCTACTTCAAGTAGCAGAACTGAATAAAGCTATATATTCATTCCTTTCTTCCTGTCATATAGAAATAATTTGTTAGGTCAGTGGATACAGTAATTGAGTAGTAATCTAGTAGTGTCGGTTTTCCAGACATCAGTTTTCCATTTTTGTACTCTAAACACTTGGCTCATTAAATTTAAAAAAGTAATGCTTGAACCTTGCTCCAGAAATTATATTGTAAAACAACGCATAGAAAATGGGTGTCTCCCTATAAGAAAAAGAATTTACCTTTTGTGTAAAATAGTATAAGCTTTGTATATGAAAATAGAAAACTATATATACGTTTTCAATAAAATTAGAAAAAAATATCAGGAATTTTTGCTCCTTTTGCTTCTATAACCTCACATTGTCTGTGAACAAATTAACAGGGCACCATTGGAAAATCCTGCAATCCACTTAATAGAAAAATAGTCATCATTGTATGATTCAATTCTAGAACAAAGTAAATGCTATGCAATCTAGGAATTTTTCTTCTACTTCTAATCCATGGCATTTTTTATTCTGTGATTTGTTTGGTTTTTTTGCCCTTAGGCAAAAGACTCTGCTTTTTAATCCGACTTGTCTGACTTGAAGTCACGTAGCTGTGGCCGTTGTGTTCCGTGTGTTCAGTGCTGCAGATATTTGGCTCATCTCAATATAGGAATTCAGATATATGGAATTCATTAGTGTGAGGGTATCAATAGTTTCATTCCCCATCCAGCAATTCAGTGCAAGTAGCAATGTAAATCTAGGAAGGAAAAAATTCTGTTACCTTGCAGGTAAGGACTTGTAATAGGTTGTGAATGAATAATTAGGCTGCAGGTTCTTCTGGAAAACAGCAGTTTTTTACATTTGTGGTTTTTTTTAATGTCAAACACACCAAGTCGTAATTCATGCTACAAAATTAAGGGAGTTCAACTAATATCCTCTTAAACCCTGTGTCTATTAAAGCCAATGGTCATTTTGCTGCAGGTACTGGTGATGACAAGAATAAATCCTCACTTATAAGCACAAGCCACTGCTGTTTAAGAAAGATTCTATTATAAATTTTAATTGTTGTCTTTAAATATAAATATATCTAATGAAA
The DNA here is from genome assembly GCF_903797595.1 of Erithacus rubecula. Classification (NCBI taxonomy): domain Eukaryota; kingdom Metazoa; phylum Chordata; class Aves; order Passeriformes; family Muscicapidae; genus Erithacus; species Erithacus rubecula. The sequence continues at coordinate 73,604,305 of NC_136685.1, forward strand.
GATAAACAATCAAAGTGAAGAAAAACAAAGATCTGACCAGATAGGTTGTCAGGAAGAAGGTAGTACCAAAGTTTCTCATAGTCTTACAGCATCATTTATTTAATTTTTTTAAAAAATAGAAATAAACTTTGCAAAACCAGCTAAAAATAAAAGAAAGATCTGACCTATATTTTTCTACCAGTATATCACTAAATGTTTACATTATAAGCTGAAAATAGTTTGCTAAGTAGTCAGAATTTAAGAGCAACTTAGATTAAACATTTTCATGCTCATTTGGGCAATGCCTCTGGTATTTTAGCAGTATAAAAAGATTTCTTGGCTTCAAACCATTGGATCAGGGTGATTTTGACATCCTTAATCTCTTTTTAAGAGCATTAGGGTTTTTTTATTTAAAAATCTTAGTGGTAAAAGGTAGAAGGAAGTAATTTTCTAGAAATAGTGCTTTCAAAAAAGTTATGTCAGCAAACACTGCAGATAAAAGAAATTACTGAATTCAAAGCTAATGGTTCCAAAGATAGTTCAGACATACAGAGTTTGCAAGGTCTAAGGATGTGATTTAGAAGAGAATGTATAGCCTTGAGTTCACTAGTCTACATGCTCGCATATGTGCAAGGAATTCTGCCTCAAGCTAAGAATCCTCGTTTCAAGGAAAGATGCTTCCAGGAGAAATAGTCTTTAGGAGTCTGCAGCATGTTAACTCAGATCGAAAAGCACAATCCACTTATGGCTAGTGTTGCTTACTCCTGAGGCTAGAGCACTGCTACCAGGGTGGGAATTGTTCTTCAGCTGTGTGACTTTCTGGAGCAATGACTCACATGTGAATATGTTAATTATTGATACACATTTAATTGAATAAATGAATGATTGGTTTTGAATTTTGGCAAGAGTTAAAGGTGCTTTTAGTTTTACGTAATGCTATACTCGGGAGCACACTAGAGTACTGTTTAGTGATGATCAGAGATAAAATCAGTGTGTAAAACCTTCAAACATTGACAAGGGTGATGGGGGGGAGAAGGTATACTTGTAACACAGCTACAGTAGATCAGTTCTACAAGGTGAATGGGGTGGTACATTCACATTGGTTAATCTGACCAGAATCGGTTTAAATTAAAAATTAATGCAAAGTTTGTACCACCTTTACAGGATAGTAATTTGGAATAACAGTCAAATAATGTGAGGGTCATCAAAGATGCTGTTTAATTGAACGTGAATTTCAGTATGATGTGGTGGCTGATAGAATAAATGTAATTCCTGTTCTGAAGCTGAGGACTATCAGTTGGAATTGCATGACCTATGTATGACCTTTACAGAAGTGTCACTGGACATGATGGCCTTTTCTAATGTCCATATGTTAAGAAGAATATTGATAATTAGTAAAGAAGTGTAAGAAATTTGTGAAACCTGTTCTTTGGAAAGTCTCACTGCCATTCTGTGATTAATTACTGCATGAATTCTGTTGTGCCTGCATAATAAGCCACCAGTTTATTGCAAAATGATCTACTATCCCTTAAATACTGTAAATTTTCCTCGTTTCAAATTTCTATATCATCCATCTCTTTAATTCTATGCTGTACTGATGATACCTTCCAACATTGCAAAGTACAACTTAATTAAATATCCATAAAGTCAAAGAATTAAAAGAATTACTAATCCCAAAGCCAATACTTATGGAACTGTAATAAGAAAATTATTCTATCATAACACATTGTTTTTTTCCTTTTTAGCTTGTAAGATATTACCATAAAGAGAGGGTATTACAAGTTCTACACTTTCACTGCCATGTGTTAGCTCTACTGAACTCTAGACTGATTAAATCTGCATTTTCTATTCGTAAATGAAAAAAACATATTTAGCTTGGCACACAGCTTTACAACTTTGTAAATTTAAATTGCCTTTTATTTCATTTTTTCTTTACCTTTATGGGTTTAATTATACTTTCCTTCAACATTTCTTCTGTAGCCTTTCAGCTATTAAGGTAAGATTAATGAGTCTGTAATTGCCAAGATCACTTTTATAATTTTCCTAAATATGCACATGGCACTTGCTATGCTCCAGTTATATACTGTTTTCCTGGGTTTGTTAGATTTATTAGTAGTGCTTATTCTTGGATTTAGGTTTTCATGGTCTTGTTTTCTAGAGACTGGACATGATCCAGTCTTACTGGGATATAAAACTCTTTGGATGGTGCTTCATGCTGATATGTTATATTCTGTTCTCTCATTCCCATTAGCCTTCTGTATCTCTTTGTATAGTTTTGATTTTTTTTTTAATCAACATATCAGTTAATATAATAGAGAGACCAAAGTATAGGCCTTTTCATTATAAAAAATGTTGGCAAATACTCGACAACTGTATAGATATCATTCTTATCATCTGCCTTCAAGAAGGACGAATGGAAAATAAAAGAAGAAGGAAAAGCTTTTGGGACATTTCCGGGCTGCTGAGTAAGACTGAGGCAGATCCAATTCAACTGTCTGGCAACTCTGTGAAGATTCAAATACTGAAGTTGTCATGAATGACTGTTTTAAGGTCACTTGAGAAACAAGTTAAGTGGATTAATTCAGGCATCAATTGCAGTACTTGGCTTTTTGTACTCCCATATGGATCACCAGACACACAATCTTTACAGACGCTGCAGTGTTGTGAGCTGAGAGAGCAGGAAAAAGATAGTGACTTTGACCCAAAAAGCACACACCTGTGACCTAATCCTATTTCCTACACACTGTCATACTATGCCATTCAGAATAATTTCCTGCTTCTTACCTGGCCTCCAAGTGTCACCTGCTGAAGTGTGCCTAATTTGCCAGCCCCACATGCAAGACCCTCCATTGTGCATCTCAGATGACACAGAGCACATACTCTAAAGGAAAGGAAGGAAATTTCATAACATTACTGGACATTTGGCTATATGCCATGATATTAGGAGATGTCTGCCTCTAGTCTGCAGTGCACAAACTGTATGGCTTATGCATCTCTGTTCTTTAAAGGTCTCCAAAATAATATATATGCTTGACTGTAACTGGGACCTCTGATGGCAACGGTTCCTTCTTAACTTACCCTAGATATTGTTGAGGATTGAACGAATTCTACCACAGACACAAGATAATAAGTTGTCTGTAGAGCACAATGAAGGGAAGTTCACACTTAAATATACTTCCTTATGCCTGGATAAGGAATGTGTGAAAGGGAAGACCAGACTAATATTTCCAGCATGTTTTTTTTCTTAGTGGCTATATTTTTTACATATTCGACATAATTAATTATTGTTATTTTTATTTTTCAGGTGATTATTTAATTACACAATTGATTAATTGCATAGGTACTTATTGACTAACTGGTTCTCTCCATTTCTGATTATCTATGTTATTGATTCATAATACTTTATTTATCTTCATATTTACTTAATGATGATGATTCATCATAAAATTACTTCACAGCTCAATCGAATCATTGCACCATTGAGCACTTTTAAAGCTGTGCTTTCTAGATACTTGTCACTGTGACCAACTATAATTCACCTGTCATTCTTCAGAGTCCACTTTGTATTTCTCCTTTTCTCCTTCATGAAACTATCCTTGTCTTTCTCTGGTTTCCATTTACTCTATACATTAATTACTTCTCCATCTCTTTCTCATTTGTTATCTCCTTGAGCACATGCTTGATTTTCTGCTTTCCCACTACATCCAGTTCAGTCCAACATTTACTCTTTCCATCTTCCTCATCCAAATATAAGGCTAGAATCTCAAAATGGTCTTCACAATTTCTCAGAACTTCCAAGTAATTTTTCTTGATTGCCATCTGGTTTTGATTTTGTTGTTCATATTCCCCCTATTAGCTTTAAGGCAATCACATCCTTCTGTTTCTCTTGTCATCTCTCACTTCCATTTTTGGTAATACAAGAGTCCCTTAGGGCCTGTTTCTTCCATTTTGATGGCCATATGCACATCTGATTTCAAAATCCCACTTTCTACTTGTTAATAAGTCTGCCATTTTGCCATGCTCTGCTTTTGTGTGTTCTCAAATTTCACTGGTTTTAGCAAACTTTCTTTCTTTTTCTCCCTTCCTTCCTTCCTTCCTTCCTTCCTTCCTTCCTTCCTTCCTTCCTTCCTTCCTTCCTTCCTTCCTTCCTTCCTTCCTTCCTTCCTTCCTTCCTTCCTTCCTTCCTTCCTTCCTTCCTTCCTTCCTTCCTTCCTTCCTTCCTTCCTTCCTTCCTTCCTTCCTTCCTTCCTTCCTTCCTTCCTTCCTTCCTTCCTTCCTTCCTTCCTTCCTTCCTTCCTTCCTTCCTTCCTTCCTTCCTTCCTTCCTTCCTTCCTTCCTTCCTTCCTTCCTTCCTTCCTTCCTTCCTTCCTTCCTTCCTTCCTTCCTTCCTTCCTTCCTTCCTTCCTTCCTTCCTTCCTTCCTTCCTTCCTTCCTTCCTTCCCTCCTTCCCTCCTTCCCTCCTTCCCTCCTTCCCTCCTTCCCTCCTTCCCTCCTTCCCTCCTTCCCTCCTTCCCTCCTTCCCTCCTTCCCTCCCTCCCTCCCTCCCTCCCTCCCTCCCTCCCTCCCTCCCTCCCTCCTTCCTTCCCTCCCTCCCTCCCTCCCTCCTTGCTTCCCTCCTTCCTTCCTCTCCTTTCTTTTCTTTCTATTTTTTCCCCTTTCAATGTGACTAACATTTAGGCTCCTTCAAGTCATAAGCTACAAAGGCAATAATATAAAAATCAGACTTGATTATTCTGAATCACACCAAAGTCAATCTATACCGCAACCTTATCTCCAGTGGTAGCTTGTAGTAGATAATAAGGAAAAGACGATAGCAAGAAAAGTGCCAAATGATCTTTTGCCAATTTCCTCTCACTAAAGGCAGCAGTCCCATATTTACTTCCATAAGATACAAGGTAGCCCTGGTTCTTTGAGCTTTTTTCTTACCATGTGAAAAGTTACTGTCAGTTAAATTTCTCCCTCAATAGATAATAAACCTCTGAGTATTCTTATCACGATTTTTAGTGACTTTTCTAATTTTACTTTACGAAACAGAGAGGTAAATGTTTTCTTCAGCTCCTCAAATTATGAAAGAAAGCTATACTGATACTGTAGCAAACTAGAGACTTTTTGTTCTAGTCTTTATACCTTTCTTTTTTTACAGATCTTACTTTTAATTTGTCTTTTAAACCGCCATTAATTTGATGATTCCAATGAACTACATATAATCTTTATTCTCAGGTGTAGAGGGCATTTAGAGCCCATTATTCACATTTATTCCTATGTTTTCCAGTCTCTTATAGGCTTTAGTATCATCTTATAAACAAATCTCTCAATACTATGATTTTGGTAAATTGTTTCATTTTGTTTTTATATCAGAAAAGTTTTATGCTGTAAACTATTTTGTGTCTTTGCCTTTCAAATCTTTCCCTGATAATTTATGACTGTCACGAACAACAGAGGGTCCGGCTTCAACTAATGTTGAATTCTACCAGTAATCTCCTGTGTTACAAAAACCTATTGCTCAATTGTGTCCTTTCCCTCTTGTTTTTAAATCAGTCAGTAGTTAATGTGGGAGATTTTCTCTTTATTATAGGCTTTGTTTCTTTAAGTGTCTTTTAAGGAACATAGTGAAAAGGGTTTTTTAATACCAATGCACATTTTTGACTAGATTGCTTTTCTTTCTCATGATCATCCTTTCCATCACTGAAGGATTTATTTGTAATACTTACTTCCACCAAAACTCTACAGATGCTTGTTCATTGTCCAGGAAACCTAGAATTTCCTTGTCTTCTCCTCTTCCCTCATATTCTGCCACTGGAACAAACTTGGGGACACATGTGGCTTGAGCCTGACTTAAAGTGTGTCTTGCATCTAATAGTTGGTAGGCTTACAGTTACATGTTTTAGGTTTCTTCAGAAGTCTTGGAGAAGAGCTGCTGGTTATGGTTATATCTTAGTATTTTCTCACTCATATTTTCCATTTGATGAGGTTACTGTATTTCATTTTTTGCAAGATGGATCTACTTAGGCTCCTGAACACGGGCTGCAAATTACCCTAAGATCTGAGATTTTCTCTGTAATCTGAGTCATTCCTGAGAGATTCTGTTATGCTTTTATCATTCAATAACTGTACAGACTTTATAGCAGTTTTCTTGCCTAAAATGTATTTGAAATAATTTTTTACTGATTTTTTTTTTTTTTCTTTTGTAAGTAATTTCTCAAAATCCTGTTGGGCTGTATTTGTAGCCCAAAATATATATAACTTATGATTAGCATCCTTTAATGTTTCCATCACATGAACAAACATTCATCTTTTATTTAATTTAAATAGCCTTTTATTTAGCCATGTAGCTTTCCTGACTCTCTAATGTATGATTAAAGTTTTCATGAGAGCTGGCTTACATTTACTCTGAGCTTGACTCTTTGAACTCTTAGTCCACTAATATGCTTCACCCTTTTAGCTCCTCCTTTTAATTTTCCCTTCCAATATTTCTTTGCAGTTATTATGTAATAGTAAAGAGGTTTCTTTGTTTAATTTTGATGTGTTAAGATCACAGTTTCTGTTTCAACTAGGAGGAGTCCTTTACGCTCAGGAATTCTCAAGGTCACGAAAGGTATCTGAAAATTTAGGCATCATAGTCCTCTCTGATATGAGACTGTGTTCAGAAGGTTCTCCCATTAGAGTGTGTTTTCTTCTTACATCTCAGTGACCTTATTTAAAAAAAAAAAAAATTCAGTCCCGGTTGTTATGTTATTCAAAAGACAGATATAGTATCTGTACCTATATTCCCAATCTATATTCCTCCTTTTTAGCCAGTAATTTTCAACCTGTAGAAATTCTGTGAGGCATGTTCATTCAATTAACTTTGTTAGTCTCTTTATTAGTTCTTGAGAATTCATTAACAATTCTTCAGAGGTTCTCCTTGTGGTCTGTTTTAATCCAAATTATTCCCATGTTCCTAAATCTCCTGCTGACCACCTTTCAGTTGTGCCAGACATGCCTGTTCAGTTAATATTGTCAATTAGTGTCAAGCATTCCATTTTATTTACATATCTATTTGGTGTCTAAGTAGAAATACATTAATTTTTGATCTTGGTCTTCTCAGATGTTTTGATTGATATTTCAACTGAATTTTAGTTGGTGAGATTGCTCTTTGCTATTTAAGACCTGAATGTTATCAGCCTTTCTTTCCTCTCTTTTCTTGAAGATGCTTTATTGCTCTGTGCCCTGGAAGATTTGTTATTCCAAACTTGGCTCTTCAGTACCATTTTTTGTTTCCCTTAGTTTAAATTACTTACCTCTCCTGTGGTATCCTGCCTAGTGATTTGGCTTCCTTTTTGGTTCATATCCTTTCCATATGAGTTTCTAGAAGTTCTCCAGTTCATCTCAAAAAATGATACCATCTCTTTGAGAGCAGCTTAACTTTTCCCTCTGTTCTGTTTCTGCTGTTTCATTGCTTTCATCTCTAGCAGGTGTTATACACCCAGCTATGCATCCAGTAGCCTTTGTTTTGTTTTATTTTTATGATCCCAGCTTCCCAGAGGGATACTAGTTGCAGGACGATGTGAAGTTATCATTGAAGGGGGAAGTCCCACTGTTGGTTTGCATCTCCTTTTCAGCTAATTGCACTTCTTTTTTAAGGTGTTCTCTTGTATCATCAACATGGATTCTGTGGGGGAGCTGCAGTGTGATTTTGGGAGCTTTTTGGCAGACTGAAGTAGAGCTCATTCTTTCCCCAAGCCAGTTGCTTCCCCTAATAGTTTTCATTTTATGGGATAATTTGTTATATGATTGAAAGGACATAAAATAATATTTTTAGAAAGAAAATTCTAGGAAAGAAAGACACTGCATTAACCAGAAACATAGTATTTCTAGCAAAGAAAAGAGATGGGCAACAAAAAAAGGTATCAGAACACTCAACCTTGCCCATACAAGTGCAGGCTCATAATCACTGAAGCAAAAAGAATATTTGGACTCTTGCTTTAGATTTGGCCATTTGACATCTCTGACTTGGTTCAATCCTGGAGGATAGGTCAATAGATGTGTTTATATATCTATTATTTTGAAACCTTTACGTCAAAGTCAGGCCTTTATAAACATGGAATAATTTCTGTCTTTAAATAAAGGTCTTCTTGTAAGTATTTGTTAAGGAGCTTCAGAGGAAGAAAGAGTATTTTGGAAGGAAGGGCAGAGGAATACAGAAGAGGAATTTATTTTAATTTTTTATAGAGGCAGATTGCTTCTTTCCAGTTAGAACCCTTCTAATTTGTTTTCAGTAAACATCACCACTGGTTTGGTACTGATTGATTGAAATTTATTTAACACACTTCGGCTAAATAATTCCCAAAAGATTTAATAAATATACCAAGAGATAGAACTAATTGTAGCTAGTTTTAGAAAAAAATGTATGAGCCAGCACTGAATTTCAGTTATCCATAAGGTGAGCATGTCACAAACTTCAATTGGATCGGTCGTCTCATTTTGTAACGTTCTCAGAGCTTTTTCTTCTTTATTTTTTTAGTAGAAATTATGATCTACTTGAGTGAAGCTATGAATTGGGGCACAGAAGTTCTGTTTTCACACTGAGTTCACATAGACTTCCTGAAGGACCATTTATAATCATATAATTTGTCCAATGTTTCTATTCTTTCTTTGTGACATGAAGTTGGCATTTATACTCTAAAAGAAATCATTGTCGTTTTGTAGGAGTAAAGACTGCTGATAGCTAAGGGCTATACATAAATAGCAGACTATGCTGGAATGAAAGAAGGAAGGATATTACTAGAAAAAATATAACTGCACATTTAATTTGTTGTTGGAATACTGTCTAGTACATCCATCTAATAGTAAAATGCTTACATTAACATTGGAAGTCTTTTCCTGGGAAAGGCTGTAGAAAGATCAGCAAGTATCATCAACTTCTTTTATTAAAGCTTACTAGAGGATTGTCTTTCTACTGAACTACATGCTTTGTAAATGTCTTATACCTTTTATTGAATGTTAAGAAAGTAGCATCAGATAGTTGTTTTTTAGACTGTGACAGTATCTTGCTAAGCAGCCTGAGGATAGAGGCTGATAACATGCAGCAGGTCCATGGCCACAAGGGTTATCATATGTATATGGATACATTTAGTGAGGTGCTATTAACTCAAACATTGTGGTTTATACATTAGAGCATTAAGATAAATGAGACCTTGTTGCAGAGTTCACAAGTAATTGCTGTAATGTGTCACATAATCTGAAGATGCTTTGTGTAAATAATCTCTAACATTTTCTTCAAGCATTGCTTCCCAGTATGGAGGATGTATGACATATACCTGTGGCCATCCTTAATAGAGAAATAGGCATGAGAAAATAGCATGCAGTGGTTCAGGAAATGCTTACTTAGGGTAGGATTGATCTAAGATCAGTTTTTCAAACTGAAAAAATTGTGTCATTTTTGTCAGAGCCATTTATCCTACCAGTTTATCTCCATTGACTACAGATGTAGCCTGGGTGACTCTTGTGTCTGTGATAGTTTATATGTCTCAAATACTCTCCTGGATAAATAAGTAGTGTTTTACATGCCTAAAACTGATCAGCTACTTAGGACCTTATCAGCGGTCTCTTTTGCCAATAATGTTTTTACTGCTAATACAATTTACTGTAATGTGTACCTATACCTTTTAGGTGGTCCAAGGTCATCAAAACAGATTCATCATTGTCAGTTTCCATGCAACTTTGAAGTCTGTAGTTTTTATTTCAGATCTGAGGAAGAGCCTTGAAGCCTGTCTCCTCTTTATCTCTTCATAGCAGCCTTTAGGCACCTTGAACTCTCCTTAGAACCATGTCACAATCACATACTTGGACTAAGTACAACAGCACTGCTGTTATGTGGGGCCAACCAGTTCATATCCCTGTCTGTATAGGGAGGTGGATGTTATGTTGATCTGAAAGAGAATCTTGAGAAAACTAATTTTGGTTGGGTGTTTCATTTTTAAATAGGTAAAGTGATAAAAATCCAGTAACAAAATACTATATATTTTAGTAGCAAATTTAGTGTCTATGCTATTTAAGGACAGTAATTTTCATGAGCGTGTGTATTGATTTTTAGAGCGCTTAAAAAATACCTGTTAAGTTAGAACCTCATCTCAGTTTAACTATGGTGTTACTCCACTAATTCAAACTCATAAAATTTGTAGAGTTTACGTGCAAAAGTAATTGCATGTAAAAATTTACATCAGCTGCATCCTGTATGTACACACTACTGACCTGAAAATACATATTATATTTCTGGTCAGATGTTAATTATGCATTTTCCTTTTTTTTTATTGTATACATTATTCATATGAAAAAAAGCTTTAAAGCTTGGCTTTTGAGTAAATTTATATTGTCACATGGATGATGATTTTTAAAACCTACATTGTTTACTGCACAGACCTGCTAGACTGCTCCACTGAATAAATAGAAGTCTTGGCAAAGTCAACAATTTTGCAAATACATGTTATTTACATAATCCTTTTTACAGAAGTATGCACAGTATTTCCAAGATCTGTTTGTGAATAGTGTTAATTAGAAAGGCAATTTATCTTCTAATGGACCCTAAAAGTAATTATGATCGCTTCAGTTGCAACTTTCTTTGTTTATAGATTGTGGCTCAAGAGATTTTTGGGAGTATCTCTTTTCTCAGTCTAGGTGTAGTGCTTCAAGTCCATGCATTTTGAGCACTTCAAGTGTTTCTTGCATGTTGTTTCTTAGGAGGATAAATCGTGTTTCCCACACTGTAAAGATGTGTATTACATTAGCTTCAGTATAAAAGAAATTTTGATTTACATGTGTTGTGAAAATGAAGGCAGTACTCCCCATTCTCCTTATTTTTCTTCAAGTTTTTCTGTGAAAATGTGAATGTTAAATCTCAAACTTCTGGAAAAGAGTTATATCTCCCAAAATGCAGATTTACGTACTTCAACTGCTGATTAATGAAGCCATAATATCTGTGACTGAAGTCAGATTCTTTGATATGATAATTTTGATGGAGCAGTTTTCATGTAAGCTTCTGGGGGTATTCTTCTTTGTCATGAAGTCTTTGTTCTGCCTCGCACCATACTGATGAAAGTCAATACTGAAAACTGGAAAATCCAACTACTGCATTTATTTAATGTACTGAGTATGCAATTTATTTTCTTAGGATTTGATAGGTTTTAGTATCAAAATAATAATTAAAAAAAACCTAACCAAAACAAAACAAAAAAACCCCAAACCCACACAAAAACCAAAATCCTAAAAGAAAAGAAAGTTACCCCAGGTGTCATTAGTTTGTGCCCAGTATTTGGATCTGCTTTGAGAAAGGATAACTTGCTTCAAAGGTTCTGGTTTTGCCTTGCTTTCCCCAAGGCAGCTGCATGAGCTCCCTAGCAGGAGTCTGTGATAGTCCAGGATAGTGAGGCCCGAACAAGTTGTCTTGGTATTTATGCAGATTGCCTAAGGAAAAACTCACAGTGATTGCTGTCACCCTGTTGTTTTCTGAGAGAATGATCGTTCTGACAGAGACAATTGCTGCCCCAACATTTCTGTTAACATGAAGATTGATTCTACCTTTAGGCATTGTTTTGAGGTCTCAGTGGAGCTCCTAAAGCTTTTTTGTTTCCTTTGTACATGCTTCTTGTCTTTCATGCTCAGCATTAGTAAACATACTTCAAAACAAAGGATTCAAATTGTCGACAAAGGATATTGCTGGATGCTGTATTCATATTGACCTTTCTCAGAGGCCAGTGGATGTATTTTCAGAGAAAGGCTGTCTAAAATAAATATTGGAGATGACCTTCAAGAGGGATCTGGTGTTGAAACGTTGTTACCATCATGGTGTGTATTATCAAAAGGACAATATGTATTTTTAATTAGGGAAAACTGTTGGATGGGATTTTTTTAGTATGTTGTTGGTTGTTTTTTTTTATGATAGAGCTTCAATTTCCCTTCCCAAGGATATACATTAGTCCTAAAATAATCAGAATGCTGGGAATGATTTAGCATGACAGCTGAAGAAAACATCTGTAATCCCTTTTGACAGCATAAGTTATTTAGTATTTTTAAAGCTAATTTAATATTTCTGAATGTAATAATATTCAGAAATTCCTAGCAGAAAACAAATCTATTATTGAAGAATTGTGCTTATTATTTATTGTATTTAGCCTCCCAATAGTATGGGTTTTAAGGTTTTGTAAAAGAAACTGGATACTAGTGCCAGAGGCCAACGGATAATGAGATGACTTATCCCTCAGCTAGAAGGGGCTGTTAGAAAAATTAATTTTAAGATGTCAAATGCATTATATATGCAGATAAAATTAACAGAAATATAGTATGTCATTTCCCCTATGTTATTTTTGTATTGCTATGATTTGTTTCTGCAAACAATAGAAAAAACAGTTACTCCCTGAGTCGTGACAGTATGATTGAGAGCTGGTTGAGCATCCACCTCCTTAAGTAGGTCTGTGTTGTCACCAAATGTATGCTCCTGTAATCTACAAACCAAATGTGAGACAGTAAAATTTATTCAAGCAAGAAATACAAATTTACCTCTCTCTGATCAGATTCCAACCAATTCATCACTTTAATGTATGCTTTGCCTCAGCATAAAAGCCTGCTTAAAGGGCTTTAACTTACTCTGATATGACATGTTGAACAAAGTAACACTATTTAGGGAACAAGCCCTGTTGCAGTTATCACCACTGTTAACTTGATGAATTCTAATACTGAAAATAATTTACTGAAAATGACCTGTTGAAGTATCACCTATTCAGTGAGGAGGCAGAGGAGAGTGAATTCCCCTCACAACACAGCTGCAGAACCAAATGAAGGTCACAGGGTCACATTTCAATGCTGAGCTTGTTTTCACTTGTGTTATCTCTAGCATATGAACTTCTGACTTTGTTATTTTGTTTGTTTGGTATATTGATTAGCAAAGGGTTTGTTAGTTCACAATGCTGGGAAAACACAGTGAGGCACCGCTTGTGTCTTATTTGCTCTATTAAGAATTGTCCTTTAGGCACAGTTTGTTATTGTCTGTTTCTCCCTTCTGGATCGTAGTCTTCTATCTTCAAAGTTGATTCAGTATGAGTAAATAACTTTGTATTTTATGTCAAGCATAGGAGAACATTCCTTTTGGAGCCCTGTCGTATGATGTTGCATGGGATTCTGTGTTAGTAGAGCAGTACAATACATGTAAATCACAATGCCAGGACAAATTATACTTTGCACAATACAGCAGTTCCTATATACAGTTGAATCCCAATGTGTATGTGATTCCTATTGCCAGTCTGTATAATATTCTCATTGTTGTGACACTGGGAATCCCCAGGATGGAATACATGGACTGTGAAGTCAGCCTAAGCCTAAGCTTTGGTGTCCAAAGCTCTTTTTGTTCATAGTTGTGTTATTCAATACTCTGTGTTGGTGAAAGTGTGAATATACTCCTGGTGCTAGTCTGGCATGTTCAGGAAGACATTTGGTCTCTTTGGATTAATTTAGGGATGAACATTGGTTGGTTCATTTAATAACAGCAACCAGTTGCCGATCCACTAAGCTGATATATTTATCTAGATCAAGGTCCCCCTGTGGGCCTGTCTGTATGGAGCCAGTTCAGCTGTTTTTGTAGCTGCTGTCACCAATGACTCCCTACATCCTGCCCTGAGCCTTGGGAGCACACTGCCCTTGGTCATCTCCTCTCATTCTTCTTCCATTGCAGGGCTTCAGGGGTTGATCGCAGTTCCTCAAAACAATGCACAATGTTAATCTAATATCTGTCCACAACCTTTGACAAGTCTTACTGTGATCTTTGCAAGAAGTTCTTCTTTCTACAAGTAAGTCAAGCTGTACCCCTGGTGCAGCTAGAGTTCTCTGCACACATAAAGACAACACAGGTATCTCATGTAGGGAATTACAGTGATAGTTCACTAGATTAAAACCTCTCCAGGTCTGAGTTCATAGGATTACAGAAATCACAGTGGATGGTGTAAGTCAAAGAGAGATCAGATAAAAGAGCTGGTTTTTTTTTTTTTTTTGATAAATATTATATTCAAGGAAATAAAAAGATTAATAATATCTTCATAATTGAATAAAAACTGAACCCCTGAAAAGCTACTCCAATATCCTGCTGTTTGACTGCAGGACACCCAGCACAGCCTCCACGTCTGTCTCTTTGGCATGTAGAATGAATCCTGTGGCTTTTGATCCCCTTATTCTTAGAGGGTGGTTCATGGGGTCAGGATTGTTGATGCTGTATCAGCTGTATTGCTTTTGGCTCCAGTTTTAAAATAAAATTGTTTCTCATATAATTTTTCTATCATATTATGCTTCTTAAACTGTGTGGTAAAATAGAGATTTTAATGGACATGTCAAAATGATCCAAATATTTTTCTCTTTGTGTTACTTAGTGGCATATAAACATTTAGCACTGGTGATTTAGTTAACTACATATGGGGCTAGACTAATCTGGTCCCTCTCCATATCACCCAAAAGTCTTCAGGACAATTTAGCATTAGGGTTTTAGCCTTGGGTGTTCCATATTGCTCTGCAGAGCTGCTGGTGTTGCTCCCAGCAGTGAGGAGTGGTTTAACAGTCCCTTAAGAGTTAGGTCTAGATTTGATGCAGTCACACTGAGTGTTACCAAAAATGAGTGCCCAGGTCTCCTTCAGTTATCATCAGTGTGGAACAAGGATTGCTCAGTATTTAATAATTTCTAATGTGTTTCACCTTACTCATGCATTTTTAGGAGGGCTGTTCAAGCATTGTGTTTCAGACTAATATTTGTATCAATGTATTTTTGTCCATGACTTAATTTAGGTTTCCTGCAAGTTTTGAGAGACTAATTTTTTGTTCAATGCTTTGGCCAATGATACAGGCCTACTTTGTAGAACTACATTTTTTAGCTTGTTATTGCTTTATGTAACTTTTATTGAACTACTTTGTGATTTTTTTTTTTTTTAAATGAAATGGATATCTGCATCTTGTAAATTTAGTACTGACTCTTCTCTGTGGAAATTTTGTATGACAAATTAATATCAGTATTTAACCTTATAAAATATATGACCTATGGCAGCAAATAGAAGGATTTTAGCAGGTTCACAGTGAAAACTTGACTCAGTTTTGCAAATTGTTTTTCACTGAAGTGATTGCAGTCACTTATTGCACTTTTTATTTTCCTCTTATTCTTTATTCTTAAAAAATAATAATATACACTATTCATTGAATAGATAAGAAAAGTGTTAAAAGGGAAAATGTTGGAATCCTTTTCTACAGATGTCTATCATGTATCCTTAATTGTAGTGATGACTTAGATGTTCTTTGCAAGCTTCTTTTTGATGCAGCCTGGAGTAAAGAAAAGCTTCATGCTGCTTCAGGAGCTAACTATATTACACAAGAAAATGGAGACCACTCATTTTTTTCCCCCCAAATAATGCACCGACTGTAAGTCCTCTCTAGCAGGCTCAGCAAGCTTGCAGATGACACCAAGCTGAGTGGTGTCACACCTGAAGGATGGGGATGCTGTAGGGAGGGACCTGGGCAGGCTGGAGAAGTGGGCCCTTGGGAACTTCTTGCTGTTTAACAAAACCCAGCACAAGGTGCTGCACTGGGTTGGGTCAATCCCTGTATCAACAGAGGCTGGGGATGAAGAGATGGAGAGCAGCCCTGGGGAGAAGAGCTTGGGGTACTGCTGGCTGAGAGGCTGGACCCAGCCATGGGCACTCACAGCCCAGAAAGTCACTTGTACCCTGGTCTGCAGCCAGAGCAGTGTGGCCAGCAGGGTGAGGGAGGGAATTCTGCCCCTCTGCCCTGGTGAGATCCCACCTGCAGCTGAGGGGCCCCCAGAACATCAGCCTATTGCAGTGAGTTCAGAGGGAGGAACACCAAGGTGATTAGAGGGATGGAACACCTCTCCTGTAAGAAAAGTCTGATAGAATTTGATTTGTTCAGCCTGGAGAGGAGAAGGCTTTGTGGTGATCTAATTGCAGTCTTTTGGTATCTGAAGGGACCTTACAACACACATAGGAAAGGACTTTTTGCAAGGCCATGAAGTGACAGAACAAGTAGGAATGGCCTTACAACGGGAGTAGGTTTGGATTAGATGTTAAAAAGAAATTTTTTACTGCAGAGGGGGTGAGCCACTGGAATAGGTTGTCCAGAGAAGCTATGGATGCTCCATCCCTGAAAGTGCTCAGGGCCAGGCTGGAAGAGGCTTTGAGCAACCTGGTCTAGTGAAAGGTGTCCCTGGCCATCGCAGGAGGGTTAGAACTAAATGATCTTTAAGGTCCTTTTCAATTCAATTCATTTTTGAGTCTGTGATTCTAATTCTTGAAAAGCCTTTTCTTCATCATCTGCTCTATTTCTTTCCTGCTGCCAATTTTTTCCCTCTTAATTTCATGATTCTGTTTCTTTTGAGTTGTTCTATTTTGCCTCTGAAAGCCAGAAACTTCTAAGATTCTATTTGTTGTTGCCTCTTACTAGGCCAGTAAGGCTTGGGAATTAAATGCACATTAAAAATCTGGCTTCAGAAAAGCTGGATGCTGGGGAAGGTTAACACTCCCTTTTAAATCTGATTTAATACAATTCTTGGTTTCTCTGCTTATTGTAAATAATATCCTTATAGAAGTTGTTTATCATGGCAAGGAAACGGTTTTGCTAACAGAGTGCAACAGTTAATTGCTGTTGCTGTTTCAGCCACATTAATCACACAAAAAAATCTTACTTGGGATGCATTGTTAATAACAGTGTCTATGGCAAATTTAAAGAAACCTCCCCATAAAAATCAACTATGTAAATACTCTGGAAGTCATGAGGCATGTGTTAGGTCTTCTAGGGTTTTTCAAGAAAGGAAGAATTTCATCTATGTGATGATAAATATTTGCCATTTTGCAATTACCAGCATATGTATATTGTAAATACATAATATTTCAAAGTCTTTTGAATATATTTTTGGTACTAATGTATCTTTCTTCTTTCATAATGAGTATAATTTTTTCTTATCTGTGAATTATTAGCTGTTCAGTTATGATCCAGCTGTATAATTCATTATAATTTATCATTCATTGGAGGGAAAATAACCTAAAGAAAGGCACTATGCATTTTTTAGAGGACAATAATTTATAAGAATAAATATGTTCAAATTTACTCCTTTAGTCTAGAATGAGGATTAAAAAACATTTTAGCATATTTATATCTAATGTCTTACGTACACAGTTTAAGCAAGCAATTTTAGTTCATAATTCTTATTCTTCTTATACTAATTTAATTTTTCTGCTAAATTCCTCCAAGTACCTTTCTAAATATCTGACTAAATTAGCTGTTTCTGTAATTTTTTGACCCTTTAGTTTTCCATAGTATTTCATTTTTAATTTCACTTTTGACTTGTGACTTTTAGTGTCACTTTTCAGAGCTCCCACATGCCATTACAAAGGTGTAGTTTGAGTTGAATTATTTGCTTAAAATATTAATGGCTTTATTTAAATAAACCTTTTCTGATTTTATTCTTGTCTCACATTTATCACTTGCCTAAGCTGACACAATTGGGTTCCTAAGGTGTTAAAAGTGTGTTACTGGATGGACATGTTGGCATTATACATAACAATTATTTTATCCCTAATCATTGTAAAAAAATGTTAAAAGTCTTATCGAGCTCAGTGAGGTTATTTGCATACAGAATTACTAATACTCTTAAATTTATATACTGATAAAGTCTGTGTATGGTGCATATGCTGTGAAAAAATTAACCTATTTACAGGTGCTAATGCCCATACCACTATAAATAGGGTGTGAGGGAAAACTGTGATCAGAATTTGGCAGACTTCCACTGAATCTGAAAACACCATACAGTTTGTAATGCCAATATACTGTAAAGGAACATTATGTGTTAAAATCCTTTTGGTTCTTTTCTAAAAGGCTCATCTAAAGTATGCTATACTCAGACTCAGCATTTCTGTTCTACTGGTGTCTGCTTCCACCATCTGCTTTTGCAGGACTATTTTTACCTTAGCAAGTATCAGTGGCTGCCACTGAGTGGCCCTTTGATGTGCAGTCAATCACAGACAAGAATAAAATTGCATAATAGACTGTAATTTCCTGTCTGATCATAAGCTCTGCTTTTTGTGCCGGGCGATTTCCTTCAAACTAATTGACAAATGCACTGGCACAGGGAGTGATGGGCTGCAGCTGTCTGCAGTTTGTCACAAAGACAGAAGGAAAGGAAATCTTGAGAAGTATTGAGGTGTTCATGACATTGAGATGGATCTTCTTCTGGGAATATTCATAGTTAGAATGAAGAACTTTTATTTCTTTTCAGCAAAGAAGACTGTCCATTACTTCAGGCTTTAAAATATGTTTTGATAATAGAGAATCACATGGAAAACGAAGTTGCTCTTCTAAGTAGCATCTTTCCTCCTACCAAGGGACAATGGAAACAGAGCACACAAATCAAAATAATTACCTAATACTGGTCTACTACATTTTCTTCCACAAGCTGAAATAATTGGTCAGCACAGTCAACCTCTAAAACCAAACAAAGTTAAGAACAATTCTTCTCTTTCAAACTATATTTCACCTCACATGTGTTGCACAAATGACTTTTGTCTTCCACCCACCATTATAAGGTGTGGCAGCCAGCATTTTTGCAAGAGAATTTGTGGAACTGTGCTATGGAGATATGTTTTGGCAGCAGTGACTCATTCACAAAGACTGGATGTTAGGTGCAGTCTGTACTAGCTGCCTCTCAGCTTCAGCTTTTGCAGTGAAAAATAGCCTGTGTACAGAGAATTGTATGTAATCAAATGTAGATTTATTTTTCTCCTTACTCAGAAATTTTAGCTTCATGCCTTTCTCAAATTCTTTGAATTTGCATTCTGAGCTCCTGGGAAATATTTTTTGGGGAAATGTGCTAATTTTGATCTAATGAAATGAATATTTTAAATTAAAAAACTTTGTTTTAAAACAAGCAAGAAGGAACAGATTCATCCTGTCATCATCAATTCAGCTGTTATTTCACATTTTAATTTATGTGTATCTTGCTTTTGACATAGCAAATCTTTTGAATAATTTTCTGTATTTGGCATTCTCAAAATTATCAATGCCCAGAAAATTTTTGGCTTCAGTACACTTGGCAGGGGAAACTGCTTTTCCAGCAGAATTATGACCTAACTAGATAAACAGTTTTGTGTTTTGATATTTAAGGCATTTTTATCTACCATGACAATAAGGTAAAACTTCAGATTATGAAGCCTCTATTTGTAAATTTATGGAATTACTTTATATATTTATCTTATTTTTGAATTCAAGAAAACCTTATAGTTTCTTGGCTTTTTCGTGTAATATACCTTGAAATTATGAGCCTGCAAGCCTTGAAGTGTCTAAGGTTGCATCATCTATGGACCTAGATGTAACCAAGAGAGAAATCATTATGTTATCTTTCTCAAAGCTGCTGATGTGTTGGACAGTAAAGATAAATCCAGCCAAACAGATTAGTTGAGAATTGGTAAAATGGTGAGAAACTTTTTCAGTACATTTATGCCACAGCATTGCTCCACATGGTCTTCAGTATTTGCTGAGCTTATGTATAATTTATACATGCTTTCAGTCTGCTTAGAGTTGGTTTAAAAAAAGCCAAACAAGAAAACAGAAGCAAAGTTGCTTGTGTGTGAAATGTCTCACAGTTTTCATCCCATAATATTCAATTGGTATACTGTGTACATCACCATTTTTCAGTCTCTTGATAGACATCCTACTGTATTTTGGCATTTCATTATCTGGGGTTTTTAACATTTCATTTTTATAATAGTATTTGAGTCAGGTGCCCAGTAAGCATTTTTGTGAATTGAAGCCCATTCTCAGCATGCTCATGTCTACATCTGTTCAGTGAATGAGATTTGATTCTGTGCTGAAATAATATCATCTGAGTTGAGGGGTTTAAATATATATATATGCATATATTTATAAATACGTATATATTTAAACATTTATTATATTGAGGGGAGATTGTAAATTACTATATTGTGTAAATTTTAAACAGGCCAAATAAATTTCTGTGTGTGTCTGTATTCAGACAATATAGTGAGTTTTTAGGACTCTTGTGTGACACTGAGATATTTGAAATTGCATTTCTCTTTTCCTGCTAACTAGCAGCTTTATAATAGGAATGTCAGAGTATTTTGGCAGTCAGTTTGGGCCATATGTTTTTTCCTCTCAAAAGTGGCTGCTGTATATTTTGTTGTGTCAAGGACTTAGAGGTGCCTGTTATTTGGCTATGAGATAGATAGGAAAAGTAGGTGTTAAAAAAAACCAACCCCAAACAAGGGTGGGAAGAGTTTTGAATAGCTCAAGAGGGAGAAAATTATCTTCTATATATGGTAAATCTTCAAGCTTAGCTACAAGAACTTCTATTTTTACCAGTTCAGAAGAAAAGCTGGGTATGCATTCCTATGACACAATTGTAAATTCCTTTGGCTACCCATCATTTTGCAGTTCTCTTTTGATTTAAGGGGTTAAATTATACTGCCAGCTAAGATAGTTTTACTAAAGCTAGTGCAATTACTTAAGATCTTTAACTCATCTTTACATTACATCCTTAACAGATGTAATTTAGCCTTAAGCATTTAAATTGAACCCATCAGGGTAGACTCCAAGTTGCTGCAGAAATGATGTGGCTGAGGCAGGACTGTGACCCCGGGGCTCCTGGGCACAGTGCAGAGCCCCTGGAGAAGCCAGGCAGGGACAGTCAGGGCTCGTGGGGTCCCCAGTGCCCTCCCTGGTAGTGTCTCTGCAGGCTGCTCTGCCATTGCCATAGTTTTACTTGTGAGAAGGAGGCCTTGGGGGAGGAAAAAATGGTGCCCACAGTTTGAAAGGAGTAGGGTGAGGTTAGTATTTAAAGGTAAAGGGCAGGGATTGGGCTGACCCAGAACATCAAAATTTATTTTTCTGCTAGTCAAAAACTATTTATTAGTAAATTGGTAAAATGGAAAGATACTTAAGAAAAAGGAGGTGGCAAAACATAGCCTTAAAATTAAGGTTTTGATAAAGAAAATAAATTTCATTGACCTATTATGCTTTTTAAAACAAATCAGGGCATGATTGTAATGATACTGGGATCCCCTCTAATGGGATGAGTAAAAGCAAAGAAATGCAGACATTCAAGAGCTGACATTAGATCTGCAAACACCAAGAGAAGAAGCCTTATTAGTTTTCTGTTCTCCAGAGCAGCCAGCCTCATCCTCTCCCTTCAAGCAAAGCACTCCGCAGTACAGCATCCAGCCATGTATTGGTTGTACAGCCCACAGCCCTGGGCTTAGCAGGGCTGTAACAAGGTTTATTCCCTGGAGTTTTGGCTTGGTGTTATCTGGTGTAGTTCTTGTAAAAATGAAATAGAGAAACCAAAGGTTTCCATGTCAGTAGGTGGGTATGTAAATACACTTTCTCTGGGACTTTTGGTTTTTTGTTATGTGTGGGACCAACTGTTTCTACATAGCCATTCTGATGATATATATGCATTTTATCCACATTATAATGTGGATTTTATAATTTTTTATGGTTGTTTTGTTCTGTATTGAACATCGAAGATACTTCACAAAGTGAGGAATCTCCTTCCTTTGTTAAGTGTGACAGCTGCCATATTTATCATACATTTGTCTGACTGGAACTTCAGCTGTCCAACAATGCTTTCAGTATTTAGATGCATGTAGGTGCTACAAAAAAATTATATTAAATTTAATGTGGAACTGCAAATAAGTGTAACTGTTAAAACGATGGAATCTCCCTACTGAAGTCTTTGCTGTGACAGTTCCCTTTACAGCGTTAAAGCTATTGCAGTATGTCCTACTTCAGATTTTCTGACCCTCTTATGAATTTGATTGAACTCATGCTGTCTTTGCAAAAATATCAACTCATTCTTTCACAGGACAGGGGTAATTTAAAAGCTGCAAGAGTATACATTTTATTTTTAAGTATAATACTTCCTATTAATACAGAAAGCTGTAGCATATGGCTTGAAATATGCGGAATTGTAAGACTCTTATCCATATCCAAGCACATTAAAGAACAGTATGCATCTATTTAAAATGAAACATGAATTTAGGTTGATTCTGTATCAAGGAAGTTCATGGCAGCTTGGTGCTGACATAAGCAGCCAGTAAATCAGGGCAAAAATAGCTAGGAAAATAGCATTTTTAAAGAGACTTAAAAAGGAAATGGCAACATAATTGTAGCATTGAGTTAGCTAGCTTTGCATTCCTCTAAGTTAAGGAGAATAGTAAAACTGAGTGAATTAATCATAGGAAATAATTTACTGGACAAATTTAGCATATGTCTTGGATTAAAAGGCATACTTCCTAGAATAAAATTAGGTTACTGTGAGACTTGCTGAGTTTAAAAATTTCCTCACTGCAACAGAAGAAAGGAACTGCATGTGCACACATAGATCTGGAGGGAAAAAAAGAGACAAGTGCTGAGCTCTTGTCTTTTTTATTTACCTCTGTTCTTGGTTTGGATTACTTGGTAGCATGAGGAGTCAGGACTAAACTGTTAACCTGCCTGCTTATTACTCAGTATTATGTTCTGTTGGAGTTTGTGTATGGAAATACAAACCCAGGACATCTATAGGAGAGCACTCTTCTTCAGAAGAGATTGTTAAACTCCTCTAATAAAAAACCAGCTGTAAATGTATTATTGTCTCCAGCAGCAACCATAAGCAGACACCCTTCTGAAGAAAGACCATAGGGCAGGCATAGATGATATTTCTCCCTGATGTCCTTCCAACTATTTTTAACTCAAATGACAGGAGCTTTAAAATGTATTTTCATAAAAATGAGGGGGGAAGATTTTATGTGATGGTTTCTGTTATTTTTTACTTTCCTTGTAGTCATAAGTTTCTATTTGGATCAGCTTAGACTGAAAGGTGCTGCTTTTCTGAGCTCAAAACGTACATATAAACTATTTATTACATGTGTATATTATTCTTTTGTTTCCAGTATAGAGACTACTGAGCTGCCTGAAACTGCCCATTTTTTTTCTCCCCTTGAGCCATATTCAAACATTGTGCATCTACCACTTCTCTCACAGAAGGCCTGCTGCTAGTAGTGTGGGCAAATGTAGGGCTTTTGCCTCTTTTGCACGTGGCTCATATAAATTTAATATGATGCCCCCTAAATCTTGTGATGGAGGTGAATCTCCTGTCCCTGCTCACCCTTTCTGTGCTGCTCATGACTTTGTAGAAAACTGTGATCTGGTACATATTTACAATTTATGAATAATAAATAATGTCTTGCTTTCCCTAAGCAATATTTTGAATAAAAAACACTTTTTACTTTTATTTTAAAAGTAAATAGCATAATCAGAAATCTCGATCTTAAAATTTGAGTTAAAGATCAAGGAACTTTTTTTTACGATATTCATTTGGTGTTAGCCAGCACTAGAGATGTTTTCCTGAGAGTCTATTCCTTTCTCCAAGGATGAGGTTTTATAGATGTTGTTTATTTTAGATTACTACATCGCTCTGTGTGTCTACATCATAAAATCATTCGTTAGGTGGAGGTAATTTACAAATGATCAGAAGCAACCAAATTACTTCAGCTTAATGAGTTGCCACTTATTGCCTGTGTAGGCTCTTTTTTCTGCTGCGGCTGTGAAGTTGGCTTACATTAATGTGAATTAATTTTGTTTCACAAATGCAGTGAAGGAGGAGACCTAATCCTTCCAGTTACCATGGCTCAGCAGAGAGTGGTAATGCATTAATTCAGGGTTAACTTTGTTGCATATACATGTCACTCTGGACCTGGTGCAAAACACATACCAGGCATTTGTCCAGGAAAATGTCATACCAATGCATCAATAGCTGCAATGACAACCCACTCATCTTAAGGTAGTGTTCAAGCTGTTGATTTTTAACCATACAGACTGAAATGTGTGAAATAATTTCTTTCTGAGATACTATCTTCCTCCTTGTGTAGACAGCTGAGGTTCTGTAGTTGGATTTCTTTCCCTAAAGAAGGGAATTTTTCACAGAATGGTCATTGCAAGGACATCAGGACTCAGAATCCTGCTGTCTCAACTTGGCTCTAAATTGTCAAAATTCGGCAACTTTTTGAGTAAAAGACATCTATATGAGAGTTTTTATTGAGAGTGCTAAGGATATTTTTGCTAATTGATGAAAGGGACACATGAACTGCGATGGGACTGGCTATTCCAATGACTATGAGATTTTTATCACATATTCTGTCAAGGAAAAAGTCAGGTAAGCCCATTGGCCAGAGCTTTGTGGCAGTGACAGCCTCCAAAGTGGGACTTGATGTAGTGGAAGTAAGGGAGAAACTAAAGCACAGCTGCCTGAACCATCCTGCTCTGCAGTGCTTTTGGGAACTAAAGGTTTTGGGAAGGTCTCCTCTTCCAGTGCAGAACATGAATGCACAATATGTGAAGAAAAGACCACATCACTTCCAGGCTGCCTAAGCTGCTGTGGAAAGTCAAATTTCAAAGAACTTTGCACAAAGTTGTTTAACCATTTGATTAGATTTTAATTAACATGTACTAACTGGTTGTATAATTCAAGGCTGATCTATATGATTCCTTTTCAGTCATGACCTCAGAGTATCTTCAACCCATATTTTTCCATTTTTTGTTTCTCTTTAGTCTTTTGTTTTACTTGTTTCCCTTTTTCAAATCCTAGCACCAAGAAATAACAACGAAAAGTTGTGGAATAAGATTTAGTACCATCTCATTATCTTGTGCTCTGCTGCTGATTTCTCACAATGCATACATCTTATAGTTGCATTTCTACAATTTAGGTTGTAGAAATTCCAGGCAGCAACTAGTATTGACTGGGGTTTATAAAGCATCCACAAATGTATCTAATATTAATTGAGTCTAAAGATTAAAAGACTAGAACAATATTTTGCATGATTGAAGATGCAGAAGCCCCAAGGATATGAAAAATATGTTTTTTATGTTTTTGTTTTATTCTCTGAAATAAAAAAGATACTTGGAACACTTGCTTTCATTCTGTGCCTTGAGAGGTGATACACAGTTGTGTGGTGATAGAGGGACTTTCAGAACACCTCTACACTACTTTATCAGGAGGCCAGGATTTTATTTTATCTTGATTCCTACCTTTCCTTCCTTTACTTATAATTTCTGTGAATTTTCCTAGTTTTAATCTGTGATAAACTGGTAAAATTATTAATCACAGTTTATGAGAAAAAAATTAATACTGAAAAGGAAGAGATAATACTTTCAAGTATGAAGTAATCTAGATGTAGGTTTTTGAGCTAAGAAGAGTTGTGTTCTCAGGTCGTGCTGAGGCAAAGAGGATCTGATTGCTGCAGACAGATATTGTTGCAAGATTTTTTTCCCCTCCAATCTTAGTAAAATAACATTTCAAAGGTCTTTTTACCTGACCTTAGTAGAGAAAGGGCTTTATAAAATAAAAGTTTCCCATACTTTACACAGTCCTCAGGTTAAACTTTTGTGACATCATATTTTTTTTTTTTTTTGTCCATAGGAAGAATGGGTGATTAGATCTTACTAAGATCTTAAATTTTAAATATATGCATTCTTTTGCCAAAAATTATACATTTATATTATAGCTTTCCTTTGGTGTGCTGCAAGCGAGATTGTGCAATTCATTACTTTATGAAGAAAAAGAATTGGCAATTTTATTTCAAAACTAAAAAGGAAATTTGTGTTGTGCATGCAGCAATGTAAAGCTGTCTACAATTTCCTTTCATTTTGCCACAGTTCTTTCTGTTTCTTCGAAGGCTCTTGATAGAGAGAACCACAGTTTGTTGACAGGCAAGGCCTAAGCTTCTCCAATATTTTACATTTATCTTATCCATTAAGAATTGGAAAACCTGTTGGATTAATAACAATGGGGATTAAAGCTTTGAAACTTTTGATATGACTTGCCAAAGAAGACAGGCTGATGAATCCCAGAACTATGGAATGTGCCTGTTGAGATTCTGGCAGGGGTTCCTGCCCCCAAGGTTTCTTCCAACCTTCACTGAAATTCTGCAACTCCCCTGCACACCTGCCCCATGTACTTGTGTCTGAGTAACTCTGTTTTGGATTTCTGCCAGCAGTTTAGGCCTCAGGTAAATTCTCTTATCTTCTGTTAAGTCAATATTTTTTTAAAATTCCAGTGGACAAACATTACATTCTAAATCTTTTCAACATATGTACTGTTTAGAAGAGGTCTGGAGTGTCTGCACTACTTCACCTGTGATCTCTTGAGTGACATGTGTTGCTAAGAGTATCAACTAGGCATTGGTTATTTATTTATTGAGGTGAAATGTCAAAGAAGAAAATAAGTTTATTTTTCCTAAAAAGACAGCTTGAAATATTATATTAATGAAATTCTGGTTTTATTCCACTGACTGAAGGTTTGTATTCAATCTTTTTATGCGCTGTGCAAGTGAGCAAAGGTCTCTTCTGTTCTTTTACATTAAAAAGAGTTGTTGGATAGCAGACTATATAATAGAATAAAAGTGCTTAAGGGCAAAGTATTTGTGGCTTAAATTTTTCCAGCAAGCAAATTTGGCATTTTAGCATTTTTTTCTGACTTAGCTCTTCGGGCTTCTGTGCTATGAAGTGCAAAATGATGTGCTCACACTCATTTGCCATGTTTGCTTGTGGTAAGAATTGTGATGTTAATTTCTGATACCTTATACACATTGGGAGGAGAACAATATAAACAATATGCCTGCTGCAACTAAATAAAGTTATTTGAGAGAAGGATTTGGGATTTTTGATGTCAAACTTGACTTACATTTGCAGTCAATGTGTTGGGATTATACTGCCTTTAAAAATAAATACATAAATGCCACTGTGCAATTAATTTAAATGGTGCTATTCTTATACTTCTTTTATCAAGCACTTTCATTTACCACAATATTTGATTTGCAGTCACTGCAAATCAATAGCATTGGCTTTTGCCTGACTAAAGAGAAAGTGGGTTATGTATTAGTTAGGAAGAGCTCTTTGGGGATACACATGTATGCATTTTATGTATATTTATATATATATATATATATATATATATATATAGTCACACTGTGGTATATATAAAAAGTATCATCCCCATTGATTCAACAATATGTTTTGCCATTGGTATGGATAATTTTATTTACAGTTGAGCATTGTGTGTTCCTGGAAAGATGGGAAATGTGCCATCACCATTGGCTGTAACTACTTTTTGTCATATACAATCTCCTTTGGTCTCCAAACCATAATAAAAATAAAATTCAAATTTCTGATTTTTCTGAACAGCCTGAATATACAACTCGTACAGTTATCTCCAGAACACCCTTAAGTAGAAATCAAACCCCATAACGAGATGTCCTGCAGGAGGCTGCATAACAGACAGTGGGGCACCTGCCTAACACTGCATTGTGCAATCTTACCCTGTGTTTTAGTAAATCAAGGGGGTACTTTCAAGTAGAAAACTTAGAATGTTGCATCTAGTTTTATTGGAATATGGCCTTTTCCCTTAAAGCCAGATCTGAATTGAAGATGTGTATTTGCAAATACAACAATGGTGGCTGAGAAAAACAGTAGTAGCAACCACAACCATATTCAAATGTTCTTAAAGGATCTGACACCTTTGGAGTTCTCTGGTAGATTGTACATTGGAAAAATAATAAAACTCCTATTTTTAATTTTAAAAATAGTTATTTCTTTAAACTCTTTAAGTACTTTTGAGCTTCTATCAGACAGCAAAAATGCAAAGGAGCAACATCTTCAGCTTAAACATTGTAATGGCAATAGCAAATAAATCTTTAAAAAGACTGGTTGTTGCAATCAATACCCAGGTAATTTAAGTGACAGATATAATTTATAGAAATGATTTTTTATTTTTTATTGAGTTTTGCTAATTTCTTTGCTTCCTGCCTGTGAAGGTATTGGTAGAAGCAGTTCATTGGGAACATGTCTACTGTACATACAGCCTTGGTGATTGATATGGATGTTATGAGGTTTTTTCCATGTTTCATAGGTCTTGCAGTCATTCCACTGACCAAGGGCCTAACAAGTACATTCAGGCTTCTTATGAAAAACAGCTCTGCCAGCTGAATGGCAGGAACATTTGAGTTTGTTTGCCAGGCTTCTCTGGGTGTATAAACCAGTTGCTGCAGCTCTAAAAATGATATGACTGGTGCAGTAGTGATTTTCTGCACTGAAGGTGGATGCTGACAGGAGTTATGTACTGCAGATATTTTAGTGAACTCTGGAAAGGCTGTGCTGTAATGCAACACTCCCAGATACAGAATTCTGTGGTTCTGGTTTTTTCTAGAGTGTTATTTCCTCTCCATCATTATCTTCTGTTGAATTATATTTGTGGGAAACCAGTCTGTAGATTGTGCTTTACCTTGTAACAAGGAATCTTCTTTCCTTGTATAATTTAATGTATTTTAATTCCTGATTATACCTCAGTTTTCTGCATTTATTTGTTGTATGTGTTGGGGATGTGCATGAGTGACACAGAAAGTTCATGTGTCTGTGCCTGTGAAGGTTAGGACTGAACTTAAAATCTGTTGTGCCAGACAGCAGCTACTTTGACAGCTGCCTAGCTGGGTTTCTTTTGATTTTAAATGCTTTATGTCATTTCTAATACTGCCAAGGGGAAACACATGCGTTTTATATATTGGTCACTAACTATTCCCTGAGGAGGTTAAAAATACCACACTGGAGTATTAATGGCTTTTCTCTGAAAATAGTAAATGCTTACTGTAATTGAAGAGTAAACCTCTTGCTATCATTCTAGTACAAACATGTAATGAGAAATCCTTGCTTAAAAACATCTTTTGCTCTTGTTCAGTGTTTGTCAGGTTCAACTCCAGCCATGGCTTCCCCGTGGAGGTTGGTTCGGATTCCAGCATCCTCCAGCTGAAGGAGGCAGTTGCCCAGCGACAGGGAGTTCCAGCTGACCAGCTGCGGGTGATTTTTGCAGGGAGGGAGCTCAGCAATGACTTGACACTGCAGGTAAGAATCCCTTGGTAGCTTCTTGCCTGGACTGCTGCCAGCTACACTGCCTCTGCCTCTAATGCTGCCAATCTGATGTTCATGCCTGAGATCTAATAAAATAAATAGTGCCTGGGGATTCCTTGAACTTTACTCCACACTGCTTCATTAATTCTGACCTTCTTAATTATGCATTAAAACAGCAAGCAGGAAGGGTAGGGAAAGAGAGAGAATACGAGAGAGAGAGCTGTGCCTAGTGAATAAATGTTTACTGACTACAGAAGCAAGCCATGCACAATTTCTGTATCTGTTCAATTTCTATCTTACTTATTCCATTTGAATCTTAATGAAGAAGGATGTGAATAAATTGGTCTAAATCGGGCTGCACAGTCATCACATTTTATAGAATTTGTAACCCAATTGTGACCCCTGGAGGATAGCTACACGGCTGCTGCTGTGCCATGTGCTGCTGTGCCTCACAGGTGTGTTATGCTGGAGGGATGGTTCCAGATCAGAAAGCCCACAGAAGTGTTCTCCAAACCACTGAACTCATAAATGGGTGAAGCTAAAAGAGGATCAGGGAGCAAAGAAGAGCAGCTATAAGTAGGTATCTGAATTTCAGGTCCTGGAAGTTAGCAAACCGTTCTCTTCAATAAATGCAGAGGGTTTTCCTTCTGTAGTGAGCAGTAAGAAGCACTGAAAAATAAGTTCAGCTCTCTATATTTCAAGTATTTCAATTTTCTATCTATCAACTATTTGCTACTGCTACCAGTGCAGCTGCAGTTGCTTTACCACTAGTTTTGTTTATCCTGTGTGTGCATTTGGCAGTTCACTCTGATAGCCAGGGTTTAGCATAAGATCACACATTTAAGACAATTGGGAAGCTTGGGGAAACCTACTGGCCTTTCAGCAGGATGCAAATAGCTATTTAATGAAATTGCCATCCTTCTACAGTGGTATCAAAGAGCTTCAGATACAACCTGCAGTAGTGCAGGTGATTGCATAAAAGATCTCTCACATGCAGAACTATTCAGATTAATTTGTACTCATATTTCAGACATATTGTTATACTCAGAATGGCTTCTAAGCCTGAGTACAGAAAGTCACTACTATATTGATGACCTATCACTGTTTCTCCTTGGGTATGGTATTTGTGGCTTTGCAAAGGGCTTTAGAGAGTTCCAGCACACAAAGGAAGGTGTAGAAATGTGAATTGCTGTCAGTCTCCAGTGCATCAGCTGTGAATAGTGTTGATGCATACCTGCAGTGTGCTCCACATACATGTGAAAATGTATATATAAAAGTGTCAGAATAAAAAACAGTCGTGAGTTGTAGAAGTTGTCAGTTGCCAGTTGCTATGTTGGAATGTCTGTGTTGTTCTGTCAGAAGCTTCTGAACCACTTTGCTTTTCCTGGCAATCTGCAGGTGTTGTTATTACTGCTATTTTGTGTCAGCATGAAACACAGATTTTCAGCCCAGTTTGACACTTGCAACCAAGTTTGTTGTTGGCTACAGCATACAGTCTGTTGCCAGGGTAAATTAAAAATTGTGTTCTGGATATACAGACCTCTTGATGATGTAATTTCCTTGTTTTGTTATAATTATCATGTCTAGTCAGGACTTCCTATTATTTAGTAAACTGGGTCTAGATTCATTGATTTGACTCTTGATTTCTAAATCAGATTGGAAATTTAAAAGCTGTTTCAAATGGTACAGTTCATAATTCTGTGTTTAGGTGTCTTAAATATGGCAATGATTAATATTATCAGCATGTATCAACTACACTTTTATTCTTGGTATTTGAATGCATTCTACTTTGCTGCTTTATTTTATTTTTTTTCTTTTGATTGTATATATTTATTTATCTTGGAAATTTCTTAATACTAGAAGAACAGTTGAGCATTTAAGGTGTTGGTGTTCCTGTGGTAAGCTGTCCAGGTTTTTTGCAGGAGCTAATAAAAACTTGGGTGCTAGTGAAATACTAACTGCTGGCATTTATGCTGCATCTGTAGTTTCAGAATTAACATCACATATGTGTAAATTAACTAACTCTTGTTTTCTAGATCTGTGGATTTGAATTCAAAATAAGAAAAATTCTACTCAGCTCATGCTTTAAAGTTATTTCATTTTGCAACAGCATAGATTTTCTGGTAAAACCATTTTGTCCTTCTGTTTTCTTGTAAATTACTTTTGAACTTATTTGCCCAAAGTATTGTGGATGAATCTAGGGGTCAGGAAAAAGAACTGATGGTATTACAGATAATGAGATTATAGAGGACATGAGAAAAGTTGCAGTAATTGCAGGAGTATGGGACAGGGATATAGGAAATACTCCAGGACAGCAAACTTTATTGGTTTCACAGCTCTCAGAACAACTAGATTTGGCTTGACAGTTACCTTCCAATCTCAGGCAGCCAATACAAAACATAACTGAGAATTTGAAAGCTGTGTTTGCTTTCCTGTTTGGAGAGAAGGAAAAATCTTTTCTTGTAGCTGAGACTTGTAAAAAATAAATGAAGCTGTAATGGACAGATGTTAAAGATAAATTATGAAAAGAAAGAAAGTGCCAAGTTGAGATCTTAAATAAGTAATATGATATCAACAACAACAGTAAAAAAATTTTAGGAGGGATAGAGGTGAAATATGTGTGGAGACACTTAATTTGGTATCACAGATAAGTGTTTTGTTCTTGGAAAAAGAAAGGAAGATTAAACCCTGATTCCACTGTGCTCAGAGGAGATCAGTATCTAAGCTAGTGACTAAGGGACAAGGAGTGAAATTAGAGCCATGGCAAGCAAGGATTGGTAATGACTAGATGAAGAATGAGACCTGCAAATTTGAATCTCATAAGAAGGGATCAGAGCAATAAGCTGATTCCTAAAAGCCTAGCAAACCATGCCACTAAAGAATGATGAAGGACTCCCCTGCTGATTACAGTTCACTTTGGAACGAGTAGAAATAATTAATTAATATAGACCCAAAAATAGGAATTCTTTTAAAAGGTTGTCGTGAGTATGGAAGAATAGTGGAAAGATCTTCCTGTAGCAATCCTAAGATGGAAGGAAGAACAGAACCATAGCAGAGTCA
Source organism: Erithacus rubecula (assembly GCF_903797595.1). Lineage (NCBI taxonomy): Eukaryota > Metazoa > Chordata > Aves > Passeriformes > Muscicapidae > Erithacus > Erithacus rubecula. Next base: position 73,636,309 of record NC_136685.1, read on the forward strand.
CCAACTGAACAAACAGGAGGTACCTGCATATCACGGACCTTGAAGTGTTCTAACAGGGAGCAACTGCTTATAGTATTGTCATTGCCTCAGAGAATGGCAAAATTAGTTAACAAAGCTTCTGGTAGTAGAGTCTGTAGTATGTATTGAAAAACAATTTTGCTCAATGCAAGCAATTTGAAACTTACTACTGATAATACCAGTAGTATTATATTAATACAGACTTCCTCTTTCTTGGAGAGTTCAGACCCCCTTGTGTGAAGGAGTTCTTTGCAAACAGTTTGCAGGAGTGATTCCCTGCCTTGCAGAGCTTATAGTGTAAATTAATAAAGCAGACAAATGATGTGATGGGAATCCGTAGCTTAGCTTGTCTTCAGTCAGTAGCAAAACAGGGATAGAATTAAGTCTTGTTTTCCAGTTCTGTACCATTTCTTTCTGACAATGCTTCCTCTATAAGGTAAAGGTAGGAAATACTGTTCTTTGAAACAGAAAAAGACTAAACATGTGGTAAGTAGCAGGACTTGTTAGCTTTGTGCTAACAGCTGTGCTCCCCTGAGACAGCTTCTGAGTCAGTGTTAGCTTGCATTTGACTGCAGCATAGTCCTGAGGCTTGGAGCAGAGGTTTAACGTGAATTTGGCTTTGACTGCATCCATTTATATAAGTGTTTGCCTAAAATAATTTATACATAAATTCAAGGAACAAAGAAGCACAACTATTGTTAAATACTGTGAACTCATAAACATAACTGAAAATGATTAAAAAGGAATGGCATAACTGCAGTAGCAACATAGATCATCTATACAGAGGAGGGAAAAGAGAAGTGATAGGGGAGAAATTATGCTGTCTTTCAGTAGGAACAGGTACTTGAACAATGGTATATTGCATTTCATCCAAGAAGGACCTTGTGTACATAAATGTATGGCAACTTTTTTGCTGTCTAAGCACAACCCAGTGCAACAGAGTTTCCAGTGGTTCTTATATTGTCTTGCTTCATTTTACTGGGGTTTCAAAGAAGAAACTAGGTGAGGCAGTGCAAAATGTGTCCCTAACCAGGAAAAACCTCCCACGTTTAATTATAAAGTACCGAATGCTAAGACTAGATTGGGTCTTTTGACATAGTACTGCCTTGTGCTACAGTGTTATATGTAGGATTCCAAATCACTCACAGAAGCAACTTTGATGCTCAGCAGTTCTGTGGGTTACAGAATACTGTCGAACCAACATTTGCATACTGAAATGCTGTTTTTAGAGAATTGCCCATAGACAAACTGATAGAATCAATCATCATATGTGAAATTCAAAGAGGAAAAAATCATTTTATGTGTTTGCATGTTTATATCAGTATTTTTAGTCAATATCTGATTGATCTGTGGGTGTTTTATTTTTTTTTTTTCTTGTAAAGCTGGAAGAGATGTCTATTGTTCTTCTTCAAAACAGGAAAATCTAGCTGAATTATACTTAGGTATATTATAATATCAAGGAAATCTAGAGATGCTATGTCTGTGTTGCCGAGTAATGTGGACTTGGCTAAATGAGAGAATGGCATCATACTGGTCACTTGTTCTTGTGACAGCTGCAGACTCACTGTGATGTGAGATTTGTTGAATAAATGTTTCCAAGACTTGTATTTGGCCTCCTGGTATGGTGCATTCACAATGCATGTGGATAGTGCCACAGAGCCATATTTACTGTGATATTAATTCAGGGCTAGCTCAGGCCTCCATATTTTCCATTTTGCTACTTTCCAAATTATTTTAGATATTTGAGCATTCCAAAGAATGTTGAAGAACTCCCTGCTGATTAAGGTTCACTTTGGAAGGAGTAGAAGCAATTAATTAATATATCCCCAAAACCAGGAATTCTTTCAGAAGGTTGTCGTGAGTACAGAAGAATAGTGGAAAGATCTTCCTGTAAAATTGTGTAAAATTAAAAAAGAGGCTACATTGCTTATTAGTTTTGCCAGATCAAGTTCTGGCAGATCAAGAGGTAAATGCATTTATAGATGAGACCTTCAAGCTCAGAAACACATTTCCATTCTGCTTTTAAATGCACTTTTTCCCTATTCTTTTTATGTAAAGTTTTTCCTGGAATTAAAAGACTATGAGAAATATTTGACTATATCTAAATGAGAAGTAAATTATCTTCCTGTAGCTAGAAAATTTCAAAAAGTGAATGGGCCATTTGTGATGAGGGCAACAAATTCTAATATGGCCTTGAAATTTTATGGGTCCTTCTTGATTCTTCTAATACTTCTTAATGTGTTTTTGTTGGCCTGCCAATGATTGATTAAACTGTGACAGGATTTTCTTTGCAAAATTTCTTCAGTGTGCAGTCAGTACAAATGTGGTCTTAATTTTTAGATTTGTCTGGGTTTTGGTACCTAGATGAATTCTCTGTTGTCTGCTGAGTCTGGTTCAAGGGTTCCTGAACTAGGGCTCCTGGTGCCAGTGTTCTTATAGAAGCCTTACTGACTCATAATATTTATGTGTGATGTGTGCTGCTCTTTTAGATTAATTTCCAGATTTCCAAATATGAGTTTGTTTTCCCCTTTGCTGACAATTTCAGGAAGTTGTGAATCTGTTGAATTAATTTTTTATTCCATGGGTGGTTGTTATTTTTTTCTTTTATATGCAAACATTTTCAGGCAACAGATGAATTTTACCAAAAATTCTTTCATCATAGGCAGTTAAAATTCACTGTATGGAGGCCATTACGTGAAATCTGCAAAATCAGTTCTTGAAAAAGCAATCGCTTTGTGTGGGTCTGATAGAGAAACTGCAATACTGTTTGCATGAAATACAGTATGCTGATAAGAAACTCCTCTGGCAGAACTCTAGTTCTTTTCAGGACATATATATCATTTCAGAACAAAATTATATTGAAAATTGTCCCAGTATTAGATGTGCCTTTTGTTTTCTACCTACATACTTGCGTTGGACAGACACTTGTTGAATATTTTCCCTTTCTCACGAGTATAACTCAATTCATATGTTTACAATGCTGTCTATTTTATCATTCGGATCCATCTTTAGATTGTGGGAGAGAAAATGGGTAAGCAAAAACTTAAAAAAGCTGTAGTTGTTAAAGTGGTGGCAGTGAATAATAACTTTTATGAGTCTCTAAATCATGACAGGAAAAGAAAGGTCAGCCCACATCTTTCATTCATCACCTTTCTAAATTGCTTTGGTGAAAAAATGTTTAGCATACAGAACATCACTACCAAAAACTAGTTGAATAAGCAGAAGGTGAGGATTGTAGGAGTATTTTCTACCTTCTTCCTTCCTTTCCCTAAAAGGAAAAACATGGTATTAATTCTTATACTAGACTACATTAATAAGAAAATATTGATAGAGGCTATATACTTTATATTTCATAACTGAAATAGAACAAATATTTGTATTGTCTCAATAAAAGAAGGAACATTTAGGATTTGATCAACAATTGACATAGTGAAATTACTGGTTTAAGAAATGGAAAAATGGGACAGAGTATCTATGAGGTCTTATTTAACATTGAAAATGTTGTTTCAAATTGTAAAGGAAGAATGGAAGGTGTTGGAAATATTTTTTATAGCAGGTAGTATACCAAATATGCCTCCTTGACAGAAAGGTAGGATGTAGTTCCTTGACATTATTTCTTTGCTTTTGCTTTAATTCTACTTATTCAAATCTTTAAACTCTGATTCTCTGAAATGTCATCTGTAATACATTTATATTTTTAATTATCAAGGTCATACAGCTATTTAATCAATCATTCTGGGTTTCCCTATTTTCTATGCTTTTTCATTAATTGTAGTTGAAAATGTTGGAGGGGAACTTGAATGCTTCGTATCTGGTTACAGTTTTCATCACAGATGAACCTCCATACTCTACGGGATGCAGAATTATTCCTGAGAGACATGGGTTGTATGTGTGATGGGAGGGGAAAAAAAAAAAAAAAAAAAAAGAGTTGCACTATGACAGCAAAGGCTCCATGAAAGTAAGTAAAATTGGTCATCCTAAAGAAAATAACAGCGGTACAGGCTCAAAGAGAAAGAATAAATTATTTTAGGAGTTATTGAAGCAAAAGAATGTATGTTATTCCTTATGTAACCTTGAAGCAACTCTCAATGCATTTACAATTCCTAGGTTTCTTATGCACTCTAAAAGCCTGTTGAAGAAATGAAAGTGTTTAAAAAAAAACCAGTAATAAGGGATACAGTAGGGCAATGCAATTTGGTCTCCTCATTTAGACTAAATAAAGAAGTAAAAGTATACCTGTTCCTCCAATGAATTATTTTCCTCATATACAGACCAGGTTCTTATTTCATTTTTTCCAGTAAAATGTAGGCTTCTTTGATTTTGTGACAATTATGCCACTGACTTTGTATCAGCCAGCATTCTCCCTCTCATTTTCCTTCTCACTTATTCTCTCCCTCTTATTCTCTCTCCCTTTTTCTCTTGCAAGCACACAAAATCCTAACTGTCCTGGGGAAGTGTCTCAGCTAGAGTGAAATGATACACCTTCCATCCATACGGATTTTGGGTGTGATTCCCATTCCTGTGGAGTCCAGTTTTCAGTGCTGTTCCTGAATGAATTGTTCAGTGTGTTCTTCACTTGTATTGCTTTTCTTATTATTAGTTACCCACAGTTCAAGCCACTTTTCCTGCCTCCATTTCTGCTCTTCCCAGTCAATTCCAGGACTTTGAAATCCTGTTCCCATCTAACATCTGTTGCCCATTAAACTAGCTTAGGAAACTTTGTCCTTTCTTATGCAGCCTAAGAAATAATGGGGAGAGGATGTCAAAACAAAGTTGCCTTGTGGATCTACTCTGCCAATGAGTGGAAATTTCCTTCTATGATGGTTTCTGTCTTTTATTGAATGATATGCTTCTGTATCATCTGGTGACCTCTTTGTTTCCTGATCTCCTTGTATGAAACCAAGATATCTATGTGTGATAATCTATGAAGAGCCATCACCTTATTTTATTATTTTAGGTAATTTTGGAAAGGTGTGTCAATGTTGGGAGATTTTGATTCATCAACTAAAATCTCAGAACTTCATCAGGTTACATCTCTCATGAAGAGACCTTAAAAAAAACAAACCAGTTTCTAGTTTTATGGTAGAATTAATAACAAAAAAAAAAAGATACCAATAATGAAACATCTTCAAACTGCAAAAACATTTCTAATACAGTTTTTTCCTATTAACTGTTTGACATAAAACAGTACGATGGAAGCATATAAAAGTTTTATCGTCATATATTTGGTATGCGTGATATACCAGAGCTCTGACTTCATGATTTGTTTCTTTTGCAGCTCTTCCCAAATTATCCTATAAAATACTTTTACTGTACTACCTTGCTATCTTTAACATAGCAATCTATTAATTTGTATCTTTCATGGTATGCAGCAAATTGTGTGTACAAAACAAGTAAATGTATGCAAGTATGTTTAAGGAAAGAAAATAGTAGCTGCTCATCTCTTTAACCAATACCATATAACTTTTATTCCTGCCTTATTTTCATTACCCTAGATGGTAATTTTGGGTCTTTGTTTACTATTTATCTTGCAGCAGAGTGTTTATTACTACAATTTAAGCACATCTAATTTAAAGTGTCAGAGCTTCAGGAAAGGAAGAAACAATCCAATTTTAAAGGATGTTAATGTTTCTATCGTCAGAATCTTCTAGCAAAAATGTCTCTAAGACCATAAATGGCAATAAATAAGTTAAAGTGACCAGTTGAATATGTATCATTAGAAACATTATTCTTTATGAAAATGTCCTTTCTTCTTTATAAGTAGTGAAAACTGCAGTGCCATTCTTCTGAATGTACTAAGATATTTAGCTTTATAATACCAGTGTAATTTTTGTTTCTGGTCACTAATTAATAGTGGAAAGTTCTGTTAGTTTTCTAAAAATCATTTAATCTTTTTTTGTTCTATGACAAATAAAGTGAGGAAGCAGTAGAACAACACAGCACAGTAACAAGGGGAAGAAAGGATACACAAACAAATATATGCCATGCTGAGTATCAGAAGTCTGGAAGAAATGTGTGAATTTCAGATAAAATGTTTCAGGTAGACCTGGATGGTTTGACAAAGAAGATTATGCTTATTTATATGATATTTACTAAATATGGTGGTGAAAAGAAAAAATATTATATGGCAGGGCTCATGAAGTATCAGAGTTTGTCCTACCAGCAGGAAAGCAAGATATAAAGATGAAGGGTGAGGTATACCACAGATGACTGTAAATAAATGGAAACCCAAATAATTGAATTGGCAAAAATATATGAATTGGCAGCAACCACTGGTAAGCCCATATCTACAGCGAAACAAAACCAAACAGTAAATTTTCAATGTGTTAGTACTATTTGCACTGTAAGGCTATTTGTGGAGGATACAAAGAAGTGCATTTAAGGTCTGACACCTAAAACAGTAGAGATGAACATGTTATCACTTTTAAAAGAGATATGATTACATTACAGAAATCAACTTTATGTGGTAGGCCCACTTAGTGGGTCATCAGAATCAAGTGATTCTTTAAGCCTATCATTAGATAAGATTAAAGGCTTTTCCCTTACAAAAATCGTAATATTTTTAAAAATTAAAGAAAACCCTAGAAATTTATTCAGTGCACTATAAAAGAAATTAAAATAAAAATACAAATTGAAGAGCAGTAATCCATGCAGGTCTATTGTCTGAGAAACCAATTTAGGAAATAGTCCAGCTCATTCCCTTGACTTGAGCTATGCAGTGAATGCATTACTAACAACAATAAATTGAAACAAAATATTAAACTGTCTCAGCATGCTTAATATTTATTGCCATTTTTATTGAAGGCAGATACTAGGAATTGTTATCCTATAATCCATCAAGGCAACTGAAGAATTATGTAGTGCCAAATTGTGTGCATTTCTAAATATGTTATAGGAAACAAGATTTGGGGAGGTTGAACCGGTAGCTGTTGATTTGGTGGGATGTATTTTCAACCAGCAATGTTGGCCATATAAGCACTATTCAGCCAAGTAAGCATTTAGCACTTTATGAATTAGAACTATGAGTTCTGATTTCAGAAGAGTGGAGAAACTGGATGCAGTAGCACATAACAGTATTAGTGCCTCCACTATCGTTTGCAATGATTTGTGCACTTGCTTTTCAGAGGACCATTCTGTAAATGCCATCCTTTATCACTGCAGAGGTAATAAAAACAGCATCCCCAGAAGTGTTCATTTCCGATGGAATTCATTGCTGATCTCATCTATTTAAGTGAATGCAAATGAAGGCTCTCTCTCCTGTTTCTCTGAAAGATTGATGCATTTCTGACTCGTGAGCAATGCTCAGTGTCAGTCTGCAGAAACAAATGGAGGAAGATTGACACAGAATGGGTTCATGCCTCAAGTAGCCACAGGATTTAATCTCCTTGCATCTCTGAGTGTATATGTGTCAGTCATAAAGCAATCTTTGAATTATTTATCTCCTGACATAATTCAAATTTCTCAGAAATGTTATTTTCCTATTAAAAAGAAGGATTGGCGATGCAAGGCCCCGGTGGGCTATAGAAAATATTGAAATAAATGCTGTCAATAAATAAATGAAATATAGAACTGGAGAGAGTTAATTTTGTTCACTTTTATGGAAACTTCCATATGTTCTGTTGTTTCACTGCATTAGAGACATGCTACTTCCATTGTAATGTAATTTAGTGTGATGTATTGTGTATTTAGACTTAAAACGAAAAAGCAGAGAACAGTAACAGCCCTGCAGGATATACACCAGCTCACTAGTTAGGCCACTACCTGCCATTTTAAAGTTGCACTTTACTGGAGGCTATTAGTCAACACCAGGGGTTTTAGTGCTGCTTACGTAAGAGAAATTGCATTTGAGTCGACAAAACAAGAGTATTTGGGAGGGAAATAGCCTTCCCTAAAGTGAGAGAAGGATGGGGTTTGCTTGGTTGCCATTGCTCACCTTGAAATTTTTTTGTGGTAGGTTCGTTTAGTCCCTTTTGAAATTTTCAGCATGCCAATGCCTTATCAAAAGATGTATATTGGGAACAGCATGACAGGTCCAGTTGCTGGAGAATTGTGTGTCATGTCCTGACTTCATTACACTACAGGAGTGAGGCTGAAATATGCTTTTTAATGTCCTTATAACTGAGTAATGCTCATAGTTCTGTAACTTTATGTTGTTCTGAAGAAGACTGCTTCCATTTATCAAGGAAAATTGTTATTCAAAGATAACATGACTTATTTGGCTGTGGAAGCTTCCTGCAAGGGTTGGAAAAAACTTGCAACATTCACTTATATTCCTGATAGAAATGTTTTTATACTAATTATTTTGACCACTTTTAATTGTATTAGTAATTTATAGCCACGTGATTTGATTTTATTGGAGTGCATTAATTAATTTGTAGCCACTTATTCTGGAATGTGGACTGCTGATTTTTAGCTGAAAGAGGTGCTACAGCCTGCTGCTAAGAGTCTAAGTGACTTACAGTGCAACCTGCTCTTGAATTTAAGTCTACTCCTTTGTAGATTGTGTGAGAGGTCCTTTCCAGTTCTTCTTGTGTAGTCATGGTATACTGGCTGTGTAAGAAGTACTCTTTCTACACACCCTGCTTTATTCACTTCTTATTCAAACATTTTGTTTGTTGTTTTGTTGTTTTCAGTTGAGTTTGCTGTAGTCAAGATTTTCTCCAGTGGAGTTCAGGTTGATCTGAGGTCTCACAGACCCAGCTTTTTGCAGACTTACTTCCTATCCTGGGGTTGAAAATGTATGATTCACACTTGCAATCTTTTTTATGAAACTTCCATTTAAACTTCTGGGCTTTGATGTTTTTGTTAGTTCTATGCTTTGCATCTTCAATTTATTCACTTTTAGGTAAGAAAGGTCAAATGCTGCACTTAAAGGAATGAGTGTGGAACTGTGATGCTACATTTTTCCCCCCTGCCTAGAGCAGTGTTCCTTTCAGTTCACTGGGAAGATGTGCATTTTGTTGTGCAATATGTGGCTGGATAAAACATAAAGCGTGCTTGCTCCCAGTTAATTTTCAGCTGTTGGTTTGGAAACAACAGATCTGGAAAGCAAAGGCATATGTTAATGGTGAACACATATATTAGGATGCCCATAAGGTGACCCTGCTTTGGCAGTGACAGTGGACTAGATTCCCAAAGCTCCCTTCCAACCCTAACAATACTGTGATTGCTTGAAATTGGTTTTAAAAAAATCCAACCCAAGACTTTTTCTTGCCATTGCAAAGAAAATGAAAAAAAAAAACAAAAAGAAAAACAAAAAATGAAACAAAACAAAAAAACCCAAAACAAATCAAAAAGCACCCCATCTTTGTTAATTTTAGAATTCAAAGTTACATTTGGACTGTCATAGTTTGTAACTGATTCTACTTTTCTCCATTCTGTAACATCCTATTTGCCCTAACCCATGACTACAGATTTCCACAGATGAATTACCATGGATTTGTTACTCGTACAATAAGAAAACTGTCTGAAAAGATCTTATTCCAAAGTCATGTAGAAAAATACGGTGACATAGTCTTGTATGAAAATGAATTCATTGCTGCTGCAGATTGGTTACAGTTTCATATAACTATTAAACGTGGTAGCCCTTTATAGTTTGCTTTGGAGGATGCCATACTTTTAGAATTATGTATATGTGTGTCCAGGCAGTATATATAATTTTCTTAGCTTTTTAATGTTTATTTCATTTGTGGTTTGGATTTTAGGAAAATGTATCAAATTTCATAATCATAGGCAGGTTTTATGTCCTATGTAGCCTGCATGTGTTGAATATATAGTGTGTGTGTGTACATATATACATGTATACATATGACTTTCTAGTCTTTCTAGCTCCCAGTAGAAAGTTAGCCCCCAAACCACTATTTCATTTGCCCTGTTGTAGGTATTTGGAAGATTTAGGAGGGAACTTTCATCGCAAATTATTAGTATTTACTGATGGTTTTATTCACTGTAATTATATATTTTAATTGCATCCCATGCATATTTTTCAGATTTTGAATCATTTGGGGATCTGCATCAGTGTTGATAAAATGCTTTCCAAAATGGTTAAACATGTGGTTCAAGTAGCCCATTTCCTATTATTATTATTCATTAAATATTCTGGTTCTTAAGGCTTTATATATATTACAGGTTCTGATAATAGAAAGCCTAGTTGTTTCAAGTTCTTTTCATGCTTCAGAAACTAATGGTGTTCAAATTCTAGATGAACAGAAAAAACCTAAAGCCATTAGGTAGGAGTTGCATTGCTTTAAATTGGAAGCAATCATTTCCTCATCCTTTCATTTTATGCTGGTTTTCAATTGCTAACAGTTTTCAAGAGGAGAAGATATGGAATCAAGCTGTAGAATATAATGCCCTGGCTTTATCTAAGGTTTGCCACGTAACTGAGCACCAAATGAACGTAATCTCTGTATTTTCAGGCATAAGTAACATGGAATTAATCTGGGAACAGCTATATTTCCTCAAATATATCTTTGAAATATGGCTTTAACAAAAAAGAGCAATTGTTCAAAAGATGTGTATTCAGGCAAAGAATTATTTAGGAATACCTGGAATTAAGAGTGCTTAACACCTGAGACATGAGGCAGATTATGTTTCTGTCATTCCAAAAAAGCAGCAGAAAGTCATCGTGTCACAGTGGCTTTCCATTCTCTGGGAAGCCTCAGAACCCTTAAGAGATACATCTTATGGAAATAATTGTTGCTTGGTGTGCAGAGGGAAGAAACCTCAAAGCATACCCTGATTTAAGACTTTTTTTTTTTTTTAAATAGAGTAGTTATCTTGCAATGTGACTTCATAGCTGACAGTAGTATATTTTCCCTCCTATCTACAACCATAAAATTAAAAATAAATTTTTATTTAATGAACTTTAAATAGCTTTAAATAGAATTGAGCTGGCAAAAATGTGTACCTATTTAACTTGAAACATGCCTTTTTTTTTTTATTTCCCCAGATAAGACTCCAACTAATTGACAGTTTCTGGATGTAAAAAGTGTCATTTTAGCCAATTTCAGGGCATTACAGGCTGTTTTGCTACAAATTTCTAATGCATAAGAACTGAGACTTGGTAAATGCTGGGAAAAGACTACTTCAGAAAATAGTGAAAATTATGAAATATAAATGAGATTGGTATGCCTCTGTTACAAACAAACAAATATATAATTTGTTGCTGCATGTTTGTTGCTAATTGTTTCCTAAACCAATGAATATCAGCTAAATTACTGGCCTCAGTCTCTTGTTTCATAATCCAAACACCCTCCATGCAATGACACATTCCAGTTGCTCATACTACTTTCTGTCTTCATTTTCAGCATGTGATGCATTACTGTTCACTTAGTTACTAGCTCATTGTGCTTTTTAATTTCAAATATTGTCTCACTTTCATCTTGCAGAATACCTACATAATTTACACTATTTATTTTACTTCTGCCTGTGTTGGACTTTCTTTCTCAATTCATAGACAAGAGAAAATATGAAGAACATACAGACTTTAGGAGGCCTTTGAAAGGCCTTTTAAATCATCAGAATAACTGCAACAACTATAGTAATATTGTGTTCTGTTGCAGAATGCATACAATAGGTTTTGTCTGGATGTTATTTTTTAGATAAAGATGTCTCATTCCTTGTGAAAACTTTGCTATTTCTCTTCAGGTTAGATAACAGGGACCTTCATGTCAAAATAGTGAAGTGTCTTTTTGGAAACAGCTGAATAGTCCTGTTTATTCTTTCTGAAAATATTCAGGTTTTTTACAAATATCTCACAGTCACTGAACACATCAGGCATTTTTTCCATTGGGTATTTTTCTGCAGAAAGAAAAAAAGTAATATTTTTAAAATCCTGCTGCCATACTTGGGATGGCAATTATTTCAGGAAAATAAATATACTTAGATATTAATTTCTGTTTGGATATGATTGAAAGTCAGTGATATTTAACATGTGGCACACCTACTGTTGCCACATGCTACATGGAAGTGTTTTGTTTGTTTGTCTCACTTTGGAGATGATGAAGGATAACTATAACACCTTATTTAAAAAAAAAAAAAAGCATGGGAACTTGACTTGCTATTACTACATTTGGTAGATTTTTTTCTGAATAAAGAGACTCAAGTAGTGTTATCAAAATATGAATCTTAGAACAAGCTACCAAAGCTCAGGATCTGGGGGAAAGACCAAACTAAGCCTTGAATTTAAAGTGATGTGGAGGATGGGAGATAACTGAAATTCATTCTCCTTCCTGTGGTCCCATTCAATCTCTTTTTCTTTGTTAAATCTATGGAAAGAAAAGAAAAAAACAAATCCAATGATGCTACATTTTTTTAGAGGGTCGTAGTAACTATCTACTTAGTTCAGACACTTCTGGGGCATATAGTGATCACTCTTAAAATTTGCCCTCTAATTAAAAATAAATAAAGAATTATTTATTTTTATATTTAATTATGGAAAGCATTTTCTTTATCCAATATTAAAGTCTAACTTCCTAAGTAACTTCTCTTTAGAGCTTATTCTCTATTCAACCAATAGAAGAAAGACAGCAATCAAAATTAATATTTTTCTGACTTCAATCCCCAGGCCCAGCAATATAAAACATGAGTTAAAATTTTAGTAAACTCACAAGTGCTCTTGTTCTTTTAAGTAGGCAAGTAAATGCAAGAGTTAAATATAGATGGAGATGATTTATTGTAACTATACTGGAGACTCTTTGACCCACTTAAAACAGAGTTTGCTCTTAAAATTTCCTGCACTGAGCTCTGGTCTCTGGAGCTCATATTGCCTCTTTTTTTGTGGGCTCTCATTCCTCAGGCTTGCCTTGGCAGATGGTTTCATTCTCTGTTCTTTTCCCCCTTTAACCTGGTCAATCAACTTGCTGCTCCTATGCCCTCATTGTTCTGCTCCCTGAAGTTTGTAAATGTCTGCCAAATATTTTACCAGTTTCATGTCACAATGAATGTGTTTATATTATTAAATTGCTTACTTTTTTCGTTCAGAATAAACTATCCCTCATTAGACAATCATTAGAAAGTACACATAATTTTTTTTAGTTTAAGAGCTAAATATCTTTCTGTAACAGTATTGGCTATTGTTTGCATGGCATAATGTGGTTATTTAGTCTGATTTCTAATAGCAGGCATTAACACTGATTAGTATCAATTATTTCTTCGTTATTAGCAAATGTCAGGGAATATAAATGTATTCCTTAGTGCTTCCCACTAAAACACATTCTAATGCAAGCAAAATCACTATTATACAAAGCATTTACAACTTCCAAATATATTTTAAGCTAAGCATCTTTTGATGACATATCTGGTTATTTTCATAATGAGTTTCCATGCAATGCAAAATTCTGGCATTGCACATGGAGCTCTCCAGTTCAGAAGACCTGTGCTGTCACTCAGGCTGGCACACACGTAGGTGTCTTGCTGATTTCAAGGACTAGCACTCCTTGTTTACAGTGTGACTCCAACATGCAGTGGATGTCACTTGGCATCTTCACATGTTGAGAGCACAGAGCAGCATCCTGCTTTTTCCAGCGTAGTTAGGACACTCTGAATGACCAAACAGCTTAATGATGTCTACAGCTACCAGCTGGGTATGGATGCCCGGTGAGAGGATAAAAGCAACTATGTCCTATACCTGATGTATGACAGTTATGAGGTCCAGGAATGCTGCCAATGGATAAAGTTCAGCTTCAGAAAGAGCAGATAAAGAAACAGCCACTGGAAAATTTCCAGCCTACTTTCTAAACTATTCCACTTTGAATTGTCCTGTATTTAGGATTTGTGCTAAACACGGGGTTAATAACATTGAGATGTTTTTGTTATTGTTGAGCAGGGCTTACACAGAGCCAAGGCCTTCTCTGCTTTTCTGCCACACTGAAGTTGGGGGTGCATGGGAGGTTGGGAGGAGACAGCCAGGATGGGTCACCCAAACCGTCCAAAGGGATATTCCAGACCATGTGGCATCATGCTCAGGAAAACAAGGGTGGAGAAGGAGGAAATGAGGGACATTTGGAGTGAGGGTGTTTGACTTCCAAGTAGCCAGTACATGTGATGAGGCCCTATTCTCCTGGAACACCTGTTTATAGGAGATACTCATAGAAGGACCTGCCATTGAACAGGTTCTCACGAGAAAGATTCTCAGAAAGAGACAGGGAACGAGATAGCTGACAGGTTCTGTGTAAGCCCTGCTCAGTAATAGCAAAAACATCTCTATATGATTAACACTGTGTTTCACACAAATCCAAAACACAGAATAACTCAAATTGAAATAGTCTGGAAAGTAAGTTGGCAATTTCCCAGCTGTATCTAGTTACCTTATATACATGAAGAATTTATTCTATTTTAAGGCTAAGATCCATTAAGTATTTGTTTGGAGTCTTCTCTCCTGTGCATTTCTTCCCTGCCCTGGTAATAGAAGACCCAGTTCTGCTGTGGCACATTAATCTAATCCTTATATTGTTAATGTGCCAGCTGTTAGAATCTGGTCATGGCCTCTAGCAGGATGGGAGGAGAAAGCCTTTGCTCCTAGTGATCTTTCAAATGCTTCCCACCCTGCTGCCTTCCCTGTTTTTTCAGCACAGCATCTCTATTACAGTCTTATTTAGAGCCCCAGAGTGTCATTTGAATTTCACTTAAGTTTGGAAATTAACTGCCAGTTTGTTTGTTTTCCTAAGATGTTATTTAAGGTACCAGAAAAGTTCTCTTTTCATTCGTTGACAGAAGAACCCCTTCTGGAAGACTTCTGTTCACATCTCCAATTCAAGAAGTGCTTTACCCATGGCTGATAGTTTCCTGTCTAAGTGTTCTAAAAAATACTTATACAGCTATAAAGATTGCTCTGTTTGTGGCTTCGATACCTCTTTGTGTGGTATTTTAGCAGAAGGGGGATTATTTTTTTCAGGGAAGCATTTTCCCTAGAGCTGCAGAGCTGCTACTGGGATCTTTACACTCAAGGAGGTGTAAAGCAGAGAAAGGTTGCAGCATACCTTGTCCTTTTATTTCAGTGAGAACTGAACACAGAGGACACATTCAGCAAGGCTGTGAGGAAGGTTTAACTTGCAAGGTTAAAGGAAAGTATGTGCAGAGTAAATAAAAATGCAATTTAAAAAAAATACACACACATGCACACACACTATAAGTGAAAAACCAACCTTCCTTTATTCTTTTCACACTGGAAAAAAGTGTGACCCAAAACCACTTCACCTTAAAGGTAACTTCACATTTTACTGAGTAGGGTTTTGTTGTCTGTAGTGGATTTTTTTAAGAGAGGAGAGCTTAAAATTATGGAGTCTGTTATTCTCATGGAGTGATTTTCATTCAAATGAGCAGCATCAAAATATTTAATGTTCTAAATTATGTTTTATTATTAATATGACTGAAGTAATTTCAGCATCCAAAGTAAATCAGTTGTGATCTCCAGGGAAAGAATGAAAAGGACAAAAGGACTCTCTCCTGTTGGAAAAAAACAAGTATCAGTGTGTCTTGAGCAGCTTCCAAGGGATCCCATCTCTATCAGAAATAGAAAATCTCAATACAATGCTAAGTATTTATTCTCTGCAGGTCATCTCAATAACAGAAGAAAAGAAAGTGGGAATTTTTTTTTCATGTGAGAAGTATCTGCTCATACAGCTATAAAGTATGAAATCTTAGAGTAGTTCAGGAGGAAATATAAAATATTTGCTTATGAAGTATTCATATTTTCATCAATAAGATATTTTGATATATATGCTGACTCAATGAAAGCTGCCCAATTGAGTACTTGTTTTCAGTTATGAAAATAAGATTAGGTTGTTTCTATTTTTACATTTCTATAAATGCATATGCTTTGTAAAAAGAAAATCCAGCAATGATTTCTTACTCTCCCATAACTGAATTTTGCACATCAAATCTTTGACTCCACTCTGGATGGACTACTTTGAGACATTCTTATACTAATAAATGAAAAATACTTATTTTTATTGGACTATTGCATGAAAATAATCATCAGTTGGAGTAAATTTTTAGTGATACTAGGTTGTGGACAATGTAATGGACTTAGCAAAACAGAAAAAATTAGATATGCATTTGACAACAGTAAAGCTTTAGATAGCAAGAAATTCTTGTAGCAGGTGTATTCACCTGTCACTTGCCAACTGCTAGGGTGCTGCAAGTGGATCTGCAAGAACATGGAGTTATATTTTAATATTCCATGTGAGCCTGGTCTCACAAGAGCCAAGTACATGTTCAGATCTTTGCAAGAATAATTGCAAGGCTTTACAGATCTTTTCAGTTGGCTGAAATTGTATGTTAAGTGAAATTGCTAAGGTTTTTTGTTTTGGTTTGTTTGTTTGGTTGGTTTTTTAGGTGCAGATTGTTTTTGAACAGTTGCTTTAACTCTGGTCTCCAAGTTTATGTATTACAGCTTTTTTCCCTTACCTTTCCTTGGACCCCTGCTGCTTCTTACTTTAGCCTTTTTCAGTGAACACCTATTTGATGCTGAGTTACATTTTCTGTATAAATGTTTGTTGTGTTGTCATGTGCATTTGTTCATACAAGGAACTTTGAAAGAAAATATTTTTTCTGTTTGACCACTGTCTGAAGTGGTTTCTGGCTGGCCTATTCCAGGAAAGGCAGAGAAGGGGCTTTTTAAGCACAAAGAAAGAACCTTGCATCTAAGTTATGGGAATAAGGCAATAATGAAATCTTTTTCTCTCTGAAGCATCCTTTTTGGGCTCCCTTATACCATGGCTTATGCAAGATTGAGGGAGATCATGAAGTGTGGGTTCCTTATGTGCATCTAGAGGGTTTTTTTTATTTTATTCTTCTGTTTCAGACTATTAGTGCTTTTAAAGGAGTCAGCTGCAGTTTGTAAGTTCCTATAAATCAAACTAAGACTGCTATTGAAAAGCTGAATTATAGTGTTATGAAAGAGATTTAGAAGTTTTTCAAAACACATGTGAATTTTTTAATTTTATTTTTTTGGAGCAAACTTTGTCCTTTGTATTTTTAAAATTACTGTTGGCATTTATTATTCTAGTGAATTACTTTGGGCCTGAAAGGCAGGAAAGTATTTTGTACTCTGTCAAGGGGTAGAGAATTACAAGAGCCTCAGAAATCACTGTTCCTGGTAATTGGCTTCACCTGCTGTTCTCTGTGTGAAGACGACAAAGGCAGGTCCACTCCAGACCTGTGAAGCTTGTAGAAAGCAATACAATTTACAAAAATCACACCACCTGATCCCTCCAAATGAAGATGTTTCTGTAACAATGTGAGCAATACGGTTGCAGAGGTTCCTTGCTCTTGCTCTACTAGAGCTCTTTTCAGTCTCTATCTGCATCAGCTGTGACTTTTGTCCTCTTTTCTTCACCATGATCTTACATGTCCAATTGCTGATGAAAATGGTCCCTGTCAGGCTGTGTGCAGGACATGTTTCAGGAATGTCCAGCCAGAGCCCTGCTCCTGCTACAAACAAAGCAATGATGCCCATAGCCACTTCTGGCTCAATTGTGTAAGCTTGGGAACAGACACACTAAATCAAATGGTGAATGCTCTGCACATTTGTTTTGAGCTTTTAATGTGTAGCAATCTTCAGCTGAAACATCTGCTATAATGAACTTGACATTTCCACTAATGACAACATCAGTTTACTTAATGTCCTGCATTAAATTTGCTTCCCATAGAGTTATTTTTTTTCAAAGAAGAGTGTGAATTTCCTACTTGTGTATTCAGAAATAGTGAAAGAACCAGCCTTCTAACTGTGTGGCTGATAGCTGGTGTTGAGGCTGGACATTGGGAAATGGAAAGGGAAGCAACAGGCCTGGTTGAGAAGAAATATTCCAGATTTGGTGCTGACAAGACAAATTTGTGAATCCAGGGAGAGCAGTGTGTGGAAGCAATTAATGAAGACTGAATCCAGTCTCCAGTGCTTCAGATTGATTTTTTTTTTTTTTTAAATGAGGATTAGAAGATGGGACAATTAGTCTAAAAATAAATGGAATGACTGTGACATAAGACTTTCCATATAATTTGGTTCTATTTCGAGTAAAAAAGCTATCTATTTGTTTAGAAATTCCTGATGTCTTTGTAGAGACTGTTAGAAAACTTCCTTTGGAGCTGCTAGCCAGAAAGAAAAGACAGAAACAGTTCCATGTTATGAGAAGCAAAGAACTGGTATAAACACAATTATATCTTTGTTTACCTACTTGATAGGTAGATAATAAATATCAAAATATTTATTCTTAATCAAGTTATTTGTTTGTAGCAGAACCTATGAAATTAAAGGATACACAGAAAGAGAAACAAGAAAAAATATATCTTGGTTTCTGAGATCTGTTCTGTGTCTGTAGGGAAATATTTGGATTCAGCAGTGTATTACAACTGAACAGTGAGGATTTGTTTTCAAATGAGAGCCTTTTTAATTGCATTTTCCTGATTTTTTTATATGGTAGTGCAGTTAATAATAACATGATGCATCACAGCAAGAAGTGATGAGACAAAAGGAGCTACCCCTTTGATTTGACAGCAGTTATATGGCTTTGAGTGCAGAGGAGATTTGT
The DNA here is from genome assembly GCF_903797595.1 of Erithacus rubecula. Lineage (NCBI taxonomy): Eukaryota > Metazoa > Chordata > Aves > Passeriformes > Muscicapidae > Erithacus > Erithacus rubecula. The sequence continues at coordinate 73,654,857 of NC_136685.1, forward strand.
AAATTGGGGAGAACATTTGACACAGTTCTGTGTAAAAACAAGCAAATACTGTGTTAAAAACTCATATAATCTGAAATAACAAATTTAGCCTGGATTGTTTTAGCTGTAACTGATTTTTGCTAATAAAAGCATGAAAATGTGAGCTAAATATAGCCTCAATTTTCCAGCTGACTGACTATGCCATAGGGCTGGAGCTTTTGACATTAGTGCGTCTCTTGGGTCAGTTTCTGGTTCTTTTTCAGTTACATCTTTTATGTACAGATATTTTTGTAAAATTGATGGCAGTAAAAACCCACTGCATCTTAAAAAGATATACACTCACTTTTTACAAAAGGTCAGATATAGGACAAATATTCCCTTTTCAGATTATGCTAAACTTGAAGAATAATCAGCACATTTTAGTGCATATCAGTTTTCAGTTTTGTTCTTCATTATCTTTCTTATACTGCAGTTTCTCATTGGAAGGGTTAAGGTCACAAGTAATAATGTTGTAGGTTTGTGAAATTTTTTGAAATATCTAAATTATGATGATGGCTTTGTGTTTCCAAAGTATTTCAACCGTGTAGATATTAACACCTCCTGATATTTTTATTAATCTCATTGATGCTGGTAGTATATAAATAATTCATCCCCTTCTTGCTGCATTATTCCTTCAAATCTGTGTGTTTTTATATAATTCAAATTTTATTCAGGTTTGTGTCAAAAGAATATAACTTTTGTTGCAAAGTTGAGCACCTGAAAGTTGAAAATGGCATTTTTATAGCTGTTGGAACAATGTTAATTCAGCTCCTTTCTGCATTAAGCGGGTGAGCTGAGTGATGCCCCATGGAAAAAAAAGTATCCAATGACGTAATTAAAATTATACCATAATGTGTAGACATGTGCAGCAAGGAGAGAATTAATTTTACACTGTCAACTCAGTAAGTCTGGCATTTCCCAGCTCTCAGGTGCTTGACTTTGCAACCTCGGTGTGCTTGTTAAGTATGATATTGTGGACAATTCCTAATTTCCTTTAAGGAAGCTGTGATGGGATGGACTACTGAAAACCTCTTGCCTGACAGTGTCACTCAGGATTCTGGAGACTTGAATTCTTAAACTAAACAGCTTCTCCCCCATGAGCTACCAAACTCTCCATTAGTTTGCTGCTAATGCCAGAGGGGGAGAGAGTCTATTGATACAGAATTCTTATTGACTAATCAGACTCTAGTCTAGTTTCCAGGGGTATGGATTTCTGTGTCTTGGAGGGCTGGAGTAGGTGCTGAGTTATCATCAGCTGAAAATGGGATCATCTAACTGGCAGGCTTAATTAGGTTGTATCTCCACTTACATAATACGTGGCAGGAATATTTTTAATGCAGAAGCCAATAAATGCAAAACACAGAGAAATCAAATTCTGTCCATCAGCATAAAGGCAGCTTACAGATAGTTTTAGGCACAAAATGAAAAAACACACTGTACCCAGCTGAATGGAAAAAGAGGTATGTAAAAAATGCAGAAACATTGAGATTTGGATGCACGGTCAGTTCTTGCTAAAATTAATTTGAGTTTCATGTACCTTCTGAAATTTGGCACCTAATCTGAAAAATAATTTGCTACTTGCGTACTATGAATGTAATTTCTTTTTTTTTTTTTTTTTTTCTTTTATAAGCTTCATCATGTCAAGAAGGGTCAATTGCTGGTTTATAAGTTAGAGAAAGTAACAAAGGACAAAATTTCTGTCAGTATAGTAAACAAGTCAGTAGTGTTTCTATTGCTTTGTCATTAGTATTATTGTGGTTACTTTTTTATCAAGTCTAGAATAATACATTAGGTTGGAAGCATCAGAAATTGTGTCACTGAGGGAAAGTATGAGTTATGTATCAGTATTAACAGTCCAGACATTTACATTCACAAAAAAATTAGTGACATTTCTTTCTTTCTCAGAGGAAAACAGAAAGATGTTTGCTTCATGAACACTGGTGGGACATATTGGAGTTGTTGCATTATCTAGAGATCTAAGGAGGCTTATTGGCAATGGTTAAAAAATATTTTGAAATAAGTATCTCTGTGGTAATTTTGCCTTAACTTTCCCTGCCTTCACTTGGCCCCGTATTTTCTTCTGAATTGTCTTTTTTATTCTGTTCTCATTCTGTGGTTTCTTTTAGCCCATAACTAACCCATAGAATGATGGGTCAATAGACATAGAGTGAGGCTTACTCTGCTTTTAGGAAGTAGCAGTGAAGATTAGGAAGTAGCTGTGTAGATTAAGAAATGGATAAAAGTGCAAGTGATTCAGTAGTGTTGGTAAAATCCTGATGCTGACATGGGTCTTGGGGTAGAAGAGAAAATCTTGCTTTAAATGGTATTTCATTCAAGAAATTATTTCAATACTGTATCATTAGGAGAATTTTCACCAGCATAAGACACTCTTGGGTATTTACTAAAATGCTGTAAAGAATTATTTATCAATGTTGACAAAGACAAAATTGTCTCTTCTATTACTTGAGGTCTGAACAACAGACTTTAGACAGAAACTCCAAACATTCAAAAGTAAATGTGAGAAAACTCTCCTCTTTTTACAGTACAAATTCCACAAAGCTGTTTCCATCTGAGTGCAAACCTATCATTAAACACTCCTTCTTTCAACTGGGATACACTCTTTCCAGTGTGGGCTTCTCCAAATTCAGTTTTGCTTAAAATGTGCCACAATATTTTCTTGTTTGCTTTTTCTCTTGATAATTCAAAGTGGGGTAGATTTTGCTGGTAATGTTAAGTCTAAGAGGATTTAAAGCAGGGCCTGAATCTGAATCTGAATCTTCCTTTATACTTGATTGAGCTGTGGAAAGGATCATGAACTGGTACATTAAAACTTCAGGTATTGATTGTGACATGCCCCAGCACAGAGGCAGCTGGCTGGGACCTAGTATGGTTCTGCAGTTAATTTAACAAATTAACATCTTCTGATGAAATGCATAGCTGAAAAATGCCTGGGCAGACCTGTGTAGACCCTGTTGTCTTGTTTATTATGTTCTAGTTTTGCAACTTATATTATCCTACATGTATTCTTTAACTAGACTAAGCATTTATTGAAGCTGGATGATATTATTTGCTTTAGGCTTATACACACACACACGCACATATATATATATATATATATATAAAACAATAGATCTTGCCTGTCATTCCATCTTTCAAAAAATAGTAATTAATTTACAGCAGCATCAGAAGCCACTGTGAATTTGCATCCTGAAATGTACAACTGAGATAAAAATGTGTACTATAATGTGTCTTGTGGTTTTTTGTTTTTATTTTCTTCCAGTGATTTTCATTATAAATTAATTAGTTTTTTCTGTTTAAGAATACATTTGCAATTTAATTTTTTTTAGCTATCAAGCATTAAACACTTGATTAGCTTAAACTAAGAGGATTCAAAAAACATTCTTCATGCATGATTTTCAGCTTCAAGTAAGATATAATAGAATAAAATAGATGTTAATTAAATACCTCTGGTGCTGTCTTAGGTTATGCAGGAAGAAAATTAGAAGGACCAAAACCCAAGTAGGACTTAATCTGGCTTCTGAATAAAAGACAATAAAAATGTTTCTATAAATACATCAGCAACAAAAGAAGACTGGAGGATACTCCATAACAAAGGATGAGGAAAAGGCTGAGGTACCTAAGGGCTTTGCATCAGTCTTCTAAGATCACTTGTTCTCAGGGTGCTCAGCCCCCTGAGCTGTGAGATGGCAATGGGACACAAAATGTAGCCCCCAGTAATATGAGGGGAAATGGTCAGTGGCTGGCTGCACCCCTTAACGTGCACAAGTTTATGGAGCCAGGTGGGATTCACCCAAGTGTCTGGGAGACGCAACAATGTTTATTGAGCCGCTTCCAGGTATTTACCAGTGGTCCTGGCTATCAGAGGATGTCACAGTTCACTGCAAGAAATGTTAGAAAATGTGACATGAAGGAATGAGAAATGTGTCTTGCAAAATTTTTTACTCGTGAAATTTTGGGACGTAGGGATGTAAAACTATGAATTGAAAAAAAAACCCAATTCTTTAAAAGTAAGTAATTACAACTCAGATAAAACTAAGAAGGTCAACTTGTCATAGTAGTACACAGTACACAGCAGTTATAGTTCTTCAAAGCAACAGAATCCTAAAGGCTGCTGAGTCTCACTTCAGTAACCTGAGTTGAAAGTGAGACATAATAAAAGACACTTTGGGCTCCAAAGTACGATGTGAGGCTCTGCTGAGTCTATACCAGCATTGGTGGAAACTTTTGATATTTCTCCTAGAGAAAATCACTGTTATAGACCTATTTCCTAAAAGGTACATGTATGGATGATGCAGTGTGTTGTATGTTTTGCTGTCTGCTGTTATCTGGGCAGTGGACAGTGGACAGTCTTTCTATCAGTGTTGATAGATTTTAATTACCTCTCTCAATTTCCTTAGTTTGAACAAATTTTAAGGTTAGGCTTGTTTAACTGTTTCTCAACATAGGATTGGCAGAGCAGGGGCTCATCAGGCAGTGAGTTTCCTGGGAAGAGCAGATAAGTAAGGTACAAGGGGGTTCCAAGAAATGCTGCTTGTTTGGCAGAATCCACTGTCTTTTTTTACCTTGCTATTTGTACTGTTACAAAAGCATCTGTTTGTTCAGCCAGTCTGTTGGAGGGAGATATTCTGTGGGCATAAAGGAATTCGCCTGTGGCTGTGGTACCCAAGGGAGCCTGTGTATTGTGATCAACTCTGAGGCACCAATGGATCTGTGCACTGTCAGCTCCTTTCCCATTTGGTTTCTCTAGTGCTGCTTCCCTCAGATAGTGAGCAGCGAGATACCTGAGACATGACTGTACCTGACCCCTACAAAGGAAAATTAAAGCCTTTTGTACTCACTCCTCTTCTTTTCATTGGACAGCTAAATATCCCATAGCCTCCTGATTTTATATGATTCTGGTTTTCCATTGATATTGTGGTTTCAGATTTTATTTTTTAACTTTCTATTCATGCTGCACGTTGATAATATGAAAGAGCATACACAGCCCACAACAAGTTCTTGCTGAATTTTGTCGGAGAATATATTTAACTGAATTCTATCCTGGAGAAAAACAGAAGGGCAAAGCTGCAAATTAGCCACTTTGCTGGCTTTCCCATTACACCTTGAGGATGAGTTCCTGATGCACAATATTACCTTTACAGTCAAATCTAGGGGCAAGATGCCTCTGGTATTTGTCAATGACAAACATATAGCCATGGAAAGCTGGCTGTGTCAGCAGCACGAAACATTGGCCAGAAGCCTACTAGTGTGACCCTTTGACTGGTTAAGAGAAATACTTGCATTGAAAGGATTTACTGATCAATCAGTTTAATTGGTTTTCACAAAGGAGGCAGAAGTGAGCAGTTTCTGCTTGCTTGCTTGCTTGCTTATTTACCACTGTAGTGCTGTAATTCACTGTAGGCTCCTGAAAAACCTTGTTGGATTGCATAGGATTTATTTTCTTTGTGAGTATGCCAATATTTTTACAAGAAAAAACTCAATTATACTGCATTGACTTTAAATACCAAATAACCATATTATATACCAACTCCCAACAATACTTTCAACTGTAAACTTTGAAGTGTTTTTAGCATTTTATTTCAATCTTTTCTTACTTGCCTTGCAGAAAAGTCTACTCAAGTAGACATCATTGAGAGGGAAGGGTGTCTGGATTTGTTTAATTTTCCAGTTAAAGGAAAAATTTAAGATAAATTTATATTAGTTTTATAGTTTTTCTTTCTTTTTTTACTCCTAGATCTGCCTGGGCAATTTTCAAAATCTTTTTTGCATTTTTTTTCTTATATGAGATATCCAAAATTTTAAGGTAGAAAATGGGTTTTATTACCAGACAGTAATGCACAGTGTGAATCTCCAGAAGACAGGCATACTGTAACATATTTCTGCAGTTTTTTTCAAGCTGTATTAGATAAGAAGGACATTTAGTAGTTATTAAGCATGATATTTCAATTTTTTATAAATACAGATAGATATAGAGGACCTATTGATGGACATCTGCATGTAATCTTACTTATCGGATTTAACAAAATCACTCTTTGAAGTGTTGTTAGACTGAACTGAGATGCTTTCATGAAATTTCACATTAGATTGTAATGGATTTTTGAATTTGTCATCTATTGAATGAAATATATAAACTTAAACTATTTAAAATGAATGTAGAAAAGGTTAAAAGTATACTTTTTTCTGAAACTCATTTTGTGATTACATCATTCTGTGCATGTTCTGAGAGTTACTTCCTCATTTTAGATCCTTATGGTAAGAAAATGCTAAAAAAATTAGCATTTAATCAGTGTACTGGGATAGGTTTATAGATTTTGACTAGTTTATCCATCTTTACTCAGTGTGTTGACATCTTTTTTTTTTTTTTTCATTTTTCATAGTGTTTTCTAGCACTGTATGTTATTTTTTCTTTACTTTGTGTTGATCAATAGATGAATAACTGTTGGCAGCAGGTTTTCTTTGCAATATCTTTTCGGTGCATTTCAGAATCACGGTTGTTTGTTTCTATGTTTTTGCATAATGTTTTGCCTTCATAATGTTTGCCAATCACATTTAGTTGCAGAGATGGATTTCAGTTGATAAGGTATTAAATCATAATAACCAAATGTGTTTTATGAATCAGTAGATTTAATATCTGAAATAACAATTTCAGCTAGCATAGTTGGGTTTTAGTGTTGTGCATTTACTTTGCTTATCTTTCATTCATTTCATTTTTAGCTCTCCAATTTTTAACCACCTAGTTGATAATTCAGTTAAAATTTGACTACAGCTACTGAACAGAAAATATATTCAAAAATATCTCCAAACTTTATGAATTTATTTATTGATCCTTTTATGAAATGTTTGACCTGGCATTTCAAATTAGAGAAGTCAGCTTCTTCTCCTGGCAGACTATTTGGAAATGCAGTCATTAACTAGCAGCTTTATTTCAGTAGTTTTTTTAAAGCTCCACTGGAAAGAAATTAGGCGTATGTTTGCACATTATTTGGGTTACTGTGCAAGCAGCATCTGGAGCCAGCCCGTGTGTCTGGCTAGCCTGGGTGATGGTTGCAGTGTCAGCTCTACATGGGCAGAGTGTGGACTGAAGAAGGTTCTCTGAGCAAACAGGCTCTATAAAATCATATGCACCCTATCTTTCCATTGTGACTGTTACCGGAGGCAGGTGAAATTAAATTGTTTGAGACATGCTTACATCTGTTATCCTTTTCTGGATGTAAATTTGAAATTCTTAGAGGCACTTGCATGGGTAAGGACTGAATACTATAAAATGCCTGGAGAAACAGAACCTAGAAATAAACTTTTTTGAAAGTCAGTGTACTGCTGGCATTTTTGGTTGAAGTCTTTAAGAAGGATGGAAGTGTGGAAAGCAATGCTTTAGGAATGGACTAGAAAGTGTAGTGGGCATTAAAACAGTGCCTGTAATTGAAGAAAAGGTAATAAGCAGGTTTGTATAGAGACAGTAGAAAGCAAAATAAAAGATGGCTTTTGCCCTTTGTATTTCTCAAAGAAATGGTAGTTGAAGCACATTAAGTGCTAGAATGAAAATGGTAATGAAAATGAGAAGCAAGGAACAAATCACAGTACATTCGAGTATCAGTAGTTTACAGGATAAAGACAGGAAAAGTGAAAGATAAGGAATGAAAGAATTCTCCTGACAGTTACTCCAGGTGAATTGAAAACACTTTTTCAAAGAGTAAATGTAATACAAGAAGAAAAGAAGTCTAGTAGTAAATAAGGTTAGGAATGAAACTCTGTGGTTTCTACCTGAGAGCCACATCTTCCAGATGTGAAGGAAGATTGGAGAGACCATTTTAAATGTTTCTTTGGCAAACAATTCAGTCTTGCTGCATTTTTCACCAGAAACAGCTTTGTATTTTTATTCCCTCTTTGTCCTTAATTTAGCAAAGGGAATAATTTCTCATTTCTATTTAGTTGTCTTGTAATAGATAATTCAAAAGTATTATGGTACTCCTCAACTTGCCCTGCCAACAAGATGAAGGTCAAACCAATACATACTATTTTCCATCTCAGTGCATCTCACCTTGCACCCAGCTGTGAGGTCTGGAGCGATGGAGTCAGAGTGCCTGGTACCTCTCTGAAGGCAAATCCTGCTGAGCTTCACCTGTGCTGGCAATCCAGATCCTAGCCACAGCCTCTCTGTGCCTGCCACCCACAGCTCTATCTGACACCTACACTCCGTTTGATTTGCCATAGTGGTTATTTGAAAATACTGTAAATCTTCATCAGATTACAAATTTCAGGATTGTTAATCTCAGAAGATTTTAGCCTGAGATTTCACAGAATGAGATTTATACCTCTGAACAGGAGCAGCCTGGCCTTTATTACATGAGTTTTGTTTAATTCACTCTGGAAGTATGTCTGTCCCTCTTGGCCTGTGTGTTTTTCTCAGGTAGGTAACACAGATAAGATGCTGTGTCAGTGAGTCCGTGTTGGGCTGTAGTGAGGCAGCTGTCCCGTGCTGTGCTGTTGAGTGTATAAAATAAATGCCTGAGTCCCTCAGAGAGACAAAAAATCACAGGGACTAAATTAAAGCCTTTAGAGATTAAAATATATTAAATCACACAGACATGAAGTAGAAGTGTAAGTTTTAACTTTGAGTAGGAATATACTTTAAGTGCATTAAGAGAGTAAAAAGCCCTAAAGCCTAGTTTAAAGTTCAGTAACGTAGCTCCAGACATAATAAAAACAGCAGAACATTGCTTTCATTTCTAGATAAAACAGATAGAACCATTTACATGACTAGAACTATATGGTAAATTATATGTTAGAACTGACACTACTTTCATACTTTAGAATTTAGTTCTGATATTTTAGAATTTTAGAATTGTAGTTTTAGCTGATTGGATGATTTATGAATAAAATCCCCTGTATTGGGGTTAGCAAAAAAGGAAGAAGAAAAGGAAAGAAAGGAAGAAAAAGAGAAACAGAAGAAGAAATGCCAGGGAGCTCCTCCTGCTGCTGCTTCCGCTTAGGACTCCATGCCAGAAAGCTTAAGCCTAGACTTTAATACTCTGAACTCTTTGCCTTCAAGACTGATGTATTTCTGCAATGAACAACTTTACAAAAGCAGCAGCTGCTCTTGTCTCTTTGAAGACCCAGACCCATGGAAACCTGTACACTGTGCCAAGCTCCACGCGCAGGGAGCCCGAGCCTGGCACACTGGGCACATCGGGGCAGTGCAGCGCGTTGGAGCGGGCCTGGGGCTCTGAGCCCGGCTCAGGAGAGGCATGGCTGGGCACAGGGATGGCTGCAGCCCCTCAGGCAGGGTGAGCTCACAGCCCCATCCCAGAGCCTGTCCTGCCACTCTGCCCCTGTGCACAGAGCTGCATGTTTGCCACCCGTTCTGGCCTTCCAGAGTCCTTCTTACTGTCTGGTCATTTTTCATCTGCAAGGAGCCATGATTGCAGTCTCAAAGGAAAAGCTTTCTTAGCAGAAGGGGATATAAAATTTTCACTGTACCAGCAATAATGATTGAAGAGGGCATGATGTTTTTGCACAGCTTCCCCATGTGTGCCGCCTGTGCTGTCTCTGCATCTTCAAGCTCTCACTGTCATAGATGAGCTGTAAAATTCTCTGATCCTTGCTGCAAATTGGCCCTGAAGTGCCACAACATCCCAGGAGCTTTGTTTATATCTCATCGGTCAAATATAAATAGGCCTCATACATCTAGTTATTTTGAACAGTGATGAAATGTGGTAAATAAATGTCACCCTTGATGCTAGTAGGAGTAATACGAAAATATTTTACAGGCATCTGCTGTATATTCTAAAATGCTACCTAAATTTAGGATTGCTGAAAATGCAAAGTACCACATAGGGATTTTTATGCTAAATATGTGAGTGAAACAATTCCTAGAAGGCAAATGGGAACGTTACAACATTACGATATTAAGAGTGCCATCATGGATCGACTAACAACGTTCAGAACATTCTTAGCTCAGAATGGTTTCTGAGAGGTTTGATTTCAGTCCGTGTTCTGCAACATGCTGGTGTGTTTTCTGTAGTCTTCCATAGCTGTTGCCTACATTAACAAATTGAGTGGGCTAGGAAGGAATCAGAAGATCAAGAATTTTGTATTAAAGCATCAACATCTTTAGTATATGCAGGTCAGGGATTCTTTACAAAACTAACTTCAGTACTCTGAGCCAGAATGCTAATGTAAATACAACTTATATAGTCTGTACATCTACATGTTTGAAAACTGAAAAGGATCATCTTCCATTACGTAATAAAACCTGTGTTTAATGGTTGCACTGCACTAGTGGTAGAAAATGTGAGACTCCTTTCAATAATATATGATCCAAATCCCAAACTAATTTTATTTTTCAGGACGTAACTGATTCATGTTTTAAGACTGTGACATTTGTTGTTGCTGTTGTTCTGTACTCAATATCCAGGGGGAATTGAAAACAAATGTCTGGGCTACTTGGTGTAATTAAAAGACTTTAGAAAAAAAAATTAACTGGTAACAACATTATTCATGCTTCTTCTCCCCCCTGCCCCCCTCCCCACCCAACAGTTATTTTGTTTTTAGAGCATCATAGATAGCTGGGCTGTATACAGACTCTGTGGCTATCTAAAGTGAATTTGATATTGCAGGCTGTGGTGATGAAACAGCAAAAAGCAATATATCAGCAGTAAGAGGAAAAATTGGTCTTTTGAATCACAAGAACAGAAGCTGACATTAGGAAGTAGATAGTACATGTTTAATATCCTTAAATAGAAAGGGTTTTTTTTTCTTAATTCTATAGAACAGCTCAAAATTTTCCACATCTGTTGAGGACTCAGGAAATAATACATAAATGGCTGATAGCTAGATGTTTTCAGTGTAGAAAATGTTTTAGTTCTATGAAAAGACAGAAAAACTGTCTGGCAGATCTACTTTCCACTCTCTACCTGTGCTTGATAAATAGAAGATAACAACAGTTATCACTTTCAAATGTGTCTTTGAATCTCTGTCATTTTCTCTAAACTTCTTTTTGTTGCCAGACTGAACAGGATGGGAGGAACAAAGGAAATATTTGAAAGAATGAGCCTGTTCATATTGTTAAAATGAGGAAATTCATAAGGGGGAAAAAAATACTAGGAAGCTGAAGATGCATTCTGCCCTGTCTTAGTTGATGGACTGAGAGTGTTGTTTTGCATACTGTAAATTGGCAGTCAGCTATCATTATTCCTTTGAAAGTAAATCAGAGCTTCAGCTTGTGTTGGAAGACATTTAAGCCTTTTTCTTCCCTTTCTTTTTTCCTGCAAACATCAGTCACACAGCCATCTTCTATTACAAATTTGAGAACACTTCAGAGCGGGGCTGATTTCCTTCCATGTTAGGGTAATCCTGTAAAGGTCACCGTCTAACCAGTGTGAGCCTCTCAGATAAGGTACTAAGAGCGGGTATTTTTTTTTTATTCTGGGATTGGATATTTGAGAGCTTTCTTTGAAGTTTGCAGTTTGTTTGCCAGCTGGTCCCCAGCTTGCCAGGCCTGACCAAATAGCACATAGCTGGTAACATGGAAGCTTGTGTTAATTACAGAAGTACTGGAATGAACTTCCTAATCTAGTTGTCTCTTGGTCTAAAATCTGAGAGGAAAGTTGATTGCTTTGAATATTTCAGATCTGGCTGTTTATCTGACAAGCAAATGGCTCCTCTTTGTGTTTTCTAAGAGGCTAGTGGAGTTACCAGGCTTTGCTGGGATTTACATTCTCCTACAGCACTTAAGATTGTAAGCCAATAAAGGTGTGGATTTGGCTTTGTCACAGACTTTTTGAAATGAATAGGGATAAAGAACATGAATTATGTTGCTTTCTCATTTCTTAAGTGAAAAGCAAGCTCATATTTCAGTTTCCTGTGGTACCTTTTACAGAAATTGCTCCAGAGACTGTTGGCTGCTGGAAAGCAGTTTGTTCTTTTTGCTTGGTGTCTGCAGACAGCCACAGTGTGCTCTGGCAGGGCTTACTTGATTCCTTTGAGTTGATCTGTAATTTATTTGAACAGCTGGCATTTGTCTTGCTTTGTGTTTAATTTTTCTACTCTGGAGATTTAGAAGGAAAGTGTATTTCTCTGTCTCACTTCCTATTTTAATTTACAGGCAACCTACATTGTATTTATTGATCTCTGAGGCTTCTTTTCTCTTAACTTTTTGCCACACTGGCCTATGTATTCTGCATGTGGTCCCCACCTATCTACTCATTAGCTATTACTTAGTGGTGGAAGAAGGAAAAACTTGGCTTATCAAATTGATTTTGACATCAATTCCCTGGTCAAAAAACAGTCTGGAATCTCTTTAAAGAGCTGTGGACAGTAAATCACCCGCCAAATTAATAGGAAAAACTGCTGTAGACAACTCGACAACTCTGCATGAATTTTGAAGGTGAACAAGGTGGTCTTTGTTTACAAATTTCTGTTGCATCCTATGATCACAAAATGCACATTAAATTCAATATTGTTTTCAGAGGATGTATGCAAAAATAATTTCCTCTCTTTCAAGGCACCTGGTGCTGTAAATATTCATGCTAATTGGACTTAGATTCTTCATTGCCTCTGCTACTGACTCTGCTGAAGTATTGTAAGAAGTTAATTTGGTTGTAAATAAAAACTTCTATCCAGCATGTTTAGTTGATCTGAGTAGATTTTTTTTTTCTGCCACCTTCTTCTTCTTCTTCTTCTTCTTTTTTCCCTTTCTTAGTCAGTGCTCCAGAAAAACAAAATAGAAAATAATTGGAAAAGCTTTGAGCTCCTATTAATGTTTAATTAGAGAAAGGCTCCATATGTCTTGAATCATGATACCTTCAGTAGTGTTTGAGTCTCTCATCAATAAACTGTATAAATAGTTTTCATAGGTACTGAATTAAAATTTATTCAGAGGTGGCATCACAATCTGCTTGAAAGAAATGTATTCAAATCCTGCAAGAGGAAATTGAATGGCATTGACTAGCACTGATATTATCCTTGAACGCAGTCACATATAATTACATATTCTTTTTTAAGCCATGAAATGGCAGCTATGTATTTTAAGAAGTAATAAATTATCTATAAAACTAAATTTTAAGAAAAATGTAATTTTTAATTGTCTTTTCTGAAACATTTATTGGCTTGTTTTGATTCTTTTTTCAAGTGTTTAGTGTTTTCATAGAATAATGTAATACAAGCATTGGATGTGATTTCATAAATTCTTTCAGTAATACCTTTTCTGTACAGAAATTATTCTTGAACCCTAATATTTTTTATATTAGTTTTCATTTTAATTTCTTTTTATGTGTTTGTGTTCTGTTTGCCTTAAAAGTGTGACTTTGATATTTAACCATAATTACTCACATAGACATGAACAGCAGGGAAAAAAAATAGTAAATTTTTGAATAATAATCTTAAGTTGTATACTTTTAGTCCAAAATTTAGTGGATTACTTATGACTGATTCCTCTACAAATAATCAGTCAATGTATGTCATCAATTCATCACAGCTGGCTAAAAAGGTGGAATTAAAGAAAAAAAATGTTATTTATGTCTTTAAACAACTTAGGAATAGTTCTAAAATCTTAGACGTAGTAAATACAAAGGCAATGTACACAGTGAAATGCAGCCATTTCCAAGCTGACTGATGTTTACAAGCCCTTGTTTCACCACCCTGAAAGGCATTTCTACACAAATGCCTTCATTAGCTTCTACACAGCTAATAGGATGGATGGTCTTGTTTCACAGTCAGCTTCAAAGGTACTGAGTGGGGTGCCAAAGTTTCTTATGAAAATATTTCACTTGTGATGAAAGGCTCTTTTAATATGTTGCACTTTCTTTTCCCCTTCTAATTTTCACTAGAGCTTTCGCAGTATTTCATTCTAAAAGTTCATCTCAGCATTTATCTACTTTGGCATGAAGAGCAAGTTCCATTCATGACGAAAATTGTTTTAAAGTATCAGTGGAATCGCTTACAAGTGGAAAGCAGAAGGATGAAAGTACTGTTAATGATTAGAATCAGAATATCTGTCCTACCAGGCTTATTTTATGCTTTGAAAGTTAGCTTTGATGATACTCATAAGCAAAGGTTGGAAAAAATAAAATTGGAAAAGCAAAAAAAAAAAAAAATTAATTTTGCATGGTTTGATTTTTTTCCTGCAGTGTGTTTTACTGTAGTGCCTCCTGAGATTCCTTTTAATTTTCATGGCATCACTCCTTTCTCACTGATCTAAATGGATGTTGACATTTGAAGTTTGTTGATTTACAAAATGTCAGATAATTACAGGGAGAAAATGAATTATATCCTCCTTTCTCCAAATGAAAGTTAGTATCATGTACTAACCTGGGAGTATGAAAGACAATTATAACTGCCATATTATAAAACCCTATTTTATAATGATCTTGTGGGTCTTACTGTGGTGTTACAGGGGAAACTACAGTTTTATGTAATACTTTTGCTTTTGGTAAATAAGTACAGCTGCTGATTTTTTTTTTTTTTTTGGTGGGGGCGAAACTTTCTCTTAACACTACAAAGTATCTAATTTTGTAAAAGGTTATGGTAGTCATTCTAACAGAAATTGTCAAAAATGGGGGGAAATTAATGCAAAATGTGAAAGAATGCTTTTATCATTCTCTTTTAGTTCACAACATCCAAAAATATTATTATTATGAGTGACTTCCACGTCTTTTTTTAATTAATTATTTTCTTCTGGTCACTTGAGCCCTTGGTGAGATGTGAGTCTGTGGATTCAATATCTAATTCAGTAATTTTTGTTCCTTTTATTTTCCATGGTGTTTTGCTTGGCAGACCATTCTGTGTATTTGACATTCTGTAGGATTGTTTTCAGCCCCATTTAGTAACAACATTGATTTCATTCTTTCTTTTAAAAAGATATATGCATCTCTCTGTCCTCATAGTCTTTGACAGCAAAGCTACAGATCTGCTGTAGTGATCTCCCATCATGGCAGGGTGCAGTAGACTTTAAGGATTCATTTCAAAATTTCCTGCTGTTCCAAAGATAACTCCAAACTGTGGGGAACAATGTAAACAGGAGCTGTGGTTGTATATTTCTAAATTTCTGATAATTCAGGCATCTTGCAATATTATTTCTGGGATGGTGGGATAGCAAATTCCTCATTTTTTGTGGTCATAGGAAGTTTGAATCCAAGCTTTGAAATGCAAACATTGCTCTTTTTGAGAAGGGAGAGAAGTAACATTTGCATAAGATTAGTAATGTTATCTAGGAGACCTGGAAGCTTGTTCTTACTTTTCTCTTTTGGCAACTTTTCTCTGGATCTTCTGTTTTCACAAGAGTCTTATCTATTCCAGGCTCTTTGCTCATTTTTTTTTCCTTTGAGGAATGTAGTGAAAAGTAGCCCAAATTTCAGTTGAGAGCTTCGACCATACTGAACTATGAACAATAATAAGTTAAATTAAACTGAGTTGGTTGACAAAATTATGGTTAGGCTTTTCAGAAGAATACAGTAGGAGACCTGGCTCCAATTCAGAGTTCCCTTTCCAGACTTCATACTGGAAAGAAAAAGACCCATTTTTTCTTTAAAGCCTTGGTCTCCCAGGTGTCTAAGCTATTTATCACAACTTGTTAGGTAGCCAGATCTACAGCTGCACCCATCCTGGCTGCCAAAATCTCCAGCTTCAAACCTGACAACTTCTACAATTATTCATAGGTTTGGTTTTTTCAATCTGTGACCTTTTGAAAATTTGTGGCAGCATGAAATTCAATTACTTACCTATCTAAATGAATAACAGAAGGGATTCTGAAGTGCTTGAATCTTTCATTTTCACATAAATTTCATAATACTTTTTTCTTAGTATATTTGAAGTTGGGATGGCTGGAAGCATCTTTCATTCTGTATGCAACAGTGTTAGTGTTTTATCACTTCTCAAAAGGACTGTATATCACCAGTGTCACTCCTGAGATGTTGATGAGTGGCAGGTATCATGATGTCAGCTGTGATATGCTGACAGCAAACAGCAAAGTTACGTAAAGATACTTTCAAAAAATGAAAGTTTTGCCTTTTTTGTTGTTTTTTTTTTTCTATTTCATTAATTGAACATCAGAAATGTCTTTTTTTTTTCTTTCTTTGGCTGTCTTCAGAGCATAATTTAAAAAAAATAAAACCAAACCTACCCTTTTCCAGAGAGTGAACCCTTATGTTAAACAGAAGGTTTTAATCTTTTCATATGAGAATTCATTTCTCCATCCTCTCCTGCTGGGAAGCATATGGTGACATTGCAATGTACTAACTTTTCACCAGCTAGATTTATATGCTGTACTGCAGGATCAAGCAAAAGCAAAATGTTGTCATTCATCTCATTCTGGGAAATTAGATGAGACAATGTCCAGGTACTTCACAACTGAATGTTTTTGCAGAACATGAGGTGGCATTACCAGATGGTCAGGTAGATAGAATTAGGGGCTGAGCACTTCTGGAAAGCTTTGCTATTGCTCACAGTGTGATTTTGTTCTTTTAGTAATTTTATTTTAAGAACTCCTTCTTCATGACTTGAGAAAATACCTCAAAGATAAAAATGTTGACTTGATACTTCCATGTGTACATAAGACTGGATTGTGAAAATGACTTTTTTTCTCTCTTTTCATTCTTTTTACATTTCAAAACACCTTCAGAAACAGTAGATATTTTAAAATTGATAGCCAAACTGTGTTTTTTGTAAGTCTGCACAAAAATAAAGAAGCATAAAAGAAAATTAAGGAAGAAATGTAAGAAAACACTTTAGAATACACTATTGGGTTTTCAATGAACACAGAGAACTAAGGAAAGTTATTCATTTTGTCACTGAACTAAGGGAGGATAGAGGCTAATTTGATATACAGTTGTTTATAAGTAATACTTAAGATCTTGATTTAAAGTTCCAGTTGACAAATATCTTTGACAGTAACTGTGACGGTGATTCCTTTGACATTTAAAAGAGATTAGTTCTTCAATATATGTACAGATGATTGTTGAGTTTTCTCTATATTTGTATTCTTTTCTGTTCAGTCCTTTACTTACTAATCCATTGCATTTTTCATCACTTTGAATAAAATTAGTGGAGCTCTGTGATGTGAACACTTATGAATTATATAAACAGAAAATATTTCAATGTTTTACCACTTCATAGAAAATCTAAAATAATGAAAATGTGGAGGAGAAAAAAGAGGTACTATAATATAAACTAAATATTAAATAGAAGAAAAACTGTGCAATTATTCAGAATGATCGCAGCAAAAGTCATTTTATAGTATTTCATACAGAAATCATGTACAGATGTATTTCATACATCTTCATACAGAAAAAATTATCTATAAATGTTGGTATTTATCTTTATGCCAAAAGCACAATCCAACCAGAAAACTAGCCAATGTTTTCATACTCATAAAAGACTATTTTTATTTGTTAAAGTAACGATTTCTTCTGTATTTCTGAGATCTCTTGCTTGTGTTTATCTTTCCTTCATCTTACATAACTCTCTAAATCCAGTTTTATTCTTTGTTCATTTGATAGTGCTTATGTACTTACTGTTAGCATAGAGGATAACCTTGAGAACATGGCTCCCAAATATACTAGAGTGATTGAAGAATCATCTTTTAGCCAGATAAAATACAAAAGCAAAACTCCTTCTGAAATTTGGCATGAAAATCCTATTGAGTTTTAAAACTTCCCTAAATAGCAAGTTTCTCATCTTCATTTGTAAAGAGTAAATTCAGTGTTGAATAGAGGATTAAGTCTACTTTCAGAGTATGTAACCAAATAACTGTTAATCCTTAATGTTTTCTTAGTTCTATAATAGGCAGTTTATAATCAGCATTTTGATGTCAGCTCAGTGTCTTCTGAATTAAATTTGCTGTCATTTGATAAAATGTAACTTTTTAAATAAGAATAAAAGGCATAGAATCTAATACAAACAGCAATCTTTTAGGGTAATGACATCAAAGACGAGGGTACCCTGCTTCCATGAAATCAAGGATGAAGGCCCAACACAAAAATCTGATTTGCTGCTGTAGGATTCCAAAATACTCATTCTAGGCCAAAGCAAAGGGAGTGAAATATAAAATTATTCTTGATGGCTTTCACTATAACAGTTATTTATAGTAACTCTGATAATTATAATAAATGGTTTCATTTTTACTTCATGAATTCTGAAGAAGGCATTATATTGATCATAATACTTGGCTTTCCATTTTTTCTCGGATAGTGTTGAAAAATGGAGGAGAGACATCCTGAGAAATAAACCCAGTATAATTTGTACAAATTAATCTTTTTTTTTTCAATGCTGGATTTTTAACAACTACTTTCATTCTTAAATAGGGGTTGGCCTGACAATGTGTTGAAATATGTCTCATGGCTGATGCCACAGCTTCCAGATTTTATTATTTGATTCAGTTTTCTTAGTTTTGTTTTGCATTCAGTCACTTGTTAAGAAGTTACATTTTGGTTGCAAAACAGTTTTTGGGCCATTTTATGCTCTGCAGTAGGAATCATAAAAGTAAGAGGAAACTGTCTTGCATTGATATTGTAGGGATTATTAAATGACTCAGCTGGAGAGAGAGGCTTTCTCATGATTTAGAGACCCTTTCTATGGTAGGATTTGCACTTAACTGTACTTCTTTTCATGCTAATTCTATATTTACAATACTCCTTATCTAATTAAGTCAGATTTCTCATCCAAATTTCACTGACCTATTTCTCACTCTTTCTGTACAGAAGAGTACCCTCTGTGCACCCCAAAGCTCTCATGTTGTGTATTGGTTAAGGTTGCTAACACACCTGTGAGACCTGGTGCAATAGGTCAAGCATTTTGTTGGATGGTTCTTTTGCTCCCAGCTGCTTTTGCAGCCTGACATTTTTCCATCCTTGCAGAAAGATTAAGTTACCTCCAACTAATACAGTAAGGATTTTAAAAACAAGTTATATGAAAATAGGCTTTTATTTCTATTCTCTCTTCTACCACAAAATGCTGTGATCTGTGTTCACAATTGAGGGAAAATTTTCAAAAGTGTTCTAACTTTCCTGTTTTCTGCTTTCATTGACTTTCAAAGTTAAAACAGGTTAGAACAATATTTAACTAAATGCTGATTTTTAAAATAATTACATGTGTAAACTAAATATATTTCTGTATTAAGAGGAAAAGGATATACAAAATTGCAGAGTTTAAGTACCTAACAACTTAGAGTTATTTTTTAACTATTGTGTTTAATTAAGAAAGAATAAACTCAGCACCCTGTAATGCCAGACTATGGTTAAAATATCCTCTTCCAAATTAGCACAACTCCTTATCAAAGGCAGATTGAAAATAGCTTCTCTCTTTTATTGAACCCATGCATGCTTGGAGAAGAACTCTCTTAGCTTTTATATGAAGAAAAATCTGTATTAGTAGTGTATCTAATCATTTAGTTTGATATTATACTGAGAATTCACTTCTAAATGACGTTATTCCTGAAAAAGAATATTTCTGTCTTTCCCGGGTAACATATTTAGCATTACTATATCACTACTCTGGGGTAAAAAAAATAAATAAATTCTTAAACAAAATTATGCAACATAAGGAGTGAATACAAGCACTGGAGAAATATCCTGGCACACTTTCAGACCTGTTTTCATTCATGCCTAGACCATAGAATAGTGCCTGTGTCTGGATAACAATTATCTTAAATGTATTTTCTAATATTGTGTGTGAACAAATAGCCCAAAGACATTACTAAAAATGTATGCTCAAAAGTCAGTGCTTTAAAAATAGATCAGATGTGAAGTATGGGCAGAAGAAATGTCACAAAATCCTTATGAGTTTCCTGTTGAGTCTGCATCAGTTTATAGTTGCACATACAATTCAAGACTGAAACCCTCAAGAGACATTATTTAATTATTATTTTATTTTAATAATTTGTTTCAAGTCTTAACAAGGTAAGAGTGACTTCTGTTTAGATTAACAGCTGTGAACTTGTGCCTGAAACATTTCCAATAATTGCTGAACAGTTACTGAGTAATATATTAAATACTGAAAATTATTATAGCTCAGTGACTATATGATAAAGAATAAGGAAAGTAAGTAAACAAGAAATGGGGATCTAGTGTGGGAAACATGTCCCTAAATAATGCAAACTCTACATTCAGTATGTCTAAAAATTTTCCCAGTTTTCCCAGACATATATTATTTTCTTTCTATGACAATCATATGTTAAAGTAGTGCTAGCTTTTCTGGTAACAGTCCTTAATTCTTACTATCTTGTTGTAAAAACTAGAGAAATACAACCAATATCTTAATTACAGAGAAGCCAATAAAATTAGAGACATTCCAGAAATTTCCAAAGGGCAGATGTGGTAGAAGTTAGAATAAAGGTACTGAGTATGGCAAAGAAGTTTTCTAAGAGCAAAAAACATTTTATTTCTGAAAATGGTGAAGTCAAATTCTTGCATTGATTGAAGAGGGTACTTGCATAGATGTAGTAAAAATGAATAGTAGAACTGCTGCAGACCTCATTGTAATAAATTTTGCCATATGATTTGAAATTCAGGTTTCCAGTTGACTGAGTTTACAGTATTGAATTTCCCTTCAGTTTCTGACTGAAATAATTTCATACTACCTCCATTATTTATTGCTAGAAGGGTCATAAATTTTAACAGATCTGTTATATAAATGATGCAACTGAGATGAGCAGAGTCAAAATACCTTTAAAAATGAAAAGATGTGGCTGTGTTTTAGATACTGTGACACTGTTTTGTATGGGGAAAGCTTTGCTGCTACAATTTTGCCACTGGTGATAATATACACAGTATGAATTAGGAAGCCTGGAAAATATGTAGAACAGCAGTTCCACCCATCTGTAGTGAAACACTGGCTTCACTCAAATGATAATTCCAGCTCCCACAGATATTTTCTTGTATTATTTTAGGGTCCAAAACAACCACTACTTTCTTGACTACTGTTGCCATATTACATCTGACCTAAAATAAAAAGGTACAGTTCTAAGATAATGAATGGGGAAATTTCCCAAAGATAATTCTGGGGAAAGAGAAACCCAGGCCAAACTAGCTTTCAGACAGCACTTGGAGAAGAAACTAGAAAGTTGTGGGACACTCAGCTTAACATCTGAAACAATCTGTCTGTAACCTAATAATTCTCCAATAATATTAAGTCACAGTCATCTAAGTGAAGGATAAAAGCTATCCTTCCCTCCTGAAAGAATGAAGGACAAAAAAAAAAAACAAAACACAGAGTAGTCACAGTCTTTTTAATGCACAGGAGATGTTCCTGATATTTTATAGTATCCATGTTAAATAGTGGGTATCTCCTCAATATAATTGGATTTTGATCATTAACATCATGTTTACTGAATTTATTTGGGAATTTTTCTCTAAGTTTGAACTCCTTTACCAAATTTTCTCTCCTTTATGCAGCTTTGTATGTCTGTTTGGGTGGAAGTAATTTCTGGCTTGGGAAGCTGCTGTACCTATTAAGAGGATGGTACATTTTTCTATGCTGTAGCCATCTAAAAACTGGGTGTCTAGCCTGATCTAATTGCCTAAGTTCTGTATCTATTCAAATGTTAGATGTTTCAAAAAGACTTGTCCAGCTTAGGAAACTCTCTTGATGATTTACCTTGTTAGAAAATTTTCTGTTCAGATTGTTTATTGTATAGTTCATCTGTGTTGAATATATGATTTCTTGGTCTCTTCCATTGGCCTGAAATCCTAAGAGACTGTGATTTTCCATTTGAAATTCGTGCTTTTATCTTTCATGCCTCTGATACCTCCTTTCAAGGTAAATGCTGTGATCTTGTGTGTGTATTCCTGGAAGCTTCTGCTATGGGAGAAAACTTGCTAGAACTTCACTCTTAAATGAAGTTCAGTGAGATGTTTAAGGTAGAATTAACTGATTTAGTCTTTTTTGTCTAAGGAAACTCCTCATCTTTGGTTAATGTTTTAATAGTAAATTCTTGGAGGTAAATTATTGCACTATAAAAGCTTATTCCCTGTTTGCTCTCTTGGGTGGGTTTTGGTTTTTCTTCTAAATTATAGACCAAGATGAGCTTCAAATCCAACTTCAGTAATCCTGTGGATAATGTTCTATCTGGGATGTTCCATGGCAACTTCAGTTTCATCAGTTCTCGTGTCTTTATAGTTACAGCTTCTATGCCAGATCTGTATAACTTAAATCCTCATATAAAAAGTAACGCTTGTCTTGATATGTGAAAACTGGGTCCTGAGCTACTGCTTCTAGAAAAAGGATGAAATTTATGCCAATAAATACTTTTTTAAAGACTCCTCAGTCAGACTTTGCTACTGCAGCTGGGTCCTTCTTGTCTAAGAGTCTTGTGTAAACCCAGGTCTCACAGCAGGCGTACAAGGACCATGCAGTGTGTTAGAAAAGCAGTGACAGTTCTGGCACTGCTGTTTGCAGTACAGCAACTTCAGTGCATCAGCACTGCTCACCTGGCTTGCATGTTCATGAGAGAATGGAGCTGGGCAGTGGCAAGGGCTCAAGCACTGCTAAGCAGCCATCCATGTGTTTTTATTACCAGCATACTCTCTGTTGTAGCTTTGATTGCTCCAACCTAGTAATTTCCCAGACAGTTCTCAGGAGTGGCTTGAGTCAACAGCATATGCTGGGATCTGTTCCCAACAGGCACTTTAGATGCTACAGTTCCATTTTGAGTGATTCTGGCAAGTGAATAAAAACTGCTGTCTTGCCAGCCTGAAAAGCAGAGATTAGTCTTTAGAACATTTTATTTACTGTTTCCCTTTTCTAGAGCAGTGTCAAACTCAAAAGTATAAGGGATTATTTGGAAGCAACATTGTTTGTAGGGCTTTTTAGTCTGGTAGCTGTGTGGTATATGCAGGACATTAACTTTGTCCATTCAGTGTCTCCATCTCTGGTGACTTGGTATTGCTTACAGGTGACTCTTAAGGCCAAGTGGTGTTCTTTACCTTAATTGTGCTCACTGACTAGAGATCCCTCGCTGCTCCCTTATGTTCTCATATTAACATTTCTATGTAATAGGAATTTATTTGAAATTTAGATCCATTTAGGTCATTTGGAGGTCTCAAGAGTGAGCATACAGCATTAGAATCCCTACCTTTACCATATTCTTTTGGGGATAACCTATTGCAGGAAATGCACCTTCTACATCTCCTTGGAGAGTCCATCCATTTCTCCTTCCTGAGATGAAGTTCCTGTTCAATAAAGATATAACAAGATATATTTTAAAAACTTGACTTTCAAGATAACTGAAAACAGGCTCAAGAAAATGTAACATATTCAAATTAAGAAGCAGAGAGATGTTTAGAATAGAGCCAAAAGCAACACAGATTAAGAAGTGCTAAAGAATGTCATAATTGCAAGAAAATGTTCTCCATCTGATAAAATGATGCTATAAAAAGAAAAAAAATAGCATCAGTGGATTGTTGGTGTGTCTGGAGCTACTGTGTGATTGTAAAGTATCTAAGGATGGATATGTCTGCTAGTGGTAATGCAAAGAATACGGTTTCTCACCCTCTGCAATATGTCATAATGGAGAACACTGCTGAGAAGTGTAAGTGCAGTTGAACATTGGATCTGGCAGCAGATGCAACAGATGCACACAGACTGTCGCAGTCAGGCAGCCTGAAATTATTCTAAAATCTCTAAAGATGTGGAGTTTGGGGGAAAAAAACCGTGTCCCTCTACGGATACAAAACAAAAAATATCAGCCTTACTGTGAATTTTATAAGAAATGTCTTGCTAGAGACCTCACAAAATAGTATTGCTGAAGTTAGGCTGTATTAGTTTTGTTTCAAACACGGCTTCAGAACAAAAGCTGTAACAGGAACTTTCTATAACTGTCATTTCTAAATCTTGCAAGGAAAAAGGTAGTCATTTTCCCCATTAAAGTGTATGTTGCTAATTTAGCCTTTGGGGGAATTCGAAGTTAAAAGAATTGGTAATGAAGACAAATAGAAACAACAATACCAAAGCAAAGTCAACAGGTAACTGAAGTTCAACAGAAGCAAATTATAATTAGACAGACTACAATGATGTATTCCTCTCATTAAAGTGTCAGGCTTGTTCAGTTTCTGAAGTAAAGGAAGGTGAGAATGCAAATGTGTTTGAACTTACAGAATATTTCTGAAGTGACGACAAGGAAAATTCACCAAATAATGTACTTCAGGATCTAATAACACATCTTGTAACTGAAAAGCCTTTTTCATCTCCTGTCTTCTGTCCTCAGTGTCATGCAAAAAACCCCTCATTGCTAGTATTATGTTAACATCCATTTATGAATTTTAAATGCATCATGGTTGTTCAAGTAGCCAGTCATCAAGTACAGAAAAATGAAATGATAGAACAGAAGCATGCAAACTGCTGTAATTGTGATGCTTCATTAAGGTTCCTGAAATGAGAGCATTCATGAGGACTTGACTGTGAAGTCCTTATCCATAAAGGTGTTTTTCAGAAGCATTGCCAGGATGAACTGATCTAGTCAGACAGGCTCTTTTAAGACATAATGAACTATGCTGTATCTTTCTTGCAGCTGTGGCAGTTTCCATAGAACTAAACAGGATGTAGGCACAGGCATAGGTTGGCATAAATTTGGATTCCTTATCAGCCCTGTCATGTGCACTACTCTACAGTCAGCAAAACAAACAAACAGTTCCGTAGAAGAAAAACATAGAAGGATGATTGGTTTTATATCAGAGTATTGGCTGCAAATCAAAGTAGAAGATGTGCTTAAGTACACAATGCCACTGTAGCTTCTATTATAAGCACCACTTTACAGACACACATGACTTCCTGAAAATTTCTTTCAGCTGAAGACTAGCATGCCTATTTTCAGCAACTAGGTGTTTTTTTTTTTTAATTTCATGCATTATTAAATGCATGAGAATTGATTTTGATATATGAGTTCTAGTATCTTATCAGATGAGACCTTTTTAATTTTTTTAAAATACAAATTTTGGGATAAATGACTATTCTGAGAACTTTTTTTAAAAAAACTAATTAATTGTCATGTTGAAAATATGGGTTTTTTAAAATATTTTCATTCAGATGCACTAGCACTGTGAATTAAAGGTAAGGGCAGGGTGAGTAGGAATGTTGGTCTATTGTCTGTGAGAATCCATAAGAGGAATATAGAACAGGAAAACAGATCATCTGGATAGAGAGGATAACTGGTAACATTTGCTTGCAATACAGTTAACTGTAAAATGCATTGGAAAAAATAAAAACCCCATGAATTTCTTTTGATTCCCTAGGACAATAGGGAAAAATGGAAATCATGCAGTAAAGTAGGAAATTATGCTTCCAAATTTTAAAGCAAATAGATCAATTCCTCCCCAAAGTAATAAATATGTTTAATGTATGTTACCTGAACAAGAAATTTTTTTAAGCTTAGAACTGTGCTTCTACATTTTCTGTTTTCCTTCTAAATTGTACTTGACATTTTTCAATTAAGAAGGAGATTCTAATTGCTGTTTCTCAAGGCACAGCCTGAGGCTGGAGCTTTAAACCAAGATTTTGTTTTCTGTATATTAGTATTCAGAATGCTGGGAAGAGGAAAGACAGCACTTTCAAAATGGACATTGAATGTCACATATGCAACTGCTTTGCTACCCACTGGTTTGTATAATGTTAATTTATTGGCAAGTCATCAACCAAAACTATAAGGTATAAAGTACTCTTTTTTATTGTAGTCTGCCTGCTGGAATTAAGCACTTCCAAAACTTTGAAAACTTAGAGAAGGACTTTTAAAACTTAATTCAGAAAGATAAATAAGTCTCATGGATAGGCGTACATCAAATTTACTGAGTAAAAACAGGGTTTTTAAATTTTTTTTTTCATCCTGAAAGACATTTTAAATATTCCACTCACTAGCCTTACCTAGTCTTTAAAGCTCACATATTTTGTTTTCCACTAACAATTTTAAATTATGCAAAAGTTAGTGCTCTTCAATGATGTTCCTATATTCAATAACACAAGAACCTCATTCATTAGATGACTGAGAAAAGCTAGACTGTGAAATGGTGGTGATTAAATGACATGGGTACAGAAGAAAGTTGGTTTTATCTCTTCTTTCTACCTTCTTTTTAGAGAAAATTGAAATTTAGAGCCTAATTATGTACAACTGAAAAAAAATGAAGCTTTCTGTACTTCAAATAGGAATGCACTGAAATATCAATAACTCATTTTATATAGCTGAAGTAGTAGCCACTATTTATAAAGAATTAAAGTAAAACAATTTGAGCAGTTTGTACTCTCTTTTGCAGTTAAAAGAAAGCATTCTATGTTGTTGATTAATGAGCTGGGATTCAGCTATACAACTTGAAATGCATTTTTTAATAAAAAATGCAATGCTGTGTCTGTAACGAGAAAAACTGCCAAAACCAAAGAACAATACAAGCAAAACAAATATATTCTTTTTAATACAATCTGATGGGAAGGAGATACGAATCAAGTATACAAAACTCATTAATGTGGTTCTGTGCAATTTACTTGGTTGCAGACCCCCTTTTCTTATGCATTTCTCACTTTGGTTTACTCAAAAATAATATTGGTTTGTTGGTTACTTTTGGTTTATTTCTCTGAGCACTATTCCATCTGTGTTGGACATTCCTTTGCATTGCCATCTACACCGAAAGTCTTTGGTCTTTTTTTTTCTTTTTCTTTTTTTTTTTTCAAAGTGTTTTGTAACATGGGCACTGACACATTCTTCATACTGAAGTGGATATTACAGTAGAGTAGATTCTTCATCAGATGAAAGATGCATTTTAAAACCAAATGTTTTACTGTATTATTTTAAGAAGATATTACTCTGTAAAGCTTTGTGACAAAAACTGGGTCATAATAGTCACGACTAACTGTAAAATCTGTGACTTTCATTTAATAAAAAGCCATAGAAGGTTTAGTACCTGGTGGTACCTTTGTATTTTCAGCTTCATGTTGAATTTGAACTCATAACCTGGAAGTAAACATCCTGCTGTCAAAGGCTTGTATCTTGTATTCAACATGTTATGAAATCAGATATTTTCCTTCAGTTTTTATATGATGCATATGAAACATTGGTACAGAATGCTACATATGCCAAGTATGCCCTAAAGAATCTAAGAATAATGAAGTATAAATTGCTTTTATTTTGAAAGACTAATAAAAGCAAAACACAAATATAGTAGAGATTTTAATAATAACTAGAAACTGTGGTGATTAAAACTGACATGACCTGAATGTGTGTATGCAAATGTGTTTAAATTCAAAATATTTGGTAATAATGCTAAAGAATTTCAAAAAATGTACTGGACAATCATCCAACTTTTGGAGCTCTTGAATACCAAGGATTTTTCTGAGAAAACAGTGGCAAATGAGATTCTGTATTACATCTGCACCTGCACATGTGCTACTGTGTGATACTTTTTTTAACAGCTTTAGTTTAAGTATGGAAATTTGACTTCATTCATATTTGACACTAAGACATGGTCATGTCTTGGAAGTGAGAACTATTTGGATGAGGTTAATAAATTCATCACTATTTAGAAACAGATTAGGATAGAATGGGAACAACATAATAAGAATGGCACTGTCACTAACTTCAGTTGATCCAAGGCAGTTAAATTACAATGTGCCTTTCTTTATAGGGCAGCTTTGTCAAGGAAAATATTCTTAGTTTAGAAGTGATTGTGCAGAAATTTAAATACATCATTGTTTGCTTCTAAATGAAATTGCTGCTGCTTCTAACAACAGAATTGAGTATCTTGTCCTTTCTTGTATAAAGGAAAATGTAAAATATGTTTAGAATAGGTAAAAGGAAATTAATTATATCTAGTGAAGTAATTTCCCCTTGGAAATACTAATTTTGCACAATAGAAATCTTTCTCAAAACTGTCAATGTTGTCAAAAATGTCAGTGGAAGTCATGCAATAACTAGTAATAGCCAAAAAAAGAGGAATGCCATTTTGAAAAACATTTAGGGGTTTGGAAATATGATTCTCTTTCAGATCTGATGACATTCAAGTGTCTTCATGACAAAAACAGCGCAGTATTTGAGAAACAGACTTACATCTCTGTAACATTTGATGTGGTGCCAGAATCAGTCTTCCGTATTTTCCAGGAGAGTCCTAAGAGCAGCTAATGGCTCATTTGGAGAGAGTCTGGCTCAGTACTCTTCCATCTCTTTTTTGGGGAATAAACTCTTGTTTCCCAGTAGTTTTATGTTCTAGAAACTCAAATACCATCTTAAAAAACAAACAAACAAAAAAAATAGATTAGTAGTCATGCTATGATGATGACGAAAATTATTATTATGATTTCCCTGATGCATTTCCTCTTGGATAAACCATTGTCCATTCCAAGATTTTTTTTGTTTTTGTTTTTGGGGTTTTTTTGGGTTTTTTTTGTTTTGTTTTTTTGTTCTTTATCAACTGCAGGAAAGCACTTAAGCTTCAGGATCCAACTTCCTGTCATTATCCAGATCCTCATTTTCATAATTTGGAAAAAAAGAGGAAGTTTTGTCTTTTAGCCATTTTCTAATCCAAGGCAAAATTTTACATATTTTATTAATATGGTTCTGTCACAAGAAAAAATTCTTACACATATCTGACTCAGAGAAAAAGTTGTTATTTCCAAATAATAATATTTCTATATAAATATCTTTCTTTTTTTCCTTCCCTTATCTTTCCTGAAAATTTGAAGCCATAAATGTGACAACCATATCAAATTTTCATAGTCTAATGGATTAAGTATTTTTAATAGAATTTTTTTTACCAGAAGCTTTACTATTCAGTGATTATCTCTTTCCACCATGTAGCTCTCAGAACTGTGGCACACTGGCTGTATTCCAATTTATAAAATTGGAGTGGCCACAGTTCAATAATTTTTCTATGTAGGAAATAAAGTTGTTCAATGTAGATGTGATAAATATTGCTTAGTAATGGATTATGCTGTATAAACCAAATAATAATTGTTTTATGCTAGTTATTAAAATGTTCCTTAAGCCTGTGCTCAGAATCCAAATTGAAATTATTAATATTTTAAAATTATCTGAAATTTACCATACTTAATTTAAAGAAATTTCTACTTACTGTTAGAGTACTACAAGTTTGATGAAGGTATTCTAAAAATAGTAATATATTCTAATATAAACATGCTTTAATATTTCTAACATGAAATAAAATTCTCAAGTTTTTTCTGTGCTGGAAAATTTTATTCATTGTAAATTTTGCAGAAATATGTGGGGTTTTTTTCCCTTCAGTTTTCAACTAGTGTTTTCTTCTTTAAAGGAATGATTACAGTGATTTTTTTTTTTAACAGCTTTTGTTTTAAAGTACTTACACTACCCATATTCATTTCTGTATTTCTTCATTACATATTATGTTATTTTCCCAGAAGAAATGTACTTCCTCTCTCATCCCTTAGTATTTGGAGATTTTCAGGGAAGTGTCATCATTTTATACATCCCGTGTGTACAGGATTTTTTTAGTTATAGCTTAAATTTATTTTAAAGTTGTTCATAGTATTTTCTCATGTTTTATAGCAGTGTGGTCTTATTGTGTGAATGGTAACATAACTTTATTAGAATAGCATGGAATAGTTCAAATTTGAGTTCCTTTGACATCATTCATAGACATTCATGGACATTCCTAGAAACAGGATGAGAAGCACATAAGGAGCAAGGGTAGTTGGCAAACTCTGTGTGATACATTCAGTGTCCTTCTCCCTCTGGGCCTTCTCTCCTTGGGCTTTTCCAAGGCAGACACTCAGCAGGCCATGGAGGGCACACACTCAGTGCAGTGGAGCCTTGGCCAGTACTCCACGTGTGCTTCTGCAGGTGGCTGTGACATGAGGATGGTGCTGATGTTGTGGAGATCATAGTATGCTGTGCCAGTGTCAAGGACTCATGTTTTTAAATCTCATGGGATTTAAATCTCAGGCAAACCTTTCTTCTATGTAGATTTTGGACCATTGACCATAAGGTCTTTTTAAGGTCACCATAAGGTTAAGAAAGTAGAAAGTATTGATTCTACTCAGAATACTCATTTTGAAAACTGATCACTTTTAGGAATATCTCACTAATATTTCATGGATTAGTCATGGTTCTCCATTAGAATATAAACTTCACACTAAATACAGTCATACAAAACATGCTTTTATTTTTACATTTACCATGAGAGTGGCAGAAGCTGTGATAAGGCTCACACTCTCAGTTACAAGAACTAATTACTTGATCCCAGACTCAACTGGCACAGTAATCATCATCAAGCCCAGTAAGTAATGATAATAGATGAAAACCTGCTGATCTTCCAGCTGCCACTGACAATGAGAGAGATATTATGGAGGCAGAGTAGCAATTCGTTTGCTTAAGACTGCATTGGAATATGAATATTATCATAGCAGCTTTTCCCAGCTTCAGTTATGGAAAAAAAAAAATCTTACTCAAATTTAATCTATGTATAAAAAATTCATACCTTGAAATACCTTTAAATTGTACAAATTATTTCTCTAGAAAATACATAATGAAGAGAAATTTGATATAGTGTACAATCAAAAATTAACACTTAGAAAAAACTGTATAATGTTTTGTGATTTTTTTTAAAATCTAGTTTTCTCAATAGATATTTGACAACTTAAAAAGTCTAGTTTTTATGCTGTCATCTCTATTTGATTAAGAAAAATAAAAGTTATACATTTAGTCACATAAATTGTGGAATGATGTTGAGACTCAATTTGTGCTGGCAGGAATCAGTGGTGTTGTGGAATTTCAATGGCTTTCATAAACTCTAAGAGGAAATTGGGATTTTCAGCAATTGACATGTGCAGAGACACAGAGCCCTGCTCTGGACAGTTTTAGTAATATTTCTGGTCTCCACTTGGGAATTTTAAAAATACATGTTTAATAGTATGTCATCTCTTGAATTACATTAAGAAATGGTATTGAAACTGAATGGAATCTTTTGCTTTGGAATATTGACCCTGTGCCATCCTAAAATTGGATAGAGATAGAAACATAGATTTTTGATCTGGAAGAAAGTTATTATTTTTGAAAATGATTCTGTTCTCACACCCGTAGTTGTATGATAGCAGAGCCACAAACTGTTATTGAAACACAGTTATTGAAAATGAAGCAGAAGTTGGGGTGTTAGGAAGAGATGTGAACCTTTTGAAAAAGTACATGTAAATAAATCTCCATAGAGCTGAGCTTTGACTGCACTGAGAAGACCTGAGCAATGAGGTTTGTAGCAGTATATTTTTCCTGGGTTCCTGTACAAAGACTGCTATGTCTCACCCAAATCTTGATAAATCAGGAGTAGACTTTTTTAGTCTCATTGTCTGCAATGGAATTCCTCAGTACCATTTGAAAGTATCAAGTTTTATTCTGAGAGGATTTTTAAAAATAATTTCCAAATTTTAATTATCTGGAGTACCCTGTAAAAACAGCTAGCCCCTTTATTTGAGCTTTATTTTCAGTTTTATTTCAGTTTTTATATAATGGATGTCTTTTGCAGCACCAAAGCTGAAAAGTAGTGCCATGATCCAGACAGAATGTTGTCTTACCAGTAGATAATTCACACAAACCTTATCCAGCTTTGGAAATCCCTGAGCTGAAAATAAATGGAGATTTGAAGAGTGAAAGGGAAGTGTCATATATGCTTGGCCTATTGTATCTCTCCCATCTGCTGTTTGTAGCCACTGTTGAGAATAGGACTGCTAGGAAAGATGGCTCTTTGGCCAGCTGAGTTAATTTTATATTTTGAAAGAAAGACTAGGACAGTAAATACCAGAATACTAAATTTTGAGACTGGGTCTTAATGTTTGCATTAAGGACTACCCCAGCATATTTGTAAGACAGAAACACAGCAGGCAGCCTATTTGCTGATTTGCATTTGGAAAAATTCTCATTGCTTTTGACATGAATTTATTTTTGAAATTATCTGCCAGTGGTTTTTGTCACATTAAGACTGAAATGGAAAAAAACCATTGGATCATAACTTACACCAAAAAATGAATATTTGTGGCTTTTTAGTGGAGAATAGGAGGGAGCAAGAGCAACAATGAATATTCTGCACCTGTAACTATCCTTCTCAGGGCCTACCAGGATGCTTCAAGCCTTTTGGTCTCAGACCTCGGTTCTTAGTTTCTAACAGGGACTCTATGCGTACAGGATTTTCTGTGTTATTAAAGGTTGTTACATACTTAGTCTTATTGTACTTTCTTGAAGGATTGTTTTAACCTGGGCATCTCAAGCACTTTATCGACACTAAATCATCCTTTTGCAGGGTTGACCAGAGAAAGTACTCCATTGAATGTATGGTTAATAAGGGCAATTTATAATTCCAAGTTAATAGTTCGAATATGATACCTAATTATCTTAATCCCTTAGGTAGAATAAAGAACTGATGAAAGGAAATGCTATTCAAGTGTCTGGGTTTCCTGGGGGCTGTGGGCGTCAGGGGCCAGGGCATGGGCATGGGCAGCCCCATGCTGAGAATTGGGCACCTCCCTGGGAAAAGTCCAGGCAGGTCTGTGGGGAGCTGGAGACAGCCCTGCTGCAGAATCATTGGAGCAGGAGCTGATGTGGGGTCCTAGGCCATTGGGGAGCACAATGGGCTGGGGAAAGAGCATTCAGGGTTCTTGGTGCCACCAGGGCACTGACTCCCTTAGCCAAATTTATAGATTGGATCTACAAAACCATCAGAAAGACATCTGAAATTCCTCTTTATTAATATCATAAGGTGCAATTCTAGAGATTCAAATCCCTATTGCTCCCTTTGCACTTAGTATACCTTACCACTACTATAGCAAAAGCAAGTTTCAATACCTCCCCTTTAACACTAGTTTGATATCATTTTAGAGAACAATCTTTGAAGGAGATCATTATTTGACTTGGGTTTTGTGAAAGTACTTGTAAAATGAGCCGGAAAGCTGAACTACCTGCCAAATTCCTTACACATTTTCTAAAAATGTTGGCTTGACATTATTTGAATCATTGACTGGAGGTAAGAGCCGAAGATGCTGTTAATGAGGCATGCCTCAATCATTTTCACATAATAGCCTCCATATTCATTCTACTGTTCTCATGCAAAACATGAAGAGAATTAGCATTTTTTCATGATCCTCTGTCAGTTCAGTGCTTAACAGTTGGCATCAAGTTATGTGCCAGATGGGTGGTTTTAACTTTTAGAACAGGAATGGCTATTTGGTTAAACTGTCCTGCATTATATAAACACACCACTGAAACATCAGAGGACTTGAGTGTTCAAGAATTGAAATACATACATGGGTCACGAAAAAGAATGCATTGAAACACACCCACAAATCTGTAAACCCTAATTGAATATTTGGGATTTGCTGATGCATTATCTTTCCTCCATCTATCCCTACTGCAATGAGAAATTGATCTAATTGTAAAGTTGTTTATACAAGGAGAGATCATAAATTGCGTTTTAAACAAAAGTTGGAAAGAACACTGGGTATATGTATGTTTCTGCTTTTATTTTTTTTTTCCCTGCATGTTTGTAGCTTTTGATCTTAAGATGGTTCGAGGCTGTATTGAAGCAAATGTCAAAATATTTTTTGACTTGGATGACATAGTGGTTTCACCTCTGCTGGGCTTTTGGAATATAAGGAATACTCCAAGAGACAGGGTCTAGGATGTAATATTTAAAAAACCCGATTCAAGAACACAGCAATTTGTCTTGAAGAAATTTATGTAGAGCTTCTTTGTTTTTATGTATTATTGCAATTCAGGTTGCTCTGAGCTGATTTTCACACTTTAAGAAATGTATAATTATTGCAAATGTAAAACCTAATAGAATTATAATTATAAATTCCTCCTTCCATGCAGTTGCAAGAATTTGTCTGTGATAATTTTTTTTTTTAATTTCTGTGATCACTCAAGTAATGAAAATCAAGAAAAGAGACATGCAATATTATTTCTTGTGTAATTATAGAAGCATTTTTAAAAGCATAATGAGGTTGTGGAAATTGTTTTTTGAAGAGTCATGGAGGAAAAGAAGGAAAATTATCTCATGATGGAACAAAAAGAATGAACCAAAATTTCTATTATGATAGGATAGGTGCAGTCCTGAAATTAGACATATGAGCGTTTGATGTGCAGTTGCAACTGATGAATTTATAAATATTCCTTAAACATAACTAAAGAAAATATCAATCATTGTGCCTGTGTTGCATGTTTGTGTTTCATTTAAATAATCTCATGGTTCAATGTTTTTGCTGGTTTGCTGCAGACAATAGGAAAAATGCATTTTATTTTCATATGAGTTAAAGATTCTGAGCATTTTTCATTTTCTTTTGGCCACAGATAGAGATGGGGTACTGGTCAAGAAAGCTTCAGTTACTCTCTAAAATCTCTCAGGAAAAGTGCTTGTTTGGTGTGTCTTGTTAGATACTTGTGATAGGTTGACCCACCAAAGCTGCTCTAGCACTTCCCTCCTCATCTGGGCAGGGGATAGAAGATAGAATAAAAGTCTCACAGGTTGACATAAGGGCAGAGAGAGCTCACTCACCAATAACCATCACAGGCAAAACAGTCTCTATTGGGGGGGGGGGGGGGGGGAGGGGGAAATAAGCATTATGAATTAAAGCAGAGCAGGATAATGAGAAATCTTAAAACCACCTTCACTCTAGCTCTCCCTTCTTCCTGTGTTTAAGTTTTCTCCTGATTCCTTTTGCCTTCTCTCTCTGCAGTAGTGTAAGGGGACAGGGAAATTGCAATCAGTTCATCACACCTTGTATCTGTCTCTCTTTAGGAGAAGGGCTTGGAAAAGCATGAAATCACAGAAGGATTTGGATTGGAAAGGACCTTCAAAGATCATTTAGCCCAATGCCCTGCCATGGGCAGGGATATCTTTCACTAGCTCAGCTTGCTCAGAGTCCCATCTAACCTGGCCTTGTATACTTCCACTGGTGACAGCTTCTCTGGACAAGCTTCACTGGACTTCTCTCTCCATCACCACTGTATTCCTCACAGTCTTTCCAGGCTCCAACCTGAGGTCCATTTCATGGGAGGCAATCCACTCCAAACTCCAAACATCATGGATCCTTCCCATGAACTTCAGTTCTTCAGGAACTGCTCCAGGGAAGGTCTCTTCCATGGGGTGTAATGCTCTAGAAACAGGCTGCTCCAACATGGTTCCCTCATGGAATCACAAATCTTGCCAGCAAACCTGCTTCTGCATGGGCTGTCTCCCCAGATTCACAAGCCCTGCCAAGAGCCTGTTTCAGCACTGGCTCTCTTCAGCTTTCCACAGTGCCATAGCCTCCTTCAGGCATCCATCTGCTCTGTTATGGGGCTCCTCCATGGGCTGCAGGTGGAACTCTGCACCACCATGGACCTTCATGGGTATCAGGGACACAGATCCTCATCATGATCTGCACCATGGGCTGCAGAAGAATCTGCTCCAGCACCTAGAGCACCCTGTCCCATTCCTGCTTTACTGGTCTGAGTGTCTGCAGGGATGTTTCTCTCACATATTCTCACCCCTTTCTTAAATCATTATCCCAAAGACTGTCACTGATGGTTTTGGCTTGGCTGGCATCAGGTCCATCCTGGAGCTGGCTGGCATTGGGTCTGTCAGACACAGGAGAAGCTGCTGGAAACTTCTGGCAGCTTCACACAGAAACCACTTCTGTAGCTCCCCCTGCTACCAAACCTTGCCACACCAACCCAGTACAGCCCTAAAAAGAGATGACTGAGACAGTTTTCTCTTCACGTTAACTTAGAGTAAACTGAAGGGACTTTCTGGTGTTTGTTTGAAGCATGGTTTAGTTCTTTTCTTTGAATTACTTGAGCTTGCTGTGCCTGATCAATTCCCTTCCAGTGCAAACATAGAACAAATATATTTTCCATTATTTCCTGGCACTCCATCATTTTTAATGTATAAATTTTGGTACTTCTGTTTTAAATTTGTTTGAATAACACATTGAAGTAGAGTTCTCACTTGTCAGCCGTGAATGGCAAAGAATGCTTTTTCTTGAATATCCTTCTGGATAAATACATATTATATGGTCATCTGTTACAGTGAAGACTTACATTTAATAACCAGGTAGCACCAAATAAGCAAATAGTGCTAAATATCTCAGCAGGAAATTTACATTTTCCTGCAATTATTCAGCCAGCCTAATGTAAATGACACTGAGTATATTGAAGCACTTCACCAATTTTGTTGGAATATTTTTCAGGAGTGTCAACCACGCCTGAAGGACTCTGGTAAAATGCATTAAAATTACACAGCATAATCATATCTATGAAATTCTTGACAAAATAAAACTTCCCAGAGAGTAGCTGCCAACCTTGTACTATCCCTTGGCATATTTTGAAAAAGGCTTCACCCTGATGAATAATATTCACAGTACAAGTTAGGCTTCTTTGCAACTTGTGAGCTTGTCATCTTTGATTTTCATAAAATGTGTTGTTTCTCCACTGGAAATATTCTCACCATCTTTTTCTGTCTACTGATAACTTAGCAGCAAATCTGCAGTTTAAATTCCCTTAGGATTATGAAAATCATAAGTTGAAATCTATCAGGGAAACTTGGGATTGTTTTTGTCGTCTTTAGTTTTTATATCTATCATTTTTTAAAAAAGATTTTCAGCAAAATTGAATGTAAGTATACTTTGGTGATGTGAATATTTGTCTCCTCTCATAAACTTTAAAAGTATAAACTGTGGCAGTGCAAACTTTTTTGTTCCCTTGTTATTTGAAGATCAAGCATGGGGTTTTAGTATGACCTGTCTGATTCTTTTACTTCTTTTTCGGGAATATATATATATATATCCACGTTCAGTGAAGAAATGTTTAAGATATTTATAAGTCAAACACGTACATTTAATAATTTAATCTGTCTGTTGAATACTAATCTGTCATAGGAAAAAACAAATATGGCAAAATCAAGTAATAACCTTCATGAAATATAGGAAATAAATGTGGAAAAATAGGCCAGCCGTGGCAATAATTTTTTAAAAAAGATTTTGCAAAATAGTCAGATTTTGCTGAATGCTTCCTTTCAAGAAGTCCTTCATTCATTCTTTAATGAAGCCTACCTGCATGGCATTTTTTCCATGTTTATTGATCCAATATGTAAGGCTAAATGGTTTCTCAATGATCATAAATAGGCTCCAAATATAATTCAAAACTTCAATGACATTCTTTGAACAGTTATCATAGCCAAGCAGGCCATTCATGACAATGGAAAAAATTGAACAAAATGCAAATCAAATCTACCCTCTCTTGCGATTTTGTTTAAAACAAAACATTTGTGAAAGTAAACTAAATAAAAATGACTACTTAATTATGAATTGGAAACTCACTGTGGAATATGCAGGTTTTTAATATTAACCAAATCAAAGATCTTATATAGAAAATTTATTTTTTTCCTATGACAAGTTAGCTTAATTGTAGCTTAATTTACTGCACTGAATCACAGTAAATGTGCTCTAGAGAATCCTAGCACTACTTCACTGAAGGTTTAAGGTCTACTCTCATTCTGGAATCTGTAAAAATGAGAATTACTCTTAATATGCTGAATCTACCAAGAAATCATAAGTATTGCTTTGCAAATGTTACTGTGTTTATTGCTGAAATTTGTGGTGACACCCAGCTTGATTGAAAAGGTGTTTCTAGGATTTATCTAGATCTATTTCTACAGTGAAGTATCTGATGGGGAATGCCTTTTAAACTCCCTCAGTAGCCCTTACTCAACAACTTCTCACTACAGGTTTTCATGAGGTTATAACTTTTTAAATTAGGAGAACTCAAATTGATTACATAGAAACTAATAGAAATAAAATAAATATATGACACTGTGTGCTTCTGGATGGGTTCAATTTAGTGTCAGCCAACTCAGGGATAAAACTGGGCTTTTCTCCATTACCTCTAAAGCTTACCTTTTCAGTTTCCTTCTCTTAAGTCTCTTTTTGTTCTCTCAATCTTTCCTGTCCCTGACAAACTTCATAGTCTAGTTACTTGGAGATCTCCTGTTGGAACATATCAATTTTCCATCCAAGCTGGAGCATTCTTCTTATTCATCTATCTGATGGAGCTCATCTGTCCTAACTCAGTTTAAGGAAAGGTACCTGCATGGTTTAGAGACTGTCATCTTGAGTGACACAAACACAGTCTGTATGATGTGACTAAGACGACCTACTCTCATTAACCTCCTGCTCAGATGTAGCTTTGAAATTGCTTCTGAAACCTGTAAGGTGAATTGGTAGGATGAGGTGAGTTCTTTACAAGAGCAAGTGATTTAGTGTGGACTACTCCAGTCTTACAACTGAAATACAAGGTGTCTGGACTATTTGGAGGATAGAACTGGAAGATACTTGTCTGCCTTAAAATGGGATTATAGACCCTTGAGTTAAGTCTCCAAGGAGAGCCTAAGTAGAAGTACCTATAGCTGTTTTTGAGACCAGTCAAGGACCAGTCAGAACCAGAGGGGGGAACTGCTTGTCCTTGACTACAGACCACGTTTTAATAGATGCCTACGGTTCTTATGTATAGGGAAATTCAAGGTTTTCTTGCAGTGCTGTGCTTAATTCAATGAAATTCTCTGTCTGCTGAACTTATTCTCTCTTTCAACAAGGTCAGAATTTTTTCTTTATTGGGTGTTTTAATCTCTTGAGATGATATTTCTCTGGTGTGAAATCTCACAAGTGGTCATAATTTCCAGAACTACTCTGCCTGTATTACCTAATTTTCCCATCTTCCCTAATTTTCACATCTTGACTCTTTGCATCTTCTGACCCCACAACATACATAGTTTGCAAAAAAATCAGTATTCAAGCACATTCTAAAATGAATTAAACTATAAATTATTCCTGCCTATTCCCTCAGCATTTTTGATCCAGTTTCAAACCAATTATGACCAACATTTATTTATTTATTTTCCAGTGTACATTGTGCTGATTCAAAACATATGTTGTAAAAGAGCATTTGTGGATAGAAGTTCATTTTTGGCAAAGGCACTGAAAAAATCATACTGTTTTCTTTGGACTTAAATTATGGAATATCTTTTGGTTTGCCTCCTTCAACTTCAAAGGAAATAATATTTTTTAGACCATAACCTGACTCAGCCTTCAGTTCTGAGCAAGACTTTTAGACTTAAATAGTAGCTGAAGGTAGCATCCTCCAGTTTTAGGGTAGCCTTCCAAACTATGCAGAGGGTGCTGGTCTGTGCTGAGTCATCCCATACACCATTGTTTTAATGAGGGTCTTGGACAAAGCAGAAATAGATGGGAAATCTATTGCTTAAACAAAAACTCTTCATTTTCTGTGAATTAGGGTTCTTATTCTGCTACCCCTACAAATGTGCTTATGTACACAGGAGTTTCTTCTCACCTGGCAGTCTGCTGGCTTCAGCACAGCTCCACAGTCACAGTTTGTGAATCCAATGCCATCCAGAAAATGGCTAAAATCTCAAAGGAGGGCATTTTGCAGCAGAGGAACATGGTTATTTTGTAAGTTCCTTACTGCCATTTTTCCATTTCATAAAGGCTTAGATTGTTTTATATCAAAGAAAAGTTATATGGTTTGGAGAGCTATTTTTAATCTCTTGAAGTTTGAGTAGTAGGGACCTCAGGCAAGAACAATTCTCACTGTTAAGTAGGAGATTAAAGCTGAAATCTAAGATTTGCATAATGTAAAAGGTGTACGTCATTGTAAGTATCATTAATATTTTTTAATCCTTAGGCAATTAATAAAAGGACAACTTTAGAATTTGCCTTTGGGCAGTATCCCTTAACATAACAGCATATCAAAATATTATTTGTTTAATTGTACCTGACTTCTATTTCACTGTTTGGTGGTGGTGTTCCCTCAAAGGAATTATGAAACCATCTAAATTCTGCTAATGCTTCCATAAAAGACTTATCATAAATATTTCTTCTAATGTTCAGTATCATCAGGCAGATAATATATGTCTTTATTTTTCTTTTGCAAATGGTGTAAGATTTTAAGGCAGCCTCTGAAGCAGCAGATTATTGCTAGCACTTCACTTTGGCCCTCAGTATGACCCTTGATGAAAGGAAGCTTTCTCTCTTTTTATCTCACTGAGCCCCAGATGGTGGTTTGTCTCACAGACCAAATTCACAAGTTTTTATTAGACTTTTGTTTCAAAAATGAACATAAAGAAATTTCAGAGTTCTTTTCTTAAATGAATGGGTTCATGGCTGCAACATTTTAAAAAAACTTTCAAATTTGCCCAGTCAAGTAGGGGTGTGGAGCAATTTGGGGCGTTTTTCTGTGGGGGTTAAGTGAAGTTGGGGGACAAGGAAGGAGATGAGGGTTAAGTGAAATACCATTTTGTGTATATCAGTTGGTATGATGTAAGTCATGCAAGTCAATTTTTTGCATAGACTGGAATTTTGCTTACAAGTATGGTTGAAGTGATAATGGATGATCACTGTGAAATTAAAAACCACCATTTCTGAAGCATTTCTGCCTTCCATAGGTGTGATGTGAAATAGGCTAAAATTGACTAGGTACAAAATTTGGCATCTCAGAGTCATAAACAATGTTTCATGCTGATGCCAAGGAAATGCACTGTTATGGACACCAAAATAACTAATTCAAGGTTCAC
Organism: Erithacus rubecula; assembly: GCF_903797595.1. NCBI lineage: Eukaryota > Metazoa > Chordata > Aves > Passeriformes > Muscicapidae > Erithacus > Erithacus rubecula. The sequence goes on from NC_136685.1 coordinate 73,695,440, forward strand.
TTTAGTATGTCCTGAAAATGAAAAGCTTAACATCTTCACTGTTCCTGCAGATCTTGATGAAAGATTGAACTGAACTTCTGGCATTCTGGAGGGAGAGTTTTTCTTTTTTGCAATATATGCTACAATCCTTATTTATGTTGTTGCTCAGCCTTCAACAGTTACCTTTTAATGCAAGCAGACAGAAAAAAAGGTAACCTGAAAGGTTTTTTTGACATCTTTGAGAACCTGTTTCCACACCCTGTCTGAGTTCTAGACAGAGTAATTGTGTTCTGTTGACTTTAGTTTTCTGTATTTCTGGCTGGATTAGGATTTATCCCTTTTTTTTTTTTCCGTGACATGCTGAGGTCTGTCTCAGCAGTTGCCAGATTACAGCTTAGGTTTCACAGTGTTTTGATGGTGAAAAGAAGTGATTTGTACATTTAATGTTTGTATATTCTGACTTTATATACCCCAGCAAGTGTCCCAGTGAGACCACACAGAGCTGGATGTCTCTTATCATGACATGACTCACAATTGCCTTTGAGACCCAAGGACAGGACAGACTCTAAGCCCCTCTCAGACTGTTCTTTGGCTTTTCTGTCAGATGTCTCCTGAATTCATAAGGATGAATAGTTCTATAATGTTTACAGTAGCTGAAAAGCTATCTAAGAGTATCTATGTAGCCATATAGCTATGGATTATGTATATAGATCCCTGTAGATGTATGTGCATTTTTAGTAAGCCCTATTCAGGATCCCTTTATGGTAAGAGCATTGTAGCCTAAGACAATAATATGTATGATATTTCCTACCATAACATTGTTGAAAGGAAGAAGAAACTGTGAAACAAATTCACAATCAGGAGGTAAACTCCCAACTTTCTTTCTACTGTTTTGGTCTAGGTTTTCTGTTTTTGTTTTGGGGTTTTTTTGGTCATTTTACCCTGTCATCTATTTTCCATGGTTGGTTCTAGAGCAGCTGAGTTGCCTCTGCTTTAAACTAATAGTGCTGGTAAAGAATAGGATCCTGCCAGGTTAAATAGGTAGATATCACAGGTAGAGCCTGTGATATCCTGGTTAAATTGTGTCCCACAGTTAGGGAACCATTGCATTTTAGTCAGGAAGGTACCTGTTTTAAATTGTTTTGGGTGGGAAAGCTCTGACGGTGTGAATGGAGCTTAGTATGGGGACTAACCTGCTTATAAGGCCATCAGTAAGAGCAACACTGTAAATAAAAACACATACTGCAGTCAGGGCCTTCTGCTCTTTTACAGTGACTTGGAGACTTCCAGCTAGAGAAAACCCTTGGGATCATTTTGTCTCACAGTGTTAAATCACCATGTGTTAGTATAATTATGTATATGGGGAGCAAATTGAGGGTAGGTGTTGTCTCCTGTTGCTGAATCACGCTGAGTGCAAATGTCAGGGGATTATTCCAGAAGTGTGGAGGTGTTTTTAATGTAAAAAGATCTATTTCTATGTTGCTATTGCACAAAATATACAACTAATTTAATTTAAAGAAAAGAGTTAGAAGGGTAGAGGGTAGATGACACTGAATGAGTTAGGAAGTAGAAAATAAAGATATGGGTCCTGTCTAATCAATACAGTGTTGATAGGGAAAAAAATATTACTATGGTTTCTCATACAAGGGAAGTTATAAGAAAATTAAATTCCAGAATTATATTTTTCTTGTTTATTTGTTTTGAGGTCATCTGTAAGTTACTTATAATACTTTAAGTTACTCTTTAATTTGTAACCAGCCCCTAGTTTATAGCCCCAATTTAAAATGATTGTCTATCGTGTGATACTGAAAAATCCTCTGATTTTATTTCTGTATTAGCCTTTTAAAATTCTTTGATTGAAATACAGCTAACAAAAACATCTCAGATGTATCTCAAATATCTCTATTTTTATCCTGCTTCTTCTGTCAGTAGTGGTCAACAGATGCTAGTTTAAAGAGCAGTGGTCGATAGATGCTGATTTAAAGAGCTCAGACAAGCAATTATTTAATTGCTCTCATCACATTGTTCTCAGATTTTTACAAAACTGTAAATTTAGCTAAAAGATATGTATGTATTATGCACTGGTATGTAGATTAATGGAAGAAGCTAAAAAAGACTGTTTTCTTTGGTAAGATGGGTAAAATATTCTCCAGTGCAGTGACCAGGTATCCATGGCTGACCTGAGCAGAGGCCAAGCCAGAGAGATCAAGAAGTTGCCTGTTTACAGACTCGAGAGAGTCATTTGGCAGGTTACATGAGTGTGAGAAAGAGGAAGCTGGATAACACTGTGTAAGAAACAGCAGTTCAAGGTTTGTCCGAACCAGTCTAGCTCATTATGACTACCTGGGATCCAGCCAATTCCCTTCACCCTATTTTCCCAGTTTTCCCTCCTTGTAGCCATTAGCTCCCACTGCTCAACTCTCAGTCAAGCTGAGCTCCTTTCTGGTGTTGTGTAACTCCCTAATCCAGCAAAATTCCTGCTTTTATTGTCAAGTTCATTTTTTCTACTGGTATCTTCTTTGCATATTCTTGGCATGGAGTCCAGACAGGACCACTGCCATGTCAGGGTGGGTGGTTTGAGAGGACTCAAAAAGCATCTGTTGATAAGGATTCCCCTTAGTATTATGTTGGGCTGATCATTCAGAAATTAGCTGCAATGATTCGTGAGATTTTGATTGTTAAATTACAAGAGTTTGGGCATATTGAGAGAGCAGCAGAATGGTAATTGCTGCCAGTCAGGTCAGAAATTCAGACCTATGCAGCACTAACTGAAAATATCAAACTCTGACACTTACAGAAGCATCTACCTATTTAATTTTTAATGATAATTACTAGCATATGGGAAATTAGAAAATATTGAAGTGTTTCTGGCTTTATTAAGAAAGACCTGTAATACTGGAAAAGATTAAACAAGCTTTTGTTGCTCATGTATATAACAGGTGCAATTACATTCCATCTTTAGAAGCAATCTTTCCTTTATAGGAAAAACAGTTCATCACACTGTGATGGCATTTGTGTCTTTTCTGCTTAACACCTGAGCAGGAATTTCTATAGGCCTGTTTTTGAACATTTGGATTATCAGGCACTCACCAGTGTTGACAAAACCATAAAAGACACTAAAGCAAATACTAGTTTAAATCTAATGTGAATAACATTTAAAAGAGTCTTTAATTTTTATGGTTTGGATGCTAATTCCTTTACAAAGTGTCTCCTAAGACATGAAACAAGTCATTTTAAGAACCATTGGTTTTCTGTCTTTCTGTTGTTAATCTCTATGCCTTGAATGACTTCTCAATGTAATCTGCATATGATATTTCTACCTTATGCAACCAAGTGAGATATAATTTTTATTTTGAAATGTTAAATACATTCAGTTTCTTGTCTTAAATTATGAATTTTTTCCCACCAGTTGAATCTTTTTTCTCTCTTCCCTGCATCCTTCCTATACTTCAAGAACATAAGAATAATTAAGATTAAAGTTAATCACATCAGATACAATTGTGTATTTAATCATATACTATTAGAAAAAAAATGTGTTGCAGCAAGCTTTATATCAATGAGTGTGGAAAAATCCTTAGAAGACCCCATTTGAGAATGAATCCTTACAATAGCAGGTGATAGTTCTATGAAATGGGGGATTTGATAGCAATTTTAGCTCATAGGAATGAATCTTTTCACCTTCAGTCTCTTATTCCTACCTATGCCATACAGCTCCATGCCTTTTATTAAGATTTATGTAACCATGATTCAACTGGCTAAAGAAATCTGGAAAAAGTTTAAAAATGAGGAGAAAGGTGTTGTTTCAAATCTAGTTTAAGTCTGTCATCCTGTTTGCAGGGAAGTTCCATAGACTTGATGGAACAGCAGTTGGAATGCTGGAAGAGCTCTGCAACAGGCTGTGGGGGAAAGAAAGGCAACTCCTTAAGCTAGCCTTACTGGCAAAGGAAATTATCTTTCTCAGCCAAGCTGCTCATTTCCATGTTATAAAAGGAAACATTTTGTTTTTCAAGATCTACCTTTCCATACAGTCTTATTGATGCAAAAGGATAATATATATATTTTTAATGCTTTAAATTGAGGTGCATTATTTGTAAAGTTTTTATTTTCTTTTTCTTCAGATTTACATCCAGCTACCTATCTTATGCTGGAGCAAGCAGCTTATCTTGCTTGTATTCAGTATTAAAAAATAGTGTTTCACTCTTAAGTATAAATTAAAATAACAAATCTGAGATATTCTCTTAGACTACGCAAGTCTTTTGACTCAAAACTGGTTATATATCTTTCAGCATCCACACTGGATGCTATTAGGATGGAAATTTCTTCACCCTTATAGGGTTCAGTTACTCTTTCTTTCCTCTTTACAAATGGAGATTAAAAATATTTTGTGCAACTCTTTTGCATTATCAATATTTTTTCTGTCTTTATCAGTGGGCTATGCCAGTCTTCAAATTCCTTTTTAATTCCAAAATGCTTTTTAAAACCCTTCTTACTTCACAAAACAATAAATTGCATTTTGTATCTTTTTCATCTCTTGTTACTTTTTGCATTAATTTAAAGTGCTATTTCTTTCATTTTGCTCCCCCTTTCTTTTCAAGTGTTGTTGTCATTTCATCCTTGAACGAGAGTACATATTTTAAACAAATTGATTATTTCTCTTGACTATGAAAGCCTATGATAAACAGTCAGAACATCTGAAATCCATGCTTGTTTGTCACTGCATGACAGATATATGCATTTGACAATATTTATTAATTAACATTTCAGTATGTACAGTTGAAAATCTCCTCTCATTTTTGGACACAAGGGGTTTCAAATAAGTTAGATCAGAAGTGACAACAGACATCAAGGTAATTTTAGATGAATACTAAGATTCCACAGTGTTGCAGGAATAGCATCATGCACCCATAAAATATGCTTATATGCACAAAAGTCTAAAATTATTATGAATAATTGTGTTGGGTTTGCATGGCCTGGTTTTGGTAGCAGGGGAGCCACAGAGGTGGCCTCTGTGAGAAGCTTCCACCATGTCCAGCAGAGCCAATCCCTCCCTGATGGCTCTGAAGATGGACATGCTGCTGCCCAAAGCTGGACGAATAAGAGAGGTTGGTAACACCTCTGTGATGACATATTTAAGAAGAAATCAAAGCAAAGATGGGGGTGCAGTTTTAATTTTTCAGAGTAGGAGTGAAGGGAAAAGCAACATGGAGACAACGAGGTCAGTGGAGGAGGAGGAGAAGAGGTGCTCCAGGCACCAGAGCTGAGATTCCTCTGCAGCCCATGCTTTTTGTTAGTAATGAACTCACTCTGTACCACTAAGTTGAGCCTATTTTGCCCTTGAAGTGTTGTTTCATGGTCCTTATCTCAATGAACTCTTGGTTTAAATTCTTCTCTCCTCTGTCCAACTCTGTAGCAGGGGAGGATGAACGAGTGGCTTTTGTGGATGTTTGGAGTTTGGCCAGTGTCAAACCATGACAGTAATATATGCAATGGGTTCCAAACTTTAATTCTCTTAAAAAAAAAAAAAACAAAACATAAATTATTCTGTCAAATTCTATAAACTATCTGATTCTGGGGTAGAACACAGAGATTATTTGCCTATATCCTCTTCATGATTATATTATTCTCAGAGCAGATTTGACTGAGAAGCTGGATACTTTGGCCATTCATTTTCAATACTCTATTTCAGGAATTCCTTGTCTTATATTTTTGCCAGCACAATTTGGTATAAGAATTTATGAAGGGGAAGTATATTTTGATCTAGTGTCTTCATGTTGTATTCAGTTATATTTAGTCTGATTATAAATGAGACAAATAATATACTGAAATAAAAATAATATGTCACTAATGGAGCCCTGGATATAGATGAGAGGAACCTATTAATTGGTCTAGGTGTCAAAAAATCCTCTGTTGCTGCTGATTTTTCTTGAGCAGTTGATTAAATATTTAGGTGTTTAGTTTACATTGGAAACTGGAAAAGTTCACAGAGCTCTTAGGTGCCTCTATTTCTACATATAAATGCATTAAGTTGTTATTTCAACTAGTACCAGTACTAACTTACATTGTCTGTGTTGCAGGAACATTTGGTAAGTAGAGGTATGAATATCCTGTTTATCTTCATCAACAAATATTGCAATTAAATTACATTCCTCTTTGTGAATGCTGTACTGGAACATGCAGTGCAGAAGGTAAACAGGCTTGGAGAATAAGGAAAACTAAAGAACAGTAACAAAGGAAATGTTTTGCTTCCTCAAAAAAAAAGAGAGAGACAAATTCAGATGGAGAGGACAACTTGACTAGTGCTACACTTGCACAAACTTTTAGGTATACATATCAACAAAATCCAGTATGCCTAAAATACAGATCCACACTGAAAAAACTCTATAGAGGTCAGCAAGCTATGTTAAATTTTATGTGATGCTGTATATTACAACTACAGGAATGAAGAAAGAAGGCAAAAATCAGATCTTCATCAGTGAAAAGATATGGGAAGCAGGCCAGCCATTCTTTTGTGAATTAAAGAAGAATAGGAATGCCATTTCCAAAGAGGAGAAGAATTTTTATGTTTCCATGAGTGTGGGGCTGGGTAGATCTATGCTGTTTATACAGGAGTTGGTGTTGGGCCCAGGGTCAGTTCACACTGAATTCTGTACAAATTCACAGCCCCACGATGCCAATGTCATGGCAGAAACCTGGGTGTACATGGCTCAGCCTGAACATCTGCTGGCACTTGGCTTCTGCCCTCTGTCTCTATGGCACAATTAAAATATTTTGGCAGATCCTTACACCAGAGGCCCTCAAATAAGAAAAGGCTTTGTCATGACCTTACAAAGTAGTGATTTTTAGCACAACATCTATGGACTTTTTGAATTCCCATTTAGTCACATTTTTTCTACTTTGTCCCCTCATTTCCTATTTATACTACATGCTTATAAACCTTTTATTCCTTATCTCTTACTGCATTTTCTTATTAAACTGCTCATTGATCTTTGTGAGTTTTTCTGCTTTTTAACATCTGTATCAATTATTTGTAACATCTGTTTATGATTTTTTGTGTTCATTACTATTTCTTAATATTCCATCTTCTTTTCCTTTATGCCCTAGTATTCATAACTCTTTACACCTTACTGATTTTAAAAAATGCAGTGTTCTCTCAACATATCTGTTCCTTGGATTCAAGTACTGCCAAAAATGGGTGTCAGAAGTGACTATTGAACTGAATAATTTCTTCAATGCTATCACTTTCTTTCCTAGTAAAAAAGTGATCCAGAGTTACTTTTCCCTGTTTTGTTTTGTTTTCTCTGTGTAATACATTTAAGTCAGTAAGAATTGTGTAGACAGGAAGACAGCGATGCTATTTTAAGAAAACCTGCAGCATACAGAAATCTATGTTTATCCAGTTGCATCTTTCTTTGCTGGGACAAAAATCTACTGTGCTTGTGTGTAAAGTTTAGATAACTGCTCACTCAAATAACTAAAGACTTCAACAGGTCTTCATGATAATATCTAAAAGATAAGGCAGCCCATAGAAATGCCTCTAGCAACTTTCCCACATTTTTTCCAGCTTAGATTATAATGAAAAATCTTTTCTTAAGTGTTTTTCAGGCATACTTTGTCCTTCTCCCTCCCTCTGTATATCAAGTCAGCCATGGACTACTTTGCTATTGCTGAAAATTGCTACTGCAAATTTAGGAATTTTTTTTCTTTTTTTTCCACTTTGGTTGAAAGAAGTGGCCACATCTTGAGCTAAGAACTGTCTTTTTATTAGATCTCTATGAAGAGTATAAAATCTTAAAATATGAAAATAACACAGTTTTTATGAGTATGTCTTTGAAGTAGAGAAACAATAACTTGTGTCAGGGAGAACAAAAGAGGTAATAAATATTACTAAGTGCAATTTTATAAAACAAGATATGAAAAAACAGATATGATCCATTGTATTGAAGTGTTTTGTTTCCTACCCAAAGTAATACTTGCCTTAGACAATTCCCAGAAAAAAACCCCAAAAAACTGTAGAGGATTGCTGGAACAGTAGAAATTAGTGCCTGCAAACATCTGGCAGCAGACATAACTTTTGTGTCTCCAAACTGGATCATAATACCTAGAAAATGACCAGGACATATTAAGCAATGTGTACTGGTAGAGGGGTGGACACATGGTGGCTAAATCTGGTCTGCTGCTTTACAGCGAACATGTCAGCTCATCCCTGGGCTTGTCCTGGATCCTCAACACAAGGATGCATTCATGTGCTGTGGACATGATAGCATTTGGGCTAGAGGGAGGACTTGTGCCCAGATATGGCATTCAGAATGTCCCCTACAGCTTCCAAGGGCAGACACAATAAAGCTGACGTTCTCTCACAGAATATTTGGAAATTCTGCCATGGTCTCCCGTGTATTCTCCTTTCAGTTCTCTTCTCCATCCCAGACAATGTTTGCATAAATCCCCCATGCTCTTATATATTCCCCAAGGTCTCATATTAACTTTCTAAGCAGTGTCCAGTAGATCTGGGATTTACAAGACTTGATTTTTTATTTTCTGGACTATATTATCATATATTGGGCTTCAGCACAGGAGCTAGATTTTCACAAAAAAAAAAAAAAAAAACAATCCAAAAAACCAAAAAACAAAAACCAGGAGGCCTTGCACTCTTTAATCTTCAAAGTTAGTTTTGTTTATTTACTATTTATTTTCTGATTATAGACTACCCTATAAGTTTGGGGAAAGTCATAAAAATATATATGAGTTTCCCATTGTGGAGCATGTTGTCACAATTGGAAAACTGAGAGACACTTGACAGAAAATATTAAGACACAAAGTGCTGTCATTTGACTATTTAGACTTTGTTCTGAGATAACTTCAGATAGTTCAGAACTAGATTTTAATATTGTAACATTCTGCATTTTCCCATAATGGATTCAGCCAACTGCATCTTGTCTCTTTTGTTTACTCTGGATATATGGACATATGACCATCTTAGCTGCTAATGAAGTTTGTGGTAATGACAATTTGTTTGTTCATCTGTATCCAATTCCATACCAGTCTAGTAGCAGCTGAGGCCCTGTAAAAGGAACATCCTTCTAAATATGACCATCTAGCAAATAGAATAACATGAATAATGTATCTCAGATAATTATGACACAGCAAATTCCAACTTTTGCTTATGTCTGGTAAAATATTTCAAATCTGTTTTCTTCAGACCTCTGAGTAAAGCAGATGGACTTGAAATTGCCACTGTCTTAATCCCTTTCAAACACAAACAGGAATGTGTTCATCATAGCCATTTTCTCTATATGAACTGTCTTTTGCTGTCCTTCATACAAGCTTTAAAAACACCCTAACCTGTCTGCTCTCATTAAGGGATAGGCAAGTAATGCAAAAAGAAAAGAAAACATAATTTCTGTCAAGATGCATTTGTCTTGGAATAAAGAAAGAATAGAATAATGTACTACAACCTTCTATGGATTAGAGGAAAAATAGATTTTTACATCTTCTGTAAGTGTTCCACAAGGTTTATGATATAACCTTTAATGACACAAACTCCTGTTTTTAACAGAATAATCAGGATTTTATAAAGGTAGGCTCTCATTTTTTCTTCCAACTTTTCGCAATAATGTAACTTCTACGATTTTTTATTGCATAGAGTTTATGTTTTAAGATAAATATACATAAAATTGAAATAGCGAATTAAATAACATATCTGAAACACAAGTTAACTTGCTTACCAAAACACAACTCTTTAAGGATGCTTTCTTTAGTCTTTTTAAAGAGCACTTGGAGAATTCATGCACTTCTTTGTTCAAATCCCTTCTATTTATGGAAACAAAAGATATTTCTTTCATCTTTTGAAAAACAGCTTCCATCACAATCTCGCAGATAGTTCTGTTACTGAATGAAGCAGAGATCCTGTAGGGGAAAAAATTAATTATCTAATTTATTATGTCAATAATTAAACCCCTTACTGGGCCTGAAAATTGAAGAAAGAATTGAAAATCAGTAACAGATTTGAAATCACTTACACATCCCAATACATCCCACAGACCTTTGCCACATTAAATAACAGGGTAACCACTTTGCACTATGTCACAATCATCCTTTGTCAAACTCAGGGAGGAAGTGAAGTACTTGGGAAGCACTTTGCCATCTAGTTTAATTTATATTTTCTAACAGAGATTGTAGCTTCCAGGTTCCATTATGGTTTAAAGAAAGAAATGTGCTCATGTGGCCTTTGACTTTTTTATTTTCTTTGATCATGACTGTTTCTCACATTTCTTTTTCAGTCTGACTTTGGCATCATTCTCCCTTTTCTCTCATTTGGTGTCTAGTCCCTGTCTACTTGTGGAATCTGTCCCTGTGGCCATTTGCCCAGGCTTTTTCTGCAAATCCCACTGTTCTTGTCTGACAACTTGTTTATTGAACTTCATGTATCATTAAGCTGAGCCCTTTTCTCACATTCATAGTCCAATATCCTGTTCCAGTTACTGAACTTTTGTACCATCACCACCAAGTTTATTATCATCAGAAGTATTTCTAATGAGGTAAAAATATTGCATTTTCCTTTAGTCTCATTCTTACCAGGATCTGTATTCTTTAAGCTGAGATTTTTCCCTGAACATTGACCCTTACACAGAATTCTGTTGGGAAAAAAAAGAAAAAAAAAAAATTGGAGATGCATAACATGTAGCATTATATTTTGACAAATGTAGACCAGAGCAAAGTAATGACTGATGTTGAGGAACTGCCACAATAAAACCCTCAGCCTAGAGGACATTTTTATTAAATGCTTCTATATGTTTTGTACCTCATCTCTCTGAAAAAAAAAAACCAAAAATAAACCCCCTCAAAACAAATATAAATTAATGTCTAATAGGAATTTGTTTATTAAGTTTTCACAGCAGGTAATGGTAATCTTCATTTTTAGTTTCTCCCCAGGTTCAGTAATTATTATTGCAAATTATATTAATTCCACATATTTATGGAGCACATTTGTGTACATATCCTAAGGACTTTATATGTATTTGTAAGCTACTTCCTCAAGATTGTTTGAAACAATTGAGCTGAAACAAAACATGAGAAAAATGTGCTGAAGTGTTCTTCACCAGAGTACAATTACTGTCCTCTGCATATCTGTACATTAACATTCAAAAATTGCAGGAATTTAGCAAATTTTCTTCCTTAGAAAAAAATATCATTGTGCCTTCCAGTATTGCAAACCATATTTACCATGACAATTCTCGTATACAAACCTCAAGGTAATACCAGTAGGCTCTACCATTCTGTCTGTTTTATATAAAATTAGGCACTATCTTTCTAATACTAGTTTAAACCACTAAAATCTTCTTAAGAACAAGGCATTGCAATTTTGGATCTCGCAGTAATTTAAGGATCATTATAAATATACATCCTCTAAATTCTTAATGTGATTTGAAGTGAAATATAATATGAAAAAAGTTTTCTTTTACTTACTGTCAGCAGAAAAATGGAATAGTGTTTTAGTGACTAATCTTCTCATCATAATGACACAAAGTTAATGGTTTCTTAAAAGATTAGCATATTTACTTTCATGGTTCATATCTTTGAGACCTTTATTATTAGTTGCAAAATCTGCTATTGAGGCCATTTTAGAGGAGAAAATCAAAAAGAAAGAGATTTTGAGAGATTTGCCTTAGGAGTAAATGGTGGGAAACTTTAGATTGAGCCTTAACCTGATAGCTACTGGTAACTTCCAGATGAGAAAACATCATATGTACTTTCTCTCTAGCCTCCAGTTAGTAAAATTTTGCCTCTTTTCATCAGGAACGTGATGAAAATGTTAAATGTTTGCATTTGTCATACTTAAATGTTCTCTAAAAAAGAGAGTTTATCCATCCTTTGTGTTACTAACACCTAATGTAGGAAGGAAAGTCTTTACCAAGTCTTTCAGTTATCCTATATGCATTGAGTCAGCTATAAAAATAATTAGAAAAACAAAAAAAAGTCCCAAATAAAGCTCAACAAAACACCAGAGATAAATGTAAAGGGCATAGTGGGAAACAGTCCTTACATAATCCTGGTTTTAATATATAGAAAACTGCTTCCCTGTCTGATGGTGATTTCCTAATCCTCAAACACATCCCCTTCAACCTCCCTGCACCTTGAGACAAAGCAGCTACATAGAAATAAAAAATAAAATTTTGTATGAAAAATTAAATCCCTTAAATTGTTATAACTGGCATTTTTATCCAATGCTTCCTTAATATTTAAAGGTGAATAATCATTCTTCCATCACCTTCTGTGTGCCATTTATGACTATATAGCACTCCCCCTGAATCTTTTAGCCCCAAAGCCAGCACTGACAAATCAGCAGCTTGTCTCCAGCATTGTTGTAACACTCTACAACCCTGCCATTTCTGTGCTGAGTAGGATCAAGTCAAAACATATTCCTAAAACCCAGCAGTTTTTTGTGCCTGCTGGTTGAGTCTTCCTGCCTCTCTTCAGCTGTGCTCTCATATATTGTCCATGTGAGAAGGCATCATTACAAGGTGGGGATCTGTGACAATCCTGCCACTGGGCTTGATTCTCCTGTGATTCAGCTTAGCACTTTCCTGCTGTGAAACTCTTCTCCTTAGCAGCCCAGGAGCTGAGAACCTGGTTGGAGCAGCTCAGGTGTAGTCTGCCCCTACAGCTATGAATTTAATGTATGGATTTATCTAAATGACGCTCTTAGTCTCCTTAATTCTCCTCTGTCTGGGATATTCAAGACAAGATTCTTCCCGTGAGTGGCAGGAACAGCCTGATGCACACTTATAAAGCAAACACATGCATAGCACTTTGTGTAGGGAGCACAAGGCTCCAGTCATTTGTCCATGAATTTAATTTAATTTCTAATTTTTTTCCCTTTACTCTTAAGGTGGTGTGATTTATATTTATTGTGGTTTTTTCCCCCTGAGGAGTCAAAAATGGGAATTTTGCTGCCTCTTTGTCTCTGCTATGGAAATCATTATATATTCAACCTTTTGTCACTGCAGCAGCTCATTCTGTTCTGGAGTTCTGTCACTGTGCATTGGCCTCAATGTGCTGGGAGACTTTTGGAATGACATTTATTTGTACAATCTGAGGATCTTGTTCTGAAACATTGAAACCTTGGTTGCTGCCCAGCTTTAGCAGCAGAAAACATGTGGTATTTGTTCAGAATAGGTGACAGTCCAAGGGGACGTTTAAAATGAGCATTCAGGTGGAATAGTTCTCAATGAATTTTGGGAATGCAATTCAAGGAGATCAAGCAAGTCTTGTGGGCCAACTATTATGGACTTGGAGTGTTTGCTAGATTTAGTTTATTGTCAATACATAAAAATTTCTGAACACTGGGTTGGGAACTGAGTCAAACAAGAAAACAAAAATCTTGTCTTCCCCTTCCTAATGTGAAGTCCCCTTGTTTTCACTGCTGGCTGGGGTCTGTCCCTCACAGTCTTGTTGGTGAGGTAATGGGCAGCACAGCTGATGTGCATTATTGGAGTAAAGTGCATGATCAGGTCTTTCTGTTCCTGTCTGACAAGGTTCACCTGTGAGCTGCAGTCCTCCAGAGGTGTTCCTCCTCAGGAAGGCTGCCCATGAGCTGCAGTCCCTCAGGGATCTCCCCTCCTTGGGCTGAAGTTCACAAATAACCCCATTTTGGCTCAGGGACATTGACTCAAATGCTCTGGCTGTGCTGGCTGCAGGGCACTTAGAGCAGCCCATCTCTGTCTGTCTCCTCAGTCCCGCGCCTCTCCATCCATCTCCGTGTGGCCTTCTCCCCCCTGATGCCTGCAGCTTTTGGTGAGTAGGCTGGAGCTGGGGTGCTGCCAGCTCACCTGCTGACTGCAGGCTTGGCACTCTGGGTGTTCTGTCACCCAGTCCAAAGGAGTCTGGGCTCAGCTGTGACTGGCATGTGGCAGGTTGTGGCCTTTCCCTGCACAGCTCCCCACTGCAGACCATTCCTCTGTTTAGAAATATTTAGAAATGCAAGCATTCCCTGTAAGAAGGAATATTTGCACATTCATGTAGATGAACATGCTTTGTTTCCTACTTTGTCACTATCAGGCACAAATGTTTCTGCTGTTTGGGGCTCTGCAGGGCCATGATATATCCTTCACACTTACTTTTTTTTTCTTGATTGATGGAGATGCAGCCACAGTCATGTGTAAAATGATATTCATGTACCTTCTGCCAAGAAAGGGAGAAAAAAAAAAGAACAACAAAGGAGAGAGAACTTTCTCTGATAAGACTGAAATCAGAACAAGATTGCTTTTGATAAAAGATTGATGAAGAGGCATTCACTGCTTGCAGGAGAAAACATTTGTGAAAACAATTGATATTGGAGGCTTTTGATAAGACATGCAAAAAATATTTCATTTTAATATTTATCACTTGTTCTGAAATAGATAGGCAGCTTCAGCATGATGAGGTCATGAAATAAGAGATTGGTTCAGGCAAATTCATTACTTCCTCTTCTGTTTTTGATATTAGTTTGCCTCTTCTCAGGTTTATATAATATATTTTTTCTGTCATCCTTTATAAAATACTTGGATGCCCATCTTGTATGAAAGTAGGTATAAAAACATTTTTCAGAGCAAAGAGGGCCTAAGTTAACACACTAAGAATCAGTATTTGTAAACTGTATTAGAGATAAGCTCAGTAAGATCAATCCTCTTCTATGGATTTGTGTTAAATTACATTGACTGCTGCCAGGGCAGTCTGCCCTATCAAGTTTTTTGTTTGTTTGTTTGTTTCAAATCCATTAGACAGACCTTAGGGTTTAAATCAATAAAAGAAATTACTTATGCAGGTATTCTGCAATATTCTTGAAGAATTCTTGTTCCTTTTGGAACTTGATTATATCTCTAATTTAAACAAGCAGAAAAATGCAACAGCAGGGGAAGAAAAAGGTTCCATGAACCAGAGGAGCATCATCCATTAAAACTGCACCACACTGTATTACAGTTCAGTCTAGATACTAGCTGTGCAGATGCTGCCACACTTCTTAGCAGTTTTGGTTTTTTTCCTTTTTATTTCTCCTGGCACATTGCAGGGCTGCTACAATCATCAAATGTTTGAGGTCAGATCAGAAGAGCAACGTGGAAAGGATTGTGAGTCATACACAATTGCTAGTACCAGAGAAAACTTCTCTAGAAGAGAATGCTTGAAATACTTGAAAATACTTGAACTGTTGATGTGAGAGAGAAAATCCGTGAATGACATGATAACCATATCTAAAATAACAGCTATAATTTGACTAGATATTAGAAATTGTCATCCATCTGTTTTAAGTGTGTGGTGTAGTGGAAGTTACTGTGTGAGTGCTGTAGTTTGAGTACAAAGACTGCAGCTGCTGTGTTGATAGCCTCATTGGAATTAAGGAAGTGGATTTCCTAGAATTTTTCCATTTGTGTTCTAAACCCGAGTATCTATGTATAAATAATAAAAATATTGAGAAAGACTAGGAAATTAATGGATGCTAGCACCAAATATAACTATAAGATTTTTATCTAACTGCCTTCTAGAGTTTTTTATAAATTCCCTTAAAGTAACTGATGGTGGGTGAGATGAAGACCCTTTTGAGTAATTCACTGTGCCTATTACTCTTCCATTTTTTTGAATTACTCTTCTAGACCACACCAGTTCTTTAACTGAGCTTTGTATTGCAATCCTATTCCTTGCTGCCCCAAAATTCTTCTTACCAAATACAATATTTTAGTGTTCTTTCAAACTGCAAAGATCATCATTAAGCAATAAGATGAAAACTGAAAATTATCCTTTTTTTCAATTAAAAGGACTGTAGAGTGAAAATTGTTGCACTTCATTGAGGAAGACATTTGAAGATTCTGTTTTGCAGCTCAGAGCAAAAAGACATCTCACAGGATATTAGGAATTTATGAAAGTAATTAATGATGTTTTACTGAATACTTGATTAAATATTAGCTCAGAAAACTAAGTAAATGTCCTGAGTCAAAGAAAGAGCTGCCCCTGGGCTTCAAGCATTTGCATATGTTCATTTAGGGAAACCATCAAGTGTAACTTAAATATGTATAACTATGTTTTCATCTTTATCACTCACTAATTTGTGCAGCTTGTGGAGCACAGACTAAAATTAGCTTTTTATTTTTCTTCTTAATAATGACAAGACAGATTTTAGTAGCGAATTGCATCATTTTGTCTTTGTGGGTGTATCAATACTGCTTGCATAAATGGTGCATTGGTGTTTGTCCTAAGCCGAGTCTGCTTTCTGTGCATTTTTGTTTTGCACACATCCTGGGTCCCCAGAGGCAGGCAGAGGAATTGCTCATCCCACAAGGTCTCTGTGACTCCTGAAATACTGATATATTATGATTAATGCAGCTCCTGAAATACTGAAGTATTTTGATTAATACAGACACTGAATGAGTTTTTTTTAAGGATTAAAAATATACCTTTTATTAACTTCTGGAAAATATACCTTTTGGTGACTTGGAAAAGATACCTTTTGTTAACTTCTTAGTTTCTTTCTTTTTGTCCGCTGGTTAAGTGGACAAAATCATTGCAATCAGAAAATGACAGCACAGACTTACAAGTACAGCATTCTCATCTTTAAGAACACTAAACTCCTGCAGTAGAACCTGTATGATTTTTCAGGACTTTTTGGGTTTTATACATAAAACTTTATGGTGCAGAATTCCACAATTTTTATGAGTGCCTTGTGACTGTATCTTAAAAGGTGATAAATAGCAACAACGAGTGCCCTGAGGCAGCTTGCATTCCTGGGTATGAGTGTGCAGCTTGCTGGAACTTGAATACACAGCTTAGGTGCTGCATCTCCAGAAGCAACTAAAATAGTGCTAAAATCTGAAGAGATGAAGCTTGAGGCCAGTGGAGGAATCTCTCATCCTGCTTGTTTTGTGTGAAAGCCCCATCCCTCCATATCTAGAAATTTTGGAACTGGCAGTGCCTTGTGACAACAGCATCCAAAGCCTGAGCATGAATCCTAATTATTTGCAGATAATAGTGGAAACTTTATCCCAATTTGTTTCTCTCTTCCCTCCTCAGCCTCAGGACAAGTGAAAGAAGTAAAAGTAAAGGAATTCTTGCTGGTTGAAATTTACCTAAAGACATGAAAGTCCTGGATGCTCCGAAGAATTGTGACTAGAACCCAAGAAAAATCAATTTGAATCTCTTACTCAAATTTTAAAAATACATATTTCTAAACATTTTGGAGATAGAAATGTGCAAATTTAAATACATTATTTATTTTTCTATCTGCTGTCCTTTTACTTACACAAATATACCAGCCTTGAATAAGGAAAATTCCTTCACTTGGTAGCAAAACCGGGAAGCTCCCATATCCACTCAAACCAGCCCATCAGTGTCTCCACTGCATCTTTTGTGCTTTCAATTCCAGTGGCAGCTTAGGAAGAAAGGAAAAAAGGATAATTTATGCTATATATGTAAGGGTTTCAGCTTTCTGTCCTGTTAATTGCAGCCAGTCATGTTTAGCATCATTCAAGTGGACACTGATAAAAGCATGCCAATATAAGCTCCAGATCACTCTTAACTGTGTACTTCTAAAGACACACATGTTGTCATTGAATTAATTTCAGAACTTTTCTCACTCAAGGCAATGAGGATGGAAATAAAAGAAAATTTATAAAAATAAATGCAACTGTTTTTTGTCATTGGCATGAATGTTCTTTTAGAGAGGGACCTAAGCTGAAGCTGGACAAGATCAAAGAGTTTTAGGAAGGTGAATTTGTAGCATCTGTACTACAAACTGAGTGTTTATTCTTGCAGGAATAAGATTAGTGTCACCTTTTACTTTCCAGTAAAGTGAGAATTTCAGGACTGTTAAAGCTTGTCCCTGGCTGAAGTCAGAAAATGTTCTCACACCATGAAACCATAATTAACACTAAGAGGTGCTCTGAGGGTGAGGTGTGCGTCTTGCCCATCAGAGAATGCATCCAATCTGATAATAAGTGTGCTACAAGGGACAGTGCTTGCTGTGTGACATGACAAGCCCTGTCACAAAGAGCTAGAAGCTGTGCTGGTAGTCTCTCTTCTTTCTCTTATTGAAGTGTGGCACTCATTGCCTGTGTCTTGGATTTTTTATTCTCTTCATTGTAAGGCTGATTAACCTGTTTTCTGGTTTAAAATGTCTGTACTGTACAGCTTGTGAATCTTTAAGATGGAACTTATTAAAAGGTCCAGGCTTACAAAACTTAATTCCCATTGCTAAGGAAAGTTCACAGGAGTTTATATGCTTTCTTGGCACAACTGTTAACAAGACATTTGTTTTTAAAATAATAGATTTTTAAAATTGATTTTTAGTGAAGCTAGCCAAGCAAACCAGACCTGTTTCTCTGGGGAAATCCTTGTGATGGTTTTACCTGGTACACCAGTAGAAAGATAACAGTTGTAAAACCTGTTGAATCTCCATGCTGTGAGAAGAAATGGTCAACTGATTTTTTAAACAGAAGTGGTTTTGTTTTGAAGAGAGGACAGCATACAATTGCTGATCTTCATTTTGTCATTTTATGGTACTTTATTTATTTTCTTTACTCTCTGTAAATGTAGATAAATGTAACTTCCAGCAAATCACTGCACAAAAGTATGCAACCAGACAACAGTTGTGGCTCTTAATAAAGCTAATACCTTTAATCAGCAGTAATACACCCCTGTCAGATAATCTGAAATGTGTCTGCTGATGCCTTTTATGAGAGCTCAGAATCAGAAAGTGGTGTCTGGACATGTTCTGTCACAGAGAAAGTGTGTCTGGACTAGTGTCTTAATTTGGAATAGCAGTCAGCTTTTGAAATAGATCTGATCATCCCCATTTACCATGTTTTGACTTACATCATGGAGCATCCTCAGAGCAAATAAAGTAGGTGCCTTTTAATTGAAACTAAAGAGTGAATTGAATTTCAAAACTTTACCTATTAAAGTTGCAAAAGAGCCAAGACTAAAAGTAGACTAAACTCAAAACATCCCCAAGCATCCCCAGACTTTACAGTGTGTATTTCTGGTCCTTGACATGAACCATTTTGCTGTGGACACGTACTTTTGGTCTGCAGTACGTGGCAGTGAAAATGAAGTTCCTTACTTGCTTGTCTATTTGGACAAGCCTAATGGACCTGAAGAAATCTCCATCTCAGTAAAACTTAAAATTTTTGCAACCATGGCACTTCTCAATTTTACTTTTTCCTTCTCCATGAATGCTCATAGGCATTCTTCCTGCATGTGTTTTCAGAACCTGTATCTTGCTCTGAATTGAAATCACACAATTTCTCATCCATATGGAAAGGTCTTAACCTTCCAGATTTTTTAGCAAAGAGTTTGGACTTGTGTGTGACATGCCTGTGAAAAGCATATAACACATTATAAACTGAATGTATGCAGGAGAATGCCATGATGCAAAAATCTTCAGAATAATTTTCAGAAACCTGCTTGTTTTAATAATCTATGTTTTGTCTAACAAAATCTGAATACTGAACCTCTGTATCATAGCTTGGTGCTAGATCATTGAAGATTTCTATATTAGAGTTGAATTGACTCAGGGGAAAATTGGATGTTTTTTCCCAGGGATGGGTAAAAATGCACTCAAAGCAGTTTTTTTTTTTTTTTTTTAATCTTATTAATGGGTCATAATTCTCTTGTTGTGATGTTCAGAAACATCTTTCATTTGTGACTCAACAAGGTGTTCTCATCTCCCTTTTATAATGCTATGTTTAGTATATATATTGGTTATTTAGCAGAATTGGTCTGGATTTATTTATTGTCATGTTTTCCATTTATGCTAGATTTTTTTGAAAAATCACACAGATTACTTAAAGGTATAAAAAGGATATTTTCATTTGAATATAAACATTTTAATTATTTCTATTATTTCTTGATAGCATTCACCTTGTTTTTATTAGTGTGCAATTATAATTTTGGCTGGGATAGAGTTAATTTTCTTCCCAGTGGCTGGCACAGTGCTGTGTTTTGGATTTAGGATGAGAATAATGTCATTAACATGGTGATATTTTAGTTCTTGCTAACCAGTGTTTGCACAGAGTCAAGGGCTTTTCAGCTCCTCACCCCACCCCAGTGAGCTGGCTGTAGGGGCAGGAGTAGTTGTGGGGGGACACAGCCACAAAACCTGACCCCAGCTGACCAAAGGGATATTCCAGACTGTATGGCCTCTTATATCCATCAGAATATAAACAAGGGGGAAAGCTGGCCAAGGGCTGCTGCTCAGGAACTGGTGGGTGGTGAGCAATTATGTTTTGTTTATAATTTCATTTATTATTATTATTGAGGTTTTCCCCCTTTTCTGTCCTAGTAAACTATCTCAACTCACAAGTTTTACTTTTTTTCACATCCCCCCATATCCCCCCAGTCCCACTGAGGAGTAGGGTGGGTGCGGAGAATTGAGAGTGGCTGTGGAATGTTTAGATGCCTTCCAAGTCAAACCACAACATGAGTGTTCTCCCTTTTAAAATTAGGCATGATTTCATGAGGGGTGGAAATAAATGCAGTGACAAACTATGCCCATATGTACTAGGTACAGGGATTAATTTATTGTAGGAGTGTTTTCTGATATGGCACAGATTTTTATTAGGGATTGGGAAGAATCTATAAACTGTGTCTTTTGTAACATACCTAACTATACGTCTGGCAAATTAGCCCTGAAGTAATGTCCAGTTGGGTGTTTAGGTGTGCTGCACAATATTGCACTGCATAGATTTTCCAGCATTATCCTTCTGGCATATTTTGGTAGGCATAGCCCAAAATTAAAATCTAAGACCATTTTCACCTGTCATAGAAACTGCTAGTTTAAAATCAAGTGTTCAGGTAAAATCAGGGAAAGCTGTGGAAAATATTTGATCTCTTGTCCATGTTTATACTAGGATGTTAAGAAGTTACCAAGTAGGGCCTCATGGGGTGCTTGCTCACTAGGCTTTATTTACAGCTGTTCTGATAGCAGCTGCTCAAACTGATATATAGATGCATGAACTGGGACAAGTAGTAGACCAAAGTGATCCTTGGTTGGGATGTATACCAGGTGCTGGCCATAAAGCATGAAAAAGGCATCTGTGGATGACTAGTTGAAGTAATTGAAATAAATATTTATAGCTATTGAACTTTTGATGCACTAAACAATAAATTCACAGGAAAATTTTGCTTTCTTCAGTAGAGTGTTTGCAGCACACAGGAATTCTTTCAGAGATCTTTGGAGAAAGGAATTTTCCAAATTCCTTTCTGCAGCTCTCTCTCTAGCTGCCACTGTAGTGCCCCATCAGCATAAGAGACTACTGAAGTCTTTAAAATATTTTCAGAGTTCTGCATTGTAAGTGACTCTCCAGTTTTTCAAATAGAATTTATGTCTCAGTAATGTCCTGGCACTTATTAGGTGTCGGTGTGAGGCCACTTTTATGCCTGTTTCTCACTTACTCACTAATCCTTAATGCATACCTTAACTGAAGACACAGAAGTATAAGCAGATTGGCAGTGTCTGCCTTGCTGAGATGAATCTTCTCAAAGAAGAATTTAAGGAGAAGAGAAAATAAAAATTAGATCTTCTGTTAATCAAATAACATATAGTCCACAGTCCTGAGGCCATGCTGTACTCTGCAGACTGTGAACAGTGCTTGCTTATGAGACCTTTTCTGAGCACAGTACCTTTTATTACCATTTAACCCAGACTAAAATGTGCCCAAATGTAATTCATTCAAGCATTTTACAGAATACACTTGTTACTTGTTCTGTTTCAGTGTGGCTTGGGAAGAAATTAGAGCAATGGAAAATGCAATCCATACCTGGTAAATAATAAGCTTTCTTTTTTTTATGCTTACAGTTGGAGATAACATGTTTAGAGAGTATAAATTCTATCAGGTAGCTCAGTGTAGAAGATGGAATAATAATGAGATGCACTCAACTGCATTTAGGAGGAAAGTAAATGGTCATGAGAACTTAACTGTATTCATTTTTAATGTAGCATTATGAGGTTCTCAGTCTTGTTGCTTTCTATACAGGGATTATAATAAATGGCGTGTTTGTAGATTGTTCTTTGTGCACAATATATGAAAAGAAGGAAAAAGTTGTTCATTTACTGAAAAAAGTTTTACATTAATTTAGTGTTCATTTGACTATTTCTCTTCCATTTTATATCCTATGATATGTTCTTAATGTCTGTGGAGATATTAATAGCTCTGTAAATATAATATAAAAAGTTTGACTGCCTTCTGTGTCTTTTGCAGATCATTATGCAGAGCTTTGAAGGGAATAACAATAATCTAAGCAGGTATTTTAATGTTGCAAACTGTCTCATGTGCTGCCAATAAAGCATTTTTATTTGTTATAAGGGTTAATATATCTTTTGGGAATTTGTCCTAAAAGATCTCCATTTGAGGAAAGTTATGACATTAATGGTGTCATTTTATTAGTAATGCCATTTAGAAATATGTATACAGCATTGCTAAGGTCTTAGATTGTGTACAAAAAGTAATAACCCTGCATCGTTCCTAACTGAGCATTAACTCTGCGTTCCCTCCACTGAGCTAGAAATTAGCATTAAATTTTTGTGTTATAATGTGAAAAAGATGGAAATGAAGCATAAAGTGATTTGTAAGTGAAGGAAGAGGGGGAATTCTGACTTAGTTGAATACATTTCCATTTCCAGCAAATTCTTAACTCATTAAGGGACCAGTCTGTATAAAATCCTAAGTCTTTTACTTCTCTTTAAAGAGTATCTTTCAGAGAAGAACCTTTGTAATATATGAACTATTTTCTTTGACTCTAAATCATGGGATTTTATTTTTGTAAATGCTAGTCAGGGCTACTTGCTACAGAGGGACCACTGGCTGAAGGGACTGTAGTAAATCCCACAGTATGTACTTATTTCCTCTTGTTTGACATCGACTGTTCTCTGTGCTAAAAAATAATAGAATCTAAATTTGAATGTGTCTGAGTTTAACTCTTCTGCTAAGTGAAGGGTTTTCTGCCTTTTCATCACCTTTATTTGAATGTGTGGTGCTTTCAATAATACACCTATTTTTCCTTCTACTTCTAGGTGCTGCTTAGCACCCACAATATTCTGAATGCTAAACCAGAACAGTAATGTATAACTGTGAAAATATTGAAAAGGTGAACTGAAATCAAATATAGATGTATTCCATAGCATCATAAAACAGCAAGTAGTTTCTTATTGCTGGAATTTAACTGCTAAGTGGTCCATGTAATTTAGTTCTGGTGGTGCACTGGCTTTTTTCCCTTGCCCCATGTGGAGCAATATTTAGTTCACTGCCATTGAGCAGTCAGCATTCACACCAATGGATGGTGATATCAGATCAGAGTGCTGATTTGCTTCATTATTTTAACAGTGCTTAATTTTCCCTTCAGGTTTCCCCTTGCCATGACCTGCATAAGATTCTCTGAGCCCAGAAGCTGATTTTTCTTTCTACATTGGCTGATCAAATAAAAGATATTAAGTCTTCTTGCAAATGTTGCTTCTGATTCCTTAAACCAACATGGCTCAACAGAATATTATTGCTATATCTGTATCTTTTATGTTAGGTAGTCTCTACTTTCAAATTCATTAATATACCAGCTTTAGTTTCCTATGTAATAAAGTATATTATCATGGTGTTGCTTTCTTCTTCTTGCTTTTTTTTGCTTTCACTGTGATCAGGGGATGAAACAGTATTCCTCTTCCAATTGATTTCCTTTCTGTTTCTGCAGCTTTTGAGACCTGGACTCTGTCCTTTTAAAAGGGTTACAGCAACAGTTGAGTAAGACTTGCTGAGCTTTATTTTCTTTCTCTTCTGGGGACTTCATATGCTTATTTGTCTGTTTAGAAGGTCATCTTCAATGTCTGTCTCTATTATCCTCAAAAAAATATGTTCCCAATGAAATCAGTGTGTCATCTACACTTTTACATGGGGTTCCTATTGGTTTGAAGTGATGTGCTTGGCTATTTTTAAGGAAAATAAATGCAAAACAGAACTGGAAAGTCAGTGGTTTTGGGTTTTTTGATCATTCCTAGAAAATACCTTTTCTTGAGCACTGGTCTTATGTGAATCTCTTAGGGAATGGCATCAGGAAGTCTATTATCTGCTTTATCTAAATAGGCAGCAGTTAGACAATTCCACTGTTACTGTATCCACAATAGGCCACAGGGATTCATGGGTAAAGGTGTGAATCTCCAGGTACCATAAAAGTTGGAATTTGAAACCGAATCATAGGTATTGGTGTGTGAAAAATTTCTCTTTGTGATTGGTATGTAATAAGAAAATACCTCAACACCTTTAAACTCCCAACTCCTGGCTAGCATGAAATGGAAATGTATCTAATTCCTTTTCAAGACAAAACACCACAAGATTTTTATATTCACATACGGAGCTTCAGATTCAAACTATTTTCTACTCTAATGTTTCTTTAAATAAA
The DNA here is from genome assembly GCF_903797595.1 of Erithacus rubecula. NCBI lineage: Eukaryota > Metazoa > Chordata > Aves > Passeriformes > Muscicapidae > Erithacus > Erithacus rubecula. The sequence continues at coordinate 73,719,824 of NC_136685.1, forward strand.
ACATTTCAAAATAAAGTGTATTGCACTCAAGAAAGTATGACTTCTCTAGTGGGCTTTACATTTGTTAGATTGAGAAAACTTTCAGTATTCTTATTATTATCAAAATATGTTGTGAGTAAAATATCAAACTGTCAGAAATCTGTCAGAATCACAGACTGGTTTGGGTTGGAAGGGTCAGTAAAGATTACCTAGTTCCCACTCCCTCACTGTGGACAGGGATGCCACTCACTAGATCAGGTGGCCCCAGGCAGCCTGACCTTGGACACTTCAGGGATGGGGCATCCAGCTTCTCTGGGCAGCCTGTTCCAATGCCTCACCACCCTTTCAGTGAAGAATTTCTTCCTGGCATCTAATCTTCTTGTCTAAAAGTTTTTCCCATTGGCCTTTCTGTCCATGTAAAAAGTCCCTTTTTAAAATTTTTTTCCCCCTAAGTCTCCTTATAGACAGCAGTGAGGTCTCCTCAGAGCCTGACAAGAGAATTTCGGAGTAACTTAATCACAGTCATGTTTTCCCTTCTCATAATTTATTTCAGTCTTTCAGCTAAACCTTCTAGTTAGGCCACAGCTCTCAGCACCAAAGTTGTGTTGTTCATTCAGGACGTGCTGATTCAGCTGTGCGAAATTCAACTTGAAAATTCAGAAAGAAAGAAAAAAAATAGGTAAAAGACTTGAATGAAAAAAAAAATAATATTGATTTTCTCTTTTATAAATTCATTTTCCCAGTTTGGACAAAACCCATTTTCTCTAAAGAACCAGTCCTTATTACTGAGTTGCATAATTTTTGGATCTCTCCGTTCCTTTTACTCTAGTGAAAGAAGATACTTCACAATCTGCTTTTGATACACTTGCAGTATTACCCATTGGAATATGGCACACAGGCATTAATTTGAATCAACAGATAAGACAAGACAATATCTCTAGAATCATTAATAATAAATATACTCAAAAGAACATTTCCTGAGGCATAAAACAAATACACAAAGGAAACAAAAGTGACATTGACATAAACAATTGTACCTTACAATAGCAACCTAAGGCACAATCTAAACTCCCACAGAAATAGTTAGAATTCCACCTTTTTTCTCAAAGAAAAAGCTGCTCATCTATTGTCCATGAAATGTAATCTGCTATAAAGCATTAATCACCCATATTCTGGAAAATGCTTGGTTATATTCCCATCCACATCTGTCCACAATTAACATATGATCACAACTCTTTTTTTATTTTCTTCTTGTACTGTTTTATCACTTTTCTTACAAAGGTTAAGGATTACTTTCCTCACTTAAATACAAGCCAAATTCAATTCAGATATACTCAAAAAAACATTACAAAACTGATGCTTTGGGATTCCATGTTTGTTATTGTTCAGTGACTTTCATATTAAATCTACACAGGGTAAAAATCAAGGGATATTGTTTCTTTCTCCTACCTGCTCTCTTTGAAAGTTATCCTGAGATCTGCTAATTAAGCTTTACTGAGACTGTTATCTACAGTGTCATCATCAGTAGTGATATTCAATCTGTCAAAGCTTGTTTTTGTTTTAGATAAAGAGATAGAAGAAAGCTAAGATACAACATGTTCACCTGTGCTTTTAAAATTTTATTAAGACAAATACAAAAAAAGCACAGTTGCTATGGTCATATACAGAATCACAGAATATTCTGAGTTGGAGGAGACCCACAAGGATCATTGAGTCCAGCTCTGAAGTGAATGGCCCATGCAGGGATCAAACCCACAACCTTGGCATTATTAGCACTGTGCTCTAACCAGCTGAGGCAATCTATAGAATTGTCTAAAGTGCAAATTCTACATCTTTTTCTGAAGTATGTAATTCTTGATATTGTTGAAGAGAGAATAGTAGGTAAGATGGAGTTCTTTTTTGTCAGCCCTTCCACTGTTTCTAAGCAAACCACAAAGCCTTTTAAAGGATCAGTTAGTATAGCCAGACACAAGCTTGGCACAGCAGCCAAGATCAAGCAAGAATGGTTGAAAAAGTTTGTGGTGGAATTGTTGGGGTATTTTGTTTTAGATCTTTCCATTCCTTTTATTCTCTCATATGCACTATCCCTCAGTGTGATTGTAGCACAGCATCAGGGAGTGAGATGAATCAGGAACTGATGCAAGCTTCAAAATATAAAAAAAATAACCAACTGAGAAGGACAGTAAATATTGAGAAAAAAATGAAGGGCAGAACAGGGTCTGCTTAAGCAAGCAAAGCTGCCAGAAGAGGTGATAATTAAAACAGTATGACTGATTGGCAGTTTATTAGGGTTTTCCAAGGTTGTGAGTTTTTACCTACATACCTCTTTCTCTTTTTAAACTCTCACTGTAACTGAGCAAATAATTTTTGAGCTCCTCATTTCCTAGTTAATAATTTCATTATTAATTTCTTTTAGATCATTAAATTATTTAATGTGGCAGAGTATTCTTAGTGGGAGAAGTTTTATAGTGACAGACATGTTTTGTATATTGTGTTAATGAATGAAATTATTGAGCTATTTAAATGGATATTGTTAAAACCCAATGGGCAATAAATTGTACCAAAAAAAAAAAGAAACCTTTAATGTCAACATAACGTTCTAAGGTTGAAATCTAATAATTGCTTTGATTGAATATTAAGGTGCAATGTCCTTGCTCTGACAAATCTCTGCTAGCTTATTACTGCTTCACTAAGGAGAGAGTGTGTTATTAAAAATTCAGTTAAAACAAAAGTCAGGTTTTTGTGCTTTAAATTGCATTGCATAAGAAAGAAAGTGTGGAGAGAGAAGTACTGAGAAATAAGAGAATGAAGGAAAACTCAAAAGAAAAGAGACCAGAATAAAAGTGGTAGAAGAGACCATGGGAGAATGAGGGTGTAAAGAGCACGAAAATATCTATAAAGGAATCTTTTGCAATTGATACTGCATGTATTAATTGCATATACAAATTACAAATGAGACAAATGCTTCAGTACTCTTTCTTCTCTTTGCTTCCCCCAAATGCATTCAACAGCCTGTCTTGACATTTACAGCAGAGATGGCCAACCTCATGATGCTGCAGGGAGTTAGAAAATTCATTTTTTGACAGACTACCTACTCTCTGTGTAGGCTGATGTTTGTGTTCATTCATGACACTGGAGAATTAGATGTGGGTCTCCAGAAGGTATCACTGAATGAAAAACTATTTTCCTTGCAAGGTGTGTTGTAGAAACATCCTTGAAAGACTTTCATTAATGCTAGGTCTTCTAAAATCTCTGTAATTTCTAGTTCTGACTTAATATTTTGCTTTTCTGTATTGGGAAAATGCTGAACAAGTTGGGAATCACATCCTGATTTATCATGTATAAATATTTCACGAGATCCTTATTTACCCTCCTGTTTTCTAAGATACAAGATCTGGAAAGACTGTCTAAGAATCACCTCTGATGAGAATTGAAAATGAGAGCTTCTGTATATTTGGAACCATAAAATGGTCTCATTTTGGGATAAAATGGCTTTCTTTTTTAAAAGCAGTTCTTTTGTTTTATCATGAAAGACCACAACAGTCGTGACATCTTCTACATGCTTTCTCTCAATGTAAAGTCAACAGTTAAATGTCATTTTTGGAAACAGTGGGCAACTCATACTGAATCTGCATCTAAAACCAGATTTAGACTGAAAATTAAATTACAGAGAAGAAATACTATCTCTCTTCATCATCAGAATCATCTTTCCTGTTCTTAATTATAAAAATATTTTGGAGTAGCTTGCCATGAATTCTCTGTGATCATCAAGTTTGACCCTAAATTGCTTCATGAAGAGTGTGTTTCAGCATTTTCTGTACAAGTGCCTCTTAAGTGTTGAATATTCTTAGTACTTGGTTTAGTAGTGCTCCCACTGGAGATTTTTTACTTTGTGCCAATAAACCTGACTTATTTAGCACTGTTGGCTCTGGTCCACTATTCCTTTGTTAAATGTTTAGCACTTGTAAGTGTTGTGACCCTTTTGGCAATGCAAGTAATCCTAATTCCAGCAATTTACACTTGTCACTTTGCTTTAAACTCCATTACTGCACACTGAAATTCTTCCCCAAAATGGTTTGGAGACCATTTAACAAATAACAAATTGGAGATAGAGGGATTTTGTCCATTCTGTCACAATTAATTATTTATTGCGATTTTGGTTTTGTCTTGCAGAACTGTGACCTGGCCCAGCAGAGCATTGTTCATATTGTTCAGAGTCCACAGAACAGTCAGAACAAGGAGAAGACAGAAGATAGCTGTATTGGAGGTGTTCCAAAAACCTTGAAAAGAGAACCTGAGAGTTTAACTCGCATAGATCTCAGTACCAGCATCCTCCCATCGGTCTCTGCAGGGTTGGCAGTTATTCTGGATACTGGAAAAAACAGTGTTTCACTTCCCTCTGAAAAATCAGGTAATTAATTGTCTTGCAACATTACAATATACATTTCTAAACATGTGTCTTTTTCTTTCTTAGAGTGAGTAGTTTTAGTTCCATACCACAGGGGAAAAGCCCCCAAAATATATGTTTTATTTTATTTATTAAACAAGAAATACAACAATATTAATGTGATAAGCATCTAATGTGTCTTCTAGCAAAATAATTTTACTTTGTGGATAAAATTAGTGATTTCTTGTGTTGCTCCTGTCTCTAACTTGTATTATGATCATATTTTTATAAATTATTGTAAGATGGCAAAGCCCTCAGAGGTCCATGAGAAGGCAAAATATAGTCTCTGTAAAATTTCCATTATGGAAATTTCCTTAACTAGAAGTTGGGCATCTTATGCCTTGAAAATATGCTTAATTCCTAATCTGTTGTGATGCTTTCATAAACATAGAATTTATTTAAAAATACTTACAATTTATTTAAGATTTATTAAATCTTTGCTGGCACAACACATGATGGTGATGTTTCATACTGTGGATATTTGCAGTTCTTATCCACCAAACGATTACTGAGAATATCTTCATTGTGAAAAATAATCTAAGGCATAAATTACTGCCAAATGATCTTACTGACACTGTGTTGCCCCAATGAAGATACATCATTCTGTGCAATAGCAGGTTCTATTGTGATTTATCATAATAGTCATCAGAGATGTCTTTTTATAAAGAACAGTACACAAATAGCCTTTTTGCACAGAAAGGTAATAGCAAATATATATATCCAGAGTAAAGAAGATAAATTGTGAATATGACAAGAGATACCTCTGTGACTAACCTGGCCACAGAGATCATCTTGCTTAACAAAATGGCTACTAACACTGCTAAAACAACTTCTAGAGAATTTATTAAGTAGCTCATGCAGAAAATATACAATCCATGGGAGGGTCACAGAAGTATTCCACAACTGACTTGGTCAACCTCTCACTGCCAACTAATGATGAATGAGTGCAGTTTAGGAGCAAATTAGTACCCAGCTTAATGATCCACATCTCCCAATCTGAATGAGTAATGAGCTAAGAGGGACGCATGCTGATTTAAATCTGGTAAACTGGGGACAGGGCTTCAGCCTGGCCTTACTCTCAGAAGCAAGACAAAACTGTGAGCCTTTAAACATTACCACATATTTAATTTTTTCATTACTGTACGTATGTACACGAATTTAACAGCTGTGCATGACTTCACAGAATAGTTTATACGTGTATAAGGACTTTTAAAATGTGTCATGTGGCATTTGTCTGCAGACCACATACTCTGTGAAGCTAAGTATAAATTGATAGGTGTCTTCCATTGCAGCAAATATGTTCATGGCAGAATGCAGGAGGACAACATACATTGATAAAATATGTGGGCTAGTTTAATCTGTGATTAAATTATAAGGGCATTTTATCATAGAAGAAATAAAAAAAGAAGAGCCACTCTAATGACTGATAGTTCTTTGTGAAAGGATTTTAATAAGTTCTTTTTAAAGGCCTGATAACTTCATACCTTTTTTGATTCTCACTATTAAAATTTGTCCTTTTGTCTGTTCAGCTCCACCCTTTTGTTCAATGTGGGGAACTATATTTTTTTTCTCCTTATGGATTTAGGGTGAGTTAATTTGTAGTCACTTAAACAAAAAAAAAAACCAAACCAAAAAAAAAAAAAAAAAAGAGAAAGAAGATTATTCCAAAGATCAGTTTTGCAGTAAACTTTACTGTGTAGCAAGTATTTCCTTTGGCATAAATGAAATGTCTAATAGTAGTAGGAATGAGTGGCTGAAGAAAGCAGGTACCATCACTGATAGCTGAAATTATACTTAGCAAGCTGTTACCTTAGGAGATGAATGATTGTGATGATCAGTCTACAGTAACAACCTAGACATGTGAATGAGGTATAATCTTTATTTTTTCTGTGTGTAGATGACAAATTGAAACATACAATTTAGAGGCAAAGGTTTAATTAATTGATTAGGTTAATATTGTTTATTAACAATCTATTGTTTATTAAGTCTGACATGTTATTCCATAACCACAGTGGTAAACACTTAGAGTTAAGTCTTTCTGAAGCCTAAGTTATTTTTATTTGTTATGCTGATCCCATGTTCCTGCTCTGATTTTGTTTTATTTGCCCTCCTTTGAGTTCTGAAGAAAAAGGTTTGTAGTAATTTTCACATCACAAGACCTTCTCCCTGAAGCTTTTGCAGCATTTGACTGCTAAGATAGTATTTTTGAAGTATTTCTGTGAATGCTTAGAGGCCAAAATGTAAAACTTTACCAGACAAACCAGGAGAGAGGCACCTCTTGTTGTACTGTACTGTTATTATATAAACAATATACTTAGGTACTATGAACTGCTGCATTTGATGAGGCAAAAACCTCATCAAATATAAATATATATATATATATATATATATATATATATTTAGCCTGGCAATGTGTCTCCACCAAGACTATCATTTGCTCCTTGCAGAAGCATGTAACAGGACATCTTCCAGCTCACCCCCACTTTTGTGTGAGTAATAAAACCAACTCCTGACTGCTCTGGAGATGCATCTTACTTGCATTGTGCTTTTCAGACTACAGTGTGTTTCTCTGTGAGAAATTCAGAAATTTGAAAGTCATTAGCAAGCTGACAAATACATGAAATTGGATCCAAATTATCTCTTCATCAAAGAACTCCAGATTTCCTGTCTTTGCAGACAAAAGTAGTAGAAATGCCTTTTCTTCTCAGTTTTATTTGTTGCAGTTTTGGAGATTTTGCTTTTATTTCTTTGTTTGTTTTTGTTGTTGTTTCTTTGTTCTGAAATTACTTCACAGTTTATAGGCTTTGTAATCTCAAATTAGATCCAGGCTGGGCAGGGTTGTGGTGTAGATCTGTCTCCCCATTTGCATGTGGTGTTAGGCTGAGTAGGACTACCCAGTACTGAGCTGAGAACAACTGCAACTATTTCTTATCACTTTTTGAGAATTTCATCAAAACATGAGCACTCATCCGTTCAAAATTACTTCCAGCATGGAAAGAACATTTTATTGTCACTCAGAAACATGAAGCTCTGACCTAATATTGCTTTTCTGTGTTGTGAATCCAAATATCTAAGGATTTGCTATTCCTTAAAGGAGATAAAAAAGGATTCCTAAAATTTTTTGTGTCATTAAACTGTATTTTTTTCCAAAGAAAATTAATTAGTATAAAGATTTTTCTTTTCCTCTGTCATGTGTACAAATCATTTGTGGCTTAATTATAAAATTAATTAATTAATTAAATATACCTTGGGTCCAAGGTATTGTAAATCAGTAGTTTGGAGAAGGAAAATCAGTATTCTCTGCAATTTGCATTTAGTAATTAGGCCCTTTTTCCTAGAGTTATAAATTTTTTTTTTCAAAAACAAATTGCTAGAGTGCTTATGCTGACCTTTCTTAAATTTCTTGAAGTACTATTACAGCATTTCCTGGTGGCTACATGATTCTTATTCTAGTCCTCTTTCACAGACATCCATTTGAATAAAATTGATACTGCTGTACAAGAAAAGGTAGTATTAATTACTTAATATGCAACCAATGTATTCTTTCAGTAGACATATTTGAGTAACTAGTTAGGTTACTATTTATTTTTGGATTTGGTGCCCTGACAGTTTACTTTTATATAAGGATTCAACTTATTTTAATTTAAATGAAAATGCATCAAACACCACATTATGATTTAGTGTATATTTGATTCAGATTTTTTATAATATATTATTTTACAAACTTTTAAATATTTAATGCAATACTAATTTGAGGATCAATCTACATCCAGAAAATGGAAGGTATTAATTTACGTTTTTAAGAAATGCAGAATAAAATACCAACTCAGGAATAATATATTAGTCCTGGGAAGCAAAGCTGCATTTGTCTTCATTACACACTGTAAATTTTCTGTATGTACAACTCTGTTTTAAAGTTCAAAACAAATTTTTACAAAATTCCTGCATTGATAGCTCTTTCTGTGCTAGTGGTTAGGTCCAGCACTTTGCTAATTGCTGTCACTGTTAGACTTTCACTGTTAGGCCTTTTATCTTAAATTTGCTGTCAATGTACAATGCCATAACCTGATGCCATGTTCCTTGCACTGATGTGTTGTAGTCACCAAAGCTGAGTTCATTGGGTCTGACAGCTCTTTTAAAGGAGAAATTGGAACTAAAGCACTTGTCTTCCTTCTTCTCCATTTTTCCTTTCTTATTCGATAGTTTTATGATACTTGTCCCTGTCCTGAATCTCCTTTGTGCCCTTCACTGCTTCCATTTTTTTTGTTTTGCCAACTACCTTTCATGGGTGTTCCATACCTGGGAGAATTTCTGCCCATTTACAGTCCCTCATGCATGTTTTGTTTTGTGTTACAAGCTTTTGAGGGTGCCTCCTGAGACAAAGATATGTGCATCTGTACACCTCTTTGTTGCTTTGGTAGTCACATATTTGATACAAGATGCTTACACCTTGTGCCTGACTAGACTGTCACAGTGTTAGAATATGTTTTTCATAAGTAACCATCTTTCAAGTATGTGCATCTCAGGTCTAAAAATCTAGGTGTATTAATAGAAGAGTATGGCAATATCATTTTCATAGTGTAAAGAGACATCTGATGTAATTTTTACTCAATCATACAAAATATTTCCTATGTATTGAATGAGAATTTCCCAAAAATTTAAAGTTCTCAAGCTGTTTGGTAAGTGTTCTATGACAGGAGTTGAACTGTGATCCGTGTTTGAAGCTGTGAGATCCAGAAGGGTTTTTATTGATGATCCAATAGTGAGATAGTGTTAAAGTGCTCCAGTTCCACTTGTTTTCAACTGCTGAAATATATTGCAGTCATAGAATCATGGAATTGTTTAGGTTGGAAGAGACCTTAAGGTCATTGAGTCCAAAGGTTAACACATCACTACCAAGTCCACCACTAAACTGTGTCCTTAAGTGCCACATCTGAACTTTAAATACCTCCAGGAATGGTGACTCAACTCCTTCCCTGGGCAGCTTGTTAATGTCAGTACATATTAAATTATCCCTCTTGATGCTGTACTTCCTTTGATTATGCTTTGTGAGTTTGTTCAGAGGTAGGGAAGGCATGCCCCTGGGAAAAGGTTTCCTTTTAAAAACACGATAATGTTTTCATATAGTACTCTGGTTTTTTGGTGCACAGCAAAAAAAGAGTTTTTTTAATACAAACCACAAAACCACAAAATTGCTATTATGCAAGATCAAACATGTTGCCTATCTAAATCTAGTTCTCTTCTTTAATAATTTCCTGTTTTGTAAACAATAATTCAAAAGAAAAATGTTCTTATTACATAAAGTTTTATTTAGAGAAGGCGAATTCCTGTTTTCAAATAATCACCCTGTCTGATTATCCTTCATATTTGTTATCTGGGCAAGTTGACAAGACTGGCAATGGTATTTTCTATTCTAATCTTTGTTGGGCAAAAACAGTCTCCAGTGTCAATTCAAGGGCTAATTGAAGAAGAGAGGGAGAGTTTTCAGCCCAGAAATTAACTATTGCTAATTCTCTCAACATTTCTTTTAAGAGAGTTAAGCTTAAGAAAACTACTCTGCTTCCAGTAGGGTTATGAAAATTTGTCATTACAAAGTCCTTGGAAGTTTGCTCTTATGTATATTTTATCTTCTGTTAGGGTTATTAACCCTTGACAATTCACTGCTGCAATTCTTCTAAATTCTATATATAAAAATTGATATCCCCTCTTCACCTTCTAGCAACAGCAGAAAGTGATTTTATAAGACATTAGCATAATGGAACCTTTTCAATAAAATGATAAATTGAGCCCATTTCAGAAAACAGAACGCACACTTGATAATTTATTGCAGCCAGTGCCATTCTGGAGACCTCATTCATATCATATGCTTTTAACACTGATGAGAATGGTGTCGTTTTCCCATCACGCCTTGCACGTCTCTGAAATTAATTTGAGAGGAAAAATGTAAAAAATGCTCTTTTCTAATAGAGGCTAAAGCTCTTCCGGGAATGCTTATCTTTACATGACATAATTATCTCTCATGGACGTGTCTAATTGCTTTATTGTTTTTAAAAGCCCTTCCATGTTAATTGAACAGTAGCATTTGCTGACTCCTGTGCCCAGGGGTGGGGTGGAACAGAGGCATGTTCTTACAATGCATTTTGATTGTTTTTTAGGGAACAACATGAATGGACTTTATTTTACAAGTGCATCACTTGCATCTTAACACCCCCAGCAGGAGGTAACATTTGTAGGTGTAAAATGTTCTGTACTGATTAAAAAAAAAAACTATGCATTTTATGTTTTCCAGAATAATTGTTGACATGAATTTATTACTGATGGTACTAGGAAAAATAGGAAAGTAACACTTAGGAAACATCTCTTACATGTAAAACCATTGATAATAGTGTTTTAGGGTGATTCTTTTTTGATAGGAAGAGTCCAATTCTGAGGCACAAGTGAAAATCATAAAATCATAGAATGGTTTGACTTGTGAGGCACCTTAAAGATCATCTAATTCCAAGCCCTCTGTCATGAACACCTTTCACTAGACCAGGTTGCTGAAAGCCCCATCCAACCTGCCAGGGTTGGTGCATCCTCAACTTCTCTGTTCCAGAGCCTCAACACTCTCACAGTAAAGAATTTATTTCTCATATCCAACCTAAACCTATCCTCTGTTATTTTAAAGCCATTCTTCCCTGTTCCATCCCTGCATGCCCTTGCAAAAACTCCCTGCCCAGCTTGCCTGTAGTCCCCTTTAGGTATGGGAATGCTGCTGTAAGTGCTCCTGGAACCTTCCCATCTTTGGGAGGAGCAACTTCAACTCTCTCAGCTTGTCTCTACAGGAGAGGTGCTCCAGACCTCTGATCATCTCCTTGGCCTTCTGGATCCACTCCAACATCCTTTTGTTGGGGGCCCCAGAACTGGTTACGTGTCTCCAGATGGGTTTTCATGAGAGTAAGAGGGAGGATCACCTGCCTTGCCCTGCTGGCTGTGGTTCTCTTGATGCAGCCCAGAATATAAGTGGCTTTCTGGGCTGCGAACACACTCAGCACATCCTCTCATTCACCAATACCCCCAAGGCCTTCTCCTCAGGGCTGATATCAAGCCATGCCCAGCCTGTGATTGTGCTTGGAATTGCTCTGACTCGGGTGCAGAACCTTGTGCTGCAATTTCTTAGCTGGGTTGCATGTGCTGTGGCACCAATTTTTTGTGTAACTACTGCCTCAGAATCACAGTTTTATTAGTGAGGTATCCAGGATCTGGAAATTCCTATTTAATCATCAATCTTAAGAATAAAAGTACTATTTTCAATTGCCAGTTCAAAAAAAAAAAAAAAAAGAATCTTTATATGCACTGATACACCTGAAACTGTATCTTCCAAGTCTATCTGTACTGTTGACACCTCTGTGAGTATTCACCCTTAGGTCTTATCTTGAGAACATGACAGATTCTGAGTATATATTATATTTTCAGTTATATAATACCAATATATTAACAGTTACAATCAACTACTGCTATAACTGGTATTTGCAGATGAATTCTTCAGATTAAGTTTTCACAGTCTGTCTACCTGTAATGTTTTCTGCATTTCTGGAGTAGAGGATCTGCAACTACATTGCAAGCCCATGCAAAATTAAAGCCCATGTGGTAGAGATTGAGAGCTATATAAATACATATAGATAGATAGGTGTAGATATGTTCATATTTTAACTATCCTCCCCTCAGCAAAACACAGCTTGAAATATCAAAGGTGGCAGCTGCATCCTGGAGCAAAGTGCCCCAGGGGTCCTTGAAAGCCATCATGTTTGCTGAGCACCATCAATCTCTCTCCAAGCTTCCATGATGCCCTGCTAGAGCAACAGTCAGTTCTGTGGGTCTTGACATTTACCTGTCAAAAACAGGAATAGAAAAAAAAAAAAAACATATGGATATGGAAATGGGGTCTTCATGAGGAGGATGAGGAGACAGAAAGACACGCTCCAAGTTGAGCCTGTTCGTCATATACTGTGCTTATTGGTGTTCAGCTTCCCACAACACTGTCCACTTGCCAGGGATTTTATTAAAAACCCTGGTATCTTGGTTTTCAGTGCTAGCTGACATCTTATTGCATTCTGGCTATGAAGGTGGTTTAATCAAAACCACCAAAAAAGATTAAAAGTTCACTTGAGCAACTAAGGTAGCAGGAGCCACAGTACCTCGTTTTGTTCACCACAGTTTCGTCTTTAGCTTTGTCACACAATACTCAGCATGTATTTCTGGAAGGAAACTGACTGGCAACGTTGGTTTTTGATTTAAAGGTATCTCTCTTGGCAACTGAATTTTTTTTCAACTGCAACTCTTCCCTAATAATTAGCTTCCACTAATTATTTTTGGAGTAGCTGAATCAAACATCAGTAGTTTTTTCAATGAAGTCTGTGCCAGGATGATGATATGGCCAGGTGAAGGTCATAATTAACATTCTTAGGGATCTTTTCCAAGCAAATTTTAATTCTCTTCAAAAGAATGGTGTATTTATTCTAATAGTAATGAAATAAATATCAAAATATCCACTATTTTCAGCTGTAAAATATTAAGATCTAAATTCCTGATTTGATGCAGAGTAGTGATTATGGATATTACATTGTAATCCCTCTTGATACCCAAAATGGGATGAATAAGTAAAGATCATCTTGTCCTGGTTTCTAAACCCCATAGCATTGTTCACAGTAATTTTTAACTTGTTGGGTATATAACGAGGTCCATAGCTGAACTAGTATTTGACTAATTTTGAGCAATGTCTTCTTTATATTGTGAATTATTTAAAATAGAAATGCAAAAAAAAAAATCTGTTTCAAACAGGAATGTTACCAGTCCTCAATATTTTGTCTCCTAATCTGTAATAGAAATTTTTTAGGTACACTAAATCTAGCAGTGTAAATGTGAAAAAACACATTTTATATCTGCTATCCAGGTACAAAGATCTGTGTTTGACCAGCAATATGTAGATAAATAAAACATCTTAATGAAACATTGCCACATCTAAAAAACATCTAACTTTCTGCACAATCTCTATCATATTTGATTTTGCTATCCCTATTGTCCTGTAGCCCCCTCTGGAGTCACTTTTTCTGGCTAAATGGCTTATAAATATACTATAAATAGGGCATAGCTGCAAGGTTGATTACCTCCTGCACAGATACATAGTAGAACAGGAATCTGCATTAGGTTATCTTAATTCTTTAGGAGAATCAACTAGAGATCAAATGGTTACTGATGAAGGAGAGAAGGAGGCATTTGACGGAAATCTTTTCTCTTTAGACTCTGTAGGAATGTCTTCTACATTATAGTGTGAGTTGGGAATTCAGCAATAGAAAGGAGAAGCCCTCCAGCACATAACTTTGACAAACTGTGAAAAGCATTGTATGGAAAGAAAAACAACAAACCAGCTTTCTTAGGTTTATGTGAGACGGCCAGAGAACAGGCTTTTGTAGAGATTAAGAGGTATGGAGTACATCTCAAGTTGAATGTACAAAATAGTCTTTACACATTTCTGTTTGACTTCAAGAAACCATTCTACAGAGTTGATTTGTTTAATTGATTGGCGTGGCACCCCAGGGAGCAACTGAGAGTTCAGCTGGCAGCCTCTGGTTTGGTGTTACACTAATTGTGAGTGGGGTAACGAGCAGCTGCTAAAGCCCCATGCTGTACATAGGATGGTGAGGAGGGGAGGCTCTGCAGGTCATGTGGTAGGAATGCTAACATGGGACAGAGGGTGGTTTCCTAAACTGACAGGTTTAAGAATGATAGCAGGATTGGTTAAATTAACGTTGAGCAGAGAACTGTTATATAATCTAGCCTCTGAAATGCAATGAACATTTCATATTGGTATCACATTTGAAGACACTTTACATATAGTATAAAAATGTGTATATAAAAACTGATGAATCAATTAAATTGGTAAATTAACCATATATATATATTGATAATATCTCTTACTGAGAAGGCTCACAGGACCTGCAAATTACTGCATTCTCACTTCATCATAGGTTTGCATTAAAGGAAAAAGGGATAATTGGGAGTAAAAGTGACATATATCGACATAGGAACATTAGCTTTATTCATTTTGATTGAGAAGCCATTTGATTACTTCTGGATGACAAAGTGTGTCATCCTTTTGTTTATGAAGATGATCAAGCCAACAGGTTTATCTGGCTGGAGCCACCCCAAAGGGTTTCCCCAAAGTGCAGTGGGGAAGGGCATGAGCTGAAGCTCAAAGCTTTCCTGTGTAGAATTATGTATCTTGGCATAGCAAGGGAGATCACTAGATCATGGGTACTATCACCTCTCTGTGAGGAATTTATAGATGTGTTGAGGCATCTGTAAGAGTTGAAAGGATAGGATTAGTTGGTATCACTGTTTCAAAGTCTGAGACTATTATTTCCATGCTTCTTATCAAATAACAGACATAGATGCTCAGCAGCCTCTACATGTAAACATGTCAGTGAGGATTACTATGACTCCATTTTCTGCACATTTTACTTCAATGTGATGAATCTTGCTGCCTTTCAGCTAATCTGTGCATGGGGAATTCTGTTAGTTAATGCAGAGCTAGAGGAACTTTGAGGTTTAAATTCTGAGTTTAGAGTGCATTCTCTCTTTGCCTTTCCTTCTTTTCCTGAAATACTTTGTTCTGTATTTTCCTTCCTCTACAGAAGGAAGTTAGCTCTTAGCATGTGTCACAACCGAATTGTTTTAAAAAGTTGCTGTTTACTGCCCATTGCTTAAATACCTAGTCTGGTTTTAATAACCTGGAAAAACTACTATCACTTCTTCCCAAACCTTTTTGGTCAATGGTTTAAAGAGATAAAGAAACCTCTTGACTTAGGTTTGTGGTTTAAAACAGTATTCTAAGTGCAAAAGGATGTTGTTGTATATACAACATTCCAGTTCAGAGCATATGTGAACAGAGAATGTGGAATTCTAAGCTGACCTTTTTCTTAAAATCATTCCTACTCTTTACAATATAGTCCTGGTATTGCATTATATAAAAGTGATGCAATGACCATGCCATTATGCTGACAAAACATAGCATGATAAAGGGCCGTTTTTACTCAATCTTTTCCATTTTTCTGGACAAGGCTTTAAAAGAAATACTGTCAATTTATGTCTTTTCACTTGTAAAACCAGCTAGGGAACTTCCTCAAAATATTACTTTTACTGAAATAATAAGTTACTTATGTCATTAAATAGCACATTTCAGAAATTAAATAGTTCAGTTTTAAAAGTGCTGGTAGTGGTATTTTCTGTCTGTATTGAAAAACATTGTATCAACTAAGTTATAGATACATCTTTCCTAAGCCATTTTCCATCTCTCTTTCATTTCTAAGAGAAGTAAATCGTCATTAAAATTCTGGTTCTGTGGGAGCTTCAGAGTGTGGAGCCTGACATGCATGGCATTGAAAATGAAAAGAAAGTACCACAGGTCATTTGAAAGGACAGTTTCTGTGGTATACTGTTATTTTGCTATGCTTTGTGACACACTGAAATGTCAGAATTAAAAGCACTAATGAGTTATGTAGTGCATTAATGGACAGTTCTGTGAATGATGTATCTGTGGAATTTATGAATGCAAAGCAAAGATAGAATTGCACATGCCACTGAAAATGGAGAACATGATGGATTTTTACAGCTTTTATGCATTGTTTTCTGGGGTAGGTTTTTTTTTTGTTGTTGTTCTTTTTTGGTTTTTTTTTTTTTTATTTTTCATTTGATTGAGCTTTTTTTTGCTTCTCAATTCCTCTTTTAAAAATTCCTAGCATTTAATTTACTTTTTTGATTGCCACTGAGCATTGAGCTGACATTTTCATAGAACTAGCTATTATACCCCAAGATTCTGTTTTTGTGTGATAATAACTAGTCAAGACCATCACTGTTTGGGTAAAATTATTTTTTCTATGTATATCACCTCACATTTATCTACAAATAATTTAATTTTTCATTTTACTGTTAGTCACTCAGCATCCTGCAGTCTTCAGTCTTCTGGTCGGGCCTTAATTTTTACTATCATATCTAACAAACTTTGCCACTTCACTGTTCATTTCTTTTTCTAATGGTGAATACTCAAGTCCTGGAACAATTTTCTTTTGGGACTGTACTGAGAAAAGTGATCATTTATTCCTGAACTTTATTTCCTGTATTTTAACTATGTATTTGCACACAAGAGAATTTTGCATTTCATTCAGTAACAATATAATTTCTATTTAAAAACTGCTGAGAAAGGTTCTTTTTATCATAGAATTATTTGGTTTGGAAAGGTCCTTAGAAATCTAGTTCCAATCCCCTTTCACAGGCAGTGACACCTTCCACCAGACCACTTTGGTCAAAACCCCATCCAAGCAGGCCTTTTTCACTTGAAGGATAAAGTTTTAGTACCTTGAATAAATCACTTATCATCCATAAACCTTGTTACCTTACTATATATTCCTTGGGTGTTCTGAAAAACAAACTTTTCCAGGATGTCATGTGTTAGGGTGACAGATTGTAACAAACCTAACAGCAAGAGTGTTGTCCCTGGTTTCCAGCCTCTCATAGGTGTAATTACTTGAGTTGTAATTATAGTTGAGTAGAGCTGGGTTTTTGGGGACACAGGAAATAATTAGGGAGCTAGTACAGAGAAGCAAATCAGTAGGAATAGCCATTATTTTGACTTCTTCAACTTCCCTCCCTCCTTGGGTGTTTAGCTAGTTGTGTCAAAGGCCAGTTGTGAAATGGGCAGTTGTGTAACCTTGGGTCAGACTTTTATTAGAAGAGCTTTGTGAGAAAGAGCTGCTGGTAGCTTTGTCAGAGGTTTTCACCTTTCACATCCTCAGTGGGCCCACTGGCCTAGGTGTTATATTTGAGCTCAGGTTCTTTCCTTTGTTCCTGGGTTATGCTTTTAAGTGTGCTGTGTCTGGATGTATATCTTGTATATTCTTTTTTTCTGGCCTGATGTGGGTCCAGCCTTGTTGTTATGGACTTTCTTGATGGACTCTCTTGATTTAATTTTTCAACATTTATTAGTTGGTTTCCTGAAACTGTGATCAACTGGATCTGCTGCTTCTACTGAAGCCTACACTGAATGATCTGTGTGACCCACACAGCCTTCTGGAGCATCTTCACTTCCCTTCATGTGCTTAGGCTTAAACTCAGAAGTCACTCCTCCAGCTGCAAATTAACCAGGCCTAGCCAGGTGTCATCACCACAGGTCACACAGGGTTCCTTCAATGATGTAAAAAGCAGCACAGGGTGAAGCTTTGTGGGGAATATCATGATTGCTGCATAGTGGTTTCCTCATGCACAAGAAGTACATTTTATGGGAGACCTTTTGAGACTCTTAAGTCTTGAATACTTTGTTGTTGTATACTGTTTTTCTCCCATGTATTATTTGCCAGGTTTTCAGCAGTTTCATGAGATTTCTGGTTGTTTGGGGGTTTTTTATACCATGTTTTCCTGTCTGGCAGAATCATCACAATTGTATTTTGGTTTTTTTCTTCTCTTTTTTAATATTTCACTCCTTATTGTTAATGTGAACATTAATGTTGAAATTTGCTCCTTTGAAAATCAGAGAGCAAGCTGAAGAAGAGAAGGATATATTGTGAGAGGTAAGAGAAAGGTGAAGCTTATATAGAGGTCAGGAAAGGGAATGAGACAAGGAAAAGGTAATTACAGAAGTTAGATGGGTAACAAGATAATGAAGGATTTGGGTGAAATGAAAAAGAAGTGGAGGAAAATTATACTGAGGCTCAGAAAAGTGAAGCAGATTATTCCTTCATGATAATGACTGGAAAAGAAAGACTAATATACTAATTCCACTAATTTAAGATAGAACAAATGCAGTGCTTTTTGCATATTTTCAATTCATAGATGTCTCCTGGTTGTTTTGTTCTCACACAAATTTTTTTTCACTGAAAAGGTATTAAAAAGATAAGTGTTCCCCATTGTCTTTGTCAAATAACTTCTGATACTCCACCTCTTAGGAATTACACCCTCTTCAGCCAAATTTGAGCTCTTTTTAAATTTTTAGTCCTTGTAACAGTGACAAGTCAGTTTCTTTTTTTTCTAAATAGCTGTGTATTCCATGTACTTTAACTACCAGAGATCCATAGACATTCTGCAAGTCCTATTTAAGTATCAAGAAAGAGTTGTGGTTGGTTTGTTAGGTTTTTTTTCAGGTTCATTCTGTTTCATATTTTTCACTACAGAATTCTTCAGCTCTTAGTCATTAGTTCTTTTGTATGGCATCACCAAGTGGGGTTCATCTTCACTGATTTTGAGGTTTGCAAATTAGATATTTCTACCACACCTTATGGTTCTAAATACCCACAATAAAAAGAAACAGACCATTGAGACACAATTTATCTGACATGTTTATATGTTTTTATATCTACTTTAGGATTAATTGAGTCAAATCATAAAAGTGTCAGTTTTTCTCACTAGAAAATATCACAATCAATTAGATAAATCTAGCTGTTAAATAAATACCATTTTCATGTTCTAAATTAGCATCATAAAGAAGAAGTATAATCTAGAACAGGTAGAAGTTTATACATGTGTGCATCCACAT
This sequence comes from Erithacus rubecula, assembly GCF_903797595.1. NCBI lineage: Eukaryota > Metazoa > Chordata > Aves > Passeriformes > Muscicapidae > Erithacus > Erithacus rubecula. The sequence continues at coordinate 73,738,813 of NC_136685.1, forward strand.
ACATGGGTCTGGGGAGGAAAGCTATGTGCTCTGTGAAATCTTTGCAGACAAACAAAAGTGGTTAAAGGACAAAAGTTAATAGACAAAACATAGCAATTGTATTTTTGCAAAGTGAATGAGACCTTATAAGTAATTTCTACTTCTTTTTTTTTTTTTAACTGACCTTTATGAGGAAATTTTCACTTGTTTGAGTCTTCTGGGTTTATACTTCAGATGTTTTTTCCTCCTACTGTGTTGAATTAAACAAATTAAACAAATTAAAGTGAACACAGTTGGAAGAATACTTTTTTGCTTTTTCTTCTGTGGTATTTTTAATTATGTGGGTGTAAATTGCTAAAATAGTCTAAGGACTCTGACAGTCTAAATTTGTAATTTTACAGATTACAACTAGTCTAAATGTAAATATAATGGAAATTGAAACAATGCTAACTTTATGTAGTTTTCAATCTGTTGATCCATTTCCTGTAGCTGTGTCCTGTTGTAAATAGGTGTTTTTAGGAAAAACTCAGTAAATAGGTGATTATAGGAAAGTAATCAGTATAATCTATATGAAAATGTAGTTAAAATGAAAACAGTAGATTTTCTACTAATATCCCTATTTAGATTTTATTCACTTAAACAGCCATAGAGATGATAATGAGTGTTTTGACAGATTAGTGATTTCAGGATCAAGTCTATAGTCATTATGACTAATGTTTTCTCATTAACTAGTCATGCATATCAAAATAATTGGTCTGTGGTATGACTAACATGTATGAACCTCCCAGACCATGGCCATCATTAACAACAGTCCTGAGGAGCTTAAAAACCTAAATGGGGAGGAGACAGTATAAGAATACTGGGATACACATCAGAGAAAGCTACTTCTTTTTTAATATAAAATGCTAAAGGAAAAAACAGTTCTAAGTATTTTTTGGGGTTTTTTTTGTTTTTTTTTTTTTGTTTGTTTGTTTTTGTTTGGTTGGTTTTTTTTTTTTTTTTGTGATGTGATATTTGTGAGGAAATTAGCTTTAAAGAAGTACAAAAGAGAGAATGTGACTTACTGTGGTGAGAGGACAGGTCCAGACACAGATCATAAATGAGAGGCTTCTTGTATTTATATAATCCTGCTGTTTTGGGTTGGTTTTTTTTTTTTATTTTTTGGCCAGTAAAGGCAACTTAATTAAGTGAATTCCATAGAGAAAACCATCAAGCATTTTCCTAAAACTAGCATGTAATAAGTGGCTTTAGATGATAATATTTGGAAGTGAAAACTGCAAAATAGAGATTGCTTTTGGAATTCTCATTAGTTTTTAAAGTTATACACCCAAAAGGTGTGTGCCTCGTGCATTTACTTATATGGTTGGTTCTGCAGCAATTTTAGTGATTACTGGCACCATGCCATAATTACATTCTTTGTTACTGTTGATATGTCAGAGCTGGTGCATAAGACAAATTTCCTTGTTCCTGGGTCTTTCAGTTTCTCTTTGAAAAGGGGTCCAAGGGGATGCAGTCTCAGCCAAGGACCATGCTAATGTAGTCAATGACATGAAAAGTCAGTAAAGAGCTTAATGCTGGTCATCAGTGTTGTACTGTAAGCCGACTTGCAGAATTTACATTTTTAATTAAGTCTTTGTTTTGCCTGGTGATGCTGCTCAGGACATGCACTTAATGATGTAGCTGCACTTTGTGAGAATGTGATCCTCACATCTGCATAAAATGGTGAATATCTTCTGAAAATCTCCATTTTACACACTCCTAAAATCAGTATATTCCTCTTGTCATGTCCCTTTCCAGCTTACTTGCTAAAGCAGATATTTCTAACGTTATTCTGTGTCTCTGAATAGATCTGTGCTGCTTAACTGCTCCAACCCATTATATCATAAATTTGTTTCTTGTGTTTCAAATTTGTGCGCAGGGAATGTGTTTGGAGAGACTTTTTATATTCATGAAAACCAAAAACAAAATTGAAAGTGCTAAGAAAAATGAATATTGAGCTAATGTAGTCTATTTTTGCACAGAGCAAATATCAAGCTAATGCATAAGATTTATCCTCTATAGTAAATCAGCAATATGTCTCATTTTAGGCCTCTCCTATGACTACTATTTTTTACTGCAGTATTCGGTCATGCTGATTTATGCCATACTATCCTGTGAATATTTTGCAGACTATTATCAATAAAATAATTTTATCTTTGGCTCCAGATGGAATGAGCTTAGAACACAAAGCAGACAGAGAGCATGATTCCTGCCTCAAGTGTTTTAATCCTTGAAATAAATTTTAATCCTTGGCATAAAATGTGAGACAGTGACACAAGACAGCAGGGAGTGGAGGACTGGATCAGGAAAAGCATCAGCCAATTAACAAATTACTTTATGCTGTAAGGGCTCATGTACTCAATAAGATGGTTCTTTTTTAACTGGAAGGGTTTCATTAGAGTCATGCCAGAAATTAGTTTGGAGTGTAGGACTGAACTAGGACACAGCCCTGGCACCACAGAATTACTCAGGATGAGTGTGAATAAAAGCAGCAATTTCAGTAGCCCCATTAGACAGCCCACATAGGAAATTGGAACAATATGAGAGGACTGGTGATAACAGAATAGATAATGGACTCTGATCTCAGTTCCTGCTGTTGAGACCAAGTCAGGAATAAGTGTCTGAAATCATCTTGTTTACTGTGGACCTCTACTAGCAATACCATTCTTACTTTCTTAAGTCATGGAGCATTCCCTATGAATTGTGCTAAAGGCACTGACCTTTACTCTCATTGATTGATCTGCTGATCCTGCATATAGGAATGCAGGAATCCTCCTTCTCATATGCAATACCATAGTTCAGATTTGTGATGTGGATTTTAGCTCAAATCAGTTCTAATCCAGACACGCTCTCAGTTCCAATAATCAGAGCCTCCAGCAAAGTATGAGTGAATGGATATCCAGATGGCCAAAACTTTGTCTTAGTAAGTTTCACAACATTGTATCATATATTAAATAGTTCAGTATAAGTATTTTTTCCTTTAACTATTTTAATCCCATAAATGTGTTTTAGACTGATTCATGAGGTGTGCTCTCAGTCTTTGAGTTGCAATTATTCATATAAAAAGTGTATAAGTGTGCGAATGTATGGATGTGTGTAATTTCCCACAAAAACTGAACTGAATTCCATTTAAGTTCTATAATACTTTATGTTCTGCCATGGTGGTCAATACTTTCCAAGAAAGCACAGTGAAAGCACTTGATAGATCAGTTAACTAAAATTAGTTTTGGATGTATCACTGGTATACTCCTACATAGCTAATGTTTCTGAAAAATGGAAAAAGTGTCACAAAATTTCTTTCAACAGTGTACATATTCTTTGTAGACATCTACTCACTTTTTCTTAGATGAATGACACAGTTCTCTGAGGTCAATAAAATTATATTTGAGTTACATTTATATTAAATTTGATTAAGTTTAAATAAGGAAGACATGAATAGGTATAAAATGTAATTGATTGGCATTTTACATTGGCAGAACATGGGGTCTGACCCTTTGCTGTGTGACGGACATGTAAAAATAAAGGAAGTCAGCCATGTTAAAAAAAATTTATTCCAGATAATATTTACTGTGGTAATGTGCTAGGATTCAAATGTACCTAAAACATGTATTGCTGATGAATGTAGGGAGAAATAAGACAATAGGGAGAAAGAGAGTGAAAAACTTTTCACCTCTAAGGAATTGCTACTGATTCTGAAGTTCACTACTGCTAATGGGTCAAATCTCCTCTTGATACTGAGAAATTTTTGTTTGAAACTTTATCCTGGTCTCATTTCAACTTCTGATGTTAAGCTTGAATCTCTGAACTTGGAGCTGTCCAGTCTAGATTAAAACCATGTCAGAGATATTCCAACATTTTGCAAGGAATAGTCATAGCTATTCTAAAAAATGCCTCACTCAAAACAGTGACCAGCATTGCCTGTGAAATCAAATTCATTATCATTGCCCTGGGCTTTCTTAATTCTCTTCATATCACATTCTGATCCATACTTTTACAAAACCAAATGCATTTAATTTCATTTTCCTTGAAAATTGACTTGGCCTAATATCTTGGCAGCAGTTTGAAAACTGCTAGGTTATAAGGCTGCCAGCAAGAATAAAGAACTGGCTTCCAGTCTTCCATGAATAGAAGTAAATTTTCTAAATTAAATATTTGTATTCTTTTTATGATATCAGTCAAATTAAACTTTTAAACTTCATCTAAAGAAATTTTCATGCAATTTGACCTACTAAAAATGCAGCTAGACAATTTTAGAGTAGAAGTGAGACGCAATATATGGAGGGCTGGACTAATTAATCTCATGCATCACTTGCCAAGGATTTCAGTTGGTGCTCATCAGTGGCAAGCTCTGGATGCATTAGAGGTGTAGTTTACATGTACTAATTGATCAAGAAGCAGGAGCTACTGGAAGGTGTTAGGAGCTAGACCAGGCAAGAAAAGATGATTGCAAAGCTGTCTTCAGAATTTAAAATGATTTTAACATATCATTAATAGAGTCAGAAAGCTTTCATGACAGTTTGCTGCTGATTTTCAGTATACATCAAAAGTGGTTGTTTGCTGTTTGTTTGTTTTCCCTCTTGACAGGTGCAGCAAGTTACAACAGTTTTTATGTTTTTTGCAAAAATTTCTGCCAAGCTGTGAAGCCTGGAAAGCTGAGAGTCCGTTGCAGTGTGTGTAAACAAGGGACCCTGACGTTGGCAAGGGTAAGATTTTTTGGATTTGTTTCAAGGTTTTGGGATATATGGAGATGACATATCTAGTCTTTTCTATTTACATACATATGGCTATGTATAGATGTAGAGCCCCAGTCCTTGAAAGACATACTTAGCTCTTTATTTGAAAGACTAATGATTAACCTGATTGTATGCACAATTTATACAACTACATATGTGCTAAAAAGATGTGTATTTAAAGCTTGGAGCTGTTGTTAAGGCCGCAGAAACACCTAGGGGTGTTTCACAACATCTAGGTTGTGACCATTGTAGACTGAGGCCAGAATTTTTTGAATGTGTAGTTGAGAATATTAATCCCTCCTGCCCTGTTGCAGCATGTAAAGACAAGGAAAAGTGGACAGAAAACTAGTAAGGGGTCTCTCAATCTTGGTTTGCACCCTAAAAGGAGAGAGTGTTGGGGAGTGAGTTGAATGTGCAGAAATGTAAAATTTTGAAGGGTTTTTTCTTCTGAGTGCTGCTAAATTTCACTATGTTACTGTTGAATCTGAGTCTTTCCTCTCTCCTAAATCAGTGGTTGTCAGCCAGGTTTGATATGTGAAAGGCTTAGGTTTTGAAGAAAACTGAGCCATACCATCCTATGGCTTGGTTAAAGGGAACTTTCATATTCACCCCATGTTCAAGTATTTAAATTTGTCTTTTGCTGTGGCTTAAAGTCTCAGCTTTGTGGTCTCAGTGTAGCACAGTACTTCAATGTCTTTACATGTAATAGCACTGTAAAAAAAACCCAGCAATTAAAACCTCAGGTTCTGTATTCTGCTTGAAAAGAATAAACCATACTATGCTCAAATACATCTCAATTTATGCTCAAACACATGAAGTTCAAATACATCTGATTCAAAAAGCCACAAGCAAAATACCCCTCAAGCTTTGTGTGCTATTCCTGAATTAACCAACTACCTCTGATTTATTTCAGAGGCTTCAAAGTGTTGCATTTTGTGGTGTTCCAGATGAACACATCTAAGGGGATTCTTTTTCTCTCAAAATTTTTATTTAAATATTGGTGATTAGTGATAGGCTTGAATCACATATAAATAAAGACAGAAAAGAAGACACCATTAATATACATTTCCAGTGGATAAAACCACAGACAATATTGTATCCAGGTTGTATACATGAAGTCAGAGCTGCTGAAAGGCATTGTTTTTATCAATAGATCAGTCTGAATCTTATAGATTCCATTGACATCAAACACAAGTCCTTTTCTAGAATCAGCAGTTTCCTTCAGCATGTCTGCTTTTGGAAATGACGACTTTCACATCTGTGCTGTTTAATTTGGGATCATTACATTCCTTGTGTTAAATAAACCTAAATAAATTTCCAAACTTTTCAGCTTTTACAGTATCTACACTGTTCTTTGTTTTGGAGACTTAAAAAAAATACCCTAAAAACACCAACCCTGTATTTTCTCTAGGAATTCCTCACAACTCCATGGTAGAAATGATATTATAAGAAGTTTCAGTATTTATAGGTATACCTATAAATAACTTCTGATAGCCTGGAATGTACGTGGGCCTACATTCTTTTGGCAAATACGGGTTCAATGACACAATAAATATATGCAGACTGATAAATTCAATTGAATGAGCAGATTACAGCTGCTTCTTCTTTCTATTAGCATATTTTACAGTACATATGAAAGCAAAGTATCTGGAAACTTGTAGTGGAAGCTGTTCCAATTTTCAAGGTTGATTCAAAAAATGCCAGCTTTCAGAAGATTTGATAAGGTACTTAAGCATAAAAGTACAAAAGAGGAAAGGGAGATATATTCTGCAGAGTTTAAAATGATAATTTTATTCTGTTTTAGTTTTCAAATAATGCTCGGCTGTGAAAATAATTTACACTTGAGATCCTTGTTACTTTCTTCCCAAAATGAAGAAAATCTCTTATCATTCTTTTCCTCTCAAATTGAAGCAGAGCACAGTAGTCAGGAGCAGTGAGCATGCTGTTCCTGCAGTTTGGGCTGGCAGTCCTATGTGCTTCCAAAGTGCAGTGCTTGCAATATGGGCACTCTTAATGTCATGAATGTGCTATGCAACAGTCAGTTTGTTTTATAAACACACAGCATCTATCTCCTGTGGTTGTAAGGAGTAGGTGCAGATTTTGCATGTGCCTGCCTCACCTTCTTTTCTGGGCCACTTTCCAAGGAGACAGAAAATAGTTCCCGTTGTAGTAGATTCTAATATGTACTGAGACTGATTTCATACTGCACAGAGACCACTCTGTGTTAAGGCCAGGCAAAAGTGTGGCTCTCACAGCTAGTGAGCTGTATTTGCCCTGCTTTCTTCACTGCAGTCTACAGTAGGCAAAGGCTGCTGAAAAGGTTAAAAAAAGTTCAAGGTAGTATTACTCCAAACTCTCTGTCTTTCCCCTCCAATCCCATTGGACTATACCACTGATTGATGATAGATATCCTCTGTGCTGGTACTACAGTTATTCTCCTTTTATATAGAAATTAGTTAATATAAAGTTGACATAAACTATTAAAAAACTTGTCTGTACCACTATACAACAGCTCTGTCAGCAAAACCACTTATTTTTTTAATCTCTTTTTTCACCCCAGTCTTGGTAAACTGTGCCTGACCCTTACATGGTAACACAGCAAGTTTCCTGAGAAGCTCTTTTGTGCCATAAGCACCAAAGCACTCTGTAAGCCAACATTTGTTACACTAAGTCTTTTATTGAGATGAAAGAGAATACCTGTGTAAGACCTCCACAAAGCTTTGTGCAGCCTTCACTTACTTTACATGCTAATCCTTTGACTACCTAAGCTACAAATGACCAGCCTAATTAAATTGAGCTTTCTTTTTTCATGGTGTTTTGACTGGCATTTAAAATCTTACTTATTCATTTAAGAAGTCTTATTCTAAAACCATATTTAGCAGTCATGCCTGTTTCCATAGCATTATTTTAATATATGATGGTCAGATTAAATTTATGATACAATTTTTCTGTGAAATAGAGAGCCGTACAACTAAATATTAAATTTGTCATTTTACAATTGAAATTTACCTGGCACTTTATGAAAATTTCATGACCTAATGCTTTATGGGAGATGTATGCAGGTTAATTTAAAAATATTACTATAAAAATATTGCCTCTCCCTTGTTTCTCTAATTAAACAAGCACGAAAGATATCTGTAAAGATTGGTTTATGGGAGTCTTGTGTAGGCCACCTACAGGCCTACCAATAAGTTTTTTCATATAGCTTGAAAATTTTAGTAGCCATGATCCAGATAATTAGGGTATTCCTCTTTGTAGAATAAAAAAACAACACAAAACAACAAACAAACATACCAACAACCCAACAAAAAAAATCAAACAACAAAGGAACAGACAACTCAAAATACACTAACAAACAAAAACCCACAAAAAAGAGTCTGATTATAACAGTCACATTTGCAGTCCTTCTTTTGGAGCTGTAGCAGCCTTAGCATTCATAGTGTTGGGCCTCCAGTGAAACGGAAAATGTGTATCTGTGAATGGAAGGCCAGATTCTGAGAATTTATATGCAGCAGGCTGTACACAAACCCACACTTTTCCAATGTATCTGACTCTGTGTGTACTCCTGGTAAAAAATAAAGACAGGGATATTTGGTTTGGTATCTGTCATAATTCAGAATTCAACCAGAGTAAGGGTCTGGACTGAAGTGTGAGAAGTAGACCTTGGGCCTCCCTGTTGAGGCACAGATGTTAGGGTGAGGCCATTTCTAGTGGGGGTACTCATCACTACTTGGTCACTCTTGTTTTTCTCGTGTCCTCGCTAGTTAGTACTGAATTTTCAGTATATCATCCAGCACAAGCCACAAAGGAGTTTGTCATAGCTCCTCTTTGCAAGTGTTAGCATCATTATGTCAGATCTTTTAGACATGGGGAGTTATATTCAGATCTAACTCTCTGCAGCTGAGATTTAGATTCTGTCCCTTTCAGCACATCTGGTGTGTACTGTCCCATTGCTGTCCCTGCCCTCTGTGCTCCAGAGGAGTCTCCTGACTTCACAGGTTTTGTTAAAACTGTCTCTGCCACAGAGCTGCTCTTCCCGTGTTTATCAAATTAAGGATGTGGCTTACATCTATTTCTTTTAATCTTAAACCTACCAAAGAAGTGGACATTTGCTGAATTTATTTTCTCTGGAACCATGAAAGGCTTGTGATTTTGGGTGATTTTGATTTTGGCTGTGTGGTACATTACAGTTTTGCACAAGAGCCTTTCAGTGACTGATAAGTAGCAGGTCATACATGGTGTAAGTGGTCTTCCTAATGGATGATAGTACAGTGTCTGGAATTTGGTACTTTTGTATTTCCTAGGAAGAGAAAGATCTGAAACACAGTAATTTGCTTTGAGTTCTTACTTGCAAGCTCCATTTAAGCTATTTTAATATGGTGGTTTATTTTTGATTACTATAAACATAGCAGAGACTTTACAATAACATAAAAGAAGCAGTATACTTTTGATCACTGTTGGTTTTTTTTAAAATATATAATTGTAAAACTCTATTTCACAGTGCATAACCTCTCACCACTGCTCATTTGAGTTCATACTTTTTTTTCCTGGATTTAACTACTTGTCTCCTACTTCAGTGTCAGAGAAACAAGAGAGTACTGCTGACTGAAAGAAAAAGGGACAAGTAGCACCTCTGAAATTATGTAGTCCTTACTGTTGCTGAGTCAGCTTCTCCCCTCTGATGGTTACACCACTGGGGTAATATGGCAAACAGATTACAAAAATCAATTTGTCCTTTAAAGGTAAACTGCAAAAACAGCCACTGAAGTGTATGTGAACAAGTATGATCTCATTTACAGGCTGGGAAGATATTAAAAATGTGATTGAATTCTTGAGAATGGGTTACATAGGTATTTGTCTCTACAAAATTACATGTGTTCTGGGAGGATACAAATGTTTTTGATGTCTATTATAGCTTGCATATGACAAACACTATTGAATACTGTGCATAAAAAAGTTACTGCTGTAATGTGTGACTCCTTGGTCAAACTAACAAATGTGAAACAATCATTTATTGTTGAGTTCCTGCTAATGAATGTCTTAGTACAAAAATAGCTTAATTTCCCTGCATTTGGCTGACAGAAGTAGCATTTACAGGAAATTACAGATATTCAGTATATGTGCTTCTTTCTACATAAATAATGAAAAATGCCTCAATTCTGACATCTAAATTGCCACCACTGGGCGCTGATGTTAATGCTGTCTTGAGAAGACTAGGCCAGAGAAAATAAGCTCTTGGAAAAATTTTTCTCAGGGTTTCCACAGAATCAGGAAATCATTCTTCATTAGTTATATTGAGTCAGCACTCTTAATTATAAGCCTAGTGTTTTTTTCCTAATGAACCAATGTTTTTTGGAGAGAGAGGTAACATCTTAAATACAGATGCATTGTTCTGTTGTGTAGGCCATGCCTAGCTGTGCCAGAGTTCCAGAGTGAAATCCAGAGGCATATTTTGCTCTTCTCCCTACCTGCTGCACAGGGAAATGTACTGTTTTGTGCACTCTTTATCAGTCATCTGATGGTAACAGGGATGCTGAATGAGAGCTGCTGAGACTGACAGTCACACAAGGAGTTTGTGTCATCTACTCTTCCTTATTGTTCTCACATTGCTTGCAGTGAGTTGGTGCAGAGCATCAGCATTAAATAAATCTAGTGCTGAGCTGACTCTAAATTTGGAATTGCTGGTGCAACTTCCCTAAGGACGATTGCAGGGCATCTGCAGGTCTGATTTTGCTGTTGCTCATCAATTGACTTCATTGCTTTTAATAATATGGATGTCAGGGAAAAAAAACCCAAAAAACAGGATAATGTCTGCATTCTGTCTTCAGAAAGTCTGTTTTCTTTGATGATATGTTAGATTTTTCTAACATCTAATCCAGATACATCCTGGGGAGGCTGCTCCAGCTGGTATTCCTGGGGTCTGCTTATGATACCATTGCACTTACAGAAATAAGAAATCTCAACGCTGTGTCTGCAAATTACTACTTTACAACTTTTATTCTTTCTTCTCCACTTCTTTCTTTGGCTCTAAATCTCACTTTATTCTGAACCTCTTAAAGGACAACCTCACTCTTGCACCTGTCTCACATAGTCACAATGCCATTAGGGATGGCTTCCAAAATGCTCAGCTCCATCTGAAGAGAACAGTTGGAAGGATTCAGAAGACCTGACATGGTTTTATTCAGGCTTTTAGCTACTTCTTTCATTTATTTTTAAATATCCCCTAAGAAAAATTTCATTACATTGGATATAAATTGTACTATACAATAAATGAAAGCACACACTTGATTTATGAAGAAAAAAAAGATTTAATCCATTTCAAAAGACAGGAACAGCAATTCTTTAATGTAAAATAAACTTGGCTAAGGAAACAGTTTTGCCTCTAAGTTGAAAAAATAATATAAGTATTTCTTTAATTTCAATAGGATACGAAAATATATTTTAACTCAATTCTATTAGAAGCTCTGAGATATCTATGCATGATTTATACTATTTATTGCAGTATGTGTTTTCAGTGAGGTTACACATTATAAAGTGTCTTAAAAGCTAAGAAAAATACCATTGGAAAGAGGGAAAATGACTTCAGTATTATGTACTGCTTCAAGTCATGCTGTGAAATAAAACTGCCTTTTAATGTGAAGCCTAGAGTGAGTTGCTCCAGCCTGGGTGACAACAGTCATAAATGAAAAGGAAAACAGTTACCAAATTTACTTTCAGATAAGACTTTTACATGAGTTTCTGAATCAAATATCTAATAAACTCTTTTGCCAGAGAGGATAGATTTATGCCCAGTAATACAGATGGTGTTCAGCATATCTTGTCCTTGCAGTTGCTGTGCTATCTGTGAGCAGACTCACAGAATGGTTGAGGTTGGAGGGAGCTCTGAAGGTCATCTGGTCCAACCCTCCCTGCTCAAGCAGGGCCATTTGGAGCCAGTTGCCCAGGACCATGTCCTTTTGAATATCTCCAAAGACAGAACTCCACAGGCTCTCTGCTCAACCTGTGCCAGCATTCAGTGACCCTCACAGTACAACAGCTGCTCCTTATGCTCCACAGGCAGCACCTCCTGTGTTTCACTTTGTGCCCATTGCCTCTGGTCCTGTCACTAGACACCTCTGAAAAGAGACTGGCTCTGTCTTCTCTGTGCTCTCCCTTCAGATATTTATACAAGCAGATGAGATCACCACTAATGTCAGTATATCATGGAAGGCCTGGGACTAGTGAAAAATACCATGCTCAGAGAAACACTTGTTTTGTCAAAAATATCTGTAGTTTTTGAATTTTTTTTCATGTAATATTGCACATTCTCCAAATGTATAAATGTAGATCAGCTGTGAACTTTAAACTCTTTCACCCTTATAGGTCTTGTGCTAATTCTATTAATGTTGTTATGTCTTTTTGTTTAGCTGTATTCCTTTTGGGGGGAAAAAAAAGCAAGTACCAACAGATGTGATAAGTAAGCCCCTTATTCAGCTTTAGTTTGGGGGGCAGTTTGGCGCCCCCTCTTCTTTGGGCAGAAATGTAATGAGAGAGGGAATGCTCTTTCCCTCTGCTTGCTTGTTGCACCCACAGACATGTATTGTTCTCCAGGGAAATGAAAAGTTACATATTAATTTTTGGCAGCACTGCTGTCATTGTCTTAACTACATGCAAAGGTGGCATTTTCTCCATACTGTAACTCCTCCTCTCACAAAGAAGGGTCCTCTTTCTAAAGTTTCTTAGCCTTTTATGTTGAAAGGAGATACTGTGTATATTCATCAGCATTCTAGATTTTAGAGCCATAGTTGCATATGTTGGTAAATCCTTCTTGATCCCTCCTGGATCCCCTTTGCTACTCAATAAGACCAAAACGTGCTGTGGATGTGTTGCTGGAATATTGTTGTAATGTAATTGAAACAAATAATGGGATGTGATAGTGGGGCTTTTTTTTTTTTTTCCTTTTTTTTTTTTTATTTTTAATTAATATGGCAGCTGAGATTGAGATGTCCCTGTGCATAACTCTCCTAATTTGATTTCTTTATTAAAGTACATCCAAACTTCTGTCTACCCAGTGTTATTCCATGAATAGCTGTGGGTACAAAGAGATCATGCTCACACTACATAATTCTAACATTTTTGATAATGATGAATATTAAACAAATTTAAAGGGTCAGTACTTTTCATCCTAGTTTTTAAAATGCTGAAATATCTAAGGCATCAGCTGGCTTAGGAGGAAAAAGTAAGTATATCTACCTAAAGTATTCTAGTAGCAGAAACAGCAAATGTCAAACTATTTTCTTGGAAGTGTATCTTCATCTCCATTAAGGAGCTGGTGTATTTTATTAGTAATAATAACAATAAGCATCATCATATAATAGTGATGATGATGATTATTATTAAAGTTATTGATATTTCTAATGGTTAATTTAAAACATAGTAAAGGGACTGTTCACCTCTAAAAGAACTATAAACAAGTCTTTTTTCTAAGTCACTGTGGAAGAAATCATTCCAAATCTTTACATTTGGAATATACCAGCTTATGCTGTTTTTCCTAGTTTTGAACTGAATTACTCAATGAGAAAGGTTTGGGGTATTTAAACATTATTTAAGTAAAACTCAGACATTTCTAACTAAAAAATGGTTAATTTTAAGTTACATTGACTAGAGTTGTATGGATAGGTTTCTGATCTAAAGGTATTAAGGTCAAATTCATTAAACCTTTCCTCAGAGCTTCATTACTATAAAACATCTATTAACACGGTGGAGCCACAACCAGGGTAGTTATATTGATTTAACTTTCTTGGCAGAGGTATATGGTGTTCTAATGAAGGTTTTCCCCTTCTTCTTAGGGGTGATGACCAGTTAACAGTCCACAAATAAATTCTTACTACTTAAATAAGTTTTTCTGCTGTAAGCAACCGGATAAAGCAAACGTCCTTGCTCCCCTGCAGGAATTGGATATGTTTAAGGCTTGCCGCATTGTGCAGAAAAAAAGAGTTTAGTGGTATATCTAGAATGTAGAAGGGGTTATGTTTGTTTTGGGGTAGTTCTGAAATATCATAATGCTTCTGTGTTAAAAACTTGTTCATCTCAGGAGTCCAGTTCCTTTTTTTAAAATAGCTATACAAATATATATGTAGCATTGAACCCTGGAAATTTTCAAGGGTTTGCACAGCATCATAAAAGATGAGTGAAGAGAGTATCAGTGGTGTATTTACTTAGAATTGATCTGCATGTGCATATCAGCTGTTTATGATCTGATGGTGGAAGCACTTCACAGTTGTTTCGAATGTGTCTCTACATCCCTAAGTTCCAGCTTTTATTGCTTTATTAAAGAAAAAAAAATCAGGATTTAATAATAAAGATCAGCATGTTGTATATGTCCTTATTTCCATAAGTTCAGTTGGCAGAAGCTACCTTTTTCAGTGTAAGACATTGCATTTTAGCTGATGCCTCAGGTTCCTGTAAAGTGCACCAAGAGATATCCTTGCTGGCTTTCTTCTGCTTAGCTCTGCACATATCTTGCCAGATGAAAACACTGCTGCCTCATCCTGACTCAGGAGTGTTACAGAAGAATGTTTATAACTTTGAAAAAATGATGAAAGATGGTGTTATTTGTCTGTTACCAATGTAGATTGTAGGGTCTACTCCTAAAACATTAAAAAAAATCTTTCCCTAGAGTGTGTTCCTTCTTGCTTTCATTGCAGATTGCCTGTCTTCTCATATACTCCCCCTGTGTATCCAAGAGGATGTAGGTTTTGCACTGTCCTCATCTGAATAACATGTGCTTTCTGGATGTTCATATTACCTGTGTATATTTTGACTTGCTTGATTTGAAAAATTTAGTTTCAGATGGAGAAAATTTATTCCCCTGAAGTTAGTTTTTCCATTTCAGTCAGGTCTAATTGCTTTTTTGTTTTAAACTAAGAAACTTGGGCAAATAGGCAGGAATGTATTGAACCCAAGGTTTTCCTGGTGTTTTCAGTGGTCCTTAAGAGTGGGAGAATAATTTAGTTTCAATATGTAATCTCTTCTGAATATGTAGTTATATGTGCTTTAGTTCAGGTCCAAAATTTCCAAGCTTCTTCCATATGTGTTGGAAATAATTTCATACAATTTTTTAAAAACCAATTACTGAACTAAAAGGCTTTCTGCTTACTTGCATGAGTCTTGAGCCACATGGACCTTTCTTTTGAGGTCAAGTCACCAGATGGAGTCTCTGCCTTAAGGAAGTGTGACAGTACTTTGGTGAGAAGCAAAATGGATTTAAAACGGCAGTCAGGTGCCATCAGAATAAACAGTTTCTATTTGTAAGACATTTCCTGTCTTACAGGGTATAAATTAGTTCAGTCAATTACAAGGTGACAAACTGAGGGTCATTTTTCTTCTGGAATAATAGAAAAGGACATTGTGGATTTTTAAAGTACTAAAAATTCTTTAAATATTCTTAAAAGGAAAAACAAACAAAAGTCACAGTACCATTTTATGGAAGCAAGGGTGCTTTCAATATGCAGTAGTTCTATTTATGTTTTCTTTCACTTTATTTGCTTGCATTTTAGGAAATGTGTTTGTTTTGTGGTGTTATTCATGGTGGGTTCTTTTGGTATAAGACCACGTCATAAAATACCATCGGTTCTTGATGGTGATGTGCAGATTTATTCATTGAGGATGGATTTTTAAAATAAACTAATATTCCCTCACTGTAAGTCTTGAAATACTGGCCAAGACTTTTTCTTTTCTCATTTTTCTCTTAATTTCTCTACAGGTCCTGATGTCATGACAATATTTCTTTAATGGGTATTTATAGTTATTCAGTTGATGTCATCATATGTTAGATATGATTTCCTCCATCCCTGTGGCCAGCCCAGTTAAGAGGAATGCAGGATGGGGCAGTTGAGATTCTAGGCTGAACTGTGATCAGAAAGAGGAGCCAGCAGGTTCCCTCTTTGGTTCTCTGTCCCCTTCTGTCTCACTGCTGCTTTCAGAAGCTGTTTTCTGAAATTCAGGCCAGTGATGAATGCTGATTTCGGCATTTTGGCAAAATGGTAATTTAAAGAGGAAAGTGGAATTCATAGGCTTTATTTATTTCAACTAGAATGAAGTTGCTAGATTAAGGTTCTTGTAACTACATATTTTGTAATTTTATTTAAAATGTTAATGCTGTGCTGGAAAAGGTTTTTTTTTCAATTTGACTCTTATGTTTCTCTTCTGCTTTTAATTCTCTCTAGCATATTTCAGTTTATATATTCTGTTGAAGAGAACTGGAACTCTGTAGCTTTCTCATTTGAACTTTTAACTTTGTGTGGTGCATTAGGTCTTCCTGTATACTTTAGGGAGGTGACATGGTTAGATACAATCCATTTTACCCTCTATTCTCTGATAAAATAAATAAGGGGGCCTGAGTGTTTTTTGTATGTTTTAGGTGACAAGGGGAGAAAAAAGGTGGGAGAGTGAAAATAGTTTACTTTTTGCCTGTACTCATTTTGTGCTGGCTGCATATGTTGGACATGCATGGACAGTAACATGTCACAAGAAAATTAAGCAAAATTTGGTATGGGTCCTGTTATATTCTGATAAAATCATGACTATTACTTCCTCATGCAAAATTTGTTCGTCCATAACTATAATAAAACCAACTAATGCATAAATGAATTCTGGCAATTTTCAATAGAATTTTAAAACTTGATATGACAGACAGGAATGCTAAGAGGCAACCAAGTGTGTAAACACTAAATGAAGGATTATCCTTATTTGTGCAAAATCCATTCCAGCGAGAAATTGAATTGGGGGCTTCTCTCAAAAAAGAAGGGCTACTTGGCTAGTGAGCCAAATCAGTGCCTGATTTTACTCCCTTTGCAGTAATAGGGTTATGTGAGACCCATAAGCAATACACAAGTGAGAATAAATGTAACTGAATACTCTATTCTCCCTCTTCTTTAGAAATTCATCTCTAACTAGTCAAGTACTGATTAAAAATGTATATGATCAAGCATATTAGGAGTGATGCACTTCATTTATTAGGGCATATTCTATGTGCAGCCCCACCTCTCATCTGGAATTTTTGTCTTGCCGCGAAGATTTTCTGTGCAGAACAGATATGCATGGAGCATGTATATAATAACTAAATGCATAAAATAGTAAAACCTGTATTTATTATTCTTTCAACTTTCAAGAAAGAAGATTTCAACTGAAAATGATGGTCCAGGATCTGGTCTATGCCAGTATTTTAAGTGACATTGAGGTTAATGATAAAGAAAAGATAAAAAACCTTCATGCCATTAATACTGACTTTTAATGAGTCTTGACAATGTGTAGCTAGCAATTTCAGAAAGTGAATCTGTAAGGAGTCTATTCCTTACATAGGCTGCAACATTCTTGGCACTAGTTTACAGTAAATAGATGCATTCCACTTAGAAAACAATTTTCATTAGACATATCTGTCTGTATGTGCTTCAATTGTACATAAATGTTCTCCAATTATACATAAATCCAAAAGGTCCTGGTAAGACCTAAGGCAGTAGATTAACTTCTGGGAAAGGCTCTTTCTAAGGACCAAACTCTAAGCTTCCTGTATTGTCAGAAATTTAAACTGTCTCAGAGTATAAAGTGTTAGTGCAAATCCTGTTCTTAGGCAAAAAAAAAGTTTTGTAGCAACTGGTACAGGACACACCAAAAAAAAAAAAAAAAAAAAAAGAAAAGAGAGAGAAGAAGAAAAGCATATGGATCTGCTACTTTTCAAATGCAGATTGTTGAGGCTGGAAGTCTACCACTTAGTCACTATGTTCTCCATTTGACCATATGGTTGCAAAATCTAGTGGGATGATGTAAAAACCCTAGTTAGCCTCTTGCAAACAAAATATAGTAGAATTAAGTAGGAAAAAGAAAGGATTAATTTTATTAATTCTTGCTGTTCTGCAATATTTAATATGTTTTATTGTCAGTAGCTCTGATATGTTGTAGAATCTGTATATTTCTCGATATTTGTCTCAGTTAACATCTTTATTCTTGTAATGTATGGGGTGAAATCTCTAAGTATGCCTTTATATTTAGAATGAAATGACAAGGCTTTTTCTTCCTACTTCATACAGAGCTAAAACTCAGCAGAATGAAACACACCTATTAACAAGGTATCTCATATTTATACAAAAATAGGGAGACCATTTGTGAAAAAAGAAGTTATTTTGTGGTCCGTTACAACCTTATGTCAACCTCTATTATACAGCTAAAATTTGGATGAATTTACTGTCAATAGGTCTCCATTTGAAATGAAGGACATGACTTGTCTGTAGCAACTCCTGGCTGTCCTCTTGTTCTCACTTTGGGAACAAGACTCAGGACAGGAGGGATAATGCAGACACAGATGTGGACCTTTTGAGGGAGGACAGGGGGAACATAGTTTTATGTGTGTGTGAAATACCATTGAAATGGGTGTCAAGGGAAGAGGCTTCTCCATTTGTCACCACCAGCAACATGTCTACATCACAATGAAATTTCAGTTTGGGAATAAGTGGAGAGAATCATTGGTCTCTTTTGGACAAATACAACTTAAAAGTAAATTGTATTTTATGCAGCACTTGGCTTCAACTATGTTATTTTAACAGTTCCAGTCTAGTTTCAGTATAGTGTAAAATCAAGTAAAAAACAGAATCCATGCAGTGTAACTTTGCAGGAAGTCGCACTGGCTGAGACTCTCCCCAGGCACCAATCCCTGTGTGTGATTCCTGGCTGGCACTGATACGCAGAGACTCACAAGTTTTAACAGAGGTGCTGTGTAAGAAACAAGAATACAGTCTATTTTTCCATCATATTATGATTACTCATGGTTTGAAAATCACAGTGATATTGTCGGCAGGGTCCTTTTATTTATTCATCAATATGCTGTATTTCTTCATGGTTAATTAAATTATCCTGTAAACATATTAGAGTAATACATTTGTTCTAGTGTTTAGTAAACAAGCACAGTTATCTATAAACTGAAAGTTCATAAAAAGCAGGTGGTTTATTCTCTCACTTATAACTGTTTTACCTTGAAGTAAAACCTTTTGACCTCAAACAATACCTGACTTGAGTAAAGTTATACTTAATCCTCACCTATAAAAGTGAAAGGAAAATTAATTCTCTGTGAAAAATTAATCCTCAGATGTTTTACGCTCCTTTTTATCACCTTTGGAAATTTTTATGACTGAAGTAAACCTATCCTGCCTTTGTGTTGGGGTAGAAACTTCCCATCATGATTTGCTAACTTTGTAATAGTGTTTGGAGATAATAGTATTTGCTGCTGCAGTTACTCAGCACCATATCAAAGACTCAAACTACAAGCTTCTATTTCTGGGACTGCTGTAAGATAGAATCTTATGTGGACTGGTTAAAGAGAGGATCCTGTTTGTTAAATTGACCTGTTTGATACACAAGTGTTTTCAGTTCTGATGCCAGTAGCAAGGATAGAGTTGAAAATTCCTCTTGTGAGAAAAGTATATCTTTCATTAACTATGCCAAGAGATTTACAAAAATTTGTTTCATAGATTTGGATTACTGTCACCACCTTGTACTTGAATTTGGGGATTAATTTAGCCTGTTTGCTGGTGAGATGGTCTTCAAGAATTACAGAATAGAGCAGAATTTCATCCCATATTAGTGGTTACCAGGGGAGCTTCCTAATCCCAGTGACACACCAAGCTTGGTGTTGAAGGGTCAGCTGTTAAACACTTCCTTCAGATCCTGTAAATCCCAATATAAAGTACATCTGTCAGTGATATTTTAATTGTTTTCATTCTTCTCCTCCTGCCCCAGGCCCAAGCATATCACTTGCAGAACATGTGTTTTCCTTCAACAGATGATACCATAATGCAAAAGTTATTCCTGTTTGTTCTCTATTACCATTTCTGCTCTTCAACCCACCAGGAACTTCTGTTTCCCTAATTCATGATTTAGGGACTGAAGGGGAGAATATATGTGTTTATCCAAGAAGATTATTTTTCTTTCTTAGTGAGATAAAAGGGTAATTCTTTATAGGCATTTTACATAGTCTTTTGTTTGCACAGTATTTTTTCTTTCTAAAGGAAAATGTTTTTACATTGAGTGTATATACAGGAAGTATTCCTGGGGAGGGAAAGACATAAATTCAAATATTGAAATGCATTGTGGGATGAGGGAGACAAATCTTATCCACACTCCATACACTTCTTCATTGCAGACTGTAGTACATTGACTCTAGACCTGCAAATAAACTGAAGTAGACTTTAAACTTGCTAACTTGGACCAAATAGACAGATCAGGAACTCAGTATTGGTCAGCTGGCTCCACTTCTCTGGCATGTTTGTAGGCCCCAATGAGTTCCAATTTGCACTGTCCAGACTTCTACCAGTACCTAACATAGCCCTGTAATTCTTACCTCTACAGTTCTATTGTAGAAATAAAGCCTATTTTTAATGAAAAACAGAGTAGGAACTTAAGCATCCCATTACACAGGATGAGCAGGCAGGTCTTTCCTGTTTAAAGTCTCAATTAGAAGTTAATCAATTAATTAAATGCACTTTATTGAATTCAGTTACATTATCTCAGAGAGATGGAGACCAAGGAGACTTACAGACTTATAGGAAGTAGAGTTGCAGGTTATGACTCAGTCCTTCGGCTTAGACTCTTCACCTATCTCCTCCAGCAGAAAAGCAAGGATTCAGTCCTTGGTTCCTCAGTATTAAAACATGTTTTGCTTCCTACTTAGGCACCAAAAATTTTTACTGTCATTTCTTTATTTGATGTCTTTATATAGTGACCAGGTGTATAAGCAAAGAGACAATAGAGAATTTGGAATTGCAGGAAGTAAAAGGATAGCTGTTGATAGGCCTAAAACAAAAAAGTGAGATGCCTCCCCTTTTCCTTTCCTTCTCCAACTCCCTTCTTTCCCCATTGATGATTTCTGAGGACTCATTTGTTTGTTCCAAATTTTTGCTCCTCAGCTGTCTGCATTTATTTATAGGCAAAGTGAACCATCTTCATTTACTTGCACTGATTTTGCTTTTGCTCTGGTGTCAGAATATAACCTGGCTAACCTTATGTGTTCACACAGGAATATACAATTTATGCACAAGTTGTAATACTTGCCCTTAACAGTGACAGATATGTGGTAACTATTAAAGAATATAGCATTTTGCAGAAAATATGCAAATGTTGATATTTCATAACAAACTGGTAGTCAAGCCAAAAGCTTGTTTTCAGAACCCAGGTTTTTGTTAATAAGCAGCTTTTTCAAAGCCAGATTTCTAAAAGGCTCTCTAGTCAGAAAATTTTAACTGTAATGTATTATACAAAAGCATGTATAGGAGAGTAGCAAGGAAGATTGGATTTTTAGTTTTGTTATGTTGTTTTATTTTTTTTTAATTCTATCTCCTACTTTCATTTGTCTCAGGTTTTAATGTGCAGTTGTAATCAGGGAAGAAAGGAGAAAAACTTCAGTGAAGGAAAAAATGGAAGCAAATGCTTCTCAAGTGAGCTTACTGCTTTTTAATTAGTGCCTGTGGGAAGATACTTTGCTGTATCAGTGCCATTTATACTAGTACTATCTTGCAACAGTGATGTGCAAAATGTTTCCCACATCTCCCACCATCCTGTATTGCCCCAGAGCAGACATACATAAAAATAAGTAATGGAAAAGGTAGGAAACAGATTCAGTGATGCCTGTTTTGCTTGATGCCTGATCAAGGGGGTAAAAAGAGGAAGGTACAGAGGAAAATGAAGAGTATGTACTTCATGAATTCAGTGTAACAGCTGTTCTATGAAATGCTGGGATTTGCTATTCCACACAGCACAGGATGAAGGCAAATCTTGCAAGACTATATTTCTGTGTGTAATGGGGTGGGCAGCCATGCAGTTAAATCATTTGCTTTCTTTGGGACACTCTGGGTTCTTTGCTTTTGCATTTAACTGCTCTCAGATACCAGAGTGTCATTCTCACCTTCGTTATTATAATTTTTTCCCTTGTACTTCCCGGTAAATGAGAAGTTTTACAGTGGAGCAGCTGCTGGTAAAAACATTGATGGAAAATAAAGCAGTCAGTATCTTACAATTGGTTGAAGTTACTTCAAACTCCTTGGTACAAAAAAACAGAAGCAGTGGCAAGTTGACCACTGTTTGTTCAGGAGATTTTTTGGAAAATCTTCAGATTTGTGCATAGTTACTGGTAATTTAGTTTGCTTGTTTGCCCAACTGAATTTCCAAAATAATCTTAACTCTTCTATGAAAAGCAGATAATAGTGTTGAGGAAGTAGGATATTCTCTCTGAATTTGTCTTACACTAATGAAAACTATAGATAAATAAATTGATAAATGCTTT
The DNA here is from genome assembly GCF_903797595.1 of Erithacus rubecula. Taxonomy (NCBI): domain Eukaryota; kingdom Metazoa; phylum Chordata; class Aves; order Passeriformes; family Muscicapidae; genus Erithacus; species Erithacus rubecula. The sequence goes on from NC_136685.1 coordinate 73,760,872, forward strand.
AAAGTTTTGTGTTAAAATAAAAATTTAGGGTTTTTTAATAGAGAATGAAGTTACTAGTAAAAACAATGGTTTGATGTTTTATGTTGGTGACTTTGGACAAAATTCATTAGTATTACACTGATTTTACTTTAAAAAAAGTCAGTTTATTGCTTACAAAAGTATTTTGCCATCTCTCTTTTCTGAAATAAGGCAACTTACGAAGTGTGGAAAACACCCTGCCTTGTATCTTAGGTCTGTAAAGTAGCTGTAGTGTGTCAAGTCAAGTGTGTAGTCTTGATTTATGTATTTTAGTTTAAAACTGCATTTTTAAAATGCATATTTTTGGAAACTATTGTTTCTAACTTGTTGTACTGTAACATATGATAGATTCTAGCAATGTTTTTTTTATTCCTAACCATGGCAATTAAATTCAGTTCTTGAAAACCAGGAATCCAAAATAATTTGGGCTCCTTTGTCATCGTCATGACACAGCATTGATCTCATTTCTTTAATGAAGGTTTTCAAGTAAAGGAAACCAAATACATATAGGGGAAAAATTCTGACCATCACCATGGTTTTTCTGACAAGTGCCATGTTTGCTCCATGTATTCAGTGTAGAGTGCAGACAGTGAGAAATGGTATGATCCTCTCAGAGTGTGTGTGTAATTAAATATTTTTTGGCCACAAAGCCATACTCATATCATTAATCTAAATATGTACTAAGAGAGGTCTGGTTTATATTGAAAACCTCTGTGGACTGAAGCTGGTATATTTTATATGTCCTTTCTAATGGAAGTATTTTCTGCAGTATAGGTTTTGACCAACTATTGCTGTATTCAGTTTTTTGAGTTATTTTAATCTTCTCAAGTGAAGATTGTATATTTTTTTAAGTGCACATCTTAAGGCTTTTCCAAGGTACATATTTTAACCACTGCATTATTATAACAGTGACAGCAATAGAATGTAAGGAAGCTTTTAAATCAAGTCAGAGAAATAGTCTTAGATTTTGAAGTATTATGCCATAAATTTGAAAAATATGATTTTAAATCCTCCTCTCTTTTTATTTTGAATAAAAAATTTATTAAAAGTGGAATAGGGGTAAAAGTGTTTATGACTAAAAAGCTTCTTTAATTGCAGAGAAATATTTAGCTTTTACCTCTGGAGGCATAGGATTTAATAAAATCTTAGTATTTGGGCTGAGATATCAAAGGCCTAGGAAAAGAACTTTTTTTTTTATTTCACCTGTGAAAATTCTATTTTAAAAATTAAATTATCATGGATCAATAGCTATGGCATCATTAATAGTTAAGGCCTGGTGTTGAGAAAGGTTCATATTAGTTCTGTGTTGCCAGAACTATTAGTTACTTAAATAATTTTGCTGCATTTGTGTGACTAAATTCTGTAAATGCTGCTTCCATCTTTTAGGAAAGCTACTTGAGAGAAATATATGAGTCCTCAGTAGTATATTTTGATGAATGGCGTGAAGTCCTAGGGGTTTTTAAACCATGTCAGAAATTGTCTCACAACTCACAAAAGTTACTAACTGTGTTTATTAATATAGATCTGCTTAACTTAGGGCAAAGATCTTCAGAAAATGTAGGCAATGTTGTGGAGTAGATAGAGTTTATTCGAGAAGGGGGATGTTATGTTTTCCAGTAGTACATTTTTGCTTCTTTCTGAACACTTAGGAAAGTGCCCAACAACATGTGTTTACTTTCCTGTAAAACTGTGACATTTGAATTCTAATATTGTACTTAAAATATATTTTGTCCTTTGGTCTTTTACTGTGTCTGAAGTACTATCCTGATGGATCCCTATGCAATACCATGGTAATCTGTAGAATCCATAGATGTCAATCTCTCAAATTTCCAGCTCAGGACTCCTACCAGAGACTCTCATCCCTTAATTTAGAATCCTGACATTCTCTGTTGAGCAATGAAATCCATCATGTGATATTGAAACCACACTCTGACTCACATTCAGGTTGTTGAGTGTTCCTGTTTCTAATGATGTCTTTAAAAGAAACAAAGAAGCAGCCTGTCCCAAATAATAACTTCAGTGGAAATAGTAGTATTTAAAGTGTCTCTCTCAGGGATCCAGATTCATCCTTCTGTGAAGACTTTCTGCAGGAGCTCAGAGGAAAGCAAACTTAGCCCCAAACAAATTACAGTTGCCTAGGACCATGTCTGGTTGGGCTGTATCTCCATTGGTCAGCAATCTGTTCTCTGCAACAAGGTATGTTGCTTGTTCATTGTCCATCAGGATTACCTTTTTCACAAAGAGCCTTTTTAGCTGGTCAGCTCTCCAGGTGCAGTGGAAGGATGTTGAGAACTTCGAGCATTATTAACTGGTAGGAGATGCATTAAACTGTAGAATTTACCTAAGAATTATCACAAAGATATATACAAAGTCTTCAAGGTATCTTATCTCAGAAATAGCAGATCATATGAATAATGAGGAATAAATATTGCTAATATCGGCTGAAAATTGCAGAATTTGATCTAGATCTGATCTAGACTAGATGTTTATTATCACTTTAAATTTTTGCTAAAATCTTTAGTTTAAAATGTCTTAATTATTTTATTGAATAGATATTCAGGGTCACCAGAGAGATTGACAAAGTTTTTAATGCTAAACTGAGTAATTTCCCTTTATACTGCTGGTACATTTAATAGTTTACAATATAGTACCACAACAAGTGGGGTTCTCCAGTTCCTCCCAGGTAATGTACACCATAAAACCCTAAGTCACCCATTAGAATTTCCTGAAATACCTATTAGGTGTCACATATACAGGGTAATTCACTGCTTAACATCTGGCATTGCTTTTCAAAGATATGAAAAAGAAAAAAAGTCTTTTTGCAAACGTCGACATTCAAGAAAATGTTCAGTTTTCTGAGGTCTAGGACACAGCTGCTCTGGCAGGCAACATGGCAAATAAATACATTCCTTCTTAGCATATGTTGCCTAGAGGATTCTTTCAGTTCAGAAACAGAGGCAGAAAATGCTCTATGTTGAAAGATTAATTGTGCAGGCATTTCCAACAGGAGAAGTCATTCCTACAGTACCACTCCAGGACTGCTGAACAGATTATTATTTTATTATTTAGAATTAAATACAATGGTTAAGTAAATCATTGCTATCTAAAAGTGCTGTCTTCATCTTCTCAGTATATGAGAGATTTTCCTAACAGCTGTTCTAAGCAGAATGTAATTCAGTTTAAACTTTCTTGTGGAAAACTTGTAATTAGAAGATGGGGCTCAAGGAATCTTCTCTTAGCAACTTCAGAAAGGTTGCATAAACTAATCTCTGATGGCAAACCTCCCACTTTCCACCAACTTCTCACAAGCATCTATGATATCTTGAATGCCAGGTTTCTAAAGCAGAGGGCTGGATGTCACAAGTAATATAAACAAGTAACCAACTGAAGAGACTATGGCTGAGTATCACAAAAGCATTTTTTATTTGTCCCAGGAACATGCACTCTGGGATCTAAAGAGGATTATGAAATGAACCTTACTCTCCCTGTAGGTTGTTCAGTGTAAAATCAGAATATGAATGCATACACTTTCAAAAATATGCTTAAGTAAACATCTGTGGAAGTCCTACAAATGTGAAGTTAGGCATGCTATGAACGTGGCTCTTCCAGAGCAACATGCTCACAGAGATCCTTTGACTGATGCTTTCCTTTGTGCATGCACATTGCCATTCACTTGTGCATGTTGTCTGCTCATTTTCTACACTATTTGCTTTGGAAATATTTGAATGTGTCTATGTTAATAGTTAGAAAGATGCACTTTCTGGTTAGTAAGGTTATTAAGATCTGCAGCTCACTGTGGGTGACAGCAATAAGTAGAAGTGAATTTGTTTAGTAGCACTCTCATTCAAAGAGGGCTGTGTGGTGACAGCCTGTTGGACTTGAAATTTTTTTTTGAGTGTCACACTGTTTTACAGAGCTGTTTAGATTTTACAATGTGTTGTGTTCATTTACTGGGTTACTGTCTGGCTTAAAACCACTAGAATTTTTCATACCCTATTTATGTAGTCAACTGAATCATGATTTCAGGATTTTATCAGTCTTCAGCCACAGAAGATACCAACTTTGCAGTTTTCTTCCACCTCGCTTCTCTCAGCCTGGAGCTCTGTCATTTAAGTTGTTTCTGTATCTGCTAGAGGTGATGAATTTTAAGGCTGTTACTTAGGCTACAGAAAAACAGTGGGATGTATAGTCAAACAGTGATAGTCATTAGGAAAATGTTATAGGCACTTGTGACAGTTTCAAACATTGAGTTTGATTAATGAGAACAAGTGAACAATATTTACCACAGAAAATTTTTAGCAAATTCTTGCTTCACATGAAGATAAAAGGAGGCTTTTTAAAACTGGAAAACACTCTAATAACTTTCATCAGTAAGTGTACCTAAACACAAGCTTCTTTGCTTTTGTGTGAGTCCATGCATTTCCTCACTGCTTGTGCCAATTCTGCAATACTCAGCAGGTATTTGGATCTTTTCCTTCCTCCACTACTAGCATGAAATAGGTGCTGCTTTTTTCACTTTCATTACCCACAAAAAAAAAACCCAGTTTAACCTTTGTGCACCCCGGAGATGGGAAATGACATGTGCAAAGCACTCAGCTCTGGAAATGCAAGTACCTTTGAACACTTAGAGTTGACACTCTGCTTTTTCTCATTGACTTTTTTTTTACCATACAGTTATGTTTGGATTCTCATAATAGACAGTCACTAATTAGTGTTTACCTAAGAAACTGTTGTGATTCCACCTTTCATAACAACACTGAGGTCTCGTGTGTGAACATACCCTGCAGACCTTCACTTCACTTGTTAGCATTTGAAGCATGAAAACTCAAGGTATAGTTTATCTTGCCACAAGCCAGCTGGCACACAGGTGAATATTTTCTTGTGTTAGCATCAGATCTGCATCTACTTAACATACACAGTCCTCTACAAAGCCTAGCTAGCTCACCATCTTTTTCTCTGCCAAGAAGCAAGTGGTCTGGGGTACTCTCTTAAGTTTCCTAGGCACTGAAAACTAGCTATTTTGATGACTCTTTGAACTCTAAGTAATATCCTTTATATTCCTTGCTTGCTGTATTAGATTATTTTTGTACTGAATTCTAAGGGAACATTGGTGTCATGCAGATATTGCATTACCCTTCCAGTAGACTCTGAGAAGTTTCTTATTACCATTATTTTGCTTAGTCACCCCACAGTAATTTTAACAATGTCCAATGAATTACAGAAGTCCCGTTATTCATTCTGAAGGATTATGTGTGCCTCTGCTTAGCAAGATTTTGGAAGCAAATGAAACTTATGTTCTTGGGCTCCACTTTGATCAGCTAAATAGGTAGAATATAGATACTGATAAGCATAGAACTAGTAACAGGCCAATCGAAATGGATGAACAGGTAATCTTTATGTTGGTTTGAACAAAGTAGTTTTGATGGAATATTTTAGAATTTATGAAACCACAGACATTCCTCCAGTTTTGCTCTTGACAACTTTTGTCCATTTGACCATTCCTTGTCTGCCTGTGCCATGTCTTTCTTGAGGATCCATTTTCCCCAAAGCTCTGAAATCCAAATTTCAAGTGAGCTAATCATTCCTTTTTAAGGATGTAAAGGATCCTTTAGGAAAAACTGGAACTGGTTTAAGCTGTTGGAATAGGCAGATGCTGCAGAGGAGGTAGGTGATTAAACAGAGTTGTAGGGGAAGCTATCACGTGGGAACATTTCAGAATTAAATGCAATGCAAATTTCTTAAAGCAATCCTTTCAGCAATTTCCCTGTCTATCTATTTTTCTCATATTAATTTAAACAAGTCTAGAAACAAATTAAAATATTTTCTCCTAAGCACAAGAAGGAAGCAAAAGAGTGGTAGCAATTTCTATATCTATTTCTCAGCATTTGCATTGTTCAGTACAATAGAAATGGGCCCTGTTAAAGAGGAATAGTTAGGTCTGAGTCATTTGTCTTCCAATCAAAACTTGCAGCAGACATGATATGATTGATTTTTGGCAGTACATTCACCTACTGGCAAAGCAAAATAATTTTTTCTAGAATTTCAGTCTGAAGCACAGTGTAGATAATAAGAAGGAAGACACCTGCTTGAAGTATTTTAACTGTACCGAAGAATACAATGATGTTTATTGGTAAATAAAAACGGTTCTTTTGGGATTTGTTCTCACACAGAAGATTCTAAATGAAACTTGGTAAGGTGAAGAATTAATTTCTTGGTAATATTTTCTACCTTCTAAAAAGTTCTTTTAAAATATTTATATGTAACGTCACTGGCATTAGGAATGTTATTTTTTTCCTATTTTAATAAAAAAAGGATTTATAGAAAGTCTGCTTAATATTAGTTTATGCAACCAACCAGCCAAGCTTAATTGTTTTAGGTAAACAAAGTACAGACTATAAATAAGGAACAAAATGGTAAATTAAATTTGAGATACAAGCTTTATAGATATCCAGGATTTCACAGTTCCCTTTCAAAATGATGGAATAAATTCACAAAAATTAGGTTTTTCCTGGGAGTGCTTGAGCTGACCAAAATGCTGAAGTAAGCAGGAGCCTGTGGTGCTGGACCAAGGGTCAGTCTGCTGGCTGCATTTTCAGTGTTCTGTTCCTCAGAGTGAGGGGCTGTCTCTCTGTGGAGGAGAAGCACCAAACCCTTCAGAAGCAATGTGCTCTAGTGGCACAGTGCTTTCCAAGCAACCACAGAAAGGGCAGCTGTGAGAGAAAGGAACCAGCACAAGGACACACTAGTGCTGTTAGGGTGTCCTTCAGTGAGGGATTCCATGGATTTCATTATATGAGTTTCCTTTGTGATGCTAAACTTTCATGATGCTTTACTTTTTTTTCTTCCTTTTGTATTTATAGTAGCAGGAAATAAAAGATTGCTTTTAGCATAACTGCTATAATTTTAGTTTTGAAAAGCCTCAGAGCAGAGCTGCCTAAACAAATAGACATTTTTAAAAAATTATCTTAGAATTCTTTTGCTATGTTGGCAGTGATATTTGGCTAGAAAATAACCTATTGTAATGTATTTAATAAAACTCCTTCACCTAGTTGTTCAGTTTTCCTGCACTACTTATTTATATCAACATTCTGAACTAGTGTTTAATAAGGTTAAAATATAATTTAAACAACAGAAATGCTTTAGGACCAGGTTACATTATTTTCATCCCTTTTTTCATGAGGCCTTCAGTTCCTTCATGGCTACTTCCACATCCTATTAATATGTTCTGGTTTTATGTTAACCATGCATCAAACTAAAACTTATTTCCTTTACCTAACATGCATTTCATGTTATTAAAACAGTTCATTGTTTTACTGCAGTTCCATGCTGCACATGCCTGATGGCCAGGCTGTAAGAGTGGAAATGTGGCCAGTATTATATGGTAAGACCAAAGCAAGAAACTGCTTTTCTTCCTGAAAAAATGAGTTTGCAATTTGTCATGCTTACTTCTGGTTGAACTGTTCCCACTTGTCAGAAGAGAGAGATTTTGAGTGGAAGAACCAAACCAAAAAGACAGGTTTTTGTCTTTTGAATCCATTCAAAGGCCCAAACAGAAATCCTTATGCTATTTAGCTTCAATGAACAAACAAACAAAAAGAAAAGATACGGGATATTCAGAGGAAAGGGGAAAATAGGTTCTCAAAGACTGTTTTCTTTATAATGACAGTTAATGGTAGTATCAACAGCAGCATATTGAAACATACTGTTTAGAATTAAGTTCCTGTAGATTTACAGTAATAAGAGATTTTTTACCATTTACCTGATTTTTTTTTTAAACTCCCTATTAGAGACTCTTCTTTCAGTGATTGCATCTTGGTACTTTCCAGAGGCAGCCTGAAAGGACTAACCTGTAACCAAGGAGAACCTCCCAGAATTTGCATTATAATCTAAAGTAAACTGCAACAGGGATTTTTTTTAATGAAGCAACTGAGAGGATGGAGGTGGTAGTTAGGCTATGTGACACTGTCAAAATGTTGCTAAGCTTTAGAGTGGAATAATTTTAATAGACAACATCCTCATTAATCATGGCTAATGTTAATGATAGCTCCCTGTAGTGACTCATGAAGAGGTGATGGCCTTAATGAAAGCTGCCTTAGAGGATAACAGATGGTGGTTTAATTTCAGTATTTTAAATATACAATTGTTCAGTTCTTCTAAGTAAGATTTTTTTCCTACCAAATAATAATACTGGAAACTTGGTATCCAGTCCTGTTCTTTACTGGGCTTGTTTTTTTGAATTATTGGGTGTATGATAGACAAGAGCAAAAGGAAGACAGTTCAGCATGTATAATAAATTCTGATCCACACACACAAGTTAAGCTTTATGTTTTCTGATCTATGTTTAATACTATAGATGTCATTGTGAAATTACTGAATAACACAAGTGTTTACTCTTACATAAAAGAAATATTGGCAAGACGTGGGAAAAAAGCATAATAATCTGCTGCTTTGTCTCTCTGCTAATGCTTGATATAGCTCAATATTCAGTGTTTACCAGTGTTGCTAATCTCCTAGCTATGTTTATGAGTGCCTTTGGCTCCTGCTGCTCTTTTTGTGAGCTTAAGGAATAGAGAAAAAGAAAAATCAGCTCTCAGCAAAGGCATTGGGTTAGAACCTCGGAAAACTTAAAATTTCTTCTCTTCTAGTGTTTTACTTATAAGTGTGGATATTTAAGGACTCTATAAATAAGGGTCCTGAATAAGTAAGATGCTTGTAGTTCAGTTAGCTGAAATTACTCAAGTGCTTAAATGTAATACTTCAGTAAATACTTCAGTGAACTGGAAACCAATATCTATTCTCTAAAAGAAAAAAAAAAAAAAAAGATAAATAATGCATCCTTATTTCACTAGGGTAATTTAGGATTAATACATTAATAATTGTTAAATGCACATATTTTATAATAACAAGAATAAATCTTTTAAATTATTTTTCAGGGATTTTTTTTTCATATTTCTCTTGTCTGACAGTTTATTCTTATGTGCTTCCTTTTTATTTGCTTTATCCTTTATTCTTTCTTTAGCAAAGTACAGCCTTAAAATGCATAGGGATTTGTTACCCTGGTTGTTGTATGCATATATGTGAATATCCTGGAAAGAGAATTAAATAAAGGTACCATAATGAAAGATCTGGGTAGGAAATGCATTTTATCGTTGTTCCCAGTGATGGAGTATCTTTGATGCACATTTGGGAAATGTATATTAACCCTTTTCCATTATGTTCTCATCTCTACATCACCAACTGCTGTGACATCACACCACATCATGTCTTCAGAATTATCTGTCTGAAAGAGGGAGGGGTCTCAGAATATATTTCCAAAATTATTATTTTACCTTTAGATATGTTTCAATTTGCATGACATTTTATTGTTTTATGGCCAGACTTCCTTGTGAATTTCCCACTTGATTTGTATGTTAGCTATTCCATCCAGTTCAGTATGCACAAGAGTGCTGATTTTGGATCATTTAAAGTAGACCTTTAAAGAGAAATTGTCAACCTGACTATGGCAATAGTTTATAGTACATTGAAGTAAGGCCAGCCTGAAGTCACATCTCCTTAACACACTGGCACCTTCTTTACATACCTTTCAGTACCCAGGTCACTTGTACTTGTGTAACCAATCTTACAGTTGGTTCCCAAATCAGCAGTTAGAAGGCCAAGCATATGTGGATTTACATGGAGATTTTCTCAGACATTGTGTCAGAACTTTAATCTGAAGAGATCTGTTGATTTAGAAATGCTGTATGGAGTTACCAAGCCTCTGCAGATTACCATCTTTTGTTGAGCTTTGGTATATTCAAAGCATGTTACTTTTGCAATAAGGGAAACTCTTAAAAGTACTGTAAGATACTGCTATATTTGATACCCCTTGATTTTGAACAGTTATAGTATTTAGGATTTCTTCACAGATAGGGGGGTTTTTTGGCACAAGCATAAGATACATCATAGACTCTTCAGCTACTTTACAGGAAAATCTGCAAGTTTTCTAATGATGTGAGGAAACTTAATTGCTACTTTATCTGTTTCCATTCCATATGATTCCTTCTTGAGCTACCTCTTATTTTTTCTGCCATGACAGTACACTTATGGGAGAGTCAATTTATTTGTAGCTTATGGAATTAATTTACATTGCTTATTTTGAGGGATTTTAGTTTGAGGAAAAAACGGATTTGCCAAAGAGCTGTGAGGCTGAGGATAAAGGACCACTTTCATTTATTTTTCCTCCATACTAAATTTTTTCTTTGATTGTCAGGTCCCATGAGCACACTGGTATCTAAAGTAAAAATTCTGACCTTTCCCTGTATGTAATCAGATATGGGAAAATGGAGTGGGGGACAGGATGTCAAATATCAGAGGTTATTGGGATGGAGAGAGTTGCCACTTCCCTAGGAACATAATAGGTTGAAAATCTGTGGAAGATTTGCAAGCTGAACTGGTGAGACAGAAAACTAGATTCATGATTTAAAAAGAGGAAAACAAAGAGCATCCATCATCCAGACAGATAGCAGCCTTAATTGTATTCCCTTTTAATTTGGGCTGTTCAATAATGCATTGTGTTAGTCATCTAAGTTGCACCTCTCTGTGTTGCAGTGTGTTGCAGATAGGAAAGTAAGTTTATTACAACTAATCAAGCAATTACAGCAAGTTCCAAGGCAGGCAGCTGATGGAGCATTGAAATAATAGACTGTAACTTTCAAGTGAAAATTCCAGACAAAAAAACTCTATGCAAAGAAAAGCCATTGGCTAAAATTAAGCCAGCTGATTGTAATTTTGTCTGAAGGTAATTTCAGGAAGTCACATAAAACAGCTTCTGAAGCTGTGTCCACTCTGACATCTAAAGATGATCCTTTGTGCCTAATAAAAGCTGGTAAGATAAATGTATTATATATAAAAATAAAAAATAATTTTTAAAAATGCCCTCTTTAGGAATGGTTTTGTTTCACCTGAATTAGCTAAATATTTATACTGCTTTGTACCTATACCACAGTAGTATTTATACCTATATCACATATTGCAGTATGACTACATTGTGCTACTGTACTTTTCAGTTATGGGAATCAAGATGTTACTCATTTACCATGTGCCAGAGAATTAAATTGTTGATTCTTATGTTATTTTTTTTCCCTTAATTTAATAATGGCAATAATGATAATAATTCTCCCTACTGTTTCTCAAATTCTGAGAAATCACAAATATATCGTTTCTATCATGGTGGAATCTGCCTTGAAATATTTTTTCTAAACAATGTGGGAAGTTAGATGCTGTTTCATTAAAATTTTAATATTGAATCACTGAATATACTGCAGATTTTAGTCATTTCCCTTGTTATGCACACTTAACAATCACATTCCTTCTTTCTTACACTCCAGACATGGTTTCTGGACCTACTTATCATCTTGAGGCAACATTCTTCAAGATGATGTTATTGTTAAGGTTTCATGTTTTAACCTGTAAGTCTATAAGCAGACAGTGATAGTGATTGAGTCAGCTGGTTTGGAGCAGGTCTTAAAATGGGTCCTGATTGTCATAAAGTGAATCATCTTCTCTGGTCTGCTGGAAATTGGAAGCAGTTCTTCAGTTGTGCCCAGCACAGGGCTTTCCACCAGAAGTTTTTCAATCTTTTTTCCTCATTCTTATCAAGCTTTCACAATATTTTTTGCAGTTAAGCCATATCCATTGTTTCATTCACAGTTCTGTTCTAAAAATAGTTCATCCTCAAAAAATTGCATCTTTTCTTGAGCACAGAATAAATTTCATGGAAGTCCATAAGTAGGTCCATTTAAAAATTAAATCCAGTTAGGTGGGAAGGTTAAGAAATTTGTTATGCTTCTGATTCTTCTGCCCTAGAAGTATTCAGAATGCAGAATTGTTATGTTAATATGCATTGTTGAATGCATATATTGTATTTTCAATAGTAACTGTACTACTAGTAGAGGAAAAAAAAAAAAACTTCATAAAGGGAAGTTTCTTTTGTTAAATATTTGATCCTAAAATGCTGCCTAGTAATGTCAGACCTAATCAAAATTAATGTCTATAGTTTGTAGTTTTATCAGATTTTTCTTATTTGTGGATTTCTTTCCAGTTCTTTTCCTAAGCAGTTTTGGTCATGTTCTGTTTATGGTTTTAGGTTTTATTTTTCTTGTATTCACAGATATATATTCTCTTCTATTTTTTCTTGTTAAAGTTTTGTTGAGTCCTTACTCTGTCTTGGTTTTGTGCTCTGCTTGTACCTTTTGCTGTGCTGTAATAGTTGCTCCTTAGAGTTAGACAAAAGCTGCTTTCCTGAATATGGAATTGTTTTAATCCTTTGAGATGGTTACCAGCAACTATTTTTTAGCAGCATGCACTTCGGTAAAAACTTTGGTGGGAGTGAGAGTTTATGACTATACCATAATATCCGTTTTTATTCTAGGTGATTTTAGACATTAAACAAATATTTCTTTTTACAAATAGTCTGAGATACTTTAGGGGGATCGTAAAATGCAAACTATTATAATAAGTGAATTAAAAGTTGCTCAAAATTTATATTATCATTTTCAAACTGAAGCCAATTCTTCTCTAATTATGTGCTAAAATCATATGGAGAGATTTATAGGCTACAGTTCTGTATTATTACATATAGTGAAGAACAAAATTTTCAGCAAGACTATTGTGCAAAGGAATCAGATCAATTCACATTTAGATAGCTTGTATGTTTGAAGTGTGCTTTCTGCAGCACAGCAGTCCCAAAGATCTTTCTTCCCCCACGTGATGTAGTGATATAATGTGTTGATGGAATGTAAAAGGATTCCAAACATAAAGTACTTCTAGTTCCTCACATAAAATTCACTGTCAAAGACTAAGTCAGCAGTTTTTTTTAGTTGCATAGCAACTGAAAAAATTACAATAATTATTTTTAAAAGGGCAAACATACATATGTAGTACAACTGGAATTTAACAAAAAACATTTGTTTAGTTTCATCAATTTGATTCAGACTGCTTGGTCAGACAGTGGAAATCCTATCTTGGAATGTAATTTTGTGTTCTTAGCAAGTTGATTTTGCTTTTTTTTCATCAGTAGCATTTACTAGTCCATTTTCTCTCTTAAAATGCTGTGGAAAATAAAACATCAACAATAAAGAAAGGAACAGCAAAAGCTAATTTTGTCAAATCATCCTGAATAAAGAAAAAAAAAAACAATCAAAAGCAATGAGCCCTCTTAGGCAGAGTGTCCATGAAATTAAAGGGAAATTTGAATCATATGTTGCTTATTATGTGTGACTGCCACAGCTTGATGTCTGCCTGATGGTTAAAATCAATAATCCACTTTTGCAACCCATCCTTCTCCCCTCCTGGCTCATCCATCTTGCTTACAGTGACTGTGAATACCTTTCAGTTATAGAAAATATTCAAGTATTAATTTTTCAGCACTCCTGATTCTAGAAAGGAAGTTATTTCTGTACTTACATGAGGATAAAAGATTTAAAAATTATGTGTAAATTTGTAACCTAAGTCCCTTCAGAGACATAGGCATGTTTCTTTGGGTTTCCAAAAATAATTGCTCTATGAAAGATGATAAAGTGTCTGTCCAAATGCATTTTAACCAATTACTTTACTCTTTGGTGTGACATGCCTTAAATATTATTTATACTGTGAAATAATTAAACTATATTAATAGCCTTGGCAAGCCACCGTGTTTTGTTAACATAATCTGTCACTTGAATTTATGCACTTATGTTTTCTTGCTATTGCACGTTATTTGCTTTCCTATTTACTTGGTAATTAAAAAGCCAACCGGTATGGGTTGGTATTTTATTAATCTGTTGCATTTTCCTGGACTCATGTTCAGTCATAAGGTATTCTAAATTCCCCCATAAAAACAATTAATGTGAAATTTTGGTAGTACAGCAGTGGCTTAATTTGCTTGGGAGAAAGCAGTTTGGTAAGCACAGTTGTGCCACATAAATTAGAGCTGGGTTAGATGTGCCACAAAAACATGGTTGTATCAGTAGAGTAACAAGCACTTGCTTTGGCTTGATGTTGCCACAGTAAGATGTAGGATGTACTTCAGTCACTGCTTTTACATTTTCAAAAGTTTGAAATTATTTTTCTGCAACTCAGAAGAAAATGAACAGGGTGTGTGTTCTTTATTTTTTCCCCCCCCCCCCCCCTCAAATTTCTGAATATCTTTCTAATAGTCTTATGCTGACAAATCGGGAAAAAAACACCCAAACCTTGTTTAGGATGTTGTTTTCCTGTTAGGGAAACATATTTATACTTCAAGGATTGGCAAAGCACAGGTAAAATAGTGAAATTTTATCACTTTGATTCATTTTGTTGTGTGATTAGAGCTCTTTGAAGAAGCCATCAAAAAGGGAAAGAAAGATGAAAAGATGTGCTCTGTGTTTCAGAGGGGTCTCTGTGTGGCAGGTGTGAGCATTGTGGTGTAAGCCCAGCTGGCAACCACACAGCTGCTCACTCACCTCCCCCTCCCTGGTGGAAAGGGGAGGAGAAGCAAACTGGAACTTTCATTTTGAGATAAGATCAGTTTAATAATTGAAACAATGTAAAATATGGCACTAGTAGCAAATACTGATAATAAAAAGAAGAAAACAACCAATACACAGTGCAATTGCTTGCCACCCACTGACTGATGCCAGACCCCACCTGTGTAACTTGCCCAGTTTGTATTCTGGGTAGGATTTTCTACGGTGTGGGATAACCCTCTGGCCAGTTTGGGTCAGCTGTCATGGCTATGCTCCCTCCCAGCTTTTTTGTGTAACTCCTCACTGAAAAATCCTGAGACACAGAAAAATCCTTGATTTAAGATGAACGTGACTTAGGAACAACCTACATTGTTCTTAAGACTTAAGACACATCAGTTTCTTACCAACATCATTCTCATATTGAATCCAAAACACTGCACCATAGCAGCTGCTGAGAAGAAATTAGCTCTATCCCAGCTGAAACCAGGACAGTGGGGAAAGTTTTCCCAGAGACTGGCAGTGATTCCTCTGGCTCATCAATAATTCAGTCTCTATCAAAGCAAAAGTTTCCACAATCTCGCAGCCTGGTAGCAAATGCTGAAAAAGTCATGAGGAACAGCTTGACAGGATCCTTCTAAGATAAATGTGTACATTGGAGATTACACACTTCAGTTATAACTTGGATGGGTATTTTCACTTCCAGCATGCTTTGGTTATTTTCTTAATATCCATCTGTTTCTGTGTTCAGTAATTTATACTTTATTTACTAGAACGAATTTAGCTCTTAGGCTCAAAAATAGGCTGTTTGCACTATGTTTTCTGGACTGCTTATGCCTTCCTCAACCCCTGCAAGCCAGTGTTTGGCCAGATCCCAAGTGTGTCTAGGGCTCTCTTTGAGGCTTTACCTCAGTGGAGGCTCCAGGACCTCAGCTGGAAGGAAACACAGTGCTCTGGTTTCTGCATCTCTTGGAGCCAGCACACACGAACTGCCACAAAATCAGAAACAGACTTTTTGAGATTTTTCATTTAAGCAGCAGTTCCAGGAGCTTCAGGAGGCATGCTAGTGTTTCAGAGTAAAATCTGGGGGCTCCATAGTGTATTAGAGGAAGTATTCTGAATAAATGAAGGAAGAAGCCACTTTAATTTGTCATTGCTGTTGGAAATATATCTGGATCCTTACATATCCCTACAGACCATTTCAGCCTGGAAGTTATAACAGAGCTAAAAAGGGGGAAGGTTTAGTGGTTCCAAGTTCCAATCCTCTGAAACACCTTCTTTGCCATTCTTCTTGAATTACATTAAATATTAAACTCCTCTAATGAAAAAAAGTAAGTGTAGAAAAAATAAGATAATTATTTAGTAATTTTCATGAGATTGTTTATCATGACAGAGATATAAAAAAATGTCTTGCTTAACATGATTAAATGGAGTATTGGATGACAGTATGTAGATGTCCTAAAGATGCTTGGTTGTAAGATTTGCAAATTATTGTCTTTGATTATGAACAGCATCTCATTAAATTGTCATTAAATTGTGACACAAGACACATTCAAAGATATTGTTGAAAAGACTATGTTCAAGCACAAACCAAACTTTTTTAATGTGCTTTAACATTGTTTTAGTAGTAGGCTTCTGAAACGATGTCTTTTTTTTTCCTTTCTTTTTCATTACTATGAAAGAATTTTCTTTTTTTTCTTAGCTTTAGGTAAAGTCTTTTGTCTTTTCAAATTGCAAAGAAGTGCTTGTTCATACATTATATTTAAAATATTACCAATTCACCACTGAGGAACCTCAGTTATGCTTTGTGTCAAGAGTTTGTTACTCATGGAGGAATTGCTCTGTAGCATATTGTAGACCAGTATGATCAAGAAAAGTGCCACTGCTGCCTATGGACAATTTTTCAAGTAATTTGAATTGCAAATTGTTGTACTCTACAAGAATTTATTATAATTATATGATTTTATTCCGTGATTAACCTATTTTCAGAAGCAGAAAAGCACGTAGCCTCTCATACTTAAATAAATGGACAGTATGTGTTGACATTGTTAACAATTTATGTTGGAATCTATACATTTATAGAAAAATATGGTTCAGTGACAGACAGATTAAAACGTTTTTTTGTGTATATTATATGGCACGTGTTTAGCTCATAACAATAATCTTTTAAGTATATCAAGTATTTTAAAAGTTATAGTATCCTTTTAAATTATGCAGTGAGCCATGATGATGCAGTAGTCTACACAGTTACCTTCTCTCCTTCACAGATTTTATATGAAATTCATATTTCTCAATTGCTGCATTTCTTGGAATGCTTACAATATAGCCTCTGTATCCAAAAACCCAAAAAATTTCTTGTAGCAATAAATTTTTACTGACATAATTCACCTGTGTGTGCTGGAATAAATTGCTTTCTTTTTGTGCAGTTGTTTCAGGGGATTCTTTTGGAAATGCTTGAGGTTGTTTGGCACCTTTCATGAATGCAGTAGTTGTTGCTTTTCTTCCATTGGCAAAACTATGCTGCTTAAAGAATACAGGAAAGCTAACATAAAACTCTTCTAAAATAAATCTAGAAAAATGAACAGCTTCTACATTCTCAGCTCCCTCCCTTCCCCCATCCTGTGCTTTATTTTTCAGTTGTCATGATTGTTTTTCTTCACTGTGTGGCACAAAGAACCTCTGAAGCCAAGCACAATTTATATTGCCAAGACAGATCCTATAAAATGAAGCTGAACATGGCAGATGTTGAAAGAGTTGTATGTTTGCAAATGATTAGCTGTCATAATATGTTTTTCTTATTCTTTATTTTTTTTTCTGAAACTCTGGACTAGAAAAGAAAACAAGGTGGCCAGGTCTTTCAGTGCTTGATTTGATGCCAAGGAAGAGGAAGATTTTGGTTGCTCTCCCTTAGACTAAAAGGAATAGCTGACATCATAGCTTAATTCTAAATAACATGTTGGCAACAAGCACAATGAAGGATATTTCACATCTTTGGATAAAGATGTTCTTTGATTCCTTAGAGTAAATGAAAGTGCCTCTGAAGGTTTAGAAAGCAAAATCAAGATGACAATCTGAAATTGTCATTATAGAGCCTTCTGTTGCATAAGCTCAAACAGTAACTTCTTAGAAAATGCCCTTAATATTGCTGAGACCTGTTTCTGAAAGTTTCACAGAAAGCAAAAGGTGAGAGAATTTTTGTCACAGTAACTATTTTCCATCTCAAAGTCTAAACAAGTGAGAGATTACATTATTCTGAATTTTGTTTTAGTTTGAGACATTTAAAGGTTCATTGAAAATATTTTTAGAAAAAGGATTTGATTGAAATTGTTCAGTGATCTGTTTTGCAATTCAGTAGGGTGTTTCCTTTTGAAATACCATGAGCAATTAATACTCAGGAACCTATACCTCAAGGTGTCTGATATTCTCTTGGCAGTGGAAAGTCTGTTCAGAGAAATGTTACAGTCTGGAAGTAAAACCAAAACTCCACACTTGCATCATCCTCAGAAACAGATGATTTTCCTAAGAGAATAGGAAGACTTGATAGTGCTGGATTTCTGTAAAATCTATGCATCCTCCAGAGTCTCCTTGACAGTAAGACATTTCTACTGTCAGTAACTTTTTCTGTACTCTCCTGGAAGTCAATATCTCCTTGATACAGGTGGATGCAATTTGCATCTGACTTTGCCAACTGTTATGGGGGAGTAAAAGTGAAAAATCAATTTTATTAATGCTAGCTGCCTCATATTAAGTACAACCAGGAATATTGTTCTATTGCCTATGAAATGGCTTCAATGAAAAAAATTTGATGAGCAATTTAACATTGGAAAAAACGAAATGCAAAAATACCAGTACATGTCTTTCCACTTTTGGGAGTTTTGCGAGGGGCATCTTACAATACTATAAGCAAGATGTTAAGTGACTGTATTTAAAATAGCTAAGGAAAAAAATTTAGAAAAATAATTTTGGAAAAGATTTTATTTTGTGTGATTCCCTGGGGTGACACATTTTATCTCCAGGAAAAGTAATGCACTCAGTCATCCCAGATGGTGCTAGGTCCAGCTGGCTTTGTGTAGTCTGTGCTATGTGGATGATAACTGGTGTCAGTTCATAGCTGGCTGCTTTCTAGAGCTTGCTTATATTCACGTATATTGTGATTAGGGGAAGATGAATAATGTGAATACACAGTGTCTCTTAAAACATTGATATCAAAGTTAATCAAAATATAACCAGTTTGAAAGAAAGAGAGAGAACAGACAGAGCTGTGCCATAAACTGTACAAAGGATAGATATGGGTAGAGGAGCAACTGAGATTAGGGAAAAACAAGCCAGGAAACACAGATTGTACATATACACACACAAAAAGAACATGTAAGTAATTTCAGTGTTACAGCCTGCAGATAAAACCCATGTGCATTATTTTTGTTGTATGCTTAGAGCACACTGCACTGCAAAGATAAATTTGAAGAATTTAGTAGTGGTATAGCCATTGCAGAACTGACATCTTTCTGGTCTTTGTGGCCAAAATACCTAATTGAAAATCCAAATGTCCTTGCCTGGCTGTGAAGCTCACTGCACAGGGGTTTTTATCACCCCATTTCCTTTCAATTCCAAGCTTATTAGTTAAAATAATCGGCATAATTCCTACTTTGTACCACCATCAATGTGAAAGAATAGATATTTTAGAAATAGATCTGTATCATATAGCTTATTAATTATTTTGAAAATCTTCTCTTGTATTTGTTATACTTAATAGCTTTAGAAATTATATAATAAAATTAATTGCTCCTGTATGGAGTGCTATTGGAGTAAAATATAGGAGACATGTAATGAAGCTTAGCAAAGTCAAACATTTGAGCTGTGAGAACAATGTTCTGCAGCAAGGAATCTGTGCTTCCAGAAGATAGGGCTGGATACTACAGGAAATAAAAAACCCTTTTTAAACCTGGGTTTGATCCTTATGTCTATCACAAGGCAATCCCAAGACTGTAGAAACACCAAGTTGCTGAGTTGCTGTCCTTCTTAGAGCTTCTGACAAAGCCCATGGAGGTGAGAGGGGCACCCATTTACCCCCTGTTGGTCATGAATCTGGGAGACAGGATGGACAGGCCAGGTGGCACTTATGTGTTGGGACTCACTGTCCTGTTTTCATTTAGCTCAGGATGCTTAGTAGGCTAGCTGCAAAGAGCTTTCAATCTTTCTGTGAGTACAGCTAGCTTAGGGAACTAGAGCTTTTGCCCCTTAGATATCTGGGGTTTTCTGTGGTTTGAAACTCTGCAGATAATTATTTGCCAGCAGAACTTCCATGTCCAGAATTTTGTTTGGTATTTTTGTTTTGTTTTGCTTTACTTTGTTTTTTGGCTCTTCCTTTCCCCCCGCTCCCCCCCCATCCCCCAGTAAATGTCTCAGATCAGGCAATGGCTTTTCATAATGTTCTTGTTTATACTTTGAAAGTCTGAAAGATGAAAGACTTGGGAAAAAGGTTTTTTTGCTTTTTCTCTATTTAGTTGATGTTCTTGTGGAAAGCAACATTTTCAAGAGATTGGTTTAGCCAAGCAGTTCCACACTGGATTTCCTTCTCTTAAATTGGGCTATCTTCTCAGCATAAAACAGAGAAATGTAATATTGGTTCATTTTAGATTTTACAGAATATGGATGTGTTTTTCAGATCAAACCTGAAACTTCAGTTTTCCAGTGCACAAAGGCAGTTTTATTTAATTTTTTGTATCATTAAAGGTAATTTTTAAAGACATTTCATGTCAACCTTCAATCTAATAGTCCCTATTCCAGTTTATAAGACTCCCTCACCAATTTACTGCAGCCGTGGTGCCTGTTGTAATTGTTAAAAATGTCTGATTGTGTTAGTTATTCCTGCAGTACCTTTTGGAAAATTTTTAATTTTGTGACCCAAAGCAGCTTATTTGAAACAAACTACTGTTTAATTTAATGGTAGGATCAATGTATATAAAGACAAGGCTGTTTTAATGCAAGCAAGTATCCATACTTGTCAGTCTTAATCCAAACACTTCATTCTTGGTAAATGGGCTTCAGTCAGGTTCCAGACAGCCTTTGATTTTTCTCCCTCTCTCCTTTTGGGGCTTTTTTCTGTGCCATTCTCAAGATCTCTGGTTTCTTCATGTTTTTTTACCCCCATAATTTCCTACCTGGCTTCTCTCTGTCTTGCACAATTGCAGTATTGATCTCAACATGACCTGAATAAATAGCACTTGCACAATTTACTGAAGGTGAGAGAATGGGGCTTTAAAAAGTATTTATCTGCTTTCCTGACTGCCAGCAATTATCTCTTGATGGAATTATCACCTTTCAGTCGCATAGCAAACATCCTCACAAAGATCAAAGAAATTAATGTATCTTATAACATTAGTAAATTATTTTAGGCAAGTTACAGATATTTCAGACTTGTCTTACTGAATATATTAAGATAGCTCAAAGGGGCAGAATTTCATTCAACTATTGTGAGCTTCATTATTAGTTCTGGCAATGGGTGATGATAATGAAAATGAAAAGGCAAAAAGAAAGGCAAAGATCTCTCAGGTTTGATCATCCTGAAGGATGTTCTTAGAGTGAACTAGTTTCTGTAACAAATAAAAGAAGTTGAATTCATTGAACAGTGTGTCTACAAACACAGGGCTTCCTAATCTATACACACATCAAATTTCAGACAAAGTCTGATGAAAGCCTGGGAGCTTTCTCACCTGTGTGGTGAGACATCTCATCATGCTTCATATCTGACTAAGCAATATTAAATTGTTTGCAGGTAAAAGTTGAACTCCAACAGAGACCAAGAAAAAAACAAAAAAACAAAAAAACAAAACCAAAAAAGACATATTAGCTTCTTAGTTAATTAGCATGAAACAGAATTAAAGGAAAATAAAATAATTTGTTTCCATGTTCTTCAGATAGACAAGGTAGCAGCAATTCTTGATCTTCGGATTGGAGTGAAAACTACAAACTACTTTATCTTCCTGACACATTATTTGGAAATTATATTGCCAAGTATAACTCTGAGATCTAAACTCTGTTTCATAAAACTGGATCCATGGAGATGAGCATGCTGTAACATTAATGGTGTGATTTTGTGCCAATAAAAGACTGCAATAATAGGGCATGTAATTTTATATTGGGAAAACCTTAGTGAAATTTTAGATGCAACTGTGTAATTTTAAAATTCACCTGTCCATAAAATACAGTTTGGGATAACTGTAGCATCTTCTTAATATATTTATTCTTAGGTTTGAAGCATTCCTGGTACTTCCTTTTAGCCTTAGCTGCCAGTAAATGCTTTATCTCCGATGTAAAAATTTACCTGCACTTCTGTTAACTCTCACTGCAAAATAACAACACAGTACAGAAGCAAGTGGCTGATTGATAAGGTTACAGTTTTGAAAAATAAAATGGCAAATCAATGATGGAAGAACCATCTTGCAAGGCTTTGTTCACATTGACTTTGTTCACATTGTCATGACATTGCCACATATTGCCATATGTAGCAAATTGTAGCCTCAGCATCTTCTATAGTCATAGCACTTCTTACTCTTAAATAACAAAGCAAGGACAATCCTCTGAAACATCAATTTCAATCCCCCAAAGAGAAAACTACTGATATAAAAGATCAGTAAAACATGCCCTTTGCTCCACAACAGTGTGGGAGAGGGAAAGGTGGGAAAACAAGAAACTAGTGCTTGATGTTGTAGTAAAATATATGTCTTATGAACTGGAGGCACCACTCAAGGACAGTTCACATGCTTAAAAAGCACCATCTGTATAAATCTGCCAGAGTCAACAAGGGGCTGACTTAGCTGTGCCACAGATAAGTGGGAGAAATAATAAACCTCTATTTTACTCCATCTCATTGTCATTCCCTACTTTTCTCATTCACTGTCCTTTTTTCAACACCAAAAATTCCATTGAGAGAGACAGGTAATTTTTTGCACAGTCACTTGTGTTAGTTTCCCCCCCTCTTTTTTTTTTCTTTCTTTTTTTTTTTTTTTTTAAGTCACAAGAATATCCTCCATTATATTTCTCTCATAACGATGGGTATGTGACATTTTTAGGAGAAGTGATTCTTGCATAAACATGCCTTGAGCAACTAGTCAAAACTGTATAATTATTCACTTTCAGCTCCAGCCATGAGAAGTCTTTTTGCTGCATTTCTAAAGGGAAAAAAATCCTGACAGTTGCTCCTTAAAGGCTGAGGATCAAATGCAGATTTTCTTCTCTCCCTGCCCCAGCCTCTGCCCCATCCCATACCAGCACTAAGGAACAACCTATGGACCCCGTGCATGCCAAAGAACTGAGAACTGTGCCTGCAGTCCTGGGGATTCAGCCTAGGAGAAAGAAGACAATTGCTCCTGTCTGTATCCTCACTGCTGAAGTGACTTAAAAAAAAGATGTGGGAATATTTAGGGTCTGATCCAAAGTGCATTCCATTCAGTGGGTATGCTTGCATCAATCACTAAGGAGCAGCATGGGAAGGGTCCTTGATTTATAGCTGATGTCACATACCTTGAGGAGTATGTTCTGTGCTGTTTGGATATTCACTATGCATGCTTTTCTTCTGTGTGGACAGTTCAGGGATTCTCTGTGAGGAGAAGCTTGTACTCAGAGTGTTGCAGGTTGTATGTGCCCGTCAGTAATACCATAGCATGATTTTAATCATGCTCAGATCCACAGAGGTTTTTACAGAAAGTGTGTTGGAATGATGCATCATCGTACTTTACTAAATTGTCTTTTAATGAATATGGGAAGATGCATAGAGTTCATACATTTCAGACTCCCTTGAAAGAGCTTTAACTCAAAAAATAGATACAACATAGAAGAACAACAGATCTCATTTAAAATAGCAATATTTTGGTACAAACCAGAGTATGAGTTGTATCATTAAATGAACCAGGATATTTTATTGAGAAGCTTCTATTTCCTATTTGTTCAAAAATATCATTGTTTAAGAACATGCTTTATTTCTGTGGATCATGTCTAAACTGAGACATTTCTCCCACACCTCACAGATGAAAAGCAGGATCAGGAATAGATTATGTAAAGCTAGAAAGATCTTGCTCATAAGTAAAAACTATATGTGCTTATTCACAGAATTCATTTTTTAAATTAAAAAATTAAGCTATTATAGCCCTTTTGTGATTCTAAACTAGCTCGCTCTCTGAACTCCCTTGTTCTTACAAACATTTAAAAAATACTGTATTTTGGAAAAGCCAGTGTGGAGAGAATCTTTCTCTAAGATAAACTTACCACCGCCTAGGCAATTTTTTTAAAGATTTTCAAGGTTAATGGACCATTTCTGCCATCCAAAGACACCACCACAAATAACTTTTCCATGTATATACTGAAATTTGAAGTGAAATACTGGATTCAATTTCTTTTTCTGTTCATATTTTTTTTCCTTTCACTTTCTCCCTTTGTTAGCAAGAAGAGAATACAGAAATTAAACATTATTTGTTTTTATATACACATTATTTTCTTGTATTTTTTCACTTCTTGCAGTGACTTTTGCATCTTAATTTCAAATATCTCAAATAGCCTCCCAGATATGTTGATTTTTTTATAAATCATTGTTCCGTACTTAATTGAAATTGTGGTCATGCTGTGCAACAGAAATTGTTATCCTGTATGTTTTGCAATAGATTAACTAAGGTGCAGAGAAATGAAGAGCCTTTATTGTGGAGGACTTTCAGTTATGAGTTTTCTCATCTTAGAGAAGTGTCTGATTCATAGGTCAGAAAGCTACAAGCAGACAGAAATTGTGCATGAAACTCTACAGTGGGGACAGAGGAACTGTTACACAGACAAACTGGTGCAACTGCACTTCATTGTTTTGGGGGGCTTTTTGAAGTGTTAATCATAAAATTTAAGGCATGAAGGATGTTTCAAATACTTCTGACGCCACGTCACTTTGACTTCTAATGTCACTCACGGGTGACTTTATAAAGCTTTAAGATAATAATTATGTATGCTCAAATTGTGCAGTGTTGCATTGGTGTGCACAATGACACAAAACTGGACCAACTCATCTATTTTAAGGGTGCTGAGCAAGTACAATTCTTTTTAGGTCTATTAGAATTTCTGGTCTTCAGTGCTCCTGATCATTACTAGCTTTTAATATTTTATCTGGAAGGTGCTTCCTGCAGCAAATTGCATGGAACACACTTTATCTTAGAAGTATAATGGGCTGAGACATTTCTGATGAAATTTCACATGTTAAAAGCTAATATGAATTGAGGAAAAGTTGATGTAAACTGTTTCCAAGTAACATACATTTCTAGAATTTTTCCATGTAATGAATGGTTTTATTATATTTCTTGTACCACATGCAAAGCAATTATTTGGGTGACATAAAGCGCATCATTATGTTATTTAGTTGTTTATAGGGTCATTCTCTTTGTATGTAATTTACTCTACAATTCTTTAGCTATTTATTATAATAGTTTCCTAAAAGGTTATGTGAGATTTAACCTGTGTCTTCTGGCTGTCCTTAAGCATTTTCTTTCAGAAGTCCTTGGCTAGACCTTAAATGATGAAGGCAGCTTCTAGGGCAAGCAGCAAGAGCTAACCCTTTTAACAAACTCTTCCTTCTCTTCACTTGAAGGGACAGCAAAAAATATCATCAAGGATCATCTACATGCTGTTTCACAGACTCCAACAAATTTACAAAATGCAGAAGGGGAGTTAAAAACCAGCCAAGTTCTTTGTAGCATAATTAGCCAGCTGCCACAGTCATGCTGCTCTGCTGCCACCACCACCAAGCAGCCCTTGCACCCCACACTGCTCACCTGCCAGTAGACCCTCACATGTCCTCCTTTGAGGAGACAACCTGTATTTCTGCAGGACATAAGCATATGGTTATGTTATAGATTTGCTTTGCTTTATCCAGCAGGTGAATCTTAATCATGACAGAGCTCATTACACAGAAAGGTTTCTGACATGCAGTGTCTCTCTTCTGCCCCTAAAAGGGATTGATGGGAGCTGGTGGAACTGTGAAAAGTAATGGTCTTGTTTGAGGCAGGAAAAAAAGGAAGTTAAATGTGTAAGGGAAAGTTTGGAGCAGAGGGGAGGATAAGAAAGTGAGAAAAGAATAGAGGTGAGGAAAGTTGGTAAAGGACCATCCAAGACAGGGGACAATGGATTGGAAAAAAAGGTTGGCGTGGGAAACTAAAAGGCTACTGAACAAAGGCTATTGGGCAAGGAAAAAAAAGGGTAGGCAGTGAGACAGAGGAGCAAATAGCAAACTGTGGGAAAAGGAGGACACTGTAAAAATTATTATGAGAAGGGAGTGAAATAATAGTAAAAGAAGACCATTATGAACTCAGAGATGAATATGAAAACACCTTAATAAACTGACTTTAATTTTAGTGTTTAACGTACAAGTAATTGTGTAAACACCTGATGGGAGGACATGAAGGAGACTGAGACATTGTCTTCCCAAAGGTGTTCAGTGGCAGCAGAAGAGGCATGGGCATGCTTTGAAACAGTTTGTCCAAAGAGCTTGTGGAGTCTCCAACCTTGGAGATATTCAAAACCCACCTAGATGCAGACCTGGGCAATAGGCTTCAGCTGATTCTATTAGAGCAGGGTGCTTGTTCTAGATGATCTCAAAAGGTTGCTTGTTATTTATCAGTTCTGTAATTGTGTGGGCATTTTCAAGGGGTTATGAGGATGGAATGATGGTTTTCTTTACAATGTGTTGGGTTTCATTATGCAATGATTTCAGGATTTCCGCTAATAATTTGCAAGGCCTGGAAGGATACTTTAGTACCTAGACACGTAATTTGACTTGAATTGTTGGGTTTGAGGTTTTTCTTCTCTTCAAAAGTAATGGAAAAAGCCACAGCTACATAAAAAATGTATTTAGTTGCTTTCTATTACAATAAAATCCTCTCATTTTTCCTGTGATAAAATCCACAATTGTGCTTGCAGTTAAACTAATTTCCAGCCCCTGTGTAACAATGTGTTTGTGGCTTTGGCTTTTTATTTTTGAATTATTTACTTTTTAACTGCACATCTTCAGTTTGTTTTTAGGACATCAAAGAAATGTTGTGGTCACGGTGTGATAGTGTGTCAATATTTTATAGGCAGCTTTGAATTTGACAAATGTATATGAAGAAGTGCAGTTGCATTTGATCCCTCTGCCACCCCATACTTTTATTTCAAAAAGAAGGAAGTAAATAGGAAGTAATCCTTTTGATTTATAAGGGAAAAATGCAAATGTATGGATGCATAGAGTCATTTTTGGAAACACATTTCCTCTGTGTAGTAAGCAAATAATACTGATTGTGGTGATACATTTCTTCCATGAATTTCATGCTGTTTCCATTAAAATATGTTTCTTACCTGAGATATCAGCAGTATTAATTATCAAGATGCCTGGTTTAGACAGTTACTTAGTTTAAATACCTCTTTGTTTTATTCATGACATTCCTTTATACAATATCTGAGAACCTACACAAATATTTACATTAAAATACTGTTTAGGTGGAAGTTTCTATGTTATAGAATACTTTATTTTCATTATTCCTGTGGCCTAGTAGAAAGCTATTACAATGCAATTACAGATAAAACAAACCTAAAAATAGAATCTATTTTTGACTAGCCTCTGCTATGACTCTTACTTGTTATCCACAGAAAACATAAATATTTAAAAATTAATGAAATTTTTCTGAGAAAAATTGTTATAAACAATAGCAAAAGAGTTTAATGTGGAAGAAACAGTAGTATGTACAAATTTGAATTAATTTATTGGTGATAGTTTGACCTTCTGACAAGACACTACAGTTCATTGAAGATCAGATTCTGTTCATTCTTGTCACTTTTTTATAATGCATCATAACCCATTGTTTTTCTGCAAATTCTCTACATTTTGTTAAATGTATCAGAAATTCAACTCCCATTTAAGCTCCATGGACTTCACATTATGTCCAGGATGCCTTGGAGTTCAGAGAAATTCCTGAAAGCACAGTGCTGGGGATGTTAGGATCCATAACAGAGTTTGCTCTGTGTGTTCCTTACTTCATTGATACCTTGAGATGTGCAGCAGCTATGTACGTTCAGGGAGCTGAATAAGACTCATGAAGCATAATTGGCCCAAGCCTAAGTGCAGCAAAGCTCATTATTTCAATGGGGAGTGTTTTCATGTTTGAAAGTTCACCCTGTGCTTGAGTTGCTGGGTTAGGGCTTGTAAGGAGACATTGGTTGCATAAAGAATGACTTACATTAACATTAATATATTAGTATTTGATAGAGCAAATAATTGTTAATGATTTTGTGTATATTATTTTTAAAACTATGGAGTTAGAGATCAATTTTAGATATTATAAATGCCCCTGGAAAACAGAAACAGAAACTTTTATTAATTAACAAGGAGGCTGGCAGTGCAGGAGAGAGAAAACTGAGAAATGGTATTATGATCACAAACCTTATTCTCAAGGCTATATTAACTTCATCATTTAGATCTGTTTGGTTTTTTATTTGTCTGATTAGTTTTTCATTAGGAAAACTACATAGGTGTATTTTTAGATTATTAATTTTGGAATACATTACAAAAAGGCTCATTGAATAATTGACATTTCAATTTCATGAAACAGAAGTGTATGAAATACTGTTTGCTTATTTCCATAAACCAAGATTCTAGATTGTGCATTACTTTTTATTGAGCTTAGAGTTTAGTCAGAGGTTGAATTAGAATCAGACTGGGGAAATGCAACACCTTACAGAGGTTTGATTCTTTTCCTTTACCTATATGCATTTAAAATATTATTCAATTTTCTCCATACAGCTGCCCAGGTCAATGGCATGATATGTAAATTTCAAGCATTCAGTTGAATACCTGCTGAATCAGGGCCATTTTCAGGGCACACATTACTGTGAAATGGTTTTATTCCACATTGCTCACAGGATAGTTCTAATACTAATAATTCTTCACAGATGGACTATTTTTCTTCCACTCAAGTAAGTTAAAAGATAGAGGAAACATGTATAAATGCAGATAAATTTCCTCCAATTTCTTGGTGGTAATTATTATTACCTATAGTCTTTAGTAAGTACATATTCTGTAATGTTCAGTATCCAAAGTATATTTTCTATAGCCGGGTGCTCACAATTAATATTAATAACTATTTATCATTAGCTTGTTTTGCAGTATAAAGCAACCCTGAAAATCAGCTTTATAAAAATTAGGTTTAGATTTAAAAATTTTCAAGTACCAGAGAGAACATTAGCTATAAAGTTGGGTGTACAAATTAGAAGTTTTTACAGTTCTTATAATCCCGTCCATTGCTCTGTTGCACAGCCAGAAAAATCTGGAAATATTCCACTTGGGATTCTCACTTTAGTCATCTCACATTTTCCTCTACTATGATAATTTGTGAAATAAATGTTTTTAGACACTGTCGTGTTTCCCTCCAGCATGCACACAAAGCCAAAATTATCTCTTGAAATACTTGAAATACTTTATTTTGTATTTTATAATTATAGCCTCTAGATAGCTGCCTTGTGTGAGATTCATTGTGGAAATTACTTAATTGTAGATTTTTAAAAAAAAAAATAATTTGGATTTATGTTGCTCTTGAGGTAAATATTTACAATCTGTTTAAGTTAAAGCATAAAACTATCCTAAAACAATTTCATTCTCTTATATTGCCTTATTTTCTTTAAAAGCTTGTTTTCTTGGTAGCTATGCAATAATGATCTTTAATAATTTTCCCTCTTTGGTTAATGGCAGTCTTTTGAAAACAAAAATGAAAACAACAACAAAAAAAGGATTTTTTTTTTCCTTTTAGTCTTTTTGAGATTTTTTTAAGATTTCCCTTTTTTTTTTCCTAATCCAAGTCACACTCAAATATAGAAACATGGTGCTTCTTGCCTGCTGCTAAACCAACAGAAGATGACTGGCTGCAGCATCTGCTCTCTTTCTTCTGAAGAGGAGCATAGCTTGCTCATTCAGATCTGTAAACCAAACACCCAGACACTTTCAATGCCAAAACTCAGACCCAGAAGCTCATCATAAGCTCCAGTTCCCATCTGAGCCCTAACAGAAGAACAATGTCTGAGTACTGAAGCAAGAAGTAGTTGGTATGTTGAGAACAGGGTTTCAAACACAAATTTTTGTGGCTATCACCACTGAAGGATTTTGCTATATGTGTGTGTGGAGCTGAGAGTTATTTGAGGAAAAGAGAATTTCATTTGAGTGATAAACTGAATTTTTGGCATTTATTTCCCACAGTGCTAACTTAAGCAATCCCTCTCTGTTACTTAGTCCATGCCCTTTTCTGGCTTAGTATCAAACATTGTTAAAGGCTGTTCATTTTCAAAAGAGTCTTTGAAGTGGCTATCTTCTAAAGAGCAGGCAAGGATATTTTTCTGTAACCTTTAAGAAGTAAATAGAGGGCTGTGATGATCACAGAGAGAAAAACATGGATGCAGATTGACAGAAAGTAGTGCTAAGTAAGTTATAAGAATTTCTATTTATTTATGATAATCCTACCTTGACAGAACAAATACTAAGGATAATACCAAAGTTTGTTAGGTATTGTAAGAAACAACCCTTCCTGTTAAGTTTGTGATTGAGAGCTTTGAAATGGCAGAGGAATAGGCAGTTCTGAATGTAACTTTGCTATCAGATATACTGCATGCAGATAAAAATGGTACAAATAAAAACATCTGTTTAGTTTAATAGAAATATCTCTAAGAAGTAACTGTACATCATAATGTCGACTTTACAGCAAAAGAGACATTACATTCTAATGAAAAATCCACCATGAATCACTCATAATTTGCTCAATAAGAATTTACACATGGCTGCACTTTATTGTATTGAACAGAATGTAATCAGGCTTGATGACCTTTAAGTCCTCTTTTAGGTTAGGTATCTAAAAATGTGATCTGCACTCAGCAAGGTCTCAGAATTGCTTTTTTTACAAGGCTTTGAAATCCAAAGCTCTGCAAAGACACAATTCATATCCAGTCTGTCGACTGGCAGTACATTTTAACATTTGTTCTCAGCTTTGTGCATAACTCTGATTTTTATTTTGTGCATGTCAAATCATTATGTCTTGTACTAGTGATTAAGGAGTGCAGACTGGAGCCAAAAAATTACAGAGATAAAAACACAAAATGTTTCTCTAAGGAAAATATTTTAATAATATTAAAAATAATAAAAAATATATCAGTCATAGATGAGCTGTTCAGTACAATACTTTAGCAATATACCAGATTCATTTCTAGACAGATGTACATTGAGATAAAATATGTTCAGCTGTTGGAAATGGCAAGCTGTTTTGAAAGTGCAAAGTGACACTCCTGTCTTTGTTGTCAAAGACACCGAAGAACCAGGTACTTTTTATTACAGACAAAAAAAGAGTAAAATTAAACTCATGTCCTTCTTTTGTGTAGAGCATAATCTTAAGCCTTTGGTATTGTTAGAACCACTGCCAGCTTTGCTAAAAGCAAAAGATAAAAAGTACAAATCTCCAAATTTAATTTTTCTCACAAGAAGTTTTTTCCCTAGGATACCTAAACTGTCCTTTTATGAAGGCCCTTTATTTCTTTGCCTCCTATTTGAGATAAGGTCTAATGAGGCTGGACTCGGCTTTCCTCTTCTCCTCTGAAATCCTAAATCCTTCTCTGCCTTGCCACAGCAATACATTCTGACTTGGTTAAGCAGCTGGACTGCTGTGACAGCAGGTTACTGAGCTAGTGTGACCTCTTCCAGGCATTAAATACATACACCTGCTCAGATAAAGAAGTGTTCTCATGCCACTACAGAGGAGTAATTAAGGCTCAAAAAAACAAAGATGTATACTTGGTTTGCATATAATACTTATTAACAACAAAAATTCACTGTGGCCACCTACCTTCAGCTGTGAGGAACTGTATAAATCTATGTGAAAGAGAAAATCTCAGCTTTGCTCAAGACTATTACTGTTGTCCAAGGTGTACTAGGATCTGCTTGTTGCTAATTTCAATGCTCATTAATGTACATTTATAATGCACATTTTCAATTAATTTAAGTGTGTTAGTAATCTACTGATTGATGATCATGCTAACCTGGGATTTGATGTCTTCATCATTTGGCTTATAGTATTCTGGCATGTAATCACATGCAAGAAAACCCAAACATTATATCCCTTTTTTATTTTGTTCAATCTATTTTGTGCATTAGAAGGCAGGAGTTTTGTAATCTTTAATAATAATTTTTTTAAAAAAAGAGCGTTGTCAAATAAAAATGTAAGCTAGATAGCAAAGAATGGAAACTTTCCACATGTAATACAATTTCAGGGTTCTCTTTAAAATACAAAATCTAACTAAAATGTAATAAAATAAAGTTTCTTTCAGCCTTAACTAGATGGTCAATAATATAGTTGTAGTGATTTGATCTGGTTTCAGATTAATATTTCCAGCACTCTCAAAAGGCAAAAAAACAGGAAGCAAACTTCTTTTAACTGTCAGTTTCATTTATTCATCTTTGAGCCAGAAAAAAATGTTAATTACTGGTTCTTTTTCAAGTTGAACATTGGCAGACATGTAAGCATCTAATTCTGACCCACACAAACATTTTATTCCATTTTAAAAATATTTCTGGTTGAAGATTTCTTGCCTGCCCCTGCTTACTTCTGTCTGCAGATACATATTGTTCACCTAATCTCTATGCTTAGCATTTTGACCAAGGGGATTTGTGTAAGTCTAAACACAGTAAGTTTTCCCATCAGAAATTTTCCTCTGTGTTGGTAATGCCACTTTTCATTCCTATTATTATGCCTTATTTAATAAGCCTCTATTACAATTCAAACACATTTCTTTATTTGCTGTATGAACATGTACTAAAGACATTTCACTGCTATAAGCCCTTTTTATTATGAATGAGATTTTCCCTGACTTCATATCTCCTGAAGAGATGCAAACAATTAATATCAGCAGCTCTTTTAATGAAAAAGAACTTTTCAATAATTGTTATATCAGATTTGGCAGGGCAAAACCAGTTCTCTTCCATCTGAATATCAGTAAGAAATGGATTCCCCTCACCCAAATTTAAACATTTATCACACAGATACTCATATTAGAGTTCTCTATGTTATGGTAAAAAGGAATGCACAATTTCAGGACACAAATCATCCAACCTGTGCTAGACATTTACTTGAGAATAAGATGACCTAACTCTGAAGCTATGTATTTTTCTCCATTAAAAAGAGAACATAGGCAATCTCGCTCACACATGAATGTCTATACTTACTTAAATAAATGCCACCAGGTTTTCAAAAATAGAATAGCAGTCTACTTTTTTTTCCCACTGAATGTCAGTGGAACTCTGATTTTCTGGTGCATCACAATTTCCATAGTGGGTCTTTGCTATTGTAGTTGCATAACCCTTCCAAAACTAAGTGGTGCAATATCTAAAATATTTAGAGCCTGAACCTCTTTTCTCAATATAGACAATCAGTGTTAATGTAGGAAAAATAACATTACTTCATTCATTGGTGTCACTTAGAAAGGGTAAGCAGGGTATGGAAATATGCTTAACATGCTTAGTAGCTTAAGTATTTTGGATAAATACCAATAAAGTTGCTAGTTTACATAAATATTATTGAAGTAAAATAAAGAAAGTCTCAGCTGGGTGAATCCATCATGACATTTAACTTGTTTAGAATTACAAAGCTTGCTAAGGTAAAACAAAATATGTCAAATATGTCAAAAATATGTCAAAAGTTTTTCTTAGGATCTGTATGAGTTGAAATATACATGATTATTAAAAACAGGGGTCAGTTTTTTTACCTTTATTATGGTAATTTATTATGTGCCACAAAGAAGATCATCAAGGCTTTCTGTCTTTTACCATATGTTCTATCTTACAGTTGGTAGACTGACTGAGCTCTGCTAGCTAGGATTTCTCTTCATTTTCCTATTAAAACCAAATATGAATCACCTGCCTCACTAACACTGAGTCATTTCCCTTTTGCTGAGTAAACCTGCAGATCTAACTTCATTGGGTTTGCACTGCCACACTGCCTTTTCTACTTAAAAGTACTTAAATGAGCCATAAACAGTTTAAGCTTCCTTGGCTGCTTTAGCTGTTAAACAGAAAGTGCTTCCTTTGCATTTTTATAATTCTGAGTAATTTTCACTTAACTGCTTTAACCAGTTTAGGAGAGAGCACCATGAGAACAGTTGAGGAGATCGTGTTGTCTGGACTTACTACCAGAAAAGAGTTTTTGTGTGCATCTTCCCAGCAATAATGCTGGCAACCCCCCAGTATCTGATTAAAAATACAGATGTGACTAACCAGTGTGTATGTTACCCATGTTCCCTGTTCTCCACCAGCAAGGATGTGACCTAAGTGCAGCCATTAGCATTTACAGAGTCCAGAGCTTCTGTCCCCAGCTCTTGATTGCCTCAGCTTTTCCCTGCATGAGCCTAGATGACTTCTGCCTAGTCTGCAGGTGAATGCAGGTGCTGTCTCATCACACAGGGCCAGGCCTGTGTCCTGTAGCTTTAGCATGGTTCCACCAACAGCCCTGTCACTGATGATTCCAGTGCCCCCAGCTGGCACTCACCCTTCTCTTTGGGAACTCAGCTGCAGCTGGTGTACAACTGTTAGTGATAATCCTGCTCACCTGCTCCTGGGTCTGTGTCCTGCCACAGTCTTGAAAGGAAACTGCTGGAAGAAGTACTGAGGGAGAGCCTGCTTAGTGTTGTGCAAGGATGAAGTTTGATGGTGGATATCTATTGTGTCCAAAGGCTTTTTAGAGTGCCTTTCTTATCCCTGAAGGAAAAGAGCAGTGCTTCTGGTAGGTGGTTTTTGTTTGTTTGCTTTTCTTACCTATTTTTCTGCAGTGTTCTGGACAGATAGAACTTCATAAGCCTGGAATTACAAACTCCAGATGCTTGAAGGTTTCTGATTTGTTTTTTTTTTTTTGTTTGTTTTTTTTTGTTTTTTTGTTTTTTTGTTGTTTTTTGTTTTTTTTCTACTGGAATCTTTAGAAATCTCCTATTGGAACATATTTCTTTTTAATTCTGGAGGCTGCTTTGGGAAGCAATTCTATTTACTTATCCCTTCCTTATTTCTTTCTTCTTGTGCACCTCCAAATTCCTTCTCTGGGAAAACAAAAACCAAACAAAAGCAAAACATGAAATAAAAAATAAACAAAACTGGTACCTTTGTTCAACAACAGCTATCTCTGAGTACCATCCAGGTTTGTGCTGCAGGTTTTTATTCAGGCTTTGCTTTGCACACAAATGTTTCTTTATTAATCTACAGTATTTTATGAAGATGATTACCATTTTTTATTGTAGAAGAATATTTGGGAATTGTGTTTTAAGTTTATTAAAATAAATGTGTCCTGATAAAGAGAAACTAAATATGCCATGTCTTAAAATGCTCCCTTTCCGCTTACACCTGGTTTTTTTTGGGTGAAACTACTTAACACAAAATGTGCTGATTACCTGACTTGAGGGAGTTTAAATCCATCTTACATCAAAGATGTATCTCCTCTTCTTCTTGATGTTTCTCTATTTATTTGTATTTTCATGTCTGTCTGTGTATGTGTTTAATAAAAAATAGCAAGACTCAGGTATAGAGTACAAATATTCAGTTGCTGATAAGTGCAGTATTTAAAGGGAAAGTTCAGCCAGTAAATATCTGTGATGTTCTCAGCAGGAACCAGACAACTGGAATCTCTGATAGGAGTCAAGAGAAAAAGTGCAGTTAATAATTTGTAGATATTTACACCTTTGCTGGTTTCTTTCACGGTACAAAGGCATTAGTGAAAGTGACAGAAACGAGTTATGAGCCATTTACTTGGGCTATCTGGAGGGATTTAATCTCACTTGGGTCAGGGAGTTGAATTCTCTGGGAATTGGTGTTACTGTGATAGGCTGTATCTGAAGGCCTGGAGTGCAGAGATAAGACTTTAAGTCCAGCTGGAATTAGAAGCAATAGAATTAACTGGATTGTAATGCTGTAAACCTTTTGGTTCAGATCCTGAAATGCCTCTGGATGGTAGTTCAAATCTCTTCCAGATGGAGGTTTGGCTCTGGGACCCATATGCAAGGCAAACATTCGCAATGTCAAGGACTTTTTTAGGAGCGTGCACAGTGAAATCAGCCTTATGTGGCTCAGCATGATTCTTGTTGTTGTTGTTCAGTCCCACGGTTTCCTTAATACGGTGGTGAGGATGGTTGACGTGTTTCAAAAGGCTAATTTTCCACTCCACTGACACTCACATGAATGTTTGTGGTTATTTCTTTTAAAGGAAGGCTAGGAACGTGTTTGAAAGGTCATTGCTTTTATAACAAATGAGACAAAGCTGAATATAGCTGACATATGCATATCAATATGAGATAATGGAGATTGCTATAACTGAAAACATAAAACATCTATAAATGAGCTATTAAGGGCTGGGAATTTCTTTGTGTTTTTCTTTTTTGTTGTTGCTGCTGTTGTTTCCCCTCCCACCTTGAGAAGGTTTTTCAAGGAAATGCTTTAAGATTGTGGTTGCATGGACCCTTACCAACATGTGCACATTTTTTGTAATGCAGTGGATTTTCTGTGATCCTACAGTGTAATTAGACAAAAGTGACAATGCATGAGTTGATAGATTAATTCTATGCTTACATTAAAGACAAGAAGTTAATTGCAAACCATGATTGTAAATGACAAGCTTGTTTTTCTGAGCTTAAAAAGGAGCAGTTTCCCCTAGTGTAATAGGAAATACAATCTCTAAGTCTGCTGAAGAGAAAGAAAATTAAAAATTAAAATACCAGAGAATACTGATTAAATTCTTCCAATTTCATTGGAAAATATGGTTTTATAACATGAGCCTGTAGGACTACTTCAAAGTTTCATTGCTGTAGTAACTTATTTTTAAATCAATGCTCTTATTAATAGTTTTTTTTTAGTTTAATGATAAATTATAAGTTATGCAAAATTTAAAAGTAAATATTTCTTAATAGCTCCAAGGCAATATGAAAAAAATTAGTATATATGGATTTAGACAATGGTGGGCCAAGAGAGAAAGTCTCATTTCCCCTCAGTAGACAAGTGAGAACTCTGAACAGAAACCATTTTCTAAATCCCAACTATTCCTGTTAGATATTGGACTACAAATACCCTCTCCAATACAATTATTTGATCACTACAAAATTGCAATCTTCTCTTTCCTGTTTGTAATAGGATTTTCTTCTTTGCTTTTGTGACCTTTATCTCAAAGGAGTTCCATCCGATGGGAATTTGTCCATGCAGCGCATGGATATTTGCACAGTGTAATTAAATGCTCATGAGTAGTTATCATGTATTAATGTCTATCTATAGTCCGTGTGGTGGGAGCACCAATGCTCTAGAGAATAAAACTTATTTTTAGAAGTATTTTTCTGCCTAAGTAAGCTTGAAAGAATTTATCAGGAAAGAGTTCAGGAACTGGGAGAACATGAGTGTGTTCTTTCTTTTGCTTAAAATTTTAAAAGTTTATGGTGTGAATTGTTTTGGATTCATGGGCTTTTTTGGTTTTTTGGTTTTCTTTTGTTTTATTTTTTTTTCTTTATCAGATGTAAATGTATTGTCTAAATGCACAGTAACTTCAGAACATCATCACTATGGAAAATTGTAGAAATTGTACAAGAGAGCTTGTGATCTTTTATTGATTGTCCAAATGAAACTGATGGAAGAATATTGGCATGAATTAAAAGGAGGGTAGCATAACACTGATGTGCAAAATAGCACTCTTAGAGGGTTTTTTATTTACTATGTACTATTTTCCTGATTTTTTGACTCTTACAGGCATTCCTCATCAGTGAAGCTATCAAAAGAGACATTAGATCCTTTGTTGCTCTCCTTAACCCCCTCCCCCAAAAAAGACTCCAACTTTGTGTGGCATCTTTTTGGTAACCTTTTAAAAAATTCTAGGTATAGACAAATAAGACCACATAACTTGAGGGATGAAGGTAAAAAAAGTTGTTTGAAGATGATGAATGACTTTATTTTGCTCTTATCCAAAACAGATTCCAAGTGTTTGACCCTTTTGGTTTTCGTCAGAGTTGTCCACTCTGTAGTATCTGGTATCAATTTTTGCAACAAGGAGATAAGATTTCTTGTGTACAGACCACTCTGTAAAGGTGATGGGTTTGCATATGCTTTATCTTTGTGAAGAGAAGGCACTTCCTAAATTATAATTATCTTGTTTACAGCATTGCAATTCAGGGCTATTAGTTGCTCTGGAGATGTAGTGTCTGTTCAGACCAGAGCAAAACTTGAAATAAAGATGAACAGTTTGTGCCTCATATAGGGACTGAGTCTCAGAGAAATATGTGAGATCTGAAATAGCAGAACAGAGTTATAAAGAACAGTTGTGCTAGTGTGTATGTATTTGTGGAAGTTCTGCCTAATATATACTAATGTATATATTATATTCCACATGTATGTTCTCATTAAAGTGCCAGTTCTAGATACTTTTCATTATCATAACTGAATTTGTTATAGCTAAACTTGATAATAACAAATAAATAAGTAGTACTAATTAGGCCACTGCCATAGGAACTGAACTATGAATTAATTGTAATATTAATTCCAGTTAATCAATTTTATTTGTTGTCAAGGTTTACAATGAGCCATAAGCAAGGAAAACATCACAGTGGTAGTTAAAATGTTATTATAAAACGCCATACATTTAAATAATATATCTGTTTTCTTTCCATGTGACAAAAGAGATACTGAGTGAGATTGCAATAAAAGGGAGCTCTATCTTCTGAATAAAATGTATTAAAGTCTGTGGAAATGCAAATAAATTTGAAATTACTGACATGCCAGTGTAGAAGTACCCTGATTTTATGTCTGAGAGCCTACTGTTTTCTGAAATGATTAGCATACTTGGTTTTACAGGTAGTCTTAGCCTGAAATGGATTCAGTAATTTGAATGCAAGTCATAACCTTTGTAAATGAAATACAGATATCTTGTCTACAAAACTGAAATCTTCTATTCAGGCTGTTCAGAATTCAGTGGAAATCTGAACTTCACTGTTAAATTAAATGATGTCTTATGTAGCTTCTATCTGATCTGTCCTGAATTATACATTTCAAAATAACCTGATAGCAGTCACCTTTTAAAGTAACTCTTTTCTATACTTTCTAATGCTTGTGAAGTGGCTTCTGATATACCATTTGTGTCTAGAGAGTTAATCATTTTATAGCAGAGTGTATCTGACTCTTTTGTGTGGAAGGAAACAAAAAGCTAAACCTAGAAAAGCACAGATGAGCCTGAAGCAGGGTGGATATGGGGTGGAGTTTCCCAGTGATGTCCTGCTGTGTTCCCCTTTAAGCCTTGTGGGTGTCTCTTCAAAACACTGGAGCACAGGGAAAGTCAATGCTTATGCCCCAAATTCTTCTTATTTAAGAAAATCAGCTGCTAGAATTATATAAATGATTCAGAGCAGATATGAAGAAATTAAGCATTTCTTCAGCTTAATATCCTTCAAAAGCTTATCCAGGAAGACATCCACAGAGATCACTTTGTATGCACAAACTAGACAAGGTTCTTTCAAAATTCAAGTGTTGGGACAGCCTTTACTGTTATGCAGGGACCTCAAGAGCTTCTGTTAGAAATTTTCTGTTAGTTAATTTAAAATGTCCCTTTAGCCTAAATTCGTTCATCTTTTCTTTGATTTCTATGAAAGCCATAAAGATGGGCTTAATGTATTTTCTGGTTGTGCCAATATGTAGAAAACAAGTTAGGAATAATTCAAAATAATTCAAGATTCATGCACAGAAAGAGAGGTGAAATGGAAAAAAAGACTGAGCTGTTTTTTTAAAGCACTGCTATATGAGAAGAAAAAGTTGTGAAATTTGGTACTAGATTATAGGAATATATCTGTGTGTTAATAGGACATAAGGCTGAGAGAGTCGAGGTTATTCAGCCTGAAGACAAGAAGACTCCAGGGAGACAGGGTTGTGGCCATTCAAAGTTTAAAGGGGCCTTCTAAGAAGGATGTGGATAGATTTTATAGTAGGGCCTGTTGTGAAGGGGCAAGGGTATTGGTTTTACCTGGAAGAGCGGGTCTGTTTACATTGGAAATAAGGAAAATGTTTCCCACAATATGAGACACTGGAACAGGCTGCCAGAGAGGTGGAGGATGCCCCATTCCTGGAAAGATTAAAGGTTGGATGGGGCTCTGAGCAACCTGATCTGGTTGAAGCTGTCCCTGTTTATTGCAGGGAGGTTGGATGGCCTTACAAGGTCCCTTGGAACCTCAAGAATGCCGTAATTCAGTGAGTGGTTTAGATCAACTCCTTCCAGTTGATGGCAAAGGCAGGATCCTGAACTGCCTGGTCCAACCCTAATTCTTTAAAACTTATCTGTTATGGTTATCATGTAAAATGCTTCCAGAACAATTTTTTTCTTCATGTGTGGTAGCAGGGTCATGTTTTAGGGGAAAAAAAACTCTAAAAACACCATGCATGCAGCAGAATCTTAAATGGTTCTCAAATGAATCTGTACAATGCACTTGATTCAGGGCTGCCTGTATTTCTTAATAGCTAAAATAAAGAGGGTTTTTTTTTGTTTGCAAAGACATTGGTGCATTTGTAAAGTTTATAGTAATTATAGAATTTAAAAAAATATCAAAGACAATATTTTTGTTTAGTTTTCCTTTTTAGAAAAAAAAAATTATTTGATACCCTGTAGCCTTTCCTTTTGGAACGTTGAAGTATTCTTGCTGAAATGGATATGGCTTTGTCTTTCAGGGTTTCTGATTATGTGTAAAATCAAAAATGGATGATATAGCAATCTATTTTCCTCAGATACTGTAGTGTGTAATCTTGATTTTACAGTTTTATATAACCACAGTAAGTGAAAAGAATGTTTGAACACCTTATGAAGCGAATCTCTTGCTAGTGGCCCTTTAGCTTTAGAGATTAGTTGGTAAATGTATTCTTAGTAACAATGTGGAATGGATTCTGGGGTGGGGGGGGCTTTTTTCAGTTTTGTACTTGGGGTTTTTTTTAAGATGTATGTAGTATCCTTGGCATGGGTGTGTCTTTCCACAGGAATAAGAGAAAGACCCTTTGGACAAAGAGCAGAAATAAGGAAGCAGTAGATGACAGCTCAGAGAAAGAAGGGAATGGCAGGAACATGAAGCCAAGGGCAGTACCCATTCCTTGTGGATTTACCATAGCCCAGGTAGTTGAATGGATGGCTGTCTCTGGACTCAATGTCTAGATTCACAGATGTGAATATAAGGGCTCAGGGCTTCTTCAGGTATTGCCTGCAGTGGCAGTGCTCTAGCTTTGTCTCTCTGCCAAAACATTTTTAGCTTTTTCATCATAGTAAAAAAAAAAAAAAAAAAAAAAAAAAAAGATCTGACATGCTACTATTACATCTGGATTAAATTATTACTGTGGAATATTCATGAGGCTTGATTTTTTTTTTTATTTTATGTCTTTGGTTTATTGCCTTTGTTTAACTTCAACTCATATTAGTTTGAATTGCAAGGTGTCTAGTTGGCATTATTAGCAATATGTTAACTGCAGACCTTGACTTCTATATTAACCTAGCTTAGATTTCTTATTTTTGTGTACTACTTCATTTTGTCCATATATTTCCCATGCAGATGTAGTTTATGATGTATCCAAATTGCAGGCCTGGCATAATCTTCTCTGTCTAAAATATATGGAGTTGCTTAAAAGTTTCTGTAGCTCAAAACTTTTAGATAAAATGGTTTCATATTTGACATGGGATTATAGTTGTAACTGGTAAAAAAATACCTTCACACAGAAAATGTTTCTTCACCTACTCTGTTCTGAGAGATTTGCCTTAAGAAATAGAAAGTTCGGTGTAATCCTGCTTTATTACAAGTTCCTAAATCAGCAGCATGGTTTTCTACTGAATTTAAAATATGTTTACTGAATGGTAACACTGCCTTCCACTTCTGGGTAGCTGAAAGTCATGAGGGTTTGCTGCCTAATCCTGAAAGTGCTTTACCTCTGAATGGCTGACACTCCTCTGCAGCTCCTCTGGAGCTCTCTGACTTGTAGGTTACTGATAATATATCCTTATGCTAAACACTTCTCTTTCAAAATTGTGCCAAGTCTGTCAGTGCCCCTGACAGGACCCTGATCTATCCCCAGCATCCCTCTCTCACCCTGCATGGGGCCCCCACTGGGCTGCTCCTCTCTGCCCAGAAAGTCCTGCAGGACAAAATGCACATGCTGCAGGCAGCTGCCTCTTCAGGAGGAGTTGAGATACACAATCAATTTAATCCAAGTTCTGTCCATTTTACAGCTTGTAATTGTGACTGTGAAACATGGAAGTAGGAGGAGTCCAAACAGCCTTTGGACTTTCTGATCATGACCAAAAATCCTCCAAACATACAACTATTTGTATGTTGACACTTGTGGCTCAAATAACTGAGAGCACATCCCAGCTGGAAAGAGAACAGGCATGGGTCTTAGAAGTTTTGGTTTCTCCTGTCCCTTAGCTCCCTGTCCTCTGCCCGCTCTCCTGCAGAAGCCCTGAAAAGTCACCACAGCAGAAACAGCAACTGAAGCCAGAGGGGTTTATTCTGTTTATTCTGTTCCTGGTTGCACTGACCTCAGTGAGATGTGCTGGTGTTAACACTTGTAACTTGCAACTTGATTTTCATTTCTTTTTTAATGCTATGATTTCAATGGATACAGTAAGTACAACATGGTGTTTTTAGAGAGTAACAGGTATGTTCTCCACTTGTCTTTTCTTCTCTCAGCCTTGAAAAAGTATTCAATGCTGTCTAGATAGAAAGCATTGATAGATTAGAAATCATTAGTTTGACAGATTATTTGAATGAAGTTTGGTTTAGGGGGCTTTACATCCACTTTTCCTCACACTTCTCTCTCTGTCTCTCATTCAAGACTAAAGTTTAGACCAGCAGCACAACTACTTTTCAGCTGCAGTTCTATTTGAATTATCTTTATTCTCGTTTTTTCCCCTTCTTTGGGGGGGGAAGGACCAACCAAAGTAAATGTTTAAAAACACACTGAATAATTTTAATTGTTTTCTTTTGCTTATATAAGAAAGTGTTTTTGCTGGCAGCCCAATGCACACTGTAAAATATTAATAATGAAGAGATGAATCTGCAGACCTTTATCTTGGGTATTTTATGAGCCTTCATTACGTAGTTGTAGTCTAGTAGGATGGATCACAACTAAATAATGAAGACTCATAAATGGATTTTATTATTGTAAATCCCTGTACTATAAAACAGTAAGAAAGAAAGACCAGAACTTATTAAAGGCATCTCATTAATGTGTTTTCTTCTATTCTTTTTTTAATGAAGCAACTCGTGTTAAGAAAGAAAAAGCAATGATCAATAAAACAACATTATTTTTTTTACTGTATTTAACTATATTTTCAGTTACTGATGTGATCCTCTCATGTTTCATTTGAAATAACTATCAGGTAGGAATGTTCATAATTACATGTCTGTGAGCAGTTCAGCTAATTGTCTGCTATTTAATTTTGGAAGAGTTATAACTCTTGACATAGAGCTGTCAATTTAATAATTAAGCTGGTCACTCTTAAAGGAAAATTTTTTTTTAAGATCCTACTATTTGATTCATCCAGCAGTTCAGTTCCCACAAGGACTTAAAGCATTTGATTGACTTTTCTTCAGTACTGTTTCTCATATAAATAAAGCTATTTATGTGCTTTATTGAGTTGGTGTAATAACCAAAGTCAACAATAAGAAAAACATTCCTTCTGATGGATTCTTTAATGTGTTGTTTAGACTGAGCAGTTAACTCCAGTCTTCGCTGTCCTGTATCACAAACTTCTTTAAAACCAAGACTCATTTAGTAGGCTTTTTCTATACTGTGCTCCCTGCTGTATGGGAGATTCCATGTCAGAGTCAGTCCACAGTAATTTGTTTACCTCTACCTGCAATAATGTGTGCTAGTCTGTTTGTATCAGTCTTGTCAGAAAAATATAAAAAAATGTGTAGCTTTGGAACAAAAATTAATCTCTCCCTTTTGGAAATGGTCTTTGTAGATCTGCGTAAGTCGTTGGTAAACTTTAATTACCTTTGTGTTAAGGTTTGTGCTTAAGCTGATGATTTTGGCCCAAGAAGTTGCCAATCTGACAGTTTTACCCTTCAGTATCTACTATATCTACTATAATAAATTTTCAAGTGTTTTGAGGAGAACATCTGTAAAAGACTAGCAAGAACCTCCTAGCTAATTCAATAATAATCTCTTTTATAAACTATTTTTATATTCTCTCTGTCATGAGGGATATTGATAGGCAGGGCTTTGGGAATTTGGAGAAATGCATTTTATGCCACATTGGATGCTGTGGTCCATAGTTTTTCTTGGGAAAAGTATAATATCTATATGATATTTAAGCTTTTAGTAGAAATCATAGAATAAGTTGGGGTGGGAGGGACCTGAAAGATCATTTGGTCTTCTGCCATGGGCTAGGACACCTTGCACTAAACCAGGTTTCTCAGTGCCCCTTCCAACCTGGCCTTGAACATTTCCAGGGATAGGATATCCACAAGTTCTTTGGACAAGCTGGCACTGTTGCAGTGCCTCACCACTCCCTAGTAAGGAATTCTTTCCTCATACTGAATCTAAACCTACTCTCTTTTAGTTTGAAGCCATTCCCCCTTGTCCTGTCACTACATGCTCTTGTAAAAGAGCATCTTTTACATCCATCTTTCCTGTAAGTTCCCTTAAGGTGGTGAAAGGCTGTATTTAGATCAGCCATGAGTCTTCA
This sequence comes from Erithacus rubecula, assembly GCF_903797595.1. Classification (NCBI taxonomy): domain Eukaryota; kingdom Metazoa; phylum Chordata; class Aves; order Passeriformes; family Muscicapidae; genus Erithacus; species Erithacus rubecula. The sequence continues at coordinate 73,805,099 of NC_136685.1, forward strand.
CTTCTCCAGGATGAAAAAAACTAATTCCTTCAGTCTTTTCTCATAGGAGCATGCTTACCATTAGGATTCATCTTGGTTCCTACTGTGTCTGAGGCAGGGTTGTCCACCTGTACTGGCATTGGAAGCAGTGAGTTGTGGTAGCTTGGTGTGGATACTGCTGTTAGAGTGGCAAAAAGGAAATCAATTTTTATTTAATAAACCCTGTATTTTGGGAGGTTTTTTCTGTCTTATTGTCTCAAGATGTTGAAATCATGCTGAGGGTTCCCTATGCAATGCTTAGGTCTTCAAATACTCTCACACAGACAAGCCAGTAGCCATAACTTTGCAGAGGAGCCTGAATGTTTGCATGATTTGCATTACATTTAACACTTTCCCTGTGACCTGTATTCTGATTTTTAAATTCTCTCAAGACCTGAAATTATTTTTTACATAACTTTAAAAATCTTTCTGCAGTAATGGTTTTTCCTTGGTTGGGTCATTTGCTCAACATTTTAATGATTTATGTCTCTCATGTAGATAGTAGCAGGTACAAAGATGTGTTTTAATGATATTCTGCTGCATATTGTTCACTAGAAGAGAATATAAAGCAGGGAAAATACAAAGCATTGAGCACATGGATAGTTTCCAGCCTTTCAAGTGATTCAGAGTCTTTGATGAACCACTGGATTCTATTGCTGACCTCTGTCTCTGACCTTTCCCTGACTTCACAGGTCAACAGTACTGTCAGCAACCACATTTTGAATAATTTGTCATCCAAGATCTCTAGATGATATTTCTGGTTTGGTGGATTTTTAAAATAATTTTTTAAAATGTTCTTGATGAAAATTTAGTTTTGGTTCTACAATACAAAATTGGATCTTTGCTACAGGATAAAAAGATACTGAGAGTAGAGTGTACTGTACTGCCCTCTGTACTGGGCATCAGTACAATTTGGTAGTGGAGTGTATGCGGATTTCCAGTGCTTCCCTCATACACTGAAAAAACATCTCAGTCCTCCCTGTTCTTCATATGCTGCACAGGAGTTTCACTCAAGCTTGATAGACCATTGACCGAAGTTTTTCCTGTCTTCCCCCTCAAAAAGGGAAGGAACAGCTGCCATATGCTCAGACTACAGAAATTTCCATACCTAGTTATTTGAGAAATACTCAAGTACATTTGATATTACTTTTTCTATTCAGTGGTGGTCTTTCTATTTCTTTCTTTATTTTGTGATTTTTCCCATTTAGACACTGGAAAAGTCTTCTCTGACGTGTTTATTTCAGTGCACAGCTTTCTCTATGAGCCATTTGGCTGGGTACAAGAGGGGCAGTTGCTCTTATCTCGTAATCAGAAGGCTTTGTTCATCTCAAACTATGTTCTTGATTAACGCCAACTAATAATTGCAAACACTAGAGCCTGCAGTGTTATAACACCACAAGTGATTGGCTGGCCTGCAGGTTGACAGGCTTTTCTTAGACTCAAGAATGAACGATACGAAAATTGCATTTCAAAGTGTTTATCTTGCCAGAATTCCTAATTGTGTTTTGACGCAATTATAGCAATGACATTTAGTAGTACTGTCGCTACAGAAACATTAACATTTTGAATGCACAGTGTTCTTCAAGGACAAATGTCTTTACTTCTATTTTTGTTTTGAAGGTGGAAAACTAAAATTTTCAAGCACGCTAAGTCTTCTGAAAGTCTGTTAGGTTAGCATTAATAATAAAATATGGCAGAAGAATGCCAAGAACAGATGTGGAAAAGGAGATTTTTCTTCTTATTAATTTGGAAAATGAGGTGTGGAATAGGGGCTCTCTGGTTGATTGGGGTTTATTGTCTTATTACTTTTTTCTCTCTGCTCATCAATGCCAAACAGGCTGAAACCCATTATATTCTGCCAGTCTATTGTTCCTGCTGGATCAGTGCCTTCTTGTGCTTTAAGAACTTAATCTAACTTTTGCTAAAACAGAAAAAAACCCCCCACTGTTGGCCTTAAAGCTGGGTCTGGTTAATGTTACCAAAAGAGTTAAATGCATCTGACTTTCTTATGGATTTTATTCCCATCATAAGAGTTAAAGTAAAGAGGTGATCAATATTAATGGGGGTTGTCGTGAAGGAAAAAATAGGAAGTTGGTAGCTGCAGTGTGAGTGAACAGTTGATAGTTGCTGATAGCATGAGACCATGCTCCTAGTTCCCTGTGTATATTCTCTAACATGCCTTTAGTGGATGATGACATTTTATTTCAAATAGTGAGCTACTTTGTGTGCAAAGTACTCTTGTGTGCTTTAGAAATGTCTTGAGGAAATGACTGCAGAGAGGGAGAGCGCTGTAAGTTCCTATCAAGCCATGTAACACATTAGCTTTCCCTTGGAAACAAGAAATAAAAGGTGACTGCAAAATTCCTGTTATTATTGTTACTGCTAATAAATAATATATAGTATCATACTAAGCATATTTAGACCTGATATAGTGCTACTTGTAGTGACTAAGTTCTAATGGTAGTCAAGATTGCATAAATTCATCACTTTTTGGCTTCTTTTAAAAATGCATTTTCTCCAGAACCTCAGCCTTATAAATTATTCTGTGAATATTTTGGGGGTTTTTTTCTGGCTTGACAATTATAATGCCTTCTTACCTTTTTGTGATTATATACCCAGACCTGCAAACTAATGAATACTTGGGAAGTTTTCACCTGAAATAACTTCAGTGAAGTAAAATATTAATTCCTCTAAGAAGTTTAGTTTGAAGTACTTTCTTCTTATAAAATCAAGATAATTAGTACCAGAGCTCATAATATACCTGTGGAACTGCTTCTATACACTTTTAAATTATCTTGGTGTGTATCTTGGTGTGACTATTTTTTATGTGTATGCTGGTGTAGCATCATTAACTTTGAGTCTCCTATTAATCAAATCACACAAGGATGAAGAAACAGGAAAAATCATTGTCCCATGTCACCAGTACCAGATTAAAAAAAAAGCAAAGGTTTTTCTAGGGGTTTGAGTAAATATGTTTCTGCGGGTTTTTTTATTCAAGTGAGTGTTCTCCTCTATCCCTTCTTAGAGCCCAAGTTTTATAAAGCACACTTTGTATTTTTTTTCTTGTTTTGTTTAATTTTTTTTTGTGTGTGTGTCTTTATTCCAAATGGAAATCAAAAGCTAAAAGCTATCTATGTAATTCTTCTAATTTGGAAAAATAAATATTTTTAAAAATGTGTGTTAATAAATATGAGTATGAAGGAAGAGAGATGTTAATCAAATATTACCTTTTTAGTCTCAGTTGTCGTTGAAAATTCAGCAAGTTAGATGTTATCATTATGGATTAAAATTCCAGGCCTCAAAAGGTGAAAAAAATATGACTCAGTTTAACAACTGTGTGACCAGATAATGATAGCAAGCCTAACATGCTGGGGAGAAGCCAAAGCTTGAAAGTATAGGAAAAACAGTCATAATGGGATATTTAAATTGGTTTACTATAAATTATCTAAGTATCATGTCACATCATGATCCTAAGAGTAAACTTCTGGATGGTATCAGGTTATGTTATGGAAAAGTTGATCAAAGAACCTCCAAGAGGAGGAGGACTAAGCAGGACCTGCTTTATAATGTTAATAATGAAGAATTGATCTTTAACAGTGAAAACTGTACCGCTAGAAAGCCAAAAAAAAAACCCATAATTCCAGCACCTTAAATGTAAAAGTACAATTAGGCAGGCAAAACCCTTGAAGTTTCTGAAGTTTCACCTGCAAATTGCAGAAAAAATTGTTGTTGAGTCCATTTAAAGTATAACAGGATAAGAAAGCATACAGGTCCGTTAGGTGATTGCCACAGACTTGGAGAGTGAGGTACATAGCTGGTTCATCCTTGAAAACAAACAGATGGGTTCAGTATGGGAGAGCTGAGAAAGTACCTACTAGAAGCCTCTCTGTGGGCCTTAGGATGCACATTTCAACTGTTGCTGAAAAGGCTGATGAAATTCAACATGTGTCACTATTAAGTGATGTGTACTGGGAAAAATACCCTCCAGGTTTTATATTTATGATTTTGAGATAGATGTTATGTGTAGAAATGAGATCTAGGAGTTCTGATAGATAACTCCACCAAAATGCTGTCTTGGTGCTTAGTGACCATCAGCAAAGTAAATTTAATAAGTATTTAGGAGGACTTGAACAAAGTCATAGACATCATCTTCCTATTCACTAGTCCAACACATAAATCGTGTGTACTGTATGTTGTTCCTCATATTCCAAAATGATAGAGCTGGAAAAGCTACTAAGAGATAAAAAGTAAAAGATAAGGAACAGCATCTATATGAGAAATGGGATGGTAGATTACTTTCCTTCCTGGAAAGTAAACTGCTGTGAAAGGAGTGCTAGAGTACTCTACAATCCCCTTTGTTGGCAGGGGGAAAATGAATAAATGGGGGGCATCAAACAAAATTTTGAACTACTAAGTAGAAAGCAATTAAAAGGAGGTAGTTATTTGTGCAGCATCTCAAGGTAGACTTACTGTTCTTCCTGCTAAATTTCTGAAATGCTAAAACTTCATGAGAGGTCACTTGAATATTTGATTAAAAACTTTATTTTTCAAATTATTTAAATCATAAATTCAAGGTGGTTACCCTTCTCCCCCAATATCAAGTATTATTACTTTATGCTAACTCCCCTGAAGCTGTGTTCACCCAAGGACTCAAAACTATGATTTGCCACCCCTGTGGTCGCCTGCAATTCAACTTACATGTGTTAAAGCTTTTTTTTGTTTTTTACCTATCTCAACTTCCAGCACTTCAGCTGGATGACACTAGAGAGTGGAGCTCGGTGAAGACCAAGTTGTTTTACCCAACTTTCCAGATAGGTTGGATCAATGTTTTATAACTAAGTTCACACTACTAAGAGAATTCTAAAATCATTTCAGCTATGCCCACAAAAAGCTGTAGAGCCTCATACAGAATTAAAAGGAGATAGATATAAATGTGACATTGGATTACTTTGTAATTCAGCTGTGTTTTAAGTAGGCACTAATTTCACTAATGTGCTTAACATCTTGACTGTCATAATTTCTCTTCTGGATAAAGATTTTCTGCTATTTCCTGGGCACTGATTCTATCCTAAACACCTAGTAATCTGAGTACCAAATGTTTTCATTTTTGATACCTTTGCTGTTTATTTCCAATATGTATGTGAATACCTGTAAGCTTCATATCTATTGCTAGATTAATTTTATTGTCTGTAAATTAAATATGAATTGGTGTGAAATTAATATAAGAAGAGAAAGCATGCAAGTGTCAATTGTTTTCTTGTGATGTGAAATATTTTTATAAATGTTCCTATATATGCTGTATATATAAATTTTCTTCTTTGATAGATCATCCCGTTAATCACACTATTTTGCAGTTGTGAGATACTGATGATTTGCAATCTTTTTTTTTTCATTTTGTAATATACTAATAAGCAAACTGTGTATATTCAAAAAGTCATTGTAAGGTTTGTTAATGATTTTGTCAGTTTTTTCTGGGTTTTTGTATTGCTTTGTTGTGGGAGGTTTGAGGATTTTTAGGTTTCTTTAATAATGACTGCTAAATACTGAAGTTAATGTAAATATCCAGAAATCTAATAACAATTCTCATTTAACATTTTCATTATGTTGCATTGCAGTTAAGTAAAGGCTTTATCTAAAGCAAAGAAATCTATTTACAGTTTTTCTAATATTATATTCTACTTCCAACTATTATCTTTTTTTCCCCCTAGTCAGCAGCAGGCCCATGTTTAAACAGTGTTGAACCAGACAATGTCTTTGTAGCTTTTTAATTATTATTAACTCAGTCTCTGTCTGTAACTGAGAAAACATAATCATATATTACTATATATAATCTAAAACATAGTCTGTATTGCTATCAATGCTTGTTCACAACTCTAGGGTGGAGGGGCCACATGTCCTGTCTGTGGCTGGGCTTTAGTGGTGAATATTGTTATGTTACTTGAATGGTCTCTCTGTGTAATCCTGATAAAACTAGCTAAAATCTAAGAGAAACAAGAGTAGGAAAAGCAGCAACAAAACCCAGTTTTATATGTTAATTTATGAAGTAAATGATAATCTTTGTATGCTTTGGTTTTGTTTTGAAGGGCCCATCTTGCTGGGACGACGTGCTAATTCCCAACAGAATAGGAGGTGTTTGCCAGTCCCGAGGGTGCACTGGAAATGTAGCGGTAAGATTTTGTCATGTTTCTCCAAGTAATGTGACATTTTTAAGAATAATTCTTTGTAACAATTCTAACCATATTAGAATTTCAGTAATGAATGTGAAGAGGCAGGTATGGTACACTTCAAAAGAGCTGTTTGGCATCAGATAGTAAATCTCTGATGTCTTGCAAAAGAAAGGAATTTGGTCATTTGCTATTTGGAATGAAGGAGATAATTTTATTTCATCTTTTGCACTGAAGTAGAACTCTTAGATTTTCAAGTATGCATAGGTTAAATGTGGGATGTAATACTTAAATGTTTCTGTCAATGCTTATTTTATAATTGTTATGTATATCTTCGCCTCGAAAGCTTCAAATTTCCATTTCATATTGCATATCACAACTTGCATATTGGGCTTTGCCCATAGGAGTAAGTTCTTCATGCTGATCATTTTGCAGTTTTTCTCCCACATCTTGTTGTTGTTTTTTTCTTTTTTACGTGAAATGACATCAGTGCAAAGACTGAGTAAAAAGGAGCATAGGTTTCTCAAATTCTTTATAAAGATTTTTCAAAACATTATTTATATATACTTATATCTTCACATGTATTAGATATTTATAGCATTTAATACTAAAGTCTTAGAGGTAATTCCTTCTCAGGAAAAAAGCTTCATTTGAGTGTTCCCGCAGGACAGAGATTTTAAAGGTAAACTCGAATTTCCTGCGTATAAAAGATTCTATTCATCAATGATTTGCTGATTGGAGCTACAGAAATTCCCTTTTCCAGAGTCGCTCACCTCTTCTGGTGTAACCTTCTCTTTGTCTTCCCTAGCAAGACAGTTGTGTAGTGATGTGTCCATCAAGTTCCATAGGTCTCTCCTGCTTTGCCACAGATGGTGCCAGGAAATATTTTTATCTAACTTTAGATACCAAATGATTGTTGTATTAGCAGGGTATTTAAGGCATGCACAGCCAGCAGAAGCTGAGTTTGTGCTGCTTGGAGTGCATCTTGTAGAAGTGGCTGAGTCACCCAGGAATCACAGAATGTCCTGGGCTGGAATGACACACAAAGACCATGACCTTGAAAGTGGCAGGTGTTAGACATTCAAATGCTATTCTCTGGGCAGTACAATTCCCAGTTTTGTCATCTGTTGGCAGAATATACCTGACTGATTGCTGCTGCCAACTTACAGCTTTTGTTATCCCATCTATTTGTGAAAAAGGTACTGAAATAATGACACTTTTGGCACCCCTGCCTGCTGAATTACAACCCATTCCCTCACTGAATCAATTCTTATTTTTTAAAAGCAGAAAATGAAACAAAATGCCATCTTTGTAGAGAGAGAAGAAAAAAACACTGACCATAAAGCTAAAATCTGATGCTGTGGCAAACAACCAATACCCAGTCAACTAAGCCCCATGACTCCAGTTGCTGTCAATCCCTCTGGCAAGGTGCATACTTAGCAGAGCCAAGGATCAGTGTTACATTTCAGTAAGGCATCACTGAACAAATTTCAGAAGACACCCTGTGTTTCACAGACATGTTACTAATGCAGCTTGAGACAACCAACTTGCAGGCATGAGGCTGTTACTGCAGAAATGTGCTGTTTATTATTTCCAGACTGACACATTTTCCCTTTATCAACTACAAACCACTCTATCCAATAGTGTTAGAACTGAACCAGACTGATGTGCAAGAACACTTCTAATTTTTATGATCTTTCAACTAGAATTTCCAGCAATATCAATCTAATCAAGAAAAACTAAGCACTAAAGTGCATTTAATTGCTTTTTTTACCTAGATACTCAGTAGGTAGGTAACCCTGCATCAGATATTTGAGTTAAGTGCTTGCTAAGATCCTCTGGTTGCTGAAAGACATCTTTCTTGTGTTTTGGGATGGTTTGTTTTTCTTTAGTCTCAATCACTGTGAAAACACATCTTTACTTTCTGGGAAATCTTCCAGTTCGAAGGTTTAAATCACTAAGTCTTTTGTTTTGAGTCTTGCTCCAAGTGGGAAATAATAGAGATCCTACAGATGTATTTCCAAGGATTTGCCATTCTTTTCTGCTATGTTAAAACAGTCTAACTGCTTGGAAGACAATAAAAATAACCTTAACTAAATCATGGGTTGAAACCTCTAAGCTTTTCTTGCCTGTACAGTTTTTGGAAGATTAAGTCACATTTTATCATTAAATATTCATTTTTGGATTGTTATGACAAAGTTTTTGGAGTTATGTTTTGTCTCTGAAATAGCTCCACGGTGTATGTGCTTCTTTATAGTGATGTGCAATGAAGAAGCTTTAGGGCAGTGGATTGTAAGTTATCAACAAACTGCAAATACTCCTCTTTAAGGAAAAAAATTTCCTCCATTATTTCTCCTCCAAGACATATTTCATTTAAAAATTGATTTTTTTGTAAGTTTTCAATTTCTGTAAGCACCAATTTGCAATATACAAAACCACAGGGTAATGTATTTTCCCCCAGAATACTAGTTTGTATATATTTTGGTATTAAATTAATCTCTTGACAGAATGACAGACTTCACATCATTTGGTTGCAAAAGTGTAAATAGAATAATTGACAGTATGAGGAAACAATGGAAATCAAATTTCAGTTTAGTTATATAAAATTCCTAGATGATTTGTAGATGATATAATGGTTACCTGAACATTTAGTGCACTGTGTTCAGTATGTGTTCCAATCTGCTCCCAAGCAGAGGTCAGTGTGGGATTTTTTCACATTAATTACAGTCATTCGGAATCACTCTGAACTTCTACAGCTTCAAAAAGATGAAGCTGCTGTGCACACTTATGTGTTTACAATTGTAGAAAAGGCACTTTTATAACAAACTTTAATTATATTCAAAAATGGAAGAGTCAACTTTAGCTGTTTTAAATGTGGATTTAAATCACTCTTTCAAACTGTTTCACAAATTAGGGACCATTCATTGAATGAAAGTGAACCTTGTGCTTTTGGTGTCTGTCTCAGAACACTTTCAGCCAGAAACACTTTATGTAGCTGTGCAGGTGCACTTGGAAACAGGTGTGGTTCTATGAATTTCCAGATACTCTCCTTATATGAGCATAATTTTGGTACTGCTTAGAACCACACAATCATTAAGGTTGGAAAAAACCTTTAAGAAAATCAAGTCCAACTGTAAACCTAGCACTGCCAAGCCCACCACTAAAACAGGTCCCGAGGGTATTTTTGATATAATTTTTGTGGAAAAGTGGCCAGAATACATGTCATACTAAACTCTTTTTTTAGCCTTTTGTTATTAAAATGAATTATTACTGAAGGAGTGGTCTTGTTAGACTTTTGCTGTTCTCTAAAATACATAAAGAACATTTTTTGTTTATCATTCATTTAAGTGAATTTCTGATTAAGGACTTATTCTACTTCTGTATATTAAAATGCTATTACATTTACCTTCTCATGTAGTCTCATGCTTTTTGAAAGTCATCAAGAGCCACAGAAATAGTGAGACAGAGCTGTAATACCATTGTATTACATTGTATATGGAGTGATGATTTCATAGGAATTAGCTCCACATTAGCTCCTCATTCTAGTGAACATGCATCAGTTTCTGAAAGACATTTCCATGTCCCCAAGGCAAAACATAGGGCAACGTTTTTTAATTTTGGAAACCTGTGGAAAAAATTATATTGTTCTGTATGTGTTCTTGGGGTTCTCATTTGATGTGCAAAAAGAGTTGCTGTAGACTTGAAAATATCAGAAATGATGAAAGGGTTAAAGAGGGTTATAGGTCAGATATGGCTTAAGCTACAGGGAATAAGGAAAAATGAAATTACTTTAATGGAAATATAAATGTACTTTTCTTCCGGTTTGATATATCTCACTACTGTTACCTTGAATTCTTTGTTTCTGATGAAGACTGCATCAACTGTCCTCGTAACTGAATATAATTTTTATCTCTGCTCCAGTTACTGAAACATGCTAGTCTTCAACAAACCATTTCTAAAAGAAGCAGCAGGACTTCTGTGAACTTTTGGAATCATCTCTGAATACTGGATTTCCTTTAATATCTGTACATCCTTATCAAGTGCTATAGTAATCTCTTTTGCCCAAAGCAAAGATTTATATTCCAAGTTTGGTCACTTTTAAAAAATGTTTATTATTGCCAATTATACAGGATTTTCAATAGTCCTATTCCACTATACAATAGTTTCACTGTTGTAGGGTATGTTTGAGAGAAAAGAGTTTGCCATAGGAAGTATGTTTGGTTTTTTAAATTATGTAACTTTTCTTATTATTCCCATTCCTCCTGTGTGATTTCGAATCTTGCAATTTTATTTATTTTACTATATTGAAATTTTTGAGCGTTTTTCATAATTTTCCTTCCCTGTTTGTTTATTGTCATTAGGTTTGGCACCGAGGACAGCAATATTATGTGTTCTCTTCATAGTCTGTTCCACAGGGAATGTGTGTTCATCTGAAATAGTTTGGACTAAGAAATCAAGGGAACAGTGTTTAAAGCTTGTATGCTTTAAATATACAGCTTACCAAATGATTTTTTTTCTTTCAAGTGTTCAAAGCTATTATTTTCAAACATCACTGTTCAGATGAAATAGGTTTCCTTTTTCATCTCCTTTTGCTTTGATTAGCTCAGACCTCAGTATTAGTTGAGAACAGAAATAAATCCTGTAGCAGTTAAAGTATCATAAGCAAAGTAGTAAATTTAATGATGCTATCAAAATATTTATATAGTAAAGAACTATCATCTCATTATAGGAGAGGTCTGATACATTGCTATGTTATTTGTTTGTTATTCTTTTTGTGCAATGATTATTGTTAAAGGTACTATGTCTGTCTGTCCCCAGAGCCATTATAATATTTTCAATATCATAATGATACTATGAGTAATTTTTTTTCAATTCTGAGATTTTTCTTGATACCAAGAAGCCTCTTGACTTTGCGTTTTTAATTTATTTCAGTGCCATCCATGTTAGTTTTCCTTATGCGTTAGAGAGTGGTCCAGATAACATATGCTAATAAAAAAACCCCACAGTGAGTATGATGGACTAGGAGTGCTAATTAAAATACCAGATAATCTTACTTCAGGAAATATTAAACTGATTCAAGGATTCTTATCACAGAATGTTTTAATTTGGAAAAGACTGCCAAGATCATGAAGTCTAACCTTGCACCAACCACTGCCTTGTCAGCTAGGCCATAGCACTAAGTGCCACAATCTGTTCCAGTGATTAACAACCCCTTTCACAAAGAAACTGTTTCCAGTGTCTGACTTGAACTGCCCCTGGCACAGCATGAGGCATGTCCTCTTGTCCAGTCACCAGTTGCCTGGGAGAGGAGGCAGACCCCCACCTGGCTTCAACATCCTTTCAGGGAATTGTAGAGAGAATACGGTTGCCCCGAGCCTTTCCTTCAGGCTATGCCATCTCCATTCCCTGAGCCACTGACAAGTCCTTTATCCAGTCTTTGCAGAATTCTAGTATGGCCTTTGTTGGAAGGCACTGTTCATCTCATTCCAACCCTCTCTATGTGGGCAAGGACACACCTTCCACTGGACCAGGTTGCTCAAAGCCCCATCCATAACCTGGCCTTGAACATTTCCAGGGATGGGGCATCCACAGATTCTTTGGGCAACCTGTGCCTCACCACCCTCTCAGTGAAGAATTGGTCCCTAATATCTAATCTAAACCTACTCTCTCTCTCAGTTTAGTTCTTCTGTAACTAATGCAAAAGCTATACGGCTTTCTGGGCTGTGAGCACACACTGCTGGGTATCTGCTCATCCCCCAGGTCCTTCTCACCAGGGCTGTTCTCAATCCATTCTCCTCCCAGCCTGGGCTTGTACTTGGGACTGCAAAGTGTAGGGTCTTTCACCTGGCCTTCTTGAATTTAATGAGGTGTGCATGGGCCCCCTCTCAAGCCTGACCTCTCCCCTCTGGGTGGCATCCCTTTCCTCCAGCCTTTCAACAGCATGACACAATTTGGTGTCACCAGCAAACCTGCTAAAGATCTGCTCAATCTCACTGTCCATGTTGCCAATAAAGATCTTCAATTGTGCCAGTCTCAGTGCCATTCCCTGAGGGATGCCCCTTATCACCGATCTCCACTTGGGCATTGAGATGTCAGCCATGACTCTTTGAGTGCAGCCATCCAGCCAATTCACTGAATCACAAAATAACTAGGTTGGAAGAGACCTCCACGATCATCATTGAGGTGCCCTAACACCTCAGTTAGGCCATGGCACCAAGTGCCACACCCAGTCTTTTTTAAAATACATTCAGAGATGGTGATTGCACACCTCCCCAGGCAAAGCATTCCATTACTTTATTATTCTTTCTGTGAAAAACTTCTGCCTAATATTCTTTATTCACCAAGCAGTCTATCTGTCAAATCCATGGTGTCAGTGAAAGTTTCAAATGTTCTGCACAGTTCCACATAGCTGACATCAGTTGCTCCTCCCTCACTCACCACTACTGTGGCCTCTTCATAGAAGGCCACCAAATCTGTCAGGCATCATTTTCCCTCAGTGAAGCCATGTTGAGTGTCATCAATCACCTTATTTTCCATGTGCCTTAGCACAGTTTCCAGGAGGATCCACTCCCTAACCCTGCTGGGGGCAGAGGTGTGACTGACTGGCCAGCAGTTCTCTTTTCTCCTTTTAACAATGGGGTTGTATTTACCCTTGTCCATCATTGAGAGCTTCACTGGACTGCCATGAATTCTCAAATAAGATGAACAATGCCTTAGAAACTTCATTCACCAGAGGACTCACAGATGCATCTCATCAGGTCCCACGGACTTGTGAAACTTCAGGAACCTTAGAGGGTCTCAAACCTGATATTCCACAGTGAGTAGCTCTTCATTCTTCCAATCCTTACCTTTGCCTTCTGTGATTTGGGTGGGGTGGCTGCAACATTACCAGTGATGACAAAAATAGTTTTTGAATGCCTCATACTTTTCCATATATAAGAGATACTTTCTTAAGAGGAGATTTATTCAAATACCATACAATACAAATTCAAGAATCTTTCATATCTACTAGATTCTCTGACCATTGCTTTTACTATTTAAGGACTGTTTTGTTATTTTATGCCCAGTGCTGTGGCAAATAAAACGAAAAAAAAACCATAAATTCAAGTTAATTAACAAGCAGACCAGACCCACTGTTGTAGTTTGTTTTCTGTGATACAAGAAGGGCAAACAAACAATTTCAGAGATTTTTTTTTATTATTATTTTTAAAGCCATTTCTCTTCACAAACCTATCCATTCACCAAGTGAAATTATAATATGGCACTGTTTATAGTAGTGATGTCGCCAGTGCAAACCATAGCAGTGATACACTGCTAACATGTGTTGATATCTAGCTGTTTCATTAGACAATGTAACTATCATGTATCTTGAGGTTTCCAGTTTGGCTGATTATCTACTCAAAATCTCAGTCGTTTCAAGCTGCTGCCTCACTGGACAGAATGGTCCTTACTTCTAAGGGTGTGACTTAATTTCTGGCTGTTTTAAAATGCCATATTGTGTTTTTGATATCAGATGAGCTGTTTATGTGGCTTTGTCAGTGACTTTTAAGTTTCATTGTTCCCACTCTCAGATTTTGGGCTATCTGTAATATTTATGAGTAGTTACTTTATCCTTCATCGAAATCATTAAGAAATGTTTTGAATAGCATAGGGCTAGGAGATAATCACGACAAGTCACCTTGAAAAATAGGCATTGGATGATTCACCGTGGGAAATTACATTTCAAAACATATCAGTTAAATGTCTCTTACATTGATCACATAGTGTTCTTGTTTCTTAATCAAAATGTCAGTGCCATATCAAATGCTACATATAAATCTGGGTAAATTCCTACATCACTATTATGATGTTCTTCTAAATTTGTAATCTCATAAAAGTGTCAGGTTAGTTTGATAGAGTCAGGTTATCATAAATCCTCATTGATTGGCATTAATTACAGATCCCTCTTTTATTAATCAAGCACCATATTAGCTCAGTACTGCATGTAGCCTGGTGTCAGGTTTCCATACTGAAAATTGCCTAGAAAGTTGCCCTAAATGGTGACGTGATGTGGTTGTCTTCCTGTAAAGCTCTGTGTTTTAAAACTTCCCTAAATGTGGGTGGACTTTTTTAGCCATCAGTGCATTTTCTGGGGAGTAGAGAAGAGGTAAACAGTACTGAAAATAACACCTTGGGACCTTGGAATAACTTGTGAAAGTGCTGTGATTGTATTTTGTGGATTTTTGTTAGCGTTAAGTATTTTGTTAGTGTAAGTATTAGATACTTAATAGCAATTAGAGATTAAAATATTCTCTTTAAATGCTTAATTGTGAAGAAAGACATGCAGCAGTTGACTTACTGTGGTATTTAAACATTTTTTATGTGTTTTGAGGTTCTTTCAATTCCTGCTCCAAATTATGTCAACTCTACATTTCTTTTCAGATTCTTATTTAGAAAACCATAATTAGATCTTTTTTTAACACATATTCTCAAAGTAACCTCATTCTGGAGAAGATCAATTTTTCCTTTATAAAGAAATTCTGTTATTCTACTTCTCAGTTCAGAAAAATCAATGATAGGTGAAAAACTGAATTATAAAATAGAATTAATTCTATACAGGGACAAAAAGCTAAATTATTTATCTTGGAAATAGATGTTGAAGTTTTATAATTAAGATCTCTCCTCTTTTTTAGAAAACGAGTGAATACTTGTTCACTCCACATCAGTGTAAACACAGTATTTCTACAGTATATTGGCTGTTTTCTTATGGGCCACAGACTGGGTCTGTCAAAACCCATTAGTAGCACACTTAACAGGTATGATTTAGATCAGTTGATTATATATATTCATTATGTTTTTTCCTCTTTTTTTTTTTTTTTTTTTTTTCCACCGAAGAAGTCTTAAAATTGAGACAAGCCAGTTCTTTGGAACTGTTTATCAGTTTTCACATATCACCAATAATTGCTAATAGTTTTTCTGAGCTGAACTTTTCATACAAATTCTGGCAAACCCAAAGGAGCTCAGTTATTTTTGCTCTGGACTGAATAGTCTCAGGAAAATTAGCTCATCTTTCCTGTACTGATACCACCATTTTTATTTGCATGTGTTGAAATTCCATCATTTTGTAAAAGATTGAACAAAAAATGTTGAAGATTATAATACTTTTTCCAAACAAATCCTCTGCTCTTTTGGATGTTGTTCTTCAGTTGTTAACATTGCCAAATAGAGGAAAAAAAAGATCACCACCACCATCTTTGTTGTTTATTTTATTTTTGCATCTGTAGTTCAGTTCCAGAATACCTTATCTTAAAAACTTGAGCAGTAAACATGCTTTCTGTGTTTTATTCTGTCTTATATGAGCAATTTATGTGATTGTGCTCAGCTGCTAGGTTCTCTTTGCCCTTCACAACTGCCTTTTGAAAATAAGCAGCTGTTTTGAACAGAACTTTGCATCTTCATCAATGATAGAGCTCTTGAAAAATTCTTCAGACAGAGTAGAGGTTTCATCACTTGATGAGATGCAGTTTCAGGTGAGTAGAACATTTGTCCTGTACTAGGAATCAGTGAGATCTTTTGAAAGACTAACTCTATATTAGCAAGCTAACAGCTTTTCTTCAAAATATTTGATGCCCCTGGTTTCACTGAAAAATAAGTTATTTTTTATAAATTGTCATTTCTATATCCTCCTTGAGACTGTCAGTATCAAGGGTCCAATGTTACAGAAAGTGAGGAGAGCACAGCTTCTGTTCATCTGACCAAATCCTGGATCATTTCTTAGACTGCTGGAAGTTAGATTTTGTATTTGCAAACCAAAACTGAATGTAAATTCACCTTTAATGTTGTAAAGGTGTTTTACTTCTAGAAATGTCTGAAAAACATGCTGCTGATGCACTGCAGCAAGGAATTTATTCTGTACCCATGCTGGGTTGGCTGTCATAAAAACTTAATATTGTGTGATTATAACATCCTATTTCAGTCTGATGCAGTGTCCTTTTCCTGTTATTGTGATGTTCAAATCACCCACAGGAAGATTCCTCTTTGCCCATTACATAATTAAACCTCATCACTCTTTGCCATGATATAATATGGAAGTTGCAGTGTGTTCAAACAGTGACAGACTAATGAAAGAAAACCCCATTGCAAACTGTTAAATGTGAAGACTCCCTCCGAACAAAAAATTGCTGGAGGTTAGGAACAGGTTTTTGGCAAATCCTGTTTTCAAGTTTTTATTGTTTTTGGTACGCATTCTAGGCATCTACTGTTAACTTCCTACTAAAGACAAGATCGTAGGTTGAATGGACTGCTCTGTGATTTCAAGTGGGGAAACGTTTGTAGCAGTTCTCTTATGGAAGATGGTTATCATCAGATTGAGGCAGAAAGGATAAATATGAGTATATTTCTCATAATCCATGTAATTTTTTTCAATATCCATCCATTCATCCAATCCACCCCAAGTCAACTACAACTAGTGTGAACACAACAGGCAAGTGGAATCAAAGGTCAGTGTGCTCTACTCTGCCCTGGGAGGAGGCGTGAGGTTTTCCCACTGGCATGTGAGAATTGTTGCTATTATATGGTCTTGAGCCTAGTAGTGAGAGCAGAGTTACAGTTACTCTGTTTTCATTGCATGTTGACCAAGTCATTTCACATATTATTTGGAAACTATTATACCACTCATGTATTTTGTCTATTCGAGTTGTAGGAAACATGCAATTATTTGGGATCTGAACAAATTGGGAAGCAGTAATTGAAAACTATGAGCAAAACAAAATTATATGAACACCGGAGAAAGAAACTCAAGAAGACATAGTAGAGTCAGATCTAAACCCTAACATCGTATTTGCTCTCGCTTGTTTCACAAACAAGGCCCACATTTTCTTTCAAACAAAGCTTATTTGATATATATTTTTGCATGTACTCTGTCAATGTGTCTGACGTGCTCAGGGATAGATTTTTGTAATTCAATGGATTTCAGTAACACTTTGAATCTTTTGTTGCTCACTGCACATGACATTTAAAACAGTATGTTACAGTCTGCAGCTGGTGCAGTTTCTTGCTGATGATTGAAATCTTGGATTTCCATTCAAGCATGCAACATGTTCCTGCAATCATCTATCAGCAATCTAATCAGATGAATGTGATTTTGTTAGGGTACAGTGTGGTTACAGAGGAGTCTCTCCTCAAATGTCAGGCAGCATTTACAAGGCAAGAACACAATTTCTTCATTCACATGCGGCAAGTGCTGCTACTGATTGTTTAATAACTGTGTCAATTTGCAGGCTGGCACACTCTGTGAGACACTGTTAGATCTAAAAGCTGGCATAAAATTTACCTTGGCATTAAATCTGTTTCCCACCTATAGTTTCCATGCTTAATGTTCTGGTCTGGGATTCTTAAACGTGAAGGTATTAGGTTTTGATTAACAATTGTCTATTATATTTTTGGTCTAACTATTTCTAAGAAATTGTGCCTGTAACTGATTTAGGAGTGGTTTGTAAACTTGAATTTGTGTTGTCTGCTTCTGTGCATGCACCTTATGAAATTAGCTGATTTTTTACAAATGAGAACTGAATTTAAAATAAGCGTGCACTGTTTATAGGATGTGGCAGTGTGAGATAATGCAGTCAATGGTATTACCTGTGAGCTCCTCTCGCCAGGGGCTGTAAGGTAATTCATATTGGAGCTGCTGCAAAATATTATGGGCTCTGTCTCTGATGGTTCATGCTAATGTGATGGGTAATTATTGAATAGCTGCTGTCAGAAATCCCTGAATTCTCATAGTGTAGCTATCTGGGACAAGGCTTAAGGGGTTGTTTTCAGTTTACAATATGTATTTCTACCTCAGAGAAGTCAAGTATAAAGAAAATTTATGTGATTTTGAGTCTAGAAGGCTTAAATTGTAATACCAAATGTCTTCTGGATTCTGTTTTCTGCCTTAATGGCCAAACTCAGAAAGATATTTAGAATATATACCCAGCTTTAAATATACAGGTACTCTGCTGAGGTTAACAGTGCTCTATGTTTTAAGCACCTGCCCCATTTGGGACATCAATCTGAATGCATAAATAATTGCTTGGATAAATACATAAAAATTCTTCAGTGAAGATCTTGCAATTGTCATTAGAAATACTCAGTATTTTGGCCTGTTTGCTGGGAGGATGGTTGGAAGTGAAGTATTTCTCTTGCTTTAGCACAATAAATGGTTAGAAACATATGGTTAAAAAAACCCAAAAACTTTTCAAGGTTATGTTATCCACAATTTTTTACAGTAAGGATTGCAACAGTTCTCTTTCAACATTTGTGCAATACTGTATTTCATGGTACTTAACATCTGCTGTTCAGTTGTACTGTTCATCATGGCAGCTCTTTGAGACTTCAGTAAATTCCAAAATGGAATGTCTGAGTTTTTCCACTGTGGCACTTAAATGTATGTGGGCAAACTAATTGTGGTTATGTATTACTCTTAGAAGCTACAGAATGATTAGAGTGCTGCCAGAAAATGAGGGAAAGAATGTTCTAGTGAAAAGGAGGTTTCTTCCATTTGATGCCTAAACCTGCTTCACTCTCCTGCTACCCCACCACTGCAACATGAGAAATGGCACAGAAGTCTTCAAGTTGCATCAGTGTGTTTCATAGTACTCTGCTGCACAGAAGAAATGGGTATTTCTAGTGCTTATGGAGTAATTACTAAGAAGTAACTTTTCACCAAACACCACTGTTATAGTGCCATTAGGACGAGCTGTAAATTTGCATATCTCATTCTTTACAAACAAAAATATTAGCCCCACATGAATTTAAGTTTGTAAATGGGGAAAAGTAATGAAATATGCTGTGGAGATAGCTATTAAAGGTGCTATGACTTTTATGTGTGTTAGAGGTGGCACCCATAAACAAATTGATTTCTGGAAGCTTAAATACTGGTAGGCAGTAGTGCATTGCTTGCAGGATCACTAACCTGTCAATAAGGATTTGTTGTAATAACTTAATTCTTGTAATTTACAGATTTTGTGGAGCATTTGTGTTCTGTGAGAATCTTCTAACCATTTTTTTTTAGCTCAGAGAAACCTGAGCTAATAAATTTGTACAGTTTATTTAAACTTGATTTAAAGTATTTAGTTTTCTGAGTAACTATAAAAGTCAAAAGTACTCTTTGAAAATATATAGGAATATACATGCAAAGTATATGAACAAGAGAAGAAACATGATGGGAAACATTTGATCCATATAATCCTCTCTACTCACCCCTGCAAAAAAATCAACCACCCCAAAAAAAGCATCCACAGACAAAAGTGGTAAATATTACAAGGCTGAAATCTCTTAAACAACCCACATATTAACATAATATTTAGAGTTGTATTTAAAGTAACACTATTTCCTCTCTTAATTTTTATTTTTTTAAATTTTAAAGATTATAAAATATCCCATCAGATACTGAGCTAATTTTGAATATTTTAACTAGCAACTTGGAGCATACTTTGAATGAATTATAGAATGGTTTGCTTTGGAAGGAATCTTAAAGATTGTCTAGTTCCAACTTCCTGTCTTGAGCAGAGGCACCTTGAAGGCCTGGTTCTCATTTTGGTTTTCAGAAAGCTCCTGTGCTTCGGAGAAGATCAGAATAAACAATGTGGGTTACATAGGACATGGCACACTGTAGCAACAAGATGTATTGTTCTGGGGGGTTTTTTTGTTGTTGGTTTTTTTGGGGGGGTTTTTTTGGGGGGGTTTTGTTTGTTTGTTTGTTTGTTTTTGCTTATTTTTCATGCATCTAGAGAGGGTCAGATTATTTTTCACAGCATTAGGATGGACTTGCTGTCTCTCCAGTTTTGGACTATGATGTTTTAGGGTGCCTGTTGGGAATCTCAGTTACAGCCTGGTTCAGGTCCATAGATGGATGAGAATTACACAGCTGGAACTCTCTTTCAATTCCATGAAAACACTGGTGTGTTATATCTGTGGTATCTCATTGTCTGAATTTATGCTCTCTCTGCTTATGTTCTTCAAGAGCAAGGGGAAAAACCCATTGGAAAAATTGCACTCACTGCTACTGGTCTCCCAGCTTTCAATAAGGTAAAGGAACAGCTTTTGCTCTTGATAACAGTCCATGCAGGGATCTGAATCCATTCAGTTTGGAGGGAGTGTCTGCTTCTTTGGAATTAATTTCTATTAAGGATGATCTTTTGATATAAGTGAAATATTTTCTGCTTTTTTCATGCAGTCCATGAAGAAAAAGGTGTTTTAACTGTTAAGTTACTGTAAAAGGGCACCACCATCACTATTGGGTTTTTGACTGAGAGTAGTTGTGGCTTCTGTGCCTTTTGTCTAAAATATGCCAGAATTACCAGTGGGAGCAGTACACAAGGGATCTTCTTTTGGGCTTAGCTTCTTTTGCAGATGGTAATCTTGAGTGTAGAGCACATTGTGCCTGGGCTGTACTGTCCTAGTCTCTGAGTCCAGCACTAATTAACATTTGGTGTGTCTGGCTGGATAAAATACTGAGCATATGAGCTAGGCATTTGTGTCTGTAGGAATGCAGTTGCATACCAACTCTGCTGGGAGCTAAGTAAAGATATCTGTGTGCTCAGGAAGGGGCTAAATACAGCTTTTCTACTTTCTGTGTAAATGCATGTGTTTTCCAAAGTATTGCTGAGGCACATCTTATTATGGATTGGAAAAAAGTCACTGGGCACACTAATTATCATTGTAAGGGCTGGCCCATCTTTTCTGGGGTAGGACCTGTTTAGGTGTTGAGATTTATTTTCTCAAGAGTGGATCATACCACAATAGTGGTTAAATGAGAAGCTAAAACTCTAAACATGTGAAAAAACAAGGCAAAACCACACCTGATATCCAGGTGTAGCTTCTCTCTGAAATTTAAAGGACACATTTTTTATAATTTGCAGGCCTGAACAATAGAATGAAGTGTGAGTTTTACAGACAATTGTGATTCTCATTCTGACTACTAATTGCCCCAAAGGGATTCTTTTACTTATCCAAGGTTTTTCTACTTCTCTTCTACATATTCATGAACATGTAGGCTGCACGATGGGAAGTTTGTTTCCAAGTTGTGAGCTTGCTGCTATTAAATGAGATAAAGTCTGTAGAGAAAGAATAGCAGTAAGGAAACTGTGAAGGCAGGTGTAGGCACAGGGCAGTATTTGGTGAATGCTGGCTGATTAATTGCTTATGCCATCTATGGCAGAATTTTGGAGTCTGAGAGAAGATGTGTCATAATAAGTGTTATAATAGACTTGTTATGTTTGCATGAACACAACATTTGTGAGACCAAATTTGTGCTGTTGGCTCAGTTACCTCTGCAAGCTTTACATTCCTGCCTGGGAAGTGGACTGAAACAGATCAGTATTTCTGTGTCTGGCTCTGCCACCACACACCTGTAAGTCAGGGTCAGCTTGAAACCCATGTGTTCACAGCACTGGGGACTCAACATTGTGTGTTTGAAATTCTGTGACTAAGACAATGCATCTAGACAATTGTTTTTGTTTAATGTCTTTGGCAATATGTCTTTTTTTATTTTTCTAGTATCCTATTACAAGGCAATGATTTTGGTCATGCATTTGTATCTTTCAAATTATCCCTTTTCCTTACATGAAATTGAAGTAAAATTGTTTAGTAATAAACACATTTAAAATTTGTGGAGGTTCTTTTTTTCTTAAATAGATTTTTGAGGTAATTTTCAAGTTTAAACTTTGACCATTTTAGTTTGTAAGACAGATCTTACAATAAAAATAATTTCTGATTTGTCAAATGCAGAACTCAATGTATGTTGTTTGGGGAAATCATTCAAGAGCTGTTAATGCTCTTTTAAAGCTGCTATTGTGCAAACCCATTTTTAGTCACATTTTCAAACTATATTACTGTTCTTTCAGGGTGAGGGTATGAATTTCTATTAAAATAAATTATTTTGACAAAGTACATATTTACATGCTATTTCTACAGGTAGAAATCTTTTTAAAAGAATGGTGGAGCAGAAGCTGTTTTGCAGTGGAGAAGGGTAAAAGGGTCCTGTGTCAGTTGCCTAGCTGGTCAGATGAATAGAGGAAATTGGACTGGGAGTTAGCAGCAGTTTCCAGACATAGAGAGACATGCAAAGCCATGCCCCATTTAGTGTTCCTCTGAGGTCCACAAGGTCAAATATTGCTGGTAAAATTCCTCATGCCTGAAGGCCATAGCTTATCTATAGCTAGTAAGTTTTCTCAGTCCCTAAAGCAGGGATGGAAGCCACAGACCATACCTGGGTGTGCCTGCTCCTTATCTCTGCCCGGGTGATGTGCTCATTGGCACCATCTAAAATGTGCCAGGGACCTTGCTAACTCTGCAACTGTATGGACGACTCTATTCAATCACTCTATAATGCTCTTGGATAGCTTTTAGCAACAAGCTCCTCGCTAGTGTAGATGTAGCCTTATTCTCTTCTGGATTTTTTAATTTAGGAAAAAACATGGGCTTTTGTTTCTGCTTGCTTTTGCAGTGAAATCAATGTAAATATATAATGGTTTGTTAAAAAAAATTAAGTCACATTAGTGAACAAGACTTCATCAGCATTATACTAAAGCTATGCAAACAGCCATCTACACTAGATAATATATATATGCATTAAATTATCTTAAGGAAAGAATATCTACATCTTTCTGGCTTTAACAGTGCAAAATACCTTTTCAGAAATGACACTGTGCTGTCATCTACTGAGAAATGTTGGCTTCTTCTGTACTGGTATGTGCATGAAATATGACTTTTGTATTAAATGCTTGTTTAACTTATTTGCTGCATTTTTCAGATTTCTTATGCGATAAACTATAGGTAAGAGTATGCAAACATAGATTTATTTTTTTCCCAACAAGATTATACAGGAGCTAATGAATTTCCCACTGTGACTTACATTTTCTAGCTAATCTTGCATATATATTGCATCTAGCTCATCCCTGTATATTGTGTTTAGAAAATATATTGGAAAAAAGGATGGCGACAGCATAAAACAAAATGCCAGAAAACTGTCCATTTCTGCAGAGACTTTAGAGATTTGGCAGTACAAGATTAGCCAAAGAGAAGCGTGGATTTTGGTGGAATTTTTTGTGGCCTTTTTGTTTGTTTGTCCCTTTTACCCACTTCATTTCCTGAAGCCCTCTGTAACTTTCAAGAGCATCTGTGAACCTGTAAGAACCTCTGGGGAAAGCTTTTCAAGAGTTTAGGCTATAATGCCATTTTATTAGATAGGGATTTATTCCACTCCATAGCAACACTGTGGACATTTGGGTGTTTTAATGTGTGAGTTGTGTAAAACACTGGACATATTTGTACTTCGTAAGTTTGTGAGGTGTTTATGCTAGATATTGTAGTTCAAATTTTCCTAGTTAAAATACTGACTAAAATACTAATCTTGCCAATAAAACCTTGTTATCTCATTATACAGAAGTGGAAAAAAAAGCTCTTCCTTGTGTAGTTATATACAGGTTTTACTTAGCTGAATTAACTAAACATATGCATAGTCCTCTCCCCTTCTTGCAAGATAGCAATATGAATCAACTATTAGCATTAGTGTATACATGTGTTTATATTTGGCATCATTGCTCTTTTTTCTGTGTATCGTATATTTTGGCTATTGTGCAGAATATTTTGATTGCTTTTTGTTTTAAGAAATTCTCAGTTTGTGTGCTACTACACAAATATTCCATCTGTCTTCTCAGTCCATGCAGAAGAAAAGATTTAAACTAGGAAACCAGGGCAAACCAAAAATTCTAAATTTACTAAAATTAATCCCAACCTCATAAACTCTGGCAATTGGAACAAACCTGAAAAAAAAAAAAAAAAAAAAGAAAAAAAAACTGTTGGAAAATCTTTGCAGAATTTTCCCAAATGTTATGGTTTAATGTGTATTGTTCTAAGTGATTAGACATCACCTCTTCTGGTAGGACATAAGATCTGCTCCTTAGCATTTTTGTAAAAAGGAGAATATTAGGAGCATGAACCCCAATGATTTAGTAGAACTCTATGAAGACTTAAGGACAGCGTAGCTTTAGTTGTGCTAACAATGATAAAGAACATGATAAAGAACATGAATCAAAAGAAAAGCCACAAACCTCTGGGTGTCAAATAGAACTAAAAAGCCCCCTACTGTTTATTCAAAGAATATTCAGTAGGTGCCTAACATTTTTGAATCTTCTGAGAAGGCAGGCATACGTGGTACAGAGGGAGAGAATAACACTTCTGCCATTTAATCCCTCTCCTCCTCTCACTGTTTCCATTGTAACTGGGCAGTCTTGGCTTGTTCATTCTCATTCGTATCCTGATCTATGGCAGGCTTTGGGAAGATGACAGAACAAACTGTCCAATTTTTCAAAGCTGAGGACACAGAGATGAAGCAAAGAGCCACTCCTGTAGTATTACAGCCTAATTCTGTCTGCCCAGTGTCATCTCATAAATACTGATGCTCCCCCTGAGGCAGTCATAGTGCTAAATGAAAGGTGTCTTAGTACTGTCTTTCAGCTGTGTTGGATACTTGTAGATCATCTGTATGGTTAATGGATGGATGGGAGGCTCTAGGACATAGGTGATATTAGTTAAAGGCTGGAAACCTAAACCCAAAAATAACAGTCATTTTTTAAATGACTATTGGGTTAAAAATACCATTTTTTGAAGCTTCGAACCTGTCCAGTCCCTTTGATACCAAGACATGGACAAAACCTAAATTTTTCAGTTGTGACAGGATCAGATGGATGGAAATCTACTGTATATATTGCAGAAAAACCATCAGTATTAACAGACTAGACTATGGAATTACTCCTGCCATGTAGAATACTCGAGAAAAAGTAATAGTCAGTTAAAGAAATTATGTACTTAGGCATTGTGATTTGTTAACTCTGTGGGCTTCTGAAACCTCTTTGAGAGATTACAAAAGAATGTCGCCTGTGAAATATTTATAGCTCAAGTATAAGGGTCCAGTTTCTTGTACTTTTTAGATTTTCTTCTGTAGTTATTTTGAAGCTTTGATTACTGTCTTTACCCTAAGTGCTTGCTAACATGGTTGGAAGATAAACAAGTCACTCAAACCTGTAATTGCAAGCAACTTTTTGTGCCATAAGAAGCACAGATTGACTATCTGCTATCATGTAGTATTCTAGTTTCTTCTCTCCTTGAGCCTTTTCCATGGCTTTTATTCACATAAAAATTCAAATCTGATTGTCAGAGGAAATTAAGCTCAAAGTAAAGGGTCTATTCTCTGCAGGAAACACTTGATAACAAATTTAGAAAGTTGGATTCTACTTTAAAAGAGGCTGATGGGAAAGTTTTAGTCCTAGGAATTAGCACTAGTGTTCAGGATATGATGATTATAATACATGATAAGAAGCTACTCTGAAACTAAGACTTTTTCTGCGGCTCAAGTAATTCAAAGGATTTTTTCCAAAAGAATCCGTTTCATACATGCTGATTAACAAATTCAACAGAACAATTTGGTTTGGGCTCTGGAGTCTGGGCTAGGTAATTTAATCATCCTGACACCTGCAGTCTGGTTCAACCCAAAAGTTAGTGTTGATCAGAGATTACACTGGATAGATGCGTGGATGAAAAAAGTTAGGAGCAGAGAATGGAAGGAGGAGAGTTTGCATTCTTTCAGAGAAAGGAATGTGTAAACCTTTCATACTATTTCATAGAAAGCATAGCTGTTCTGATTGAAAAGTTATTTACTTAAACTATCTTACTGTATTTTTACATGCCACAGGTATTGCAGTACCTGTGACCTATTACTTGGGCATTTTTGGGGATTTGCTGTTTATAGGGCCTTTGATTCCACTACAAGGTAACATTCCAGGCAAAGATCAATTATAAGGACACACAATGCCCTACAGCCTTCATTTCTTTGTCTACACTTAGAGAAAATGGGTGAGAGAAGAATTGTGTTTTTCTTCATTTGTGTCATGGAAATGCTACTTGAATGAATGACAGCAGAATTAGTGACAGAGTTCATCAAGCTTGAGTCACCACTTGCAAAGAAAAGAAGCAAGTGTGTTGTGTGGCTGCCTTTAGACGAGCAAAGCAAATGAGAAATGTTGCTGTTAAAAATGTGCAAAATCACTTTCCCACAGAATACTTCCCTGGTGGTTGAAGTAGCATTGTGTGTGGGCAGCAGCAGCTAAGGGATTCCCAAGGCACTTGAGTTCTATTTTTCCACTGTGCTGTTTCTAGTAGACAAGAAAGGAAAATTATATGATAGGTACTACATTTCTTATTGCTCTCCTTATACAGAAAATTCCTAGAACACTGTAGTTTCATGTTCTATTCAGACCAGGTGTCATTATAAACTTGTACAGTTAATTACCAATCTTGCCAGTTATTTTAACCTTAAATATAACTTTCTCCTCTATTTAGATTTTTTTCAAAAAATCAATAACTGCACAGGTTTTTTAGTATGGACAACAGGCGAGCTTTTTATCAATCATCAGTTACCTTGGTTATATCACATCAAATGTCTGAATAAAGCTGAATGGTACTATAGCTGCCCTGGTAAAAAAAATTTGAACAAAATCTCTGTTCTTCCAGTGAATTATAGAAAATGAAAAAAGTCTTTTTCCTTGGCAAGGGGAATAAATACATAAACAGATTTTTTTTTTTTGCTTGATTTTTGTTCATTTTTAAAGAATGTGGCTAAAAGCAGGATCTGAGTATGAAGACAATAATCTGTTACTATTTTCTATCCCTAAAAATGTCTCATGAAAATGGTTTATGATGAGTTTTAGATACATTACAAGATACACTTGGCTTTAAGTGACTTGGTCAGAACTGAAATGCTAGATCTTGTAAAGATTCATGAGTAGTGTGTATATTTCCTGTCCCATAATCCTGCTACACTCAAATACTTTCCGTATCAAAAGCTTTCTGTTTAAATAATTATTATGCAACAATTTTTGTTTTTATATTCCCTACTGAATAAAAGGCATTGTTAATATGTCAAATTCTGAGACTAAGAAGTGGAACTCTGTATTTTTAGTGGTTTTCTTGTATGAATTTAATTAAAGTCAACCAATGATTAAATGGAGATATTGTAAGAGATACTGACACTTCTTTCTCTGAGATATGTGTCTTTTAGTCACTTGGACACATTTAGATTGCAAGTGTAACAGTTGGAAAGAAGAGAAAGTCTGAAAAAACACAGGAGGATAGCATTTCTCGTCCTGAATGCTACTCATCACAAGAATGTAGTAATAATTTTAAAATTACTCCCTCCATCCTTCACACAGGTCAAAGTTGATGTTTTCACCAAGACCAAGCCTGAGCAAAGAGTTAACAAAAGATACTCATCTTAAAGAGCTTTTATTATGAGTAACAGATCTTCTTAGCCAGAGGCATTTTGAAAAGGGCAAAGGGGTTCAGTCAGAAGGCAGACATTAGAGAGATGTTCATATTTCTTCTACGTTTTTATGCTGCTCTTGTCTCTTGCCCAATTAAATAAGTATATAATACTTACAAACATTTCAAATTTAATATATTAGCACTTTATTGCCTTTCTATGCATCAGAGGATACTTCAACACTTCAACTTACTTTTGAAGTCAACTTAGTTATTGGCAGTTTATTAGCAAGGCTTTTTATATAACATTTGATCTGTCTTGGAATATCAGTTTTTCTCCATGCATCCTATAAAGGCATTTCTTTTGGAATCTGCACTTTTGACAATGTCTGTGAATTGCCATCTCTGGCATGTTCAACAACAGGGATTCTGTGAATTTGAAGGTGGAAGGGATGGGGAATTTTCTGTAGAAATATATATAAAGTATGCTGTTATTGGTGGCATGCTTGTTTTTTTCATTCTTGCTGAGTTTTCTGATTCCATTCTGAATGTTTAGGTCTGAGATCAGGTTTTCACAGGGTCTTCTCTTTTTAACATGAAAAATTACTTTAAGTTTGTGGTTGTTTTTTTATGGTCAAGAAATGTTGCCTGAGTGTAATGATTATGCTTTTTTAGATATTTGTATTAGTTTTGGTATGTAAATGATGCAAGTGAGCATCATATTTAATAATTGCATTGAAGTATTCATAAAATCTATCCTAAGAAACTTCAAATCCTCTGTCAACTAATAACCTTGAATATTTTTCTGCTAAGTCTTTATATAAAATTACCTATTAATCACATGCATTATTATATTGCTTGTAGTGATCAATTACTGTATTTCTTTTAAACATTAAAACAGACTTAAGGAACTACCTGATTTAGTTTTAATTTTGATTTAATACCAAGCATAAATCTTTTCCCTTTAAAATGAGTTAACTGTTTATCTGTCCTTAACCACTGAGGCATGAGAGCTGTATTTATCCCTTGTTTTCCTAGGAGAGGATCCACTTAGCTGTGCCCAGGGAAAGCTGCATTTTCAGTTTAGGGGAAGTCAGCTGCACTCAGGAATAGAGTTTACATCAATGATATCATGGTCAAGTTTAAGAATCATCAAGCATCAAGTTTAAGAATCACACAAAATCCATAGAGAAAAGGTTTGATTTTGATTGGAATCTCAAGTAGGCGGAAAAAGTTCTTGAATGGAGAGCATCTTAAAAGAAAATAATGTTGATGACAGGAGCAGAGCCTAAGGTTAACTTCTCATCTACAAGTGTAATAATAACAGTTCCAGATGAATTCCAAACATAGAGACAGAAGAATTTGCTTGTTTAAATGTATGTAGCTACAGGAATGCTTTTGTTTTATTTATGTAGTTTTTTACCATAAGCCCAGCTCTATTGAAAATATTTGATATTTGGGTATTAACCTTCCTGTGATTTTAACAGCTGTTTAGGTCTCAGTGTTTGCTTAGCAAAGCCAAGCCATGCAGAGTAGAAGCCACCAAATAAATGCTACTACATTGCTACCAAATAAATGCTACTAGGTGATGCTTACCATGCTCAGTACCTGATTGGAGGTTCTTGGTCCTATTTGGTGAGGTGTGGGGGGTAATTGCCACTATTTTGAGCAAGGTATCATCCAGTAACCAGAGAGAGTCAAAATACTGTTTGCTCACAGAAGAACATGGAGCAGTCTTATGTATGTAATGCATTCATAAGTATATCACAAAGTCATTTAGGATTTAAATCTTTAAGAATTGCTCTTTGGCTGTACAACCTACCTCATAGTAGTTAGCCAGTGTAGTTCTGACATTTTTTACTTATGTAACTTTAAAAGCAGTGCCTGTTCCATATGTGAACAGTGATGTTTTAGATTTATTTGTTTTTGTCACAGAGATATTTCTATGGCTTGGAAAACTGCCTATAGTTCTTCTGGGATATGGGAACCTGAAAATGTCTCTGCATAGAGTTAAGCTAGGTCTTTCCCAGAACATCCCAGAAGAAATACTTAATTCCACAGTTGTTTTGAAGTGAGTCTCCTTCAGCCTGTCCTCAGATCCACTGAAAATCTACTAAATTTTCAGTTTCAAAAGTAAATAAATAATTATCATAGGGATGTGCCACAATAGCATTGAAGTTTTCCCTCTTTCATGGGGATAATCATGATGATATAGTTGAAAAGAGATTTAAGTTTACTGATAGTTTAAAGAAATTAAAACTACACCTTCAGTGGCTATAAAACATTCAAATATGGCTTTGTCTATCAATCTTAAATAAACATGTATGAACAACTGAGAAGAAAAATACTATCACATTCTTTTGCAGCTTATTAAGAACTGGGAATAAGAAATCTGCCTGATTTTTTTTTTTTTTTTTTTTTTTTTTTTTCAGTTCAGTCAACTTACACAGCACAAAATAAGAAGCAAGGAGAGGAATGTGTATTTTTATCTGCATGTGTTGTACACCAGCCAAGGTGCAGGATATCTTGGTGGAACTTAACAAAGACTTGTGGTTTTTTTCTGACAGTGTGTAAACTGGACTTGAGAACATATATCAAAAGGGTGAAGTTTCTCCTAGGCCTTTTTCAGACTGTCTGATGGTTTGTGTATGACTTTGATCTTACTGATGTTGGTTACTTGACCATACAGAAGACAGTTCAGTTATCATCAGCAGTTAGGGATATGTAAACCTCTGGTTTGTTTGAAAAGACACAGTTTACAGAGAGATGCTTTCACTAAAATATCAAAGAAGATTTGGGGGGAGCTTGAAAAATTTGAGCTTTTTTTTTTCCTCACTTTCATAAAAAGTAGCTAGCATTGACCATCTATCTTGGAACCTTTTCTTCCCTAGTGCACTTTTTATGATGTTGCGTGGCACAAAAGCGATAACAGGAGTGAAGAAAATGACAGAGTGCGTCAGAGTGATGCCTGCTCCCTTCTCTGAATAACAATCCATCAGATACACTGCCAAAAGGAGGACATTTATAGTGTTAAATAGAATGTTCACAATTTCATGGGACCTATGCCTTTAGGCAAGAAAATGATCTAAAGGTATTCACTGCAGTAGAAGGTGACCATAAAACTACTTACTTTTAGAACTAAGAAAAGCACTATATTTTGTCTCTGCTTTTGCAGTAATTCCTTGACATCCTTACTCATTGCCGAACAGCAATACTTACAATCATCAGAAAGTTTTTTATACCTAAAAAGACAAGTACAGAAAGGAGGAATTATGTGATTTCTTCTATTTTAAAATATTTTAGAAGTAGTCAGATATTGATGTAGACTGCATGAATTTTTGGTCATTCCTTTGGTGTTATTCTGTAACGTTTGGGGGTTTTTTTATTATAAAGTGAACATTATGAAAGTACTGTCTCATATAGCATAAGTTTAGAGACCTTTTGATATCAACCTTTAGATGTAACTACTGCTTGTATGAGTTTTACAATTTGAGGCTAATTTAGAATATTAGTCTTAAATTGGCTGGCTCCTTGGTCCCTATGCCCTTTCAGAGATTAACATTAGAACAAATGATTTGGATTTAAAAATCTGGAAAATTTCCCTCCTTAAGCTTCCATACACTGGGTTAAAGACTAAATAAAAAAAATAGCTACATTTACATGCCTGGTGAAATGCAATGCTGAAGAGTGAGAAGTGGCTACATTCCTTCCTCTTGTATTTTCCTTTCAGTAATTTCATTGCTGGAAACAATTGAGAAGCAACTTGTGCTGAACAGTTATCGGTAGTGATAACTTCATAGATATATGCCCTGGCATAAAAAGGTATGTTAAATCTCTGGAAAATCTGATAGATTGAACAAATAAATACTTGTGGATTGTGTATTTATGCAATGTGCAAAACCAGACAACATAAATTTCTATATGCAGCTGGAAAATTAATTGGTTTCATGACTTTTAAAAGCTTTTAAATAGATGGACTGTGTATTACTGCAAAAAAATATATTATTAAAAATGTGAAAATGAAATCCACACTGGTGCAGAACTGCCAGGCACTCAGTATATTGCATTCCCATCTTTCCCTGTACTTCTGAACTCCCAGCACAGCACTGAGGTCTCAGACCTCCAGAGACAGACTATTGCATTGATTGTGTAGAGCTGTGCTTTGTGTGGGTTGATACTGTTTGATTTTCCAAGGGTGTGCTTCTAGTCTCCAACATATCTGTTGTGAATAACTCTTTTATTCTTTCATCTTAAGGATTTCTTCTGAAAAAATACTTGACACATAATCTTGAGGGATTTTTCCTGTACTTTTAATGAGCCCTCTGTTCTGTTTGTATTTAATATTAAGATTTACTATTTCCTTAATTGTAGTTTAGTCAAGCACAGAGTCTTTGAATGGATAGCTTTGGAAAGTGGCAAGATTTTCTTTTCTTATATTAAACAGTGTTTTCACATTCCATAATGTTCTCAATTCAGCAACACTGAAGCACATAATAAATTTAATTAGAGGAGTTTTTTTAAAGTAATGTTTGGACTTATAAACAGAAATATTGAGAAGTAATTTTCCTCATGATACAACAGAAGTATTTTGGGACTGTAGCACAAGACTCTTGACTATTTTTCTCTTTCTGTCTTTCTGTGGAATAAGAGTTGGATGGTTTTATTTACCTTCTTCATTAAATACCTTTTATGACAAGAACCATCATGAGGTGTTATCAAAAGCAATTATAATCACCAAACAGATGCTCATTAGAGAGAAAAAGAGGTCTAAACCTATTTCAATTAGTTCAGAGCTTAATACCTTTTTTACTCTTTTTGTTTGTGATCCGAGTAAGTTCTTATTATAATGGGTAAGTACTTTTATCAATTTTTTTTGTGTGTTTCCTTGCCCACAATTTACCTGTTCTGGAATTGTGATTTGTCAATATTCTTTTAGCTGAATGAGAAGATGCACTAAAGCAAGGAAATACATATCTTCTGCACTGAAATAAATCCTTCTTAACATTTAATTCAAGCAAAATAAACTCAAATTAAGGGGCAAAGAAACGTAAGCTCCAAAACTATTAGCAAATAATGCAAAGATCAATGGATATATTTTTAAAGGTTGAAAATAACCTTACACAGCCTGTAACATCAATTTATCATGTATTCTGGATGAAAGTGTAGTTCCACTGACTCATTTGAAGCTGAAATGCTTCAGGTTAAGCTGATATGTAGAAGTTGTGTGTATATCTGTGTCTTGAACGAGAGTAAAAACTTGGGAAGTCTGAAGTCCTGTCTAAGGATTGCTTTAAGCATGTTTTCTTGCCTGGGACTACTTCCTGATGTCATGAAACAGGACACAAAGATAATTTAGCTGTGTAGAAACATGTACTGGTGACTTTCAAAAGTCTTGTGAACAATGACTTTAAATAGGCTTGCCGTTAAACTATGCTCTTGCCACATACATGCTTCTGGCATTGTGTCCTTCACTTATTGCAGGGTATGAATCTATTGCTGAATTCATTGCATATATCAGCACTTCTGTGACAAACAGCAGGGACTAACCTAGGAGGAAGGTTACATTAATGCTTCTCATATCCCAGTTACCAGATTCTACCTTAGACTGGCATGGTACTGCATAGTACTGTATTTGTCTTATGTAGAAATACACAATGTGGCTAAATCATCACCACTGAGGGAAAAAACCCAAAACATAAATGACAGCTGTTCTGCAAAGTGCTCCCTACTGCAAGGTTGTAGGCATTGAGAAAGTAAGAGTCTGCTTTTAGTACAGTACTGCAGGAAATCATGCAGAGTTGCAGAGAGGGAAAGGGGGTTTTGTAATAAACAAAACTATTTTTTTATTCTCATTCATCCACATGTTCTCTTTTACTCCTGTATTAGTGAGTGCTGCCATATGTGTCCACATAATCTGGGTAGAACCTGGGAGTGACACAAGCAAACCTGGCATGTCTTTTTCATGGCTTTTGGATTGTTCTTGATGCTGAAGCCTGGACGTGACTTTTTCACTCTAAAAAATTTGACAGTAGCTGTAATTTTTTTTGCTTCATCCTGTCCCACCTTCAAGAGTCATTAGGCAATGCTGCTGATCTATTCACTGTCTTTTTTTTTCTTCTCTTGCTGCAGTTTGTTTGTTGGGTTTTTTCCTTGTTTTCTCAGTATTTTTTACCAAGGCCAGGTTTCTTAAGAATAAACCATGATGTCATTATCTTGATGCTGTCAACAAGTG
Organism: Erithacus rubecula; assembly: GCF_903797595.1. Classification (NCBI taxonomy): domain Eukaryota; kingdom Metazoa; phylum Chordata; class Aves; order Passeriformes; family Muscicapidae; genus Erithacus; species Erithacus rubecula. Next base: position 73,838,792 of record NC_136685.1, read on the forward strand.
CCATTCTTTTATGCCTTCTTATCCTTTCTTCCAATGTTTTTATACCCTTACCTTCCGATTCACATTTCATTTATACCTTGTTTTCATTCCAAACCTCCACAATTTGTTACTGGAAAGAATGTTTCATAGCAACAAAGAAATGTCAAACTTTAATCTGCAGCTCCCATTGCAAAGCATGTGTCTTTAGACTGCTTTTATTTGTATGCTTTGAGTGGTTTGGACACTTAGACCAATTTCTTGTAACAAACTCTTATCAAAGAATAGTGTGTTTCATATTGCCTTCCCTGGAGTGCAGTGGAAAATACAGCACAACACACATTTGTGTGAAAAGTATTATGCTAATGAAGGCAGTCTAAGAGGCTAAAGCAACTTGATTCAAATGCTGTATACTTGCAAATGTAATATGGTCTCCAAGAGTAGTAGAGCTTTCCTTTATTATGTTGTTAAAATTGTATCTTAAAGATTTCCAACATCACAAAAGCAGGGCCAGACTTCACTATTTTAGAGCTAAAATTCTATGTTGCAGAGTTCAGAAAATGTTATTATCTGTAACAAGAAAAGATAGTGGCAATATTAATGCATATTAAAATTGATTAGTACTTTGCCTTTGATGACTATACTTAAAGAAAGTCTAGATGAAGTGATTTTTGCTTTTTTTATAAATCCAGAAGATTACAGAATGTGTCACACTGATATCTTCTTTGCTAGGAAAGGCACTGAACAAAATACACACCTAGACTGGTATTTTTGCAAGGGATCCCTTGTAAAGCCTTCCTAATGATTGTCCTCCTTTGCTGTTGGCAGTGGTGATTTGTCTGTTCTCTAAAATGTCAGTTACCCAAAGATAAAGGAAAGACATGAGCAGCAGGTATGTAATCTTCTCTTTATCTCTCCTTCAATATTTCAGGAATTCTACTTTAAATGTGGAGCACACCCAACTGCTGACAGTGAAACATCTGTGGCTTTGAACCTCGTTACAACAAACAGCCGCCGTATCACATGTATAACATGCACAGATATTAGGTAAGTACAACAAAAATTGTCAGAGATGTACAGTCTTGGTGCTTCATAGTACTTATCGCTTCCAAAGAGCCTCTTCTTCTTTCTTCGTTTTCCCTTTTAAAGGCTGGTGTTTTTTTCCCCTGGTAACATGGTGAAAAATGAGTCATATTTTCAGGTGTGTTATTTGTTTTGCTGGTAAAATTGCAGTTCATATTTTTGTACCTTAGTCATGTTGCAGGTGGAAATTTGACTGCTTAAGTTCTAACTAAAACATCGAGTGCTCAAGATAGTGGCATCAGTGTATACATATTTTCTACTAAAATGTATTCAAGAGCCAGGGAAAGAACTGGATTTTTGGAAGGGGACAGACTGTTCCTGAAGAAATTCTCTTTTTGGTGTTTGTTCTATAAATCAAAGTAAAATGCATCTGTTCTCATGTTTGTGTTTATTGTAGTTTAAAATACTGTAATCCATCTTTGCATGTGGTATTTGGGCACATACATTCAAGAATATCCATTACTTGCAAATGCGTGGATTAAAAACCAATTGCCCGAAAAAGACAGCTACCATTGTAGTGAAGAATTACCTGAAGCACATTTATCTACTGACTAGGAGATATTCTATACAAAAGTGTGAAGAGAATTGGGAAATCTTAGTTCTTGGTTAGAAGGGAGAAATTGGAAAGGATATTTGAACTTTGTACTGATTCATATGGTGCATCTTCTGGAAAGAGCCGGTTTTGGAAGCATCCTTTGGGGTGCATTTACAGAACTGGACCCTAGATCCAGATTAAAAGATCAAATATCAGTGTCTGTCAAATTGGTATGTCAGCATTTTGCAACAAGGGTACAGACTCAGCTCCTCAAAAGTGGCTGGTTCTTCTGCCGCTTCTAAAAATTCCCTGGGCAAGAGAATGATTTGGCTTGCTGCAGTGCAGACCCCTAGGGCATGTCTGTACTGCTAAATACAAGAGGGCCAAGGGCTGATCCCAGTCCCAAGCCAGATGGAAATGACTGACAGATGCACAGAGCTGTGTAACCTGGTGCTTCCCCATAGCCAGCTTGGGTTACCTGTGGAGCTGAAACCCAACTAATATAGATCTGCAGTGAAAGTACACTTTTTATCCTAGAAGTACTATGGCATGGAAAAGGGTTATTCATATCCCAGTATTTCCTGTGTGGGCCCCAGGAAGTTTCAGAAGAGTTCACTGAACTACATGAAGTACAATGAAATGGTACAACTTGCTGAATAGCTGAGCTTTTTTGGGATAACCAGTACCTATCTCTGGGACCTGTGTCCTCAGGGTTCTCAAGAACTCTAAGTATTTCTGGACTGCAGGAGAAGTTGTCTGAGAATTTGCTATGTTTTGTTGCATTCTCAATTAAACAAAACCAAGAAAAAAAAAAAAAAAAAAAAAAAAGAAAATATAAGGAAAAAAAATGGTCTGAAATCCCCTTTCTGGGTAACATCATTAAATGAAGCAAAATATAAGAAATTTATTCTGTCTCATCATGTCAAAATATTGATACACATTTCTATGATAACTCTAAAATTTTGAGAACATATCCATACATTAAATTCTGATTATCTTTCAGAATTTAGGTTTTTTTAAAGCCATAAAAGACTCCCAGGCACTTTTGGGTTATACTAGACATTTGTAAGTGATATGAAAACTCAAGATACTATTTTACTATTTTATTTTTTTTATGGAAAAGCCTGCAATTTGTTAAAATAGAAATGAAACAGAATTTTTTGGATGAAATAATTTTACAATTAAAGTTAGTTGTTTAGTTTTTTATTTGGTCTTTTACCAGTTTGACCAGATGGTCAAATGTAAGTTTTGATAATTGGAAAGAGAGATCGTACAGTGAAGACATTTATCAGTTATGAAAAGTTCATTGCAAAATCTTGGGGTACTTAAAAAAATCTCCACTCAGTTTTTTGGTTTTGTGAGGTTTTTTTTGTTTTGTGGGTTTTTTCCCTGTTTTTTGGTTGTTGTTTTTGTTTTTGTTTTTTTTAGTTTCCAATTCCTTTCTCCAACCTAACATTCCTGTAATATTTGTAAGTAATTCCAAGAAATTACATAAATAGCCATAATCTTTTTATTTCAGTTAAATATTTATGTGATTGTACTGGCAATTACTTTCTAATATGCTTATGCAGTTGAAAAGTAGCACTCTGCAGTTTAGAGCATTTTTTGGAACCTACCTTCATCTTTCTGTAGCATTCATGTGAAAAAGAGGATTAACTGTATTTGGAACATTAGCTATTACTTTGTATTAGTTTCACTGTAGTAAAAAAGAAATTTATGTCTGTTCTTCAAAGTAGATTTTTCTTTCTTTTTTTCTGAAAAAATCCAAACCAACAACAAGATACCAAACAGGAAAAGATGACAATGAGGTAGTATTTGCTGTTTTCTTAAATATTTTTGTTTGCAGCACCATACACCATAACTCTAGGAGTTTCCATCGATTTATCATGTAGTTAGTCCACCACAGGCAGAGTATTAAGTCCCAAGATTCTTGGCACAGCATTTGCATGGTTTTAGCAAGGTTTTCAAGCTCAGAAACATCTTACATAAAGCAGTAGTGTATCTGCTATATAGAAAAAAATACAAAGTGAAAGCGATGTTAGTCTATTGCCAGTTTTTATTCTTAAGTTTAGACTAGATACACTTAATTTGTCTTGGGTTTATATTTTATATAAATATTTTCATGCAGGTCTGACCACTAAAGTGAAATAGTTGAAAGCCAAACACCCTTGTAGGGTTATGCTAACTCCATAGGCGGTATTCCATGTGGTGAAATGCCTTCAATTTTTGCTGCTTATCTACAGCAGAGTTAGTGTGAATTGGCAGCCTTTATGCATTTTTTTTTTCTGTAGCATTCAAGGTGATGGGTTGGTATTGTATGTCTTTGAAGGAGCTTTAGTAGGTTGAGTAAATGGTTGGAAGTTGAAACGAATACTAAAACTGTGTAATCCTCAAGGGAAGATCTGCTTTTGTCAACTGTTTCCAGTAGAAATAGCATCAAAAGGGGTTAGGAGTACCCCAGGGTACCCATAAATCAGGCTCAGGAATAACAGCAGTTTTAAGCAGTGTAAAAATAAAACGTGTAGAACAGAAATGCCTCACGTCATCTTTCACGAACTTGGTAGCGTACAATTCCTAAAGGCACCATTATTTTTAGCTTTCAGCAGTGTAAAAAATATATAGGACATACTGTCACTTAATAGGTAGAAGGAATTCTCCAGAAGGAGAAGTACTTGGTGTTGTGTTATCAGATTTTTTTTTTCTAGTCTGATAAATCCCTGATTCATAGTATTGAACAAAGAAATGTTCTGCTTTGTTTAAACAATGGAACTTTTAGTATGTTCTTCTGGTCTTTGGACTTTCCTTTCTGATACTGGAGATGGAAGTAAGAATTTCTGCAGTGGTGATAGTAGTGCATATGCTAGTTACTCTTCAAGGGTAACTGTGATGTAATGTCTGTCATAGTTCTTTTCAGGCAAATCAAATCTGTGACCACATTGGAGAAGGGTCAGTACTGAGAGGGGAAAAAAGTGAATGTAGTATAGGAAGTCCGGTTGGAAATTCAATCAGCAGCTCTCTTCTACTTCAGACAATAAAAAATGAATGGCTGCATTATTGGGAATAACAGTGTGTTAATCTGGTTTGTGTGGAATTACTTGGGGCCTCCTAAACTTCTCACTAGTGCCTAATAAGCCATCTTCTTCAGTCTTTTTTTTTTTTTTCAAAATCAAAGTGCAAGTTAGAATTTTTTTCCCTCCAGCAGTAGTTTATTACATTCTCTTATCAATCTTCATTGCTCGTTTCCTCTATTGTATATTCAGAATTGAGATAGATGAGTTCTTTGTTTTTTTTATAGGGTAGTGTTCCAAAATTGGTAAGGGATGGAATAGTTTACTTTTCAATAAATAGATATGTGAATTATTTTCTGTTTTGGCTTTTACCTGTGGATTTCATATGCCAAAAGAATGGGGATTAGGGTTTTTCTAATTTCATATTTTGGATGTTAATCTTTATGATCTTATTGTTGACACAGGTGTGCCATGTTCTTTATTGATCTACATGTTGTACTGTGTTGTGCATTGATGTATGTTGCTCTGAAGTGATAGATCTCTTGAATTCCAGTTTAAATATTGTTGGGAAATACCTGAAATAATTTGCTATGTCTTTATTCTTTTAAAAGATATACTGTATTAATGCAGTTTGGATTAAAAAAAAATTAAAAAAAAAAAGTGGAAAGAGTTATAGGAGGAATGTAGCAGTGACTATGACAAGAAATAGATGAGGTAGGTGGTTAGCCATGGTATTCAAATAATTCCAGAATTTTTAACTGATTATTTGAATCCAGTGTTGCAACTGAAGAGACAATTTTCCAAATTCAGCTTTTAATACAGAGCTACCAATGAGCTCAACTGGTTGGAGCAGGTGATAGTGTCAGTGTTGTGGGTTTGATCCCTGTACAGACCATTCACGTAAAAGTTTAACTTGATTCTTGTAAATCCCTTTTGACTCAGAATATTTGCATTTGTTTGAGAACTCTTAACATTTTCTTAGTGAAGAATCTGCAGGAAAAATTTGATTCAAGTCAATTCTGTTATTTGAAGAGAGTTTTACCAGGGACTTCTGTTGTTTTCTGAGATGAAAATGAAGACCATGTCCATTAAAATTACCCATGTGATGTTTTCAGAAGAGTAAATAGCACCTTATTCTAGACATATAAATTACTATTTCTCTTTGCTCTGGGACATAGAATCCTAAATTTACCCCTTGGGCCATTGTAATCCAAGTAAGTTATTAAATCTATATTTCTCTATTCTTTTTTGAAGTACTTTTTCCCACTCTGTGACCTGTCTTGATAATGTGATGATGTGCTCCAAATCTCTGTTAAATTCTGCTGTCTTTATATACCTTGAGTAGTTCAAAGAGGAGTGGAAAAAGATTTTTATAAGAATTAAGTCTACTTTGTCTAAGCACTATGACCATCGGGGACAATGTCTACTGTTATTCCCTAATGTTCCTTAAATTAATGAGATTTCTTCAAAATCACTTATTTAAAGCAGGAAATTAGATGTAAAACAAAGAACTGTTACTAATTGATTTAGAGCTTTTTTTGTTTTCCCCAATAAGGTAACTTATAGACTACTCTTGTTACAGCTGTAATGTTTGATACAAACTGTAATATTTGATACAATAATTCTGATACAAGCAAAACCACACAGAGAAAATCTTTTGTTGAGATTTCTGGTGGTCTTTTGAAATGTGAATCAAGGCTGATAGTGCCAATAAGTGACCCTCACTTCCTCTGAGATGCATACCCTGGATTTCAGACTCAAAGACTTGTACCATGGGCTTCTGGAAGATCTGCCTTGTGTATGAAGTTCAGTTGCCACTTATCTTTCTCTTGAATTATAATCACTGGAATACAGCAGCCCCCTATGGCAGTGACAGGATAGCAGTGCAGCTCTTCCTGCTCTGCCTCTGAATCTGTTATGATCTGCACTGCAGCTGCATCTTGGTGAGAGAGCTTCCAGCTTCAGCACATCTGGGAACAGATGGGTGCATTGGCAAAGCTATTGCACTGTCACATTGGATATATCCTTTGCCAGCAGGGAACAAGTGAGGAGGATTTTATACAACCTCACTCGTCTCCTGTGCTGGACATCAATCAGGAATTTCTCTTCATCTAGGAAAATAAAGCCTGCCTAGCTTTCCTTCTTCATGAAGGGTTTTATCTACATTATTCCTTTGCTTGGCATATATGCTAGTGTACAGTGTACAGTTGACAGAAATGACAAATGGAAGGAATGTATTGACTGCCTGCTGATTTTTACTTTTTTTTTTTTTGCATTTGCTCACATGTTTGTGAACATAAATATAATGGTGTGTGGTATGTCTGAGTTTTTGAAACAGTCATGAATGAGAATTTTTATTTCACAAGTGAATTTAATTTCTGATTTGAATTTATTTCGATAATGTGCATCTCCTGATACTTGTGGGATAAAATAAATGTCCTTAATTTCATTTTCCCTTTGACATTTCCACTGAAGCCTACAGAATCCAGTATATTATCAATAGGCTCTATATCTATGTTCTCTGCCATTCTAATTTATGCATGATTAATATGGTGAGCTGGTTTTGTAGATTTCTTCACTTAAGTATTTTATTCATGTTGCAAGACATAAAGACTTAAAAGTTTAAATGGTTTTGGATGAATCAGTAGTTTTAGTGTGTCAGGTATCCAAGTGTAACATATCTAAGATTTCATAAACCTCACTTCCAAAATATTCTGAAGAAACCTGAGTATGAATACTTGCATATAATCAATGAAAAAATGACAGCTAATGAATGTAATTTTGTTCAACTATTGTAAATTTAAAATTTAAAGTTAGAATTTATTTGCAATCTCCAAGAAAAGCAGAGTAGCAAATGTTTTTAAAACATTTTCAAAGAGACTTGCAAGCCCACAGAATGCCTTTTCTCCTATAGATGTTTGCAGGTTCGGGTGCCTGGGACTTTATTTTCTTTCTTGTAAAAATTAATTCCTTAACATGAAAGACAAAATATTTTCATCTCTGGTTAGTTTTGCTTCAGGCAAGGTTAGTAATAGCTGAATATTTTCACCATCTGATATCAGTGTAGTGACCTATGGGAATTGTTGGAGGTCACAATCCAGTTGTTTTGGGGAGATATCTCTATTGCAAAGGCACTGTCACAGGTGATCACAGTAATTAGCAAACCTCATCCCCTCAGCAGAGACCTGAGGTCTGAAGGAACAAGGTGAACAAGTTGCAGAGATGTTCCTTTCAGGCCTTAACTGAGCCATTAAAGGGAATGGTTTGGGGAGGAACTGAGCTGTTGCTCTTTGCTGAGCAGCAGTGGTTTGCTCATCTTGCACTTGAGTAAGGGAAAGGAAGGGAAAGTGTTTGTGCAAGATGTGGTTGGTTTTTGCAGCATAGAGAAATGAGAATGAAAATATCCAAGAGAATGAAACTTCACAGCAGCGAAAACCTAAATATGCACACAACAGAATAATTTAATTTGCAGCAATTTAGGAAAAAAATTTAAAATATCAGTATTGGACAGATGCACCAGTGCATAATCTCTGAAATCAAATACATGAAGGACTATTCATAAGACAGAGAACCTGTCATAATATGTAGAGAACTTTATGAAATGTTACTTGGTACTTCATAGAGTCACTTAATGATCTAATATGGAAGTGTCTGTTGTCCTGGGTAATGTCTTGGAGAGCCATGCAACTCCTCAGTGAAATAGCTCCATAGGAATTGTTATCAGATTTCAAAAATGTGTGATTCAAATAAACATTTTGATGGAATTTGATGGCAAGTGTTTACACATTGTTTTCAATAGACATTTGGGGCAAGGTACTACTCTCAAATTCTATAATAATATTTTTGATGTTTATCACATTCAGGGGCATATGGGTACAAAGTTTTGGGAAAACAAGGAAGGGATTGTGGAATATGTTGGAGAAATATGTTTATTTGTGTAGATATAATAAACAGGGACACCTACTGCTATATTTCTCTCTAAACCATGGTGTAGAATGAATTGTCATAGCAACATACTGACTGACAGCAGTATAAGGAAAATATTTCACACATTTTCCATTGACAGTCTGCACTGAGCATGCAAAGCTCTTGGTACATTACAGTCTTGATGGAACTGTAATGGAATTTATTAATTAGAATTAAGTTTTTTGCTTTTTTACTTAGCAACTCATGATCATTGAGAGCTCACTTCCCTTTTGTTAATTCTTTGGATGTTAAAGGTTGCTTCTGAGAACAAAACAGTTTCTGAAGGCAATCTTAGAAAGAGTCTGTTATTTATTATGTTCTGTAAGAGAATCCAGTAGGGCTCAAAATTTTTTAGATCTTCAGAGAAATACTAAATGAAACTTTATACAAATACATTCATCAGGAGGAAGAAGGAAAACTTAACTATGTTTACTTTAAAACATAACAATTTTGAAATAATAAATTATTCCAATAACAATATAATTGTTGCATAATGATAAATTACAGTAATTTTTTTAGTGTGAATTGTTCTGTGATGCACTAAGTTCTTTATCAACTAAGTTACTAGCAAAATTAAAGTTTGCTAATAAAGGGAAAATCCAGGGCAGGGTCAGGCAGGTGCATAGAAAGTAAATTCAGCCCTATAAGGGAAAATAGACAAAAGTCAAGTTAAACTGTTAATACACAGCTGTTATGAACTTGGTGCAAAAAGATTCTGATTTGCAGTGTGGTTTGAAAATGACAAGAAATAAATCATAATCAAAGTCAGTCAAAATCTGTTAAGTTCTGTCAATATCTGTGACATGTTAAGGGAGCTGTGTTCAAACATTTGAAAATGGTTGAAAATGTACACAATTAAGGCAGTAATAATTTTCCCAGTACAAGTTTTTAAATGGTAGTGATACTGCACTGGCATGTCAATGTAAGAATACTACAAGAAAAAATGACACCAATGAAAACTCATTTTTATATTGTTAGGAACCTGTGCTCAGACTTTTATTTTCACTTGACATGTTTGTTTTAGTTTATGTAAAGTAATTCCATATCACTGTACATTGAAATGCAGTAAGCAGGATGAAAACAAGTGCATTTGTCCATCAAAAGTGGATGAAATTCTTTTCTTAATATTTCTCCAATTACACTGACATAACTTTCTCTTGCTGAGGAAATAAGTCTTATAGCTGATCTCTGAAGATTGACTGTGACTGTGGGTGGACATGCTCCTGAAGGAGTTCAGCAGTAGTGAAAAGTGAGTAAAATAGTAGAGAAAATGTGTGTTGCTGGATAGCAAGATAAGGGAAACATGATACCTACTCTACTGAATACATAAGTTAGCATAAGTGTTGCTTTTCAGAGGTACAGACATTTCAGAGGTTTTCAACCACAGCAAACTTTTACAAAACCCTCCTCTCAGTCACTTTCAGCTTTGTTTCCCTTTAAGGGTATGTACTCCTACATGTTTACTAAGTAAAATGAAAATTTGATGAATTTTTCATACATATTTATATATAATACATGTATGCATTCTTATGTTCTTTCTTTGTTTTTCTTCTCTATGAGCAGTCTTCAGTTATTTGAAGTGCATTACATTTATAAACGTTTTCCCCCCATGCTATTCTTATTTCACTTTACACAGGAGACAAATCTGCCCAGATTTCTGGTGAAACAAGGAACCAGGCAGTGCTCTTTTGGCATGCAAATTCCATTTGCATTTTAAAAATTACTCATTCTTTTTGTTTTGTTAGAAGCAACAAAGAGAACAGTCATACCACTTCCCATAAGGTGTGTTCTGTGTAACCACTAAAGGCAGTGTCAGCCAAACAGCTGCCAAAAAAACCAGGACCAGCCCACTGATGTACACAGTGCAGGAAAGATGACTGTGCTCAGATGTCACCTCTGTGGGTCTGTCCAACCTCTTTGGAAACAGGTTGACAATGCTGATGTCAATCTTGAACTGTACTCATGAGCTAGACTATGCCTTTGCTCCCTGTGGTTTCTCTAACCTTGCTGGAGTTTATTGGATTTCCTGGCAAAATAAGTTATATTTATTCACTTTTGCTATCTGCGCCTCACAAGGTGTCAGAGAATGTCCTCATCAGAAAGCAGGCTGTGAGAGTGATGCTGAAATATGGTTCAGTCTGGTTATATAAATACAAAACAGCTTCAGAAAGTCATTAATTCAGTTTAATGCATTTGTAATTTAATTTTGTTTTTAAAATAAAATACCAAAACAAGAGAGAAAAAGCATTTTAAAGACCCTCGTCACTGAGATTTTGAGAGATAGCTCTTTTTCTCTCTTACCCTTCGAAAATATCCCCATATTCAGGCAAAATAATCATTATTGTTTTGTGGGGACACATTTATACATGTATCTCCTAAAGTAATTTTAATTAAAAAGACACTTCTCTCACCTTGACCCTTTAGACTTTGAGTATGCAAACAATTTTGTGAGTTTGAGTATTTTTTTATGATATGAGTGTTAGCAGGTTAAGACTTAATGTGCTGCATAACTGCAGATCATTTTCACATAAATAGAACGATGACTTTTCCAGAAATAAGTATCGTCTGTGGATGCACAGCCTGTCCCTCTTTCATTCAGCTGTGACCTTGAAAACTGATTAACAAAATTGTACTCTAAGGGATGCAAGGCTTCACATAAAGCAAGTGAAGCATATGCAGGCCCTTGAGGGGTGCTTAGAGTATCTCATAGGCTCTAATGGTAATTCCTCTCTCTTTTAATGCTATTAGGTGATTTTGGCTTGAGGCAATCCGTAGTACTTTCCTCTTTATTTAATTTTTTTGCCACAGATTCTATGTATTATCTTATTACAACTCCTGTTTCATGTTTTAAAGACCAAGTGCTCTGTATGTCTGGTGCTAGGTGTCTTCTTCAGCTACTCAGATATTTTGGGTTGCTTTACATGATTAACATGATTTTACATGGCAAAAATTTTGGCACAGTAAGAAGATGAAAAGTTAAGTAGAGTTATAATTACCTAAACCTGAAAGCAAAGTGGTGCTTGTGAAAAGCATCTAGAGTGCCCTGCATTTAAGACCTCATTTCCTTCAACAGTAAGAAGGACTACTTGAAAATATGCCATTTGCTACATTCCAAAAAGTAGTATATTTATTGTTATTTAGTAACATTGGCAAGCTGTGAAAACTTGGTTTCAAAAATTAATTTATTCACTAATTTAATTAGAGGCTAATTAAATTATTTAATTAGAGGCTTTTAAATTATTGTGCTTTTGGCTTTCTACATGTCTCTGTTTGTATTTGAATTATATTTTGGGTAACAAATCACCACCTTTTGGAAGTCAGAATTGAGAAATAAAATACAATTTAAAGCATTCTACACATCCCTCTCAATCTTGGTGCCAATTTTTGTTTTTTTAAAACAAATTTGCGTTACATAAACAGGAATATAAGGTATTGCATAAATGAGTCATTAAACTAGCAGAAGGCATTAAAAAAATTTTACTAGTGATAAAGTGAAAAACAGAAGGCAAGACTGAATAGTAGCTGGTCTTAATGTGCAAAGGTAGCAAAGTATAAAACATACCATTCCCTGCACCCCTACTTTTTGTGATCCTTCTTAAAATATCTGGGTGCCAAAAGTGGAGACATTTTTGTTGGGTTTTTTGTCTCTCAAACTTTAGGTATTCCAGTTTCTGAAGCTAGAAAGAAGGGCTAGAGAATACAGACTTTAGCTGGCCACTTTCTGCTCCAGCTGTAGTGCATTTCCCTATCCAGGACAAAGAAATTGAATCTCCTGAGAATTTTTTTTTCTGTTTTTCTCTAATAGCTTTCATTTAATAAAATGCATTGTTTGTAATAGAAAGGAATAAAATTATTTCTGTCAAGGTATTCTTATCATGTTGATAGGATCTCTATGGTGGCTTGAGTTCTGCAGAGCATTTAGAACCAAACTGTGACCTCATCTTAGTAGTTAAACCTGTCTTTAGCTTGCTGCATCAAATAATCCCATCAAAACCAACAGGATATAAATGCAGGTGTACGTGCTTTGCTTGGTCAGAGCTTAGACTCATCCGGTCTAATCATCCTGCACTTTCTCAGTGATATCCTCACATCCAAAAAGTAGTCATGGAATGTCTTTAATGAGTCTCTCAGTGTGAGGTAGGATTTATAATACTTTTCATCACAGGAAGCAGATCTAATAGTGAGTATTCAGGGGGACTTATTTTTATTTTTTTGAGAATAAGACAGTTCTGGAAATGTCTGCTGTCATGAGAATGAGCTCTTTTCTCAACCCTTTTCTGTCTTTTCTGATTATCTGAGCTAATCTGTATGCATATGAAAAATGTATTTTATATGATTTGTCTTCTACTTTGCTGGGTATCCCAGTGCCTTGTAATGACCCCTTGTTTTCAGAGAGATATTTATGGTTTTGATCATACTTTTTCAGATCTTCCTGTTTTCTAGAAAATGCATTATGCATATTTGCAGTTCAGATGGTATTTGCCTGAGGGTGAAAGCATTAATGCTAGTATTAAAACATGCTAAAAATATTTCTGATGAAAGTGATTATTTTTCTTAGCATATTGAACAATATTCTTGAACAATTTCAAAATGTTACAGAAAAGTGATTTGGATTCTAGTTGCTGATCAAGTTATAGGATAATATTACTCTGTTTACGTGTTCCTTTCCTTTTTGAGTTTGTTTGTTCTTTTCCAAATGTATGGATGTTATTTCTTCCTATTCTACAAGATTCATAAGATTGTATTAAGCTCCTAAGGAAGTCAGGAGAATATCCTTTGAATTCTTTTCTTTCCTTGTCTCTTTCCTTCTCCCTGCTGTTTTTAATAGATTCTGCAAAAATATATTTTTTTTAGTCAAAGGAAAAAAATGAAAGGGGGAGGAAAAAGAGAATGAAGGCTTTACATTAGATCTGCCAAGAATGTTCAAGAGGTCATTTTTTATACCAGTAAGCATTTTTACTTCTTTTTTTTTTTTTATTTTAAAAGAAAATTGGGTTTTGTTTTAAATAAGTCGCATAGTCATGTAGTTTAATTTTCTATAAGAGTTTTTTTTTTTTTAATTCAGTGTAAAGCAGATTGGGCAGTATTGCACTGACCTTGGTTTTAAGTACTAATGGTAAGTAATAGTTTTTGACACTTGAGCAGAGTATTCCATTAAAATGGCTATCTTTTTCCACTTAGAATTTACTGAAATCTGTCTTATTGTTTACCATATGCCAGAGTGAAAAAGAACCTACAGGTAAAAAGGTTTATTTTCAGAATTGGGTTTCCTTTTAATAGTCAGTTGCATCTTTAACATTGCATTGCAGTTTATTTTATTATAGAATGGCTTTTCCTACTGTGCATATAATCATATGCCAATATGAAAGATTGATTCTGCAAAGCTGTGAGTACTCAAGTTCTAGAACAGGATGTTATTTAAACATATGCTTGACTTTGAACATGTGAGTAGGGGCTAAATATGCCAACAGAAGAATCCTTATTTTCATTAACTTTGTTATGTTTATTTTTTTTTCTTCAGTAGCCCCTTACACACTTTTTTTTCTCTAGTAGCTTGTTAGGTCACAATATCTAAATTTTGAGAGCCATGAGAAAAGGTACAGAGATACCCTAAGAGGAGGCATTTGCAAAATCTTAGTGGGGGTAACTGTCTGTCTCCAGGTAGATGAGTTTCAAGATCTGAGGCAGATGAAGAATTACCTTTTTAGTGGTAATAAAGAAGTTTAAAATATAAAACTGATTTGGGAACTAAAAATTGGAACCTTACTTCCTTGTTTGGTTATTGGGCATTCTCTTGTGGAAGTTTCTGTTTAAAATACCAAAAAAACCTCTTGGCCTCCATACATTATCATGTTTCTTTGATATTTGAACTTTGTTACTTTAATGACACTGTACTTTTCTTAAGTTTAGTTAGAGTTGGGTTACAGTGCCAGTTAGTACAATAAGCATAAAGTCAATAATTTGTAGGAAAAATGGTTATTTAACTAACAGCAGAAACCAGAGAAGTAAGAACTTAACCTAGGCTCAGTGGTGAAATACTCTATATTTTGAAACACAGTCCACTTTGTGCCTTGGATTTCTGAAAGGCTGCTTGTGTAACTGGCACTGCAATAGCTGCCTGTGGAAAGGAAATTAAATGAATGAAGACTTTGCAAACTCAGACCTATACTAACATTTTTTGAGTGTTCATTGCCTGTCAGAGAATAAAATATTGGGGTCATGACAATAAAAATTTTTTTTAAAAATTGAACAAATATGAAAAAAAATTGAAATATTTGTGCTGAAGAGCACAAATATGTGGAACCACTGCACCTCTATGAGGTTTCTTCAGATACTTTGATATTGCTTGTGAAAATTGAGTCATTCAGCAATGATGTGTTGAATACTGTGAGGCAGAATGAGTACATTTGCACATACTACAGGTTATCATATGCTGGGGCTTGACTGGCACTCTAAACATCCCCAAGGTTTTATTGCAGAATGTTGTGCTCTCAGGTTTGGGTCTGATTATGCCAGCTGCTTCCCTCATGTGCTGAAAGAAATGTTGGAAGGCTTGCTTGCCTTCTTTTAGGTTTGACATAGCACAGCAAAGTGAGGAAACCTACTTTTTCTTAACTGTGTATCCTTGAGAAATTATAATTTTCCCATGCAGAACAGCTTCTTGTTTTTCAACATTTTGCAGGTGTGAGAAGTTTGTCTGTGTGACTGCAGTCACTGTGTACTTTTTTCATTTATGCAACTTTGCTGTTTCGCTCAGCTGGTGGGGTTAGCATAAAATTGGCAGGACTTCAGTGAATCAGCTAACATAGGTGGCTTGCAGCTTGCAAATTGTTGGAAGAGGCAAGCAGCCAGCAAGGGTTGTTGCACAGCCAAGAATATGGTATATGTTGAGGTTCCAGAAAAATATTAGGTTTTCAAATAAGATTTGTCACTGTTAGAGTTATTTCATGGTGAAAATTAATATCTGGTCAATCAAAACTTGTTAAACCAGTCAAAGTATGCATGGAGCAAGTTGCAAATAAGTGTTTTTATTTCTTGCTTTAGAAGATTTAAAGGATCTCTCATCAGTGTGAGACTAGGGATTAAGTATCACAATATGGTGAGAATGTTATCTGCTGCCATGGGTGGGATTTTGATTCTGGATTTGAGACCAGGGCAGAGAGTTCTATAGGGATTATTGGCTGGTTTATTTTGTTGTTGGTTTTGTTTTGTCTTGTTTTTTTCTGTAAAAAGAGATCTTTTCTGTATTTTGATGTTTTTACCAGCAAGGATTCAGAAAATGTTTCTCAGGAAAACTGGCTGCTTGGACAAACTACAATTTCAGACAAGGAGATAAAGACAAAAACAAAATAGTCAACACCACCATCCTGATGCATTCCAAGAAAAAGAATTTTAAAGATAATGGAAAGTTGTTTTCAACTATGTTTTTATACATCATTGGCAGTTCATGGATTCAACATTGAACAATCTAAAGAAAAAGAATTTTTGATTTTTACAAGTTTTAATTCAAGTGGCATTAGTTTCCTTAGGTTGCTTCACTGTTATCAGATTCTGGATGCTTTGTTGCTTATGTGTGCTTGTTCTTGAGTGTGTTCTCCCTGTCTCTGCCAAGTACCTACCTCTCCAACTCATTCTACCATCAAAGTCCTGGCTTAATTTCTTCTTAGATTTCCAAGTTTTTCCTTTTTATAATCCACCCCAGAGCTCTAGTGTATTTGTATTTGATTGGCAACCTTCCTTTTTGTTTGTTTGATTTAAAAAGCAGCAATTAAAAAATTTTATGGAGTGAAATATTTTATGTGCTGATTTTATGAGTATAGCTTTATTGTCATAATCTTAAATGGCAATGACATGAATTTTCTCTGCTGGGTGAGTTATTAACAACTTCTGAACTCCTGCCTTCAGAATGATTTTTTATTTTATTCTGTTTTTCTAAATCTCTTTTAATGATGCCTTCTAGGTAAAGAGATAATTTCATGGGAACTTCTGAAAATAGAGCTTTGTGGCTGAAGCTTTGCTTGCTTTGTGACCTACATGCATATTTTGACAATCAAGGTTGTTGAAATACTTTTGCCCTTCAAGAGAGTCAACTAAGTAATTCACAAAGCATATTTTAACCAAATACCAAAACAGAGATATATTTACCTTGGAATGTAAGGGCATATTAAATTAAATGCCTGATAATTGAGTCAAATATAAAGCTGGAATTCTCATAGCTGTGGGATGCTGCAGCAGTGAAGGTAATGCTTGCCAAGGTACACGACAAAAGCAGAACTGAAGTAGATTGATCTCCTGCAACCATTTGTATACTATTTTACATTTTATCTGGGCAGACCATTCTAGTGACCAGAATCACAGCCAGCTTGGTGCCAATTACAGAATTGTGCCATTTGTTTTGTGCTTTTTCGTATCCCAAAACTTAGCTTTTCAGAATGTCACATATACCAGGCTTAGCTACATGTGCTCAGAAAAAGGAAAATAAAAAACAAACCCAAAGGAAAAAAACCACACAAAACCCCTCAAATAACAAAACTGTTAAATTTATCAAGATTACCTTTCAAGATTGAAAATAGTTTAATTGAAAAGCTCCTGAACTGTTGTCTAGATTAAAGGACTTTTTAGAACAGGATTTGCAGAATATCCTATTGAAGTTTGTATTCTCCATCTTTGTAGGTTTTACCATGAAGAATTATTTTCCTTTTTTACTGTAAATTTTCTGGTGTTCCATTTTACTTAATTGTTTCTTTGTAAACATATGCAATTTAGTTATTTCTCACTATCAATTGCCTGTACAAAGATAAATTTTGCAGTTGTTGATTCTCAGTCCCAAAACAATAGGTGTGCTTTCTTTTAAAACTATAGTCTGTGATTTTTTCATTCTTTATATCTCTTATTTACTCTGCATCTCTGGACTGGATGGACTTCTTTTTATCTCTTATCTAGAGTACTCCTAGACTTTTTTCTCTATTTTGTTCTCTTGTTTCTCTGCATTTTATGTGAGCTTATATTGTTTGATTTGAACTAAAAGTGAAGTGCTTTGAATTGAGTATTCCATCCCATTTGTGGTTTATTTACTGTTTGGAGCTCTATTTACCCTAAGCACATGAAAATTATTTTCAAGTGAATCTCCTTTTGCATGTAGCATTTGGATTTGGAGCTAAACTTACCAAACTGCTAGGTAACAACTTTTAACAAAAAGTTATTCATATTTCATTTGTTAGAGCCACAAAAATAATTTACTTTTCTTCAGTAAATATCATGGAGATTGTGCAAAGTCTGGCTTTTCATTTTTGATACTTCATTATGTCTGTCCTGTCCTGTCTTCATTTGAAATTCATTGCAGTGACTGACCATTCATTTGAAAAATTAATTTAGTAACACACTTAAAGTTATCATATCTCCTCTCTGAGCTGAACTGAGTTCTGTTCTTCACTGCTTCCAAGTTTCTACAAGAATCTGTTTCTCTAAATAGCTGGCATTTCTGGGCATTGGATAGCAATTCCAAAACCCAGTTCTATGACAATTCTGTATTGGAAGTATGAGTAAATGAAATAGCATAGTTCTTTTTCAGCCTTTCACTTACTGTTACAAAATTAAAATACAAAGGACTTCATAATCATTGTAATTTTGCAGGTGATTGAGCTGAATATGTGCACTTTTAGTTTAGTAGACAGTAGAGAATGGACATAGAGATAAAACTACTATGTATGTCTTTTTTCTATTTTCATTTTTTTCTTACTGTACATCCCACAGCAGTACCCTATTCAAAGTTTGGGCTCAAAAAATAATAGTACCCTTTCAAAATATTACCACTTCCCCTGTATTTTAGAAGTGCCTTATTTTCCTCAGTAATTGATTTTTAGCTAATTTTCTTTCTTATCTTTGATTATTGTAAGGGATGTATTATTCTTATTGTTCTTTTCCATAATACTTTTCAGATATGTGTTCTTCCATAAACTTAACAATCACACTTCAGTTCATAATCAGTTCATAATCAGTCTGTGATGTGTTATGTGCAGTGAGAATGTCACTGACTAAGGAACTTTGCTGCTGCTGGCAGGAAGAGAGATCTGTCACTCTGTACAGTGTTCAAGTTGTTGGACATGTGCATATGGGAGTCCCATAAACACGGCATAGAGTCTAAGCATAAGGGAAAATGTTCCAGCTTCTCACTGAGGACCCTGAGTACTCAGGTGTGAAGTGACTCCCCATGCATTTTGCAATATTTTTCAGCTCCATCCAGGATATAGAGAGGTTCCTTCAGATGCCAAGTCCGTATGAACTGCTCCTGGGCATAATTTTTTTAAAAAATTCCCAATTTGCAATGATGTTTCCAAACTTTGTCTCCTTGACTTCCTTAGAGTCCTGTTTCTTGGGAGGCAATGTATCCATGCTGCAAATGCTATATTACAGAAATTTCAGTTTATGGTGATAATCCTGTGTTTCCTGTTGTTTTGGGCTCATACTTTTGATCAGTCAACTAACATGGAAGACATGTTGGTGAAAAAAATATACCAGAAGCCTTTCAGATATTCATGTAAACAAGCTGGTGACTGAGATATAAGATGTGTGTACTGTAAAAGGCAATGTACTTGTAGCTGAGATGAAATTCAGAAATTTTTGGACAGTGTTGCATATTTCAGCAGCAGTCTGCAGAAGGCATGGGGAACTATTGGATAATTACTATTCATTTGCTGAGGCAAAAGCAGGTTTAGGCAACCATTACTTTGATGGTGCCACAGACAATGGTGTATAAACTAGACCATCTAATTTTTCTATAGGTAGGAACATTTTTAAAATAAACTGGTCTAGCATTTTAGTTTGGGAAGTGTTGAAAACATCCTTCATCAAAGAAGCACTTTCTGCTTCAATTTTTTTTCTGAACAGCTCATGAATCAGTGCAAAGCACACTCCACACTCAATGTGAAAAGTCATACCTCTCCATTTTATGGCAAGGATTTACATGGACAGACAAGGAAAGTCAGCCTGCCTCATCCTCTCTAAAAGATTAATATCTTTGCTAGTTCAGAGAAGAAACATTCTAAAATGTGCCTAAATGCCGTTTTCTTTGTATTAGTAAAATGTTAAGGAAATGTATAGATATGCAGAATTAGGGTCTCTTCCACTGTGAAAGATGGGGTCTTGTGGGACACCTTGCCTTCATGAGGAAAAGCACTGGAGGGGAGGCAGTGCCAATGAGTTGCTTTTTCTTTCCTCTTCCAGTAGAAAGAGCAAAATGGGGAGATGAGCAGCCCTATCTATGTGCTTAAAGTGTTAAGCATCAATAGATTTATTAAACTGGTTCTCTCTGAGTCCATGCTTGCAATTTTTTTCTAAAGTCTGTAAGATTAGAAACAAGCATTAAAAACCAAACCAAACCGCCCCCCCCCTCCCCCCCCAAAAAAAACAAAACAAAAAATAAACCAGGTGAATCTGTTAATGGTGCTTCACAAGGGCAAGGTTGATACTGGCCTCTTTTTCTTGATAGATGCATTTGCTGACCAATGTGGCAAGCCAAAATTCTGGAAGAGGGGTGTACCTCACACATTTGATTGCACCTCTCATGCCCTTTTCTTAAACAATCATTTTCTATTTATTATGATGGAAAACAATAATGCCTTAACAAAACATAAGTAACTCAGAGTAATCAGCTGCTTTGCAGGCAGACACTTCCTGAGTTCCCTGGGGTTTCTATCAGCAAACTGTAGTAATGATGCTGATTTGCACAGAGCTATTGTTTCAGCTGTAAATACCTGAATTGATTACCCAGGAGCCCTGGTCTCAGTGCAGCATTGTTTTCCTTTGTTCTTTATTATGTTAGGTATCCTGCATAGCAGGGGGCCTGTAACCACGGCAGAGTCACCTTGGGACTTCAAGTATGGTAATCTAAATGAATTCTTTGTTACTGTAAATTGCAGACAGAACAACAGCAGCCTTCTGCCACTTTTATAAATATGTATGGTTTACCTGCCAATGAAATTATGGTGAGGGATAGATCAAAGTGAATTAGTACTTGTCAAGCAAATTTGATTAGTCATTTTGGACTTTAATTTTATTCATTTTTCTCTGATTTGTGACACAATAACAAAATTAATGGTTTTGCTCTCCTTGTAGCAAAAGCTGTAGATCACACTAAAAATTGAGGCAGCATTGACAAGTGATTCTTCTATACAGACCATCTTGAGAGCACATCTGGTTCATCTGTAGTGCCCATAGAGGTGGTGTGCACTTGTGCCTGTGAGGTGTGAGCTCTGTCTTGTGTCATCTGCACAGTGTAACAGAAAGCATCTGCTCTCTGCTACTCCTTGCAGTAGGACTGCTCTTCTCACCCACCTCTTTTTCCTTTCTCCTTGTGAAATGAGAATTTGTGGTTCAGCCTCACTTAAAACTAGCTGAAATCTTCCAAGAAGCCATCAACATTTCTTTCCATTCTTGGTTTCATCCTGTAATTATCACTTAGAAACGAGACCTCTTTATAGCAGGTGGTATCTCTTCACCTTAAAAGAGCCTCAGACAATAAATTATCTGCCAGACAAAGCAATTATTTTCTACTGTCTTCACATGCCTAGAAAAGATCAGAAAACAGGCACTTTAAAATAAATATTCCTATGATGGTCTGAGATGAGAATAAAGAAAACTCATCTACATTTTGTAGGGAGAGCCAGGTTTCACAAACAACTTTTTTATTCTGCTGACCCAGATGTGCAGATAGATCCTAAAGATACATGTTAGCCAAGTGGGACTCCTTTCAGAAGAAGCAATGAAAGACAGACATGAGAAATCAGAGGAACTGGGACAAAATAGCAGGAGTTTCCTGCTGCTTTTTTCCTTTTCTTGTATACTCTGAGGTTAGAATTCATTTATCTTACCATAAAAGGAATGAAAAAAGGAAACATTTTCATTACTCCTTGTTGTTGGTATTGTTTTGCCAAAGCATCTGAACAGTCCTATGCTTCCTAAAACCAACAGACCCTTGAAATTAATTTTAATAAAACATGAATGATTTTGTGATTGGTACATTACTCAACCCTGCAGCAATAAATTAAGGACACACACCCCAGGGGCAATCCTGCCCCAAACAATCATGTTCCCACAGAGTAGAAGTCTAAGATACTGAAACATTGAAATTGTGAGAAATTAGATCCTGATTCCACAGGCATATGTCAGCAACAATACTGCAAGTAGTCTCCAGTGGCTTTAAGTGGCTAACTGCTTATCTCTGCTAGAGGAAGATGCACAGTCATGTGCGTTTTTCCAGATGCAATCTCTGCTGAATTATGGGCTTTTTTCAATGTGAATATTCATACACCTCCATTTCATGGCAGGGGTTTCATGGACAAGTGAGGCAAATCAGTTTGCCTCCTTGTCTCTTAAAAGATCAATTGTAACCATCCTGAATTACAGGATGTATTCTGGTTTGTATTCTAGATGTGGAAGTCTTTTGTGCTTGCTTTTACTTTTGCAAAATAAACAATGGTAAGAATTAATAGTTAAGAGTATGCTGTATTGTGTTACATTGTATTTGGTTTTTTCAAATGCTTTGTGGTAGTTGACACAAACCAAACTACCATGCCAGATGAGTTAGTGCATCCATTTTATAGGCTAAAAAATTGTGTAACAGGAGCCAAAACCAACACATAGGAAGCTATGGGCTTGCAAGGGGATGCTGAATTAAGCAGCTTGTGTTTGATAACTGCTGAGCCCTCGAGGATCCTGTTTATTCTCAAGGGACTGGGATATCTTCACAACCTTTATCAGTGAGATTATTTGTTGAGTTAACAAAATGCTAACCTTCAGGCATTTCTACTAGTCTAGAGAATCTCTCCAGCTAACATAGGGAATTGCAGAGTAGGGACAAAAGTCTCTGCACCACTGCTTCTGCTGGCAACCAGATTCAGGAGCTCCTCCTGCCATGGTGCAGTGTGGGGCTCCTGCAGTGCTGTGCTGGCAGGGCAGCTCCTGCAGGCAGCAGATGGCAAAGAGATCCAGCCCAAGCTCTGGGTGAGCTTCAGAATGCTCATTTTTGTCATCCTGCTTTAGTTTGGTACTTAGCTCCTCAAGAGAAAAATCATCTGTGCCTCTGCCTTTGATTTTATCTACAACAGCAGTATAACTCCCTGACTGAGGCATCTGGTTATTTCAAAACAACAAATAACAAATGTTATTAACATAGAAGTTGTACTGTTGTTTTCTTATATGCCTCTTGTGGCCAAGCAAGGACTAAAATGAATTTTAAAACAAAAAATAACAATCTAAGAGTGTTTAGTCCATCTGGATGCATAGAAGTTCTGTCTACAGCTAAATATCAAGCAACAGGAACAGAGAATGGAAAAAATGTCACCCAAAAAACCTCATTAAACGAAACTAGCTTTACTTCAGATATATTTTCTGTAGCTGAATTACCTTTGTCAGGCTTTGACCAGGATCATCACAAGACTTATTTGTTCATCAGCGCCTTTTATTCCAGTAGTATCAACAATTGCTTGGTTTTTTCAAAAGGTGATACTGTTTTCTTAATTGTTACAGGCTTAAATACATATTTAGAGTAAAACTGATTGTGTAGAAACAGGTTTTTTAAATATATGGAAGAAATTACTGTGTTTGGATATATTCTAGCTGGTGTATCTTAGAAAGAAATGTTTGGTCCAAATTCTTCTTTTATAATTTTGCCAAGCTCCAGTGATAAGGCAAGGATTAGTTTGGCCCCTGGAGACTATATGAACTAAAATTCAGTTTTGCATGAGAAAACAAAAAAAGTGACTATACCAGTTGAAAAATATCTTTGGTGTTGAAAAGGGGATTTTAGTACACTTTAAAAATACATGTTTATTGAATTGCATTTGGGAGAAAAACACATTTTTAGAGAAAAAACAAAAGGTATTATTTCTGTAGTTTATGATGTTTCAAAGAACTACATATCACATAGAAATGGAGGTCAGGGAATTTGCTGTCCTACCAGGAAGGAAAACAATATTCTGAGAAGTCTCAAGTGACCAGAGCATATTGGCTGCTGATCAGTGAGTGGGCCAGGTTAGGCTTGGCTGCCTACCCCATTATCACACTTGTTCCTGTATCTGCTGCTTCAGTGCAGCTGCTTCTCTGGTGGCCCACAGCTGAAGAGTTCTACATGGCAGCACAAGGTCAGGAAAGTTCTCTTGGACATGACTTTTACTAATTACTATCTAAAAATATTCTAATTCCAACCTGTCAGGGTTGCAGGTGGACAGATGCTATTCCAGTAACCGTGGTGGATGAGACTGAGAAAAGTCTTCAGGATATGTTAGCAGATGGCAAAGGAAACAATGGACTTTTTAAGCTTAATGAACCCAGAAGCCTCTTTTCTCAGAAGTGTGTGAGTTTGTTGGGGTTTTCTGAGATAGCTGGTAGCACAGTGATGTGTTTTGTTACGAGCTGGGCAGTTGAAGCTGCATGTGAGGCTTTAGGCTGATGGGATCTGTGCTTGACACAGAGGTGGGGTGCAAAATGCTGCCAAGCTGCTGCAGCTGCACTTGGCACACAGCATCCCCTGCAGGTATAGGCCAGAGTATACCATGGCAGAATGGCAAACTAGGAAGCCATTATGTCTGGGTTTATGAGGGCTTTCGACTTAGTTACATGTTGAGGGTTGTGTGCCATAATTGTTTCTTTCATTAACTAGGAGCATCAGTTTAATGCTTGGTTCCAGTTTTGTACCTTTTTAAGATAGCCTTTTTCACAGTTATTATTTTGTATGTGGGAGACACTTGTGAAGAAGTAGAAGCCATGCTACCCATGTAAAAATATTTTCAATAATGCTATAGTCAGTAAACGTTGAGATGTCTGCATTTTCCTGACTTTGCAGGTGGCAGAAGTCTGCTGTGATACCAGATGTCAGGCTAAAATAAGAAATAGAGAGAGACATTATTAGGACACAAATTGCATGGTTTTTACTGCTAGAATTTAATTCAAAAATATACTATGTAGGCTTGTGTCTGAGACTCCGGAGTGTATATTAGAATATTACATTTTATAAGTAAGATTTTCAGGCTTAAAACTATTTCATTTTACATGTACTTATGATCATGTTTTTGCTCTAAATCTGAAGGATTGAGAACTTTGTCTAAGAGTATGAGCTAAAAATGCTGGAACTTAAACAGCATCACCTGATTCTTCAATAATGGGTGATGTTCTGGTGACTTTTTGTCAATTAAGTAGATGCTGAAGAGACATACTTTCCCTTCAGTTCATACATGCTTATTGTGCTTCTGGAATCCTCACAAGTTTCTTCAAACAGTAATAACGTGGAAGCTGCAAATAAGGTTTGATTACTTTAATTCTTATGAGAAAAATAACCACGCTCTGAATTTCAAAAATGAAAATTCTATTTGTGAAATACTCCTGATTCATATTGATCTCTAGAAAATTGAAATTACAAAAAAAAAAAAGCAAACATCTGTGTTTATTTATAACTTATTTTTTCTCCAGCAAATCACAAGCAAGCTTATACAAAATCAAATTCTGTGACTCTTTGCTGCAGTCTAACCATAGTCCTTGCAGTAGAATGAATACGCTTTATAGAAGGAAGCCTGAATACTTCCTGTGTCCCAAGATCTAAAAAGTTTTATGCATATCAACTTAAGTACTTTGCCACATTTTTCTCTGAGTTGATTAACTGCAAAGTTATTTGGTTTTGTATGTATACTTTGAGGTAAATTTGTCTAAATTACTAAGTATTATTTGCTTTCCTCCCTATTGTTATTGTTAATTTCTTGCTGTGCCAATAGCCAAATCATTCTGTAAACAATTAATTTTCCTCTTCTGTGACTGTGTGTACAGAGTATGTGTGTGCCTGTGAACAAGTGCACGTACATTTGCACATCTGTGCAGGTGGAGGGATGTATATATATGTGCATATACCTATGTATATTTATACATGGGATTATGAATTAAATTCTGTAATAGGGAGCTAAAAATATAAACTGGTTAGATTTGTTTATCGTTGATTTTGTTTTTTAAATACATACCAATGATGGTTCACATTCTTTTACTGGCATATTTATTTCAAATCTGAACTAATTGACAGATTGGTTTTTAATGCTAGTACTAGTCTTTCACAATGGGAAGGTTAAGGCTGTGTAAAAAGAATACAACAAATATGGTACATGATCGAAGGTTACAGCAGCCCAGAGCAGATGAGGTGTCCATGGAACACTAAAAGATTAAATGAGGGTAAAAGGCTAAGGAAGACCAGCTGGCTCTGTAACATATTACTGTCCAGAGTGCATTACTGCTAAATTGAAAAACAGGTTCAGACTGCAGGTTTCCAGGATGCTGCAGAGTAGAATGCATACCAAATGTGGTTACTTCAGCCTGGGTAAAGAGTAAGGGAACATGAACTATTGAGTGTTACTGGCACTATTGGCAGCTGTTTACTCTTTCTCTGGGGCATAGGTTAAGGACAGGGACAAAGTACGAAAATCAAGAGAGAAGAAATGGGTAAAAACCAAACAGGTTCTGGATGCACTGTAACCCCTTATCAACTGCAGGGTAGGAATGATAGATCTCCTTTTCTTCCTTCAAAATTATTTATTTAAATGCATGCTATCAGAATAAACCTACACATCATGAACAGGTTTGACATTTACTGAGAAAGGATGATTCTCTCAGCTTGGAAGTACAGATCTGTTACTTTAACCACTCTCTTTATCACAAATGTCTGTGTAACCTAAAGCCCACCTGTGGCCTACTGCCACAGGGTTATAAACAATGTCAGTGAGAGGTAAGAAAAAGATGATGCCCAAGTGTCCAGTCCAGATCTGGATAAGCTTGCATTCATGTTCTCTGATACAGACTTCCTCTGTGACCTTCAAAAACTTTCACTGTCTCATCTGAGGTGGAAGTCCCTATAAGCAGAATATCACTGCCAGTCTGCTGTGAATGTAGGTGCCCTACAGATTGTGAGAAGACATTTCTACTTAAAGTTAGGGCTACACAAAACTGTGGTGTATATTCTGTGGTATTCCTGGAATAGCATATCAGTAGACAGAATACTTTAAAAAGACTCCAAAACAACTCTCAATTGGAAATGGTGTGTATGTCTCACATTTCAATTGTGAAATGTTGGCCAATGTAGGCACACACAGCAAAAGCAAGAGACTGTTCTCAAAATAGGATTTTTCTCTTTTTTCCTATATCCATTGAATTGAACTAAAAAAAGTTAATTTGAAATCTAATTAGCTAACTTTTTCACCATGCCAAAATAGCAAGTATTCATATGAAGAAAGTGAATTCTTCCACAGCAAAAAGGCTGTATTCCCAAATGGATACTTAGCACTAATATTCTCTAGGGGAATGTATTACCTTACAATGCAAGATATCAGTGAGCATATGCAAGATATCAGTAATTGTAAAATTATATTTTTAAAAAAATTATTTCCTCTTTTTATTTTTTTGTATTTTATTGTAGATTGGCTTTCAGCTCTTTATGTGATTAGATCAAACTTTGCTGAGAACAGCCATCATTATATACTTTCTGCAATAAGAGTTTTGTGAAATTTTCCCAAAAAGCATCTTCAGTATCTGTATCTGGTATATTTTGTATGTGTCAACATAACATCTGTTCAGCTTCTTCATCAGCAATGTGCAAAGAGCAGATTAAGTTCCATTATTTACCATTCGTATCAAGCAAGACTCAGGAGATATAAGAAAAGTAAAAATTTTAAAAATACTTAAAAAATTAAAATAACTACTACTGCAGAAAAAAGGATAGTGTGTCTTCTCCTCTGTGAAAAAAATGAGGTGGCATAATAATGTAATTTGAATGTATTAATTGACTTCCAGTGTTATCTGCCAGAGACTAAAAAAAAAAAAAACTCTTGAAAGCTAAAGGTTGAGAACACTTTAAAATGAAACAAAACATTTGTTAAATCGTAGTAGTAAATATTAAACTATCTTTTAACAGATCTCTAAAACTAATTTTATTACTGGTACTATCTATTTAGCCTACAGATTTACCATATAATGTTCTTAGTGCCTCTCTGTAAACTCTTTCAAAATGCAGAGAAATTATAACAGTCATCAATAAAATGTTAACTTTTTACTGAAATAGCAACTTATTAGGGTAAATAAAGCAGCATTAATATCAAAGACTGATATTGCAACCAAAATTAAAACCTAAAGGTCTGTATTATAGATTTTTTTTCTTCAAGGATATTAGTTTATTATTATTATTATTATTATTATTTAAGCACCAGAAAGAATTGGTTTTAGATTGGTCTGTATTGTGAAGTATACATACTTGTTATAATTGTAGTCCTTATGACTAAATATGTGCCACTGCCATGAGATTGTGGCACAACTGGCAGCGTGCTATCTCAGACCTGGTTCTGGAATGCAGGATGCTGCACTGACCCAATGTATTGCTAGTGGAAGATAAGGTTAGGGCAGAAACAAGAAAGGGCAATTCAGACTTTCCTAGGGGTCTTTAGCATCTCTTTCAGCCTGCATGGGAAGATCTCTTTTCTGGCATCATGATGTCTGATCTCATCTTTGCCACTTCTATGACTGTTTTTATGCCTGTTTTTCAGGCTGTACACACTGAATGATGGGAGATAGGTGGGAGTAAAGAGCAAGTGGCAATACATCCTGGTCCCTGTGCGCCTGGCTCTTTTAACACAAGTAAACTGTCTTTCAATAAATAAAGAAAAGGGGGGAAAGTGACTCTTTTATTATTCTTTTCAGCAACTGAAGCAGCTCCTAGTATTCCCTTGGGGCTTTTACAAGCAAAGTTGTGATGTTGTCAACAAAGGAAAAATAGCATAGCAAAGTGAATGTGCTGCTGTTGTCCATCGGTATGTGGACTGATGCAGCATTGGAGTGGCAGCTGCTGCCTTTGCTCAGCAATGATGTCTGTGTGTCTGAGTGTAGGGTAGCCATGAAAATCCTTTGTCATCCCTTTTAAATACAGCAAGGATTAAAAAAAAAAATGGACCTTTATTTTTTATTAGCACTAAATTGGTAAGCACCATAGTTTCCAAGTGAGTCTGGCCTGGAAGTGGAATAAGATTCCTGTTCCAAAAATTTTGTTTTTGTTTTATTTTCTGACACGTGGTCAAGCTGACCTGCTGTTTGATTTCTTATCCAAACTGTGGTCACAAGCTAAGAAATGGACTTAAGGCAGAAAGTTGTGGCAATCCAGAATGAGAAGAAAGGTTTGTGTTATACAACAAAAAAGATACAGATGCTTAGCTTTTATATGTTATGAGCTTCAGAAAAGCATTAAGATGGTGACAATGAGAGGGAGAACAAAGAATAAGACATATTAAAACTTAAGGGTGCTAGTTCTTCCAAGGCTGTAAAGAGTGAATAACTCCCTATGTGTGGCCTAGCATAAAACATATCTGTGTAATTGCTCCAACTGCAACTCTATTTGGCCATGGGAAAATCACTTGTTTTTTCCAGAATGCAGTCTTCCCTGTAGATGTCCCTCTGTTGGTGGGTTAGACTTGGCTAAAAGCCACACTCCCACCTAGCTGCTTGCTTACTCCCTCTCCTATAAAGGAAGAACAGGAGGAAGAAAGATCATGGGTCATTATAAAGACAGGAAAATCCCTTACCAATTACTGTCATGGGCAAAATGGACTTCAGTTTGGAGAAGATTAACCTAAGTTGTTGCCAATTAAAATGAATATTTAATTAACAACAGCAGGAATCTGTCACAATTCCTCTTCATTGTGCTTTTGCTGCTCTTCAGATATAGAGTATTTACCTACTGCTGCAGACATTTTTCTCACTGTCACATGTTAACTTACTCCTGAGATCTGACAGAAAAGGGCACACTTTCAGAAACAGTGGTTGGATTGATGTGGAGAGGATTTTTTTTTTTTTTTAATGCAATTGTGTATTTGAAAGGCAGGATGAATGGGCTGAAGTTGTTTAAAAACAATGATAGGAGATGTGTTTTGTTAGGGCAGGTGACACTTTAAGAAGCAAATAGTTTTAATACTTGCAAAGCCTGCCCTTTCTTCTGGGTGGCTGTTGCATTCCCAGGATTATGCCAGTGTTAGCACTGCCTTCTCTGGCTCCATTCATTTTCCCAGGTGCAAACTACAGTGGCCATTCTCAGCAACTGCTTTGCAAGCAGAGGTAGTTCTGAGACTTGTGTCCCTCCATGTTGCTATATGAGGACTCACCTTGGCAATTACTGTCATCTTCCAGATCTTTCTCACCTATCATCCCTGCTGGAAGCAGACTTAACACAAATACTGCTTCAACAGCTGCAGATTTCTGAATGTCTCAGTAATGATCAGCAGCTTCACTGAGTGGCAAAGTAGCTCTTTCTCTGTATTTCAAGGCTTGGCCACAGCTGTTCTGTAACTGCCACAGGACTACAGCTATTGTACAATGAAGTCATTGCCCTATAAAATTTTAGAATTCAATCTAATTATAATATTATACTTGTATATATATGTATACTGTTTTGGATAATTAAGGAGGTAAATCACGTATTTGTGATAGTGTGCAAATTCCTGTAATTGAACCTTATCTCACAAATACTATCCTGAGATGCTTCCCAATTTATGAGGTACTATATAGATTATATCTTCTTGTTTTCATCAAAAGGCTGTGAGGGTAGAAAAGTCAAGCACTCCAAAACTGGAAAATAAGAAATCCTAAAGGAGGCTGACTACAGTTTTTTCCATCAAAATCCTTTCAAAAATAATTTTGATTTTCAAAGAGTTTAAAGTTACTGTTGTCTGTATTTTCCTTCTCATTAAAAGTGAAGGATCCAAAATATTTTAGTAAGGAGTGCTGATGCAAAGCCTCTTGGCAGTAGGAAGTCTATTTGTCTAATATCCCTGCTGTTTTCTGTTGGTTTAGCACTGTCATTCATGCACTTTTTATATCACTTGGACAAGGGGTTGTGGTCCATCCTGGAGGAATCAGTGTGATTGTGAAACCAGTGAATGCTTTTCTGGAAAATAACAGTTGAGTGTGTTGTGGTAGCAAGATTGTAGTTTACAGTGAAAAGCTATGCCAATATATTTGGAATATTTGATCTGGATGAAAGTGTTAGACTGTACTGTTGCTTAGTTGACATCTGGACTTTGGGTTCTATTTGAAGTGGAGGTTTTTTACTTCCTTTTCCATTTAACTTTTTAAATGGAAGACATTAGTGAAGCTCTATTGGTTTAATTTGTTAAGCAGAAGACCTGCTACTGGTGGTACCAGCCTTAATACTGAAACCTCCTATTTGAAAAAAAACTAAAAGCAAAGGTGTGTTAGTAGTTTTGATGGCATTTATCTTAGAAAAATACAGAAAATAACTGGGAGGGAAAAGGGGGGAAAGAAAAGCAAAAATGCTGTCTCCGAGAAAGAATAAATAAACCTCTATCTTGTATGAACTCTTGCAATGGCATTTGGCACTCATCTAGAAATAGAAAAGTCAGTGTAGGAGAAAAAAACGAACAGCTGTTTAGCTGCACAACATAATGATAGTGCTTTACACTTTCTTTTTTTACATGCATTTTAAGAGTCATGGAGTTACTAATGCAAGCTGGGCACTTTATGCTTGCCTCAGTGAACTCACAGTGAATTTCAAACTGCCAAAAATGGAGATTGTGAATAAATTGTAACTAAAAAAAACAATTTTTAAGATAACACTTCACCTTAAAATAGAATATGAACACAATATCACAATACATTGCAGGAAATTCTAGAGAGATTTATCCAGTTTGTATGTATTTAGTTTCAAATACTTTAAAATATATTCAGATTTTTCTGAATCTAATATAGCTCACTTGTAGCAAGTCATCTGGGACAAGTATGCAGGCTATTCCACCTCAATTAGAGCAGCTATGCATATCTACTCTCTCAGTGTGAGTATTCTGTACAGATTAGGGAAGTCATTTTCTCAACAAAGATTGCAAAATACTTCAGCCAAGAGCATCACTCATTCTTTTTAATGGTTTCATACCCCCATAGAGGTTTTACCTGTTCAGTGTCTCATCACTAAATCTTTAATCTGATTGACTTCTTCAATATTAGACATCTCAGATAAAGCTTTTCCATTTTGATTACTACTTACAATAGGCAATATTTCATTATTTTAACTGCCTTCACCTAAAATCTGCCTTGTCATAATAGGCCTCTGTTCAAAATCCTAGTCATCCCTGAATGACTTGTGTCTCATAAATTGGTCTTAACACCTAACAACACCAATTTTATTGTTAGAAAATTCATGAACTAGATGTCAGATACAGATGAAGGAAAGATGAAATATTCTGATACCCTTTGTGGTAAATTGCTCAACACATAAATGAAAAGCATTTCAATGCTGTCAGAGATTTGATGCACAATCTTTAGACCAATCAACATTTTGAATTGTAAATCCTCCTTTGAAAAATCATTGCCTTTGAAATTCTCATGTGACAGTAACAGCCATGTTACATGTTAAAGTGTATTTCACATGTCAACACATATGAAACATATACAATTAAAAGGATCATTTAAAATATGTATTTTTAATCCAGCTTTGTCACTGAAGTACTATCCCAGTGTAGAAAGTGAAATACCTGGTGGGTTGCATTTCCTATTGTGTCTTTAGGGCTCCCATCTTTGTCTGAAATGTATATGTGTTTCTAAAATTCCATTAAAAATATTCAGTTTGAACATGGACTGGTGCAGTTATCTAATCCAAGCAGACTTGAGCCCTTCAAGTATTCTTGCAGATCCACTGGCTTTGACTATTCCATTACACCTGCTTACATTTTGCTTCCCTTTCTTAAATGGATGAGCTAATTTTTCTAGAGAGGTACTCCAGGAAAGTTGTCAGATAACTAACACCTAGAAACAATTGCATTCTCACAGCCCTTCAAGTGATTTTGTTGTAGTAACAGTGATTTTTGTCTCTCTAGTCAGCAAATGTGATTTGGATTGGATAGAAATAAATATTACCACATCTAAAACTGAAATAGTGAACATGCTCACTGGGAGACACCTCTGTACTTCTTAGTGCAAGGGAAAAGAGCTCACAGCTGCCTTGTAACTTCTTTTTGAATCCTAATCTGTATGACTCCACAGGTATCTACAGGACTGCTTTCATACATGCAACAGGCAATCTTACTGTGGGGTTACATATGTGAGTCTGGATAGAAAGCTGTAGGTCAGTGTGAGGATGCAAGGAAAGAAATCCATTAACAGTTTCCTTACTAAACTCTCTAAAAAATCTTTATTACAGGGGATAGTCTATTCAGAAATTGTAAAAGAATGCTACCAGAATTTCCTCTCAGATAAAAGCTCAAACTGGAATTGAATCACCAGAAAATATGCATGTTGTTCTTAGAATTTGTTGTGGTCACTTAATATGCAGCTTTTTGAATGGCACATTGCAGAAAACTTTTGGCTTTGCTGCCTTCTCTCTCTGTGATCATATAGTGTGTTGTAAGGGGCTTCCCTGTGAGTGGCAAATCAGAATTAATATTTATATTGGTGGCAGGGCTGCTCATTCTCTTTACCATTCAGTTCAATAGGTACTCTTACACTGATTTAATAAGGAAAAGATCAACTCCTCATGATAAAGCAGGGAGTAAAATAACAGAATAAAAATAATAAGGAATAAAAATGTATCATTGAACTGTGTGGTGAGATAGCATGTCTTGGCAAATTAAAGGGAATTTAACAATGGCAAATTTCCTTTATGGAAAGAATATCTCATAAAAGCAGTTTCCTTGAGATAGATTTGAGGAATTCAATCTTGAGGCATTATTGTCATCATACATCCCTTCTTATGTAGATGGGTACAACATCTGACAATCAAGTAATTAAGTCTAGCCATTGGGATGATGGGGTCAAACTCCTTTCAAGTGAAATTTTAGAATATTGAGAAAATAGCAAAGTAAAGACAGAACCTTAATGGGTTGTATTTTGCTTTGGATCTGTGAGTTCAGTACCTACACATTTTGTCTCCTTTAAAGACATAAAGTCCTGTAGAGTTTATTTTCTACTAACATGCTGAAGGAATTGCAATTATTTAAGTTCTTCCTAAACCTTGCTGCTTTATAGGCTATTCTGTAAAAGAAAAAGTATATATCAGTTCTCCATAAACTTTACTTAGCCACAGAAAGCTGATCATCATTAGGAAGACCTTCAGTAATGTCTCAAATGAAAGAAGCAATCCATGATATTGAAGTCTAATCTGTTTTGGAATTCTCCTGGGGGAAAAAAAACCAAACCAACAAATAAATGCAAATACACATTTGTGCAAGAGTGAGATCTTAACGTTGATGACTTAGAAAATTATTACTTATAGCATATTTTTTATTGAAAGCTTTTTGACATTAAATGTATGCTGATAATATTATTTAAAATTTTGGATGTTGGTCTTCATTTATGTGGAATACTAAAATAACATATTTTTAATGCTTTTAACATATTTTTGACTACTTCCACATATATATTTTTTTAAAACCTATCATGACAATCCTATAAAACACAGTTCTTTATTGCTGCTGTCCTATGCATAAACCTTCACTCATGCTGCTTTGTGCAACAGGCCCAGCTCCTGCAGTCTGTCCTCAGGACAGAGATGCTCCAGACCCCTCATCATATTTTGGATTTCTACTCCCTGGTAGCTTCTTATCTTTCTTGTTCTGAGGAGCCCAGAACTGGACACAATATTACAGATGTGGTCTAACCAAGGCCATCTAGAGTAGGAAGATCACCTCCCTCAACCTGCTGGCCACGCTGCTCCCAGTGAACCCCGTTATCCCACTGGCTCTCCTGGCCACAGCAACACTGCTGGCTCTGGTCAGCTTGTCATCTAGCAGGACTCCCAGGTCCTCCTCAGCAGAGCTGCTCTCTAGGAGGTCAGTACCAGCCTGTGCTGGGACTTGGGGTCATTCCTCCCCAGGTGCAGGACTCTGCACTGGCCCTTGATGAACCTCATGAGGATTCTCTCTGTCCAGCTCTCCAGCCTATCAAGGTCCCACTGCATGGCAGCTCAGCCTCCATGTGGATCAGTCATTCTCCCCAGTTTTGGGTCATCAGCAAACTTGTTTAAGGTGCTTCCTATCCCTTCATCCAGGTTGCTGATAAATAAGTTGAATGAGACAGGACCCAGTATTGATCCCTGGGGAATGCCACTGACTATAGGCATCCAACTGGAGTCTGCTCCATTCATCACAACCCTCTGAGCTCTGCTATTTATCCAGTTCTTGATCCATTCCTACTTTCCATTCATCCAACACACATTTTCTGTGATTACCTACAAGGATGTTATGGGAGAAAATGCCAAAAGCCTTTCTGAAGGTAGATGACATCCATATAAAAGTTCCCATTTTCCTTTTCAGTCTTTTTCACAGCAATCTCAAAAGCATAGTTTAGCAATTTC
The DNA here is from genome assembly GCF_903797595.1 of Erithacus rubecula. Classification (NCBI taxonomy): domain Eukaryota; kingdom Metazoa; phylum Chordata; class Aves; order Passeriformes; family Muscicapidae; genus Erithacus; species Erithacus rubecula. The sequence continues at coordinate 73,873,728 of NC_136685.1, forward strand.
TGGAAATGACATTGTGAAAAACAAGTTTCTTTGAAATAGGTTGGGATTTTTTTTTTTTTTTAAATAACATAGTTATGAGCTTTACTTGCTTACAAGTTTGTAGGAGGGCTACTGCCCTGCTGGAAAAAGCTGTAGTTGTGGTATATGGCCAAATGTGCCTGTGTCAGCCTGGAGCTTCACTTTGTTTTCCCTCTAGAGTTGCTTTTTTGTTTTTCCCTATATGACCTATGTTGGAATCATAGGCACTGGTGTTGTTTTCTCATGTTTCACACTGGATTTTATTAAGCTCTTCTTTCTTATGAGCACCATGCTGCATAAAGGACACAGCAGAACAAATGTGTCGTGCTGGTTGGTGGCCAGCAGTGAGTATTCAGCCAGCAGTCCCTGAGGAGGACACAGCAGGAACAGGTATTTTTTGTTGTGCCACTGTGGCACCTTTTGTACTGGGGCATTTCCCTACTTTGAAATTCAATGTGGAACACAGGAGCAGATATTAGTGTTATTTGCTCATCCAAAAATTCAGTCACAAAGTGCTTAAGATCCAGATCAAGGGAAAGTGAAGGCAGTCCTGCAAATGCTCAAAAAATAATTGGCCCTTATGTGGTGCTAGTGGAAGAACTGACAACAGTTCATTCATGACTGAAGCAGTTCATTTAGGAGAAGATAATTTTTTTTATTTTGGTTTGTGACTATGGAATAGCTTTTAAGAAGACAGAGGTGCCAACTCAAAAGTGGTGGAATGGTAAAAAGGCAGCTGGAGAATTTCATGCCTGACTTCAGAGCACATATATACACATATGTGGAAATTAGTGATCTCATACTATGCATGTATTTATTAACTTTTGAAGGATTGGGGAATAGATGGAATCTGGACCACTGCATCTTGACTATTACTGTTGGTACCTGTTGAAGGGATATGTATGATTTTTTTTTTCTATATAGAGGGCATAAGGAGGTGAGTAGTTGGGGTGTGTTTACACACCAGAATTCACCTGTTCAGTGATTATCATATACTTGAGTTCTATTCTGATGTACTACATCAATTAACATTCAACCATATAATTCCTGTAAAATTAAATCACATTAATTGATTCTAGTAGGACTGTTATGGTACCTATGAAGACTTCTGCCCAAACATGCAAAATAGAAGGTATTTTATGCTAATTTCTTAGGCCGAAAGTGATGCCAGTTATTTTTACTGCAGAACATTTTTGCTTTTAAATTTAAAAAGAAGATTGTATTTTAAACTTAAAAACAAATTTGTAGTTTTAACTGTGGGAATGTAATAATGTATCAGAATCTTTTTTTTATTCAGTAGACAATATGGACAGGGAAGTATTATAGCATGTCCTGAACACTAAGGGAAAAACATATCTGAGATCATACATGCTAATTCACCTGAATCCAGTGCACCCTCTTTTTCTCTAGTTTTTGAGAAGTTTGATTACCTGATATTAACTCAATATAAAAGATAAGAGTAATGAAAACATCATAATGTAGTTTTCATTGTATTTGACAACTCTTGCATTCCATGTAGTGTTATTTTCCAGAAATGAATAGTGAAAGACGTTTGAAAGAAAGCTGCAAAAACCCATGAAGCACTACGTTCTGTAATATTGGACCACAGGGAGGAATTTCTTTCTGACCTATAATTTTCATCCTGAATGCAACTGCAGATAGTGCTCTTACTCATCTAAAGTGTCATTGCAGTACCTCCTAGGGACAAGTACAGTACTGTAAAAACATTCACCAAGGGCTTCAGCAGTTAATGACTATTGTCTGAAACAGGAGGGGAAATGGGCATTTATCTCCTTGCCTAAAGCAGCAAGTAACCCTACCTCTAGGACGGGTGCTGTGAGTCCCACTGTAGAGGAGGATTAGTGCCAGTAAATTATTTTTCTGTGTGCAACAGCTGTGAGTAATCTCCTCCTAAAATCTGGGAGCTAACAAAAATAAAAAAAAAACATCTGTGCCAGCTGTGCACAGCTGTGTATGCCTCTGTGGATACATCTGCAGCACATACACCACCATAGCTGCCCATTTCCTTGTGCCCTATCAATTCATAGGAGTCAACAGGAGAATTAAAAGTAAAATGTGGGGAATCATTTGATTTAATAATTTTATTTCATCTTTCCTGATCCCAGTGATTCTTCTTCCTTTCCCAGTTTTCCATGTTATATTTTTAGCCAAATATTTCAGGTAACCTTGTCAGTAAATAAATAAGTGGAAGTGTTGATAAGAGCAGAGAAGCTGTCCTATCACTCCTGCACTCCTCCTTCCATTCGTCACAGTATTACTCAGAAATTACTTCTACTGAACCATGTTCAGTCAAGCAGCTGAGTATACTTGATAAGAACTTTGAATATTCTCATATCCTGTTCTTTTGGACATAGTTATATGTTTTCTGTTGATATCCATGCACTCAGTGATCTTTTAATCAGATGTAAATCTGGAACAGGACACCTGAAGTCCCTATTACTTGCACTGCTTTTAAACCCCAGCTTTGAATTGTTTACCTTTGCTACTTTATCATCACTCTTGTAGTATTAAAATTCCCTCTACAGTATAAGCCAAAGTACGACTGTCATAATAAACTTTGAGCAGGTGTTGTATTTTATATTCCACCAGGTTTTTCCTGTCAATCATATGCACATCTAATTTTTCTCATTTCCTGATAGTGTGTAGCAATACCTATTTAATATCCATCCTAGTTCTCCACATTAATCCTATCCCCAGTCATATTAATGCATGGACATCTGTATAATTTGTGCTGCCCTCTTTTACTACACTTGTGACAGATTCTCAATCATAGGGAAAGGAAAACCAAAAATTGACACTTGAAGAAGCCCTAGGAATATGGAAAGGTGTCTACAGTGTTTCCTTTAATCCTTGATCCTAGCATGAATAGCAGATTTTATTTGCTAATAAGTCTTTAGTCTGTGTTAGATAAAAACTTCAGCAGGGACTTCCTCACTTAGTCTAGGACCATTCATGAAAGACCTTCTACATGTCTGCAGTGGACATTCTCCTTGATTACCTATGAATAGTTTCTAATTTATTAAATTTAGAACTAATCCTCAAGATTTCCTAGAAGATCAGCATTGCACTGGAATCATATTTACAGTATATTTTTAAAAATTAATAATAAATTAATTCTAGGAAATAAGAGGGAAAATTACTTTGATAACTGTGAAGGGTCAAAAAAAAAAAAAAAAACCAACCAAAAAAACAGCAAATCAAAACTTATTAATGGACAGAAATAAGAAATTTCACATAGGCTGGCCATGAATAAGTTCTAAGGTAGAACTTAGACACTTCCAGTCATGAGAGAAGAGCTTTTGAGTAAGAATGGTGCTGAGGAGCCCCATCCCACCCTTAAGTAATTGTAAATATAATATTGATTACTGGTGATCTACTATAATGTGTTTTATACATAGAAGATGGATTTTGACTGCCTTCTAAAGTCATCTTAACTGTCTAGAAAGCCTAGATGAAAAAACTAAGTGCTGTAGTGAGATTGTGAGACTTATTTACTTACCTCTTTGTTGATAAAGCTCATTTTTATGGTTTGCTTTGTGGTCTTCTGAGCAACACAGAGGCATTGGTAAATTCCTGAACTTAGGGTTCCAGGAGCAGTCACACAGAATTGGTGTGCTGTACTGTGGATGGACTGTGTTAAGAACCAGTCTCTGTGCTGAGACAGAATTTGTTCATTTCCACTCTTTGAGAAAGCCCAAAGAATACCTTCAATTTATTTTTTATGGTGTTGATATACACCTGGATTGCAAATTTATATGAAGAGAAAGTGAAAAAGAGTTATTTTAGGTTAGTGAAATAAAGAGTAATTGTATAGCAAGGATGGCCTGAAGTATGTAATAGGTGAGTTGTGCTGACTCCTGATTTTTGTTCAAATTACCCACTAGAATTACCCCAGAGAAAAACTTGATAAAAGAATCATATAGAGAAGTCATGTATGCAAGAATGCATTCAGTCATGCACTACTCTTTTCACTCATGACAGGTTGCATCTTTCTAATAGCTCAAATAAGTAAGTCAGTTCAGCAAAGTTGAAAGCATTTGTGTTGCTAGAAAGTGGAGCTTTGACTCAGTCATTTAATCATGTCCATATTTTTATTAAACTTTACAAGTAAAGAGAAAATTAAATCATTTTTATTACATATTCAGTGTTACACACATCTTTATACACATTCTTTAATAATGCCCTCAAAAATCATAGTTTAATATAATTTAATATCTTGTATCTTTTCTATTTATATTTTAGTATCAAACAGTTACAGACAGAGATTTCTCTGTGTTTGAAAAAACTCTTGAAAAGTTGCCAAAGCCTGAGCAAACACAAAATGGAGATATGCTGATTACAAACTTAATCCAAACTAAATTTATGGCTGAAAAAATTACATAAACTTCTGCTATTGTCACTTCTTCCTATTAATATTCCTCATATATTTGGCTTAGTTCTATTTATCCTTGCAAAATTTTCATGGTCAAATTTAGTAGGAGCTACAAGGTTTGTGTGTTTTTTGTATCAGACCAGTTCTGATTTCTGCCATATATTCAGTTCTTTTTGAAATGTAGCTGCAAAGCACCGTTGTGTCAGTGAAATCTATGTAATGTTCTTCGTTAGATTAGAGAAAATTATTGAGGTAAATTTTGAAAAAAAAAGTTTCAGTGCTTCTTTAGTTCTTGAAGTTTTCACTTCCAGCTAATGTTTTAAACTGTTTATGGTATACAAAATCTCTCCATATAATGAAGACCTCATTATTGAAATAATATTAAAAATTATTAAGTAGCTATAACTGCTTCATAGGCAGTTTCCTTATAATTTTCCCTCTTTTTTTTTTTTTTTTTTTTTTAAGACCAGTTTTCAGGAGTCAAAATTTCAAGTTTCTGGAACATGATTTCAAGGTCAAGTCATACAAAAATTTCCCTACCCCACTGGTATAGCTTTATTTTTTTTTTTTTGTTTATAATCTTTCATTTTTGCTGAATTACCTGTTTGTCATTAATAATAGATGCATTAGTTCATTATGTCTCCCAGCAACCGAATTATTTACTTCCACTATTATAGAGAGAACTAGAATAGAGAGAACTAGTTCAATGCCCAAATTATTTGAGAATTCCAAAGAAATTGTTTGACTTGTGGTAGACACAGGGGACTTTTAGCATATTAACATTAGAAAGGGAAAAATAGAGTAAAACCTGTTTGAGTCTGCAGGGAGATGAGAACTCAAAAGCTTAAGACTTCATTTGATTAAGGAAAGTCAGAATGAAGACTGTCATGGAAATGTAGAAGTAGGTAGTCCTCACGAGGCCACTTAATCAAACCTGTCATCCATGGCAGGATCAAATATGCTGAAATTAATTCAGACTGATATTTGTCTAGCTTGTTCCTAAAAATCTCTGAGAATGGAGAGGCTGTCTCCTCCAAGCAGTCTGTTCCATGGAATATTGTTCTTTCCTACAAGAAAGGATGTCTTGTGTCTTCTGCTCTGGTAGTCAAGCTGATGTTTTGAAGTCTTTCTGCCTGTGGACATTAACAGCAGATGGTCACTGTATTCTTCTGTCTGTTTGCCTATTGGAAGCCCTCCATGATATCCCCTTTATCTTTTTTCTAATTTGCACACAGTTAATCCCTTCAGTCTCTCTATATAACTCATGTTTACCAAAAGACTTAATGCTCTGTTGTTTTCTTTTGAAAAAGCTAATTTAGCCATGTTTTCCTTAAATTGGTGTGCTCAAGACTAGGCAAAGTATTCTTCAGCAGTGGATAGAGCATAATAATTACCTTTGGTGTATTACATATGTCATGTATATGCCTTGTTGAAGTATGTCTCAACTTACACTCTTGCTCTGCATAATTTGTGGTTACTTTGTACTTATTTAAGGAGGTACTCAGTTTTTTATTTATGCCTTAGTGCACCCTAATAAGTTATTCTGTGTTTTTTCAACCTTGTTTCTTTCAAGTTGCTTTTTTTCCTTTGTCTGGTTCATTTGGAGGCAATTGCTTCAAGTCTGATCCTGTCTTTGTTATCTTTCCAAAACTGGTGCTAGAGGTGAAATGTGTGTTTTCTAGTCAGTCCTACAGGATGTTGTAAACTTCGGATAAACAGGGTTTCAAGGCCTGATACTGATAGTTACTGAGAAGCATTAAATGACATGTGCATATCATCATAGAAATTCTGTGTGAACTCTGATTTCCCCTATTGCTCGTGAGACTGTTGTTGAGGGCACTGTCAAGACTAAAATTCAAAGGTACCCAGACTAAATTTGAATTTAACAGGCAATATTCACTGGCAGTCAGTTTGTACTTTAGTCAATTTTAAAAGTGTATTACATACTTGGTAGGTACCATGGCTAAGCAGAATGTGACTTCAGGGCTAAATAAAAAACAAAACATCGAAAAAAACACGATATAATTTATTTTCAAGGAGTGAAAATAAACCACAGGAGTAAGAATTGAAGGAATGAATGTTGAGATTCCATCCTAAATGAGACTTGTGTTTAGATAGCTTGCTGGCTTCCTCTGTTTCTGGCTGTGTCCTAGTATTCTGTTTACTGTTGTATCCTTGGAGATTCTTATCGACAAGCTCACATAAGATGGTGAGCTTCTTTCTTTGTCTGACTGCAATAAAAGCATATATAAAGAAATATATATAAGAATATATAAAGATAACATGAGTTTTTTTATCATGAGAGCCTGTTAATGACATTCACCAAAAGATTATTTACCCATCAGTGGTAGTCAGAGTAAAATGGTGTGAAAAACCAAACCATCTGAAGCAAGGGTAAAGATCAGCAGTGATGTCATGGTCACCATACAGTTTCCCCACCCATGTCCATATAAACCTACAGAGTTATACCTATGAATAAGTTGAGCTTTCTGTCTTCTCATTCAGAAAATTATAGCTAGAGCATAAGGGAAAGTTTGGTTAAGTAATATGCTGAGTGATTCTCAAACCACTGCAGCAGTCCATATATGTTCAAACTGGTAGTATTTTTCTTAAAATTACGGTCTTACTGCCACAGTACCTAATCTTATGCCTTCTGAAAAGATGCCTTTCTTCTTGAAAGGAGCTAGAGAAGAAGAATGTCAGCTAATAAAGTCTGTCATTAGCACTTGCCTTCTGTCCTAGGAGACTCTGAGAGATTTATCATACTTATTTTTATACTATTTTGCTTTAAAAAGGTATTGCAAATTTTGCTTAGCTGTATTTGATATGATTTTTTTCATCCTCTGTAGTTGAATTTGAGCATGTAAGCTGCTTGTCCAAATAGAAGACAGTAAGGATAAAGAAATGTCCCACTAAAACATCTCTTTCTATTAGTATGGAATAGAAAATGATGTAGTATTACATGAAAAATTTTCTACTGTTCATTTTGGCTTTATTCAATTGATCTGTATTTCCTGAACTTGTGGCAGCAAAGTGTAACACACACCCACTTAACCAGCTATTCAAATGTGCAATTACACAGAGGGAAGGCTAATCATGCTTATTTTTTCCTAATGCTGCCAGCCTCACTCTCTTTTTATAGCATAGAATGCATTAAGGAAGAAAAAAAATGTCTGTGGCCCAATTAGCTACCACATTATTATTTATAGACTTATCTAATGCCATTTACAGGATACGAAAGAGTTGAACAATAAAAAAGTGCCACTGTGATTATATTACACCATAAAATAAAGCATGCCAGCCTGTTAAAGGCTAAATCAGTGTGAATCTCATGCATCATCAGTTCTTTTATAAATATTTTTGTTGCTATAATGCGGCTCTGATGATGGATAATTTATATTCTGCTTTCATTTTCCATCTTTAAGTGGTTTCAAATTCTAGATATGATCATCATGTTCCACAAATCATTGATGAAATTCAGGATCTGTTCTTAAATACAGACTCTGTATGCTTTCAAAGAAGAACCAAATTGCACTAATTACTTTGCAGTCCCTGCTTTATAAGATTTAGGGTGGTATTTGTAAATGGCTTATGCAAAATTAATCATACCTTGCAAACTGCATCAGGAGAATCATTCACAGCAATGCAACTTAATCCATTGGATGAAGTATTTGTTACAAGACAAGAGAACAAGACTGGTGAAAAATGCTTCTTGCTATTGCTCTTATGCATGTTATAATGTAAACAATGTCACTGTTAAAATAATGTTATTCTACTTTTTTAGCCATCTTTCATATTATGCAGGTTTTGGAGGAAGAATGGTTTTTTTTCATTACCTAGTAAAACTGAACTTTGGTGTTAGTGCAAATCATTTGGCACAACCATAATGCAAATAGTAAGTAATTTTTGCCATACAGTGCTCATTAATGGAGGAGCAATATTATTTATCATTCAGGATTTACCTGATATCCTAAAGGCACCTAAAGCAGGTGCAGTGTTATAACTAAAGGAATATGTAAACTCATGGCTAGGATACCTCACTGGAAAGGAATGGGAATTCAATGTAAATGGATGGAAGCAAGTTTGGAATGGTTTCATTCTTCCGGTCATGCAGCTACAAAAAATTATTCTGCAACACACTAACAATTGGATTCTCTAGTATAGCAACAAGAGACAGAATTGCTAATTTGAGTTAAAAGTAGGCAAAATCTCAGAAAAAGGGCCATGTATAAACTTGACATTAACTCTTACAGCTTCTGTCACTCTGCTGGTATCATGTCCACTTCCCTGAAATCTGCTTTTACAGCTAGTCTTCAGCAATATGCTTCAGTCTTGACCAGATGCTCTGTAACCTATTTGGCAGCATTTTCTGTGGTAGATGAAGGACTAGACAGCTGCTTTCCAGTGATGTGCAGAGTACAAATAGCTCTTCATCCTCACTTTTTTCAGCATCCAGGTATTCACTGATATTTGTGAATAGTGAGGGAAAAGAAGATATGTTTTAGTGTTTAGTATAAAAATACTAAAAACCACTTACAGTTTTCTTTTTTTTAAGTACAGAAGGAACAGAGTTTCTTATAGAGCAGCCCTATTTTTTCCCTGTATATAGTTTATATTTGAAAATGTAGGGGTGATAAAGGGACTGATGTGAGTATCCTCAGAAAATATTAGAAACTCATTTTGTTCAAGGAAGCCATTAATTCAGCCCTCAAAATCCTTGGAAAGGGACTATTTGAGCCCTACCAACACCAGCACATTGAAAATCATCAACTGATTTCTGAAAAAATAAAGATTTTTTTTTCATAGTTGACAACACTGAAAAATGGTCAATGTATTGTTTATTAGTCCAGGCATCTGTCTTCCTCTGTAATGTCTTCTCTTTGTTTAAAAATCTGCAGAAGTGATTAAATATTCATCTTAATATGCAGTATTAATAAAATGCTTGGCAGTTTATTTCTTTAAAATTCTGGGTATGACTGACACCTTTTTAGATTAGACATTTTCTCGATTATACTTTCCTGGTATAACAACTTGCCTGGCAAAGTATCACAGTGTCAGTAAATTCTTATGTTTAAATCTCTTCTCTTGTGTTTGAAGCAATTTGTGGGTGCTTGGGTTTGCTCTGTTAGGTTTATGCTGAAGTACCTAAATGATAAAGCATTATCCGTGATCTATTTTTACCAGAAATTTAAAAATGAATATTTTGCTGAGTAAATTGGTTAAATATGGAAAAAGGTCAGAGTTACCTGATCTGCATATGTAGATAGACATTCTAAATGAGGGCACATTTGGACCAGATTATTTGAAAAGTGACCTAAATGCTTGCCCATGTTCATATGAAATATATACAAACATGTTTTCAAGATAAAGGCATGAATATATATTTGCATATTTTGAAATTTTTCATGAAGGCAATTTTACAGGCTGCAAAATAAACCACCTGCTTATTAAAATAATCATATGTTAGTGAATTCTGAATAGATTTCTCCCTTTCCATTGGTTAGGTAGCTAATTGCACTATTCATTCGAAATCGTGTATCTTAATTTGTCTGCTGTTCAATCATTGCATAGCAGAGAGAACCAGGGAAGTAAAGATTCAGTGTTTCGAGCATCAGAAAATTATTTTCAGTATTTTTAGTATGTGCTTCTGTCGTTTTCATTGGAAGAGAATTCCATATTTTTGTACAATATTTCTAGCATGAAAATTGACTATCCTTTTGGGATAAATGTGTCAAGAGAAAAGCACATCACAAATATAAATGGAATAATTGCAAACAAACAATTTTCAGCTTGTGTTCTCAGGACTCTTTTATTTTTATTGATGTTTCACTCACTCTGGGAATCTTTCCTGATAATGTAATCTTGAAAACAGTTTGGTTTTTCTCTGACCTTTGTATTCAGAAACATTTGTTGAAGTGGTTTTGCATGTATTTTTCTTCCCCCCCTAAGGTATTGCAGGGAATTCTGATCACGGACAATTTCACTTAAGTGTAAAATGGCTCTGCAAAGATCACAGATTTAAAGCAGGCATACAGATACTTCCTTTGCATTTTCCAAATAATAACTGCCTTTGTTTCATCATTTTGGCATCTTTGCATCTGTCTATCTCCATAGATTGAGAAATAGCAACTTATGCACCATCAAGGAAAGGATATTTGAATTTATTTTCTCTCCAGTATGCGGCTTGCCTGGACCACCTTGCTATCTTTCTTGTTTGGATCAGTGTATCAGTGCTCCAGCCCCTCAAGCCCAGTTTGCATTATATCACCAGAAAATCTGAGACTGATTTTAGTTGCTCTTTGTTGACTCTGAGGTCTGTGAAGAATAAGTTCTGTGCCTGTTGGAAACAAGGAATAATCATCACTTACTTTGTGCCTTACTTGTGGGCTGCAGGGCCCAGGGACATTTTTGTGCTGCTCTGATTCTGGAGGCTACTTTGCCCTGTGCCACTTTGCTATGGTCTGTCTGCACACTGGGTCTTTGCATGCCCACACTGCTTTGCCTGAGACAGGATCTGAGATGTACAGCTGACTCCTAAGTTGTACTTGAGGTAGTGCATCAGCTCTCTGACTTTTTTTTCTTTTAACCTTACTTTTCTCATAGTAGCTTGGTCTGAGCTATGTACTAGTAATGCCACCTTAGGGTTTAAGTCAGTTTACCCCTTCCACATCACTTCATCCAAAATGCCAAGCAGTAAAAAAGGAGGTCTCAAAACTTGTTGCACAGCACTGACGTCTAAGTAGAAAAACACTTTTTTCATGGCAAAATGACTCAGAGCTTTCACCTCTACTAAAAAAGTATATGATATACAATGTCTTTGTGACAGCTGCAATGACTTCTCACATTAGTTAATTAGAATAAAGAAGCTATTCTAGCAGAGAAAAGAAAAAATGTGAGTTAGTATGTTGATTAGTTATCCTTAACAAGTGTTTCCCAATACCAAGCTTTGAGAACAACCCGTTGTAACTAAAAGTTTTAAAACCCTACTAACAAGGATAATCAAGCTTTTTAATGGCAGTGTCTTTGCAGAGTCACAGTGCAAAATTGTGATTATGATTAATTTCCTTAGGGGATGCATGACTGACAGCAACAGAAGCTGGCTACCACACAGTCCTAACTTGAGATATGGTTAAGTAGTGCTGTTTGCTAATCAGGGGCAAGAAATACAGACTGGCATGTTGAACTGCACTGGGCATATTATATCTTTTAGCAGAGCAGGATTAAATCTTCAGTACTTTTGCCCCAAACTCTTTCTGACCTTTTTCTGTGCTCTCTAGTGCATTTGACGTTCCAGAGGAAGGCACAAACCAGTATAGCAAGAACTTTCAAGGTTTTCTGCAAGGAAAGTTGTACTAGTTATCCTGAATCCCAGTTGACAATATGTTCTGCCTTTTGCTTTTGTTGTCTCGGCAGCATCAAATATGTGGCTATGTTGACTTTCTTCTTTCATGTAAGGGCAACCTATAGCTAATGGTCCTTTTTAGCCTCACCCTGTCAAGCTACCATCAGAGGAGATATGGTCAGAATGTATTTGAAGTGCTGAATTGTCCAGAACTTCCCAACTGTCTGTGGTGCTTAGCTTTTTGGCACTTTTCTGGAAAGTTTTACATCTGCTTGAATCTATGGCTGTAAGGACTGAAGCATACTGCATGCCATGAAAGCAAGTCTTCTCTCCACAATTTTACTTCTTGTGCTTGGTATGATTTGGAACTCAAATGTAGGATGTTCTAAAGAAAGATGTCTATCATTACCTATAATCTAAATTTCCAGGATTTTTAGAATACTCCCTAAATCTTCATATATACTCTACAGACTCTTCATTCTTTAAAGAGTTTTTAGAGACAAGCCCATCTACAACAAGGAGTTTCCTAAAAACTTTTCTTTACAGAAGAAAAAGATGCAAGGGATAGAAAAAAGGAGTTTAATTTCATAGTTACAAAACACTAGCCCATCTTCTGTGTTCTTCTTTACACTCTATTCATTATAAGCTAGAGAAAATCCTATAGTGAATTTTTGATGGTAGATTTGTTCATCTTAAAAGCATTTGTTTGTGTGATTTGTCTTAAAAGCATATACCAGACTTCATTACCTGTCAATGGTATCCATGATCATAAATGACTTGAACATTTTGAAAATCTTATCCTCAGCCATCATCATGGCTGTGTTGCCATTTCAGCTAGTCCTGCAGTCTTTGCAGCATTAGGAAACAACCTGCTTGACAAAGAGATGTCAGCTCACAGCAGGAGAGATAGCCTGTTGTGGCATAGCAGCTGTCAGGAGAAAAGAAAAAGAGCTTCAGTCTTTCTCTTCCTTAGTACAGGGGACAGCTGAGGGAACTAGAGCTAGTTATTTGTTGCTGTTTTCTTTTCTTTTTGTTTTTCCTAGTGTATTAGGATATACTGTGCCAAAAACATTAGTCATCCCATGAAATACAACTCTGTTAAACCTTTTAATTTTTCTTTATGTATATAAGCTTTATCAGAATTTTTTCTTTGTTGAAGAGTTTTGCCTCCAGTTAGTTTGCACAAATAAATTTTTTATAAAGACCAATGTACACAGTAGTGATGTTATGGGGTTTTCCTTCTCTATGAGATGTAAAACTAGCAGAAAAAGGTTTAGTGGTGAAGTTATGTACTGTCAAAAAGGGTTCTTTATCAATATCAATTTTCTGTTCAGACAATATAATGAAGACTGAGGTGCTTGGGAAATTTCTTGCAGAAGTGAAACATTCAAGCTGACTTGTGTGGCTAATCAAGACAAATAAACAAGCCTAAGCATAGTTAACTGAAAGGCACAACTAAGCGATTACCCACACTGTATAATACTGTTTCCATGCAGCCACCCACACATTTTACTGATCCTGAGGACAATAATGATGCTGTTCTATCTCCTTTTGAAAGGAGCAAAGAGAATCCTTTTAGAAGTATGGTTTTGTGGTGCCCATCTCATCATAAAAATAACATGCTGCTCAAAAAACCTCTATGTCAAGGTCCTTGAATCGTAAAAACATCATCGGAATTTTGATGGACAGGAACAATTATTTGTTATGTAGTAGGCAGGCACAGTAGGAAAACTGCCAGGCTTATTTTCAATTCTTTGCAATACTTAAAACACTTAATAGACAGAAAGTGAATGGCCACAGTGATTAAGTAATTGTTTAGTAAATGATGTAGCTGTCTTTTGGACTAGATGGTCATTCTCTAAATCTTTTTCTGTGCTAACTTGCTGGAGGTGATACAGGGATTGCTAGCTGGGACATGATACAGGGATTTCAGATGACTTTAGGAGTAAATGGTAAGCAGAAAAATTTCTAAGTTGGTAGCCACTGGATTTCTGGTTGATTCAGATGCTATTCAAAAAGATACTCCAAAGTTAAGTAAACAAACCAGCAGTGGCAGATTTATCACAGTCTGGGATCCAATGATCCACGTTTGACTTGTGCTTAGTAAGTTGAAACTAAGTATTAGGGGGAGGTCTTGTTATCCAGTGCTTTAACAGGAGAAATGCAGTCATGTTTATTAAATTAGATAAGATATCAGGAGGCTCAGAAGTCAGTGCTGTAACTTAGAATTAAGAATCTTTCCATCTGAAAAGCCATACAGTGGAAGGATTTACAAAGTACTTATGTGTTGAAAATATTTTTATTTAGACTGTAATGTTGATTAATAAAACTTTACAAAGCAAAATATATTTCAATTTTGACAACTTAGGAGGAGTATTAGTCTCTAGCCCAATGTAATGGTTATAATCAGTTTTTGAAACACTGGATTATGTATCGTGGGTGTTAGACAGTCAATCTCCATGTGTATCTTTATAAATCTTGCTGTGGCATTTGTAAAGAAACATCGTAAGAGTGTGATCTAGGTATATTTCCTTTAGAAATTCAGTGAGAAAAACAGGTATAGCCTCCATTACATTACTGTGTCTCTTTTCATTTTTAGAATTCTCAATGCATATAGTGTCTCCTTTTAGTGTCTGCCCAGAATATAGGCCTATTTCACATTAGAATGGTCCAATCTGCATGGCAATAATATGACAAATCTGAGTTGGTGTTATTCATGTCCTAGATCTCATGTAAATATTCTTTCATATAGTTCAAAATTCATGCACCGCTATCACTAGTGTGTGAGATTGAACAATTTGGGAGAAGTTAGCCATGATTTTGAAAATATGCTTTTCTTCTTCCTTATGCAGAGTTAAAATAAGGAAAAAAAGTACTGAGTGTCACATAAGGATCAACTTGTAAATGAAAAAAGTCAAGCCTGAGGGATTTAACTGGGATCCCTCCCTTAAATGTGCTCATTGTAAAATTCTGTAAACTGTAGGCAGCCTACTTGGAAAATTATTTCCTGTAACTCTCAGCCTTTCAAGGACTATGTCATGATGCTATCTGCAATGAACACTGTAGTCTCTGGATAAACAGAAATCTATCCTAGGATGGTGATTTACAGTCTTGACAGATCTCAGTGGGATGTATATTAACCTGACTATCCATTAAGTGCCTTCCTGCCTTGAAAAGGCCTGTTTTTAAGAGCTTCCTTAACTCTCACTGGCTTAGAATGATGGAAATTAGCACAACTACTAGCAGATGTTAATCATGTAGCTTAATGCACTGCTGGAGGGCATTTGCATTTTGGTGGTGAGCATGGTGTAAGTACCTGTACAGAACAGATTAGACCATGTTGCCCTGTGTGTTTTCAACAGATGCCACACTCTCCACTCCAGAGAATCTGCTTGCAGTGCAGCCATAACTACTTTTATTCTGGCTCAGTGACAGTATTTTAAGTCTACCCTAACTCTGAGAAAACTTTTGCTTGGCTTTCTTGTTCTGGGCTAGTTCCTTTTTCTCTTCCTCAGCACCTTTATCCTCTAAGCTCTCATGAGAGCCCTCACTCAAGCTCTGCTGTCACTCCCCACTTTTTTTAGTGGCTGTTCTTGAAAATTCTCTTGTGTAAGTCCTCTATTTTAGCATGCTTTAAGATTTTGCCCTTGACCACTTTTGTTGCCTCTTCTTCTACTTTTACCACTTTAATTATTTCTTTGCTAATTATTTCTATATCTGCTTCTTCATTCTGTCTCCCATGGGAGAAGCCCACAATGCCCTCCCTAGCTCACCTGGAAATTTTCTTTTTCTCATATATAACGTAGATCAAATATAATGTAGATTCTTGCTTTCCAAATTGTCCTCTGGTATCCAATCACCAGTTTTGCCAACTGAGCTTCCACTTCAGTTCCTGAATCCATGAGCTTGGGAGACTTGCCCAAAACTGGACATAAAATGTTGAAAGTTCCACTAAGGAAACTGCAGTAGAGAAATTCAGTAGTCTGAAAAAGGAAGCATTACACATAGTTAGCTTAATTTTTTCAAATAATTTTTAAAAATAAGCAATCTCACTGAGTGCTGTCTGCTTGGATCCCAGGTCTTGTGAGCTGCAGCTGGTCCATCCAAATTTCTACATACTGAGACCTGCTTTTCTCACAAGAAAGAGCTAGAGTTTTGCTGATTTTTTTTTTCTGTATTCTATTACATAAAAATTGAAAAATTGTTAGTTTTCTAAATTCCAATTTTTACACTATTTAAGGGACTATCCCACACTAATTAAGATCTAGTCCTTTCTCTCATTCCTCCTTATTAGAAAAAAACATCTATCAGCACCTTTCTATTTTACCTTCTCAATCTGTGACACATTGAAAATATTTCTAGTGCTAGCAACTGTAATCTCCTTCTCTCTAATTTTCTTATTCTTTCCTTAATAACAAGTATTTCCAAAGTATTGCTTGTAAGTAGTCCTGCTCTCCTAGCATTCTGTTGGGCAATGTGTTTACGGTCTCAAAGTTAAATCTAATCTATATACAGTTGTGAAAGAAGCTTGATCAAGTATTTTACAGTAACATACTGTGTTCATGTTAGAGGAAATAGTTTTCATTTAAGTTCTCAATATAGCACTGTAATTATAAGAATCAATTGCAGATGCTGCAGGATTCCATATCCAAGCATTTACAAAACCAAAGCATGATGAAGACTAAATAGTATGAATGCCTGCTTATTTTCCCTGTAATTCTCAGTATACTTATTACTCTGAATTTTCATTTTGTCACTTAAAGCATCATTGATCATTGTGATAAAGTCCTTCAGCCTAGTGATTTGCAACCAATGAAAAGCAGACATAGTGAGTTTCAGTGAGCTGCAAACCAATTAGGTCTAGACATGTAATTTTTGTAATCTGACTCATTTTTATTTTCCTCCATGCCTGTTACATAACAGTACTGATAGAGGCGGGGAGAAGTGCTCATGCTCTCTCTCTCTTTTATTTTCTTTTTTTTCCCCTGGTTGCACATTACTATTTGTTATTAAAGTGCTGAAGTATGCATACAGTGTGTGTATATATATATATACATATGTTTATTTTTTTTTAAGCATCAGGTTATTCCTCAAGTGAAGAATTGGACTAGGCTTTTTCCCAGGTTTAGTGTGTCCATATCCCAAATGCTTTTAGCTGGTGTGACCTGGAGTGTTGAACAGTCAGGCAGATCATTTCTCATTCACTTGGAGTGAGGACCTGGACAATTTATATCCAGAGTGGTAACTAAACCACTCAAGGTCTGGTAGTTCCCCAGTGACCTCCTTCACTGCTCCACGTGCATGGAGAGGGAAGCTCAGCATGCACAAAGGATTGGGTGATATGTGTTTCCTCTGGAGACATGGGGTGGAGGATGGTTTGCAGTCCTGTAAAATGGGGAAGGACACACTAAACTTATGTAAGACTGTGTGTAGCTGCTTATACCTGAGCTAGGCAATTTTGGTGAGGCTGGCTGTGCTGCAAAATCTGTGTTAAAATTTAACAAGTTTACTCTTGAAATCTCTTCTGACAGCTATTTAATGCCTAGCAAGTGCTGAGGCTATAAAAATGCATTTTGCAGCAGCATTCAGATAATAAATACTGTGAACAGTTTAAAGTCACTGGCTTGTCTTTATAACTTTATGCTGTAACAATAGTAAAGTTAACCTTATGCCAGTTCTTGTTTCATTTAAACAAACTCAAGTATTATCTTCATGTTCTCAGTATGACATATACAGCATCTTTTAGAAAACAACTGTGAAAAAATCATTATATAGAACATGAATGTTGTGAAGAGGAGTACTTAAGGGTAGCACAGTTCCTCAACAGTTGCTGTTCTGTATGCATTACTTAAGTTCTTAATTATACTTTGCACCTATGGATTGGAAATACTGTTTAAGAGAAAAAGAAGTGCAGGCTTATTTGGTTAAAAATTTCAATGGAATTGTTGGACTATGTTCAAAGTACTTTATTTTTTAAAAGCTGAGAAGTTGAAAAAAAACAACAGTAATGAGTACAATTTAATTGATTGAATGGTGACTCTGGTCTTATTCCAGGTCATTTGTTTTTCAACATGTATCTAGGAGGGATGAAGCCGAGTTCCTTCTATGAGTAAATTCTGTGTTGCCTTGTATATAGACAAAGTTTCAGCTGCTTATACAGTTCTGTTCCCAAATTCAGTCCAGTAAAACATATCACGTACTTAACTTGAACATTAGAGTAGTGCTTGGTCTCCAGTGTATTTTCATCACTGCACTGGATGTCTTTATCATGTATGCAAATACAGAGCTCTCTGAATTTTTATTGTGTGCATAGAAGGATGCTTCTCTAAGGCCTGTCTGCCATGATGGAGGGCACTTATTGCATGTTCTCAAGGGACATTTTATACCCTACAGGGCTTAAGTTATCACACACTTAAGGGCTGTCCTTCAAAACATTCTGACTGCTTCAACTCTGGAGCAGATATGCAGTGGAGGTCAAAGAAATTCCCCTCAGTGCACAGGACTCTGTTGTGTTTTCTCTCTTCTGTGGCAAAAAAAACCCCAAAAGAGCCATCCTGTAACTCCCTGAGTAATGTCAGTTATTACCTTTCCTTTTAATTTTGTATAATTTCATCTTTAAATGTACAAGTGTTAGGAAATTATCTGTATTATCAGCCAGAATATTAATATTCCAGTGGAAGTAATTTGGAAGCTTTTACTCCAAAAACAAACAAACAAAAATTATCCCCTCTAAAAAGAAGAAGAAAAATTTGAAAATGCAGGTTCATTTGCTTTTGAAAATGAGCCGTATTCTTGGTTACCTTAACTGCAGCCATAAATAGCTGCAATACTGTAATTTAATGCCATGTATAAAAAGGCAAATTCAGAGGAATCAGTGAAGCAGAGTTGAGGCATAAAAGAGGAAAGATGAAAAATGTTGTCAAAAGTATTTGGTCTATTTTATATGGTTTTAGTAAAAATATAATATTGAAAAATAATCTGCATTAGAAAATTTCATAGTCTGAACTGGTTAGAATCAATCCTTCCTTTTCTCTTCCCTCTTCCTGTCAGATTTCTGATGCATCTGACAGTACTAGCAGGCTGTTTGTTACCTTTATGGATATCAGAGCGCTGGAAGCTTCTATCTCTGAGCAGAAAGTCATATTCAGTAAAATGCCCTCTGAGGAAGGATGTTTATATAAATAAAAAGAAATCTTTGTCATAAAGAGTAGGTACAAATGCAGTTCAGCAAAACAAGGCACAATGACATTCCGTTAGGTTTTGTAAGGATCTCCCCTGAACTACAGCAAATTCCATTGGCAGATATTTCTATATTGCCCACCCTCCTACAAGTTTTCAGTCCCTAGTTTCTGAAATAGTGTAATGATATGATGAAATATAATGTATTCTATGCAGTTCAAAAAAGTGATTTATTTTTAGGGAGTGAAAAGCTGAGGTTTTTATTCTTTATATTTCCACTGGTTCTAAGCAAACAGCATAAGTTATACATCTAATATACTTCACTATTGACTTTATTACTCCAAATCCTTTCTATTGGGTTCATTACTAAGGGAGTTTAAAAAAATACTAATAAACAGGATTTTTCTTTCTTGAATCACCCTCCTTTTTTAGGTAAAGAAATATTATTTATTCAGCTCTTTATCAGTAAAACATGGATGAATATGTTGCAGACTTATTTGCAAGAAGGGATTTAAATGGAAAAACTGTTCTCATAATAACTGTTGCACTCTGCATGTCTTTCTGTATTTCTAAACAAGAATTTATTATTCTGGAGCACAATATATGTGTAATACAGTGAGTCCAAACATGGTGAGGTAATTGTTCCTCAATATCTGTTCTAGTCAGTTGTCTGTATAGAAAAGATCTCCCTGTGTATGTCCAGCGTATCTCTGACAGAAGAACCTCAATATACTCCTTCCAAACCTAAAGCTCCTGCCTAATTTGCAAGGACATCAAACCTTTCATGAAAATACATGCTACAAATTCTTGAGTTCTTGTAAGGCTTTGACAAAAAGACCATTTTATATAATTATTAACTATGTAACATATTTCAACTTACTTAATTGAAAAGTGCAGGATTTTTTTTTTCTATCTGGAAAACACAGAATTGCTATAAAGGTGCAAGTTGTTGCACTTTGTTGGCATAATTATTGTGATTGTCAGCTACATTCTGATTCCTTATTTTTTCTTAGTGGTGTGATTATCAAAGGCAGCAGGGCTGAGACTTTTGGGTTCCCACATGGCTTGAAGAACTAGAAATTTCAAAACATCTCTTTGACAGGTAATCTGAACATATTTGATGGGCAGTCATTAGAGAATAAAGCTGGGATTTAGCAGTTTCATTTTACAGGCTCACTTTTCTACACCATTATGCTAACAAAAATCCTGATGACACAATGATTTGAATATATTGAAAATGAGGGACAGAGAGCCCAAAGAGACATGTAGAGCAATTGTGAACTTGAGAAGTTTTCACCTGCTCTCTGACAGCCTCTTTTATCCTGAGCAATTTCCTCTGTTCATAATCAAGGTTCTCAGTGAGGGGCACAAACAAAAAAGGCCTCTAATCATACTAAATTGAGGGGTTTTACTGTGCCTCACAAGGGAAAAGATTAATCATTAATAAACTGTTTTCATTAGTAACCTAAGCTACCATCTTATTTCTTTTTTTTTGTTGTTGTTTTACTCTTACAGATGATTAATCTTCTCTGTTTGTAAATGCTACTTACCTCAGCAAAGCACTTACTCAAAGCTAATTCCTGAATTCAGTTTCCCTCAAGTTTGTGATATTTTGTTCTTCTGTTGCTGGTCCCAGCAACCATTCAGTGGAAGCTTCTGTAGGATCATCTTTCTTCATGCACCATCACTGTATGGTATTGATGCAGATTTCTCCACAGATTACAGTGGCTGCCTAATAGCTTTTCCTTTTGCCCTCTTTCCAAGAAATGAGTAAATGTAAATTTTTCACAGTTTGAATTTTCCCAAGAATGTAAGAAGGACATTTGATTCCCTGGGCCTCTGACTGTGGCTGCTGTGGTGTGTTTTTATTCCCAATGATTTGTTCTTTTGCATTGTTGGTTCAGCTGGAGCTGTACCCTCCTGCCCAGTTGTCAGTCTTCCCTAAGACCTACCCTTTGTTATAGAATGTTCTCTGTCCCTTCTCCTTCTGTATTGTCAATCCCACATTGCACCTGCCCCTTGTTCTGGACATCCCCTAATATTGGAAGCCCCACTGGTTTGTTTGATCTCTTCCCCCCACTGGTGTTCCCCATTGGTTTGTATATTGTGAATCCCATCCTGTGTTTTCCCTATGGGTTAAAGATTGTACTCTCCCCCTGAAGCTTCTCCTATGTATAAGCTCCTGCACACTTGTACTGGGGGTGTTTTTGTCCCTGACCCTTGCTTGGAGTAAACCCTTTTGGAAACCACACGGAAGACCTCTCCCTCAATCTTCTCCTGCCCTTGTTCTTGACAGCCTGTGCTCAGCTAGAGCCCTTCAGCTGTATCCCTGTGCTGCTTTCTGGGAACAGCCCATTCCTGGCCCCGTGCCAGCAACTAGCTGGGGATAATCCGGCACCACATCACGTGGCAATCATGGTAATTGTAGGCTCTGGTCATTTTTCTCTGTTTGAGATAAATGTCTTGATTTAGACTGTTTGTGAAAGACACTCATTCTGTTCCCACTGGGATGCTGTGAGCCATAGGTATCAGACACTCCTCCTGATTCTGGCCACCTACATGCTGTCTCTGTTATTCATCTGGCAAAAAAGGTGCCTATTATTCCAGACACGTCATTTTATTTCTCAATGCCTTTTGACCTCTTTTGTTTATTTAGATTCTTCTCTATCTTTCATTAGGAATTGTCTTTCATTCTCTATTTTATATTATGCGCAGCACAATGAGCCATCATTCTTCCTTGTGTCTTTGGGTATGTCTATAATTCAAATAATGAATAGTAGTTACCTTTATCTAAGAACATCTAGTAAAACAGTGGCATTTTCATGAGCTGAAAATTCGTAGAAGCTTCATGAATACCTTCCTTGTGTTGTAAACACTTTGATTTATTTTAGTGCAAGGGATTCACACTGAAAATCCTGAAAAACTCTGCAACTCAGAAGCCATCTCTGATAGTGGTTCCTAAGTGGCCTTAATGCTGAGGATCACAGAACCCATTCAAAGAAGTATTTCTGATATCAATCTCAGACTTCCACAGAAGATGGCCTAGAGACAGCATATTGCTGTGCCTAAGCAGAGTCCAGGATATGGCTTCATGCACCATTTCAGGACAGAGCTGATTCTCTGCTAATGCAGTCTGGGGGTATTTTATGAGGGTAATTTCTTTTTCTTTGCTTTCTTCTTTTTGCCATATGTTGATAACTATGTTGTGAACTTTGGGGGGGAAAAAAAAGAGCATTTAGGACAAATAGCAGAAGAAAGAAAAAGCAGAAGAATAATCAGAGCAAGATTTGAATCACAATTTTGAGAGCACTTTTTTGGATTTTTGGGCTTTGGGAAAAGTTTTGCATATATCTTGCAATTTTTTTTAAGGAATGTTATTTAACTCACTATTTCACTGATAGTGAGATTATCAGTAAAATGGCAGAAGTCTCTGGACATTTTGTCAAAGGTTTTAGCAGCACATAAAGGGAGATACATAAGAGAAAGACAGAAGAGGAATAAGGTGCTCATAATATAAAGGAGGTCAGAGAAATGCCAAAGCATATATTAGGATCCAAACTCCATTAAAATCCTGTCTGGCAGAGGTGGGCCATTTCTATTTACATCTCCTCCAGAGCAGTTTGTGAGGCATTGCTCTGATGCTGGCAAACTAAACTTCTGTTCCACTTCTTTTATGTTTCTTTAATGTTTCCATAACTTACCTCCATAGTCTAGATGCTGCTTGCTCAAGGAGATTTCTATGTACAGGGTGGATGAGAACTCTTGAACTAACAATAGAGAACTTGGCAGCCTTTGAATTTTTGAGCTTTTTCATGCCTTTTCTTTCCCTTGTGGCTTATCTGGCATGCAGTGCTTCAGAGTTAGTCCAAGAAAGGCTAAAACCTCTTCCACAAAGTTTACTTAATCAAGCTGGGCATAAATAATACTCAGTACTCTGATTTTCCTTGTTGAATTTGCTTCTTAATTAATTATGCTCAAAGTGTGTGTAATGTAAACTTACATTTTGAGAACAAATACCTTTTTCTGTTTCCTGGCTTGTGTTGAATTTCTTAGCTTTTCAGCTTACATTTTGCTTTGATTTGAGATTTTTTGTTTGTTTTCCTCTGCCAGTAAAAATTATAGAGTGTGAAGAAAAAAGACAAGATCTTGCCTTCCACAGAACCCTGTCAAATCAGGATGTCCATTTTATCCAGTATAAATTACCCAGCAAAGCCCCTGTCTATGCTTTTTTTCATGACAGTCTTTCTAGATATTTTTTGTAGTTACTTTCTTTTAGTGGAAATGCAGACAAGCAACTCAAAGGTGCATTAAGTTTGCGGGTGATACTAAATTGGGAGGAGCTGTTGACTCCCTAGGAGCTACAGAGGCTCTGCACAGAGACCTGGGCAATGCCAGGGCTGGTTAATTGCCAACTGCATGAAGTTTAAGAGACAATGCCAGATTTTGCACCCAGGATGTACACAAGTATGTGCTTTCTGAAACAGTGACATAATAATGATCCCAGGCAAAAGAAACCAAACCAACAACAACAATAAAAAAAATCTCAGCCTATTTATTTTCTGTTTCAGAACAAGTATTTAATGCCCTTGGGGGAAGGTGGGAGGGCTCTGCAAATGCTTTAATTGACAAATGTGTTCTACAGCACCCATAAGGAGAATTTTTCTAACCCAGGAGCAGTCAAGATCTGAGTTTTTTCAATGTAAGCAGTTAAAAACATACCATGAGCTATAGAAATTATTAAAAATACCTGTATTTATTTCTTTAGTATCTCCAGGATTAATGTTAAGGGTTTGGTTTGTTTATTTGCTTTGGGTTTTTTGGTTAGGATTTTTATGTGTAGATCTGTTCAAGAGATCTGAGGAGTAATTAATGGGAGAACTAAACACAGGAATCAAAGCAAAAATAAATTAAGATGCTTAAGCTTCTGATTCCAGAGCTAAAACTGTGGAGTCAGACTCAGATTTTAGATCTATAAGAGTTCTGTGGTGTAACCTTGATTTGAAATTGAAAATAAAAAGGGACATTATTTCTGACATTTGGGAGAAATCATATATTTTCACAGAATTGCCATTTTAGAATAGATTCAGGAACTTACTATGGTATGGATGTTGCTAAGAGTCTACTTGATGGAAATATCAGACCTTCCATCCCTGAAATACATTTCCTGAGGGTTGCATATCAGCAAAGGGACTCTTTGCTGTACTGAAGATGATGTATTTCATTTGGGAAGATAACTGACAAGATATCAAGCTTATTTTGGCATGCAATTTAACATTCAACCTCAACAGTTGCAACTGCAGAAGTCGTTTTCAGCTTCCAATGGTGAAAAAAGGAATAAAGTGAAATTTTAGCGTAAACTCCCTTTCAGCTGTAATTGTTCCTTTTACTAAAATTAATTTGCACTGAGAGAGGAGAGCATAGGAACAGCCTGATTTTCATCTGAGTAGAAGTATAAAAATTTGGATTTAAATATATAGAGTTGAGTACCTAATGCCAAAAAGATACCTTTTCTAAATGCCCAAACTTAGACCAGATTAACTGGACTGAGACCTTTATGAAGTGAGTGGTAGTTATGTCTGTAGTAGCTTCCTTTAAGCACGTTACTGTTAAGAAAAATGGATTCCTGAACCTGTCATACCAATAAGCATTCAGGCACTGTATTTTTTGAGTTTAGCTACTGCATGTAGCCTGTTCCCTGGACAATCAGGCAGACATGCTTCAGCTGCTGGTTTCCAGTTGTTGCAATAATGTGCTAACATGCTGGTCCCCTGAAACAGCCTGCTTATTAACTGTGATGCCCAAAATGCCATCTGGAGTGTTATTCAGACATCTATAATTATTCTGTCTACTCCTATTTGATTGTCTGCTTTGTTTCACTATGTAATGCTCTTTATTCCTTTCCATTTTTTCTTTCCTTTTATTTTTTTCTTTACTTATCCTGGAATATTTTCATTTTTTCATACAAAAGTACCAACAACTCTCAACTCTTCTATAAATTTATTTTCCATAAAGTTGAACATACAGATTTCTAGAAGAAATTCTGGGAAACAAACTACAGAATCTGTCTCTCAAGTTAGAGTAGAAAAAAAATACCATATTAATCACTTTGGCAGAGACTAGTAATCATAGAGAACAAATTATTTGCTTCATGCCATTCTCCATTTATACTAGCACACAGTGCATATAAAACATCTCCAGTTTATATGACAGTGAGTTGCACTCCAAGTGTAAGTGGAAATGACTTTAAGAGGGGCAGGCCAGCACAGTACAGGTTCCTGATGCAATGAAGTGGAAAGGGACCTGTGAGTACACCAACTAAATTGTTTATCTGTTTATATCCTCATTGTTCATTCTGCTATGTGAAATCACTCTTGATATTCTGCAAGAAACATGGGGGGGAAATGAAATTATTTTATTTGAGTAACAAATGTATTGTCTAGGGATTTGCTTTGACTTTTCAATGTAGTGCTACTTAGTTGCAACCAGCTGAGAAAAGTGTCAAGCTGAAAATAGAAATTAATATGAAGAAGATAACTCATTTGACAATAAATGGGAAAGATACTATGTGCCGTATGAGTTAAATCAAAGAATTAACACATGCATCCCCCTGGTGTTTTCAACATTATTATATCTTGTTGAAATATGTCAGCTCTCATGACACATTTGTCCCTATATCACTTGTTGGCTGCTGCTAATCTAGGAAGCATCCAGAGTTTTCTTGGAGCAGCCAGCCGCTAGCTCTTCCTTTTTCAGTCTAGACTTGTGTGATTGGAAAATATCTCTTATAGCAGTGTAGAAAAGGGATGAGAGAGAGTTAAAGGCTTTACTGTGATCCCTGACGTGTGCCAGCCCTGGCCAGAGAAGTATGTAAGAAGGATGAGGGGGTTCATAAATGGGCCAGAGATTAATAAATAGTCAGTACTTAATTTCATTTTCTTCTGCCGGGAGAATGGACTCTGCGGTCCCCGCGCAGCGATTGTCGGGCAGTGTCCCCATCTAGGGGCAGGTCTGAGCATCTCGGCTGCCGGGACACAGCTGCTGGGGGAAGGGATGCTCTGGGAAATACCCACATCCAGGCCGAGCCACGGCTGGAGAATACAAACAAGGGCACGCAGAGCACGATGCCTTAATAGCAGGATGTAGTGGAAGAAGCGGCTTGGAGTGAGAATTGGAAAAACCAGGAGGGTTTCGGAGGCTGCCGGTACTGCTGGGCTCAGCCCCAAGTGCTGGGCGCGGGCTGAGCCCAGCCTGGCACCGGGGGGATAAAGCAGCTCCTGGCTCGGGCTGCCGGCGGGACAGGCACAGGGAGCAGGGCAGGATGCTTGGAAAAGGCTCTGTCTCTGCAAAAGGTGAACGTGTGGCTGCTGCTTTTGAAATGTCCTCCACGGCATTCATCTCAAACTTTAGTGGCTACGCTTGAGCTGGGCTCATGTAGAGAGACCCGTGATGAGATGGAGGAGCTGAGCTCTAACCCAGAACAGATAACCTACCTCATGTCCTTTCAGAAAATGATAGTACAGATGAGGGCTGAGGTCACTGGCAGGACAATATGGGAGAGCTTGCACTGGGGCCATATAAATTCTTCCTGATTTCAAGAGAGAAGGATTTTGCTCTCTAGCCCTTAAGTTTCATGAGATACTTTATTTACATAATTATCTTTGTTGTTGCTGCTGGTTTTTCTTGCCGTTTCATATAAAAATGCTCTGTGTGAAAATTCATCTTTGAAGATAAAAATACATAAATGGCAAGGCAGTGTGACAAAATATTCTGTGATGTTATTGAAGTGACCTTGTTGCTTTCTTTTCCACTGCATCCTCTTTTTTTCCTGAAATAAAATTATTTGAACAGGATAACCTCTTGTAACTTTATAGAAAAATGTGACCTGCTCAGTTAGTTGCCTTTGCAGGGCTCTCTTAGCTTGGGGACAGAGAAAAGGAAACATCACTTCATGTAAGGCTCTAGATTTAAGGTCAGCCATTCTGGCTGATGAATTTAACAGAATTATGTACAGCATTTTCCTCCCCATCCTCCTTCTGATGGAGTGATCCTGAGTAGAAGGAATAACCAGATTAGGGTTTCAACGTGACTATTTGCATAAATGAGCCTCTATGTGTAACTGGAAAGAACAGCCTAGCGTTGGCAAAGCTCCAGAGACCCTAAATCAAATACCAAAGAGAGAGAGAAATACAGAGAGGGAAGGGAAAATACTGTATTCAAACAAAAGATATTGGGACAAATATTGCACAGCTGTGGGATGCTTATGAGAACCCTATTCAGCTCTCCCACCCTAGTAATTGTGCACAAATTGTGACGAAACAAATTCTTGACTCAACTTTTCTTTTTTTAAATTATATTCTCTCTGTGCAGTACAAAGTTCCTAGGGTATTTTGAAATAATAAGCATATTTTCCACATTAGCACACACAAAAAACACCATTGCATAGCAAAGCCAAAGTCCAAGCAAGGCTTTTTACCCACGATGAGTATTAGTAATAAAACTTGTGAGCTGTGTTGCTGTTTTTATGCGTGCATGTTCTGTGTGGCAGCCCATTTATGCATTTTCCACTGTGCTGGGGCTTGCATCACTGTCGTATTAGTCTAAGCAGAATAGAGCAGATTGTTTATTTTGGTTGAGCTCCGCTTCAGGCTGTAACATCAGATGTAGCTCCTAGAGTGACAAATTCCAATTGCAGTGTCACAGATTAAACAAGGGTACAGAGGAGCCCTGCAAGCAGTTTTGTTTCTCATGGGAGTGAAAGGATACTGTGCGTGCTAAAGCTAGTACATGTGATCCCACCATGACCAAAATAAAATAATCTGCTCTCATAACTCTCTTCTGTTTAAAAATTACATTGTCCAGAACCCCTTTTGTTGTACACTCTCCAGTTTGAGGTTGCAATATTTAGGTGAAGTTAGCAACCTTTTATTAATGAGTAGTGCAACTCTATTTTATGTAGCATAGTAATTTTTAGCTTTGTCAGGTCTGTTGTATGGTAATATCTCATTCACAAAGTCACAGACTCAAAAATCAGTTGTGGTCAAAAGGAACATCTAGATGTCCTCTGTTCAAGGCCCCTGCTCAAGCAAGATCACCCTAGAACAAGTTGCTGACACCATTTCCAGATGGCTTTGGAATATCTCCAAGGATGGAAACCCCAAAACCTGTAGGCAACCTGTGTCAGCTCTTGGTCAAATTCACAGTATAATTGTTTCTCCTTATGTTCAGCTAGAAGCTCATGTGTTTCAGTTTATGGCCTTTGCTTCTGTCACTAGGCACCACAGAACAGAGCCTGTGTGTCTTCTTTACACCTTCCCTTCAGAATCCTTTATTTTGATGAGGTTTTATGAGGCTTTTCTCCCCCAGGCTAAGGAGCCCCATTTCCCTCAGCCTTTCCTTATACGGGAGTTGCTCCCATCCATTAATCATTTTAATGGCTCTGTGCTGGAATCTCTCTTGGAGCTCCCTGCCTCTCTTGTGCTGGGGTGCACAGAACTGGACCCTGAACACCAGGAGTGTTTGTTTCATCAGTGCTGAGTAGAGAAGTAGGATCAACACCCCTCCTAACTCAGCCCATGGTACCATTAGTAGTTTCTGTGGCAAGAGCTTACTGCTGACTAACATTCAACTCGGTGTCCTTGAAGAAGCTGAAGTCTGGTCTGCTAAAGCCCAGGGTTGTAATCCTGCTTTTTATTCTGCCTCCTCCTTTCAGGATCCAGAATTCCACTGTCTCATGGGCACAGCCAAGGCTGCCTTCAGCTCTTCCATATCTTCGATAAACAAGCTCCTCATTTTTAAAAGCATGGAAGCTGGCAGAGCACCTTTTCGTGTTGCTCCTCTATCACTTGGATCAGCAAGTTACACTTTTACACATTTCACGAAGCAACTACATATTGCACCAACACAGTTGGTTTCTAGAGTGGTTAAGTATTGCCTCTACTGTGGAGCATTGATATTACCATCAGAAAACATTTGAAGGCACTTGCTTTCCAGAAACAGGTGCACTATCTCAGCTAGACTTTTTTGCAATATCCATGACAGATAAGAATAGTGGCCTTTTGGAATATAAGATGTTTACAAAAATGACTATAGTGAATAATAAATAAAAAAACAAGTAAATTGGATAAAATTGTTAGGAGTTCCTCAAACTTTTCAGGTGGCCTCTTTGCCCATTTTGAAGACAAGTATTTTTGTAATAGGCCTCCTTTGATCTCATTTTTAAAATGTACATTGTTGTTACCTGTAAGACCTGAATGAAGATTTTAGATTCCTTAAGATTGTTCCATTAATATATGACATCTTTGCTGCAATTTCCCAGTTGTTCTATTTGTGACCCATTATCTGAGAAATAACATGAGAGAGTTTTGAGTACTTTGTTTACCAGAAAATTTTGATCTCCCACTGATTTTGCAGCTGACTACAGTTTCACTGCCCTCAGTGTGTAGTCAGTTCTGATTAATGCAGAACTAAGCAAGATTAAATTTAGGCCTCATCCGCTGAGTTACAGATAAGAATCTTGACAAGGTTGCTGAAGCTCTTCACCTTTCAAGGTACATAAGAAATGTCTCCCATGGAATTTGCAGCATGTGCAGGATGTTGAAGGTCACGTGAGCATGTGTGGCTTTTAGAGGTGCAGTTCCATTCTACCCCCACCCCTACCCAATGCCAAGAGTGTGCATAACATAATCAAGCCCACCAATCCAATTGTTAGGTAAAAGAAAAGGTCTTATTTCATCATATGGCTTCACAAAAATTGAATACTAAAAGGTCAAAAATTCCTTAGTAATTACTTGAATGTAAAATTAAATATGAGTAAAGCTGAGAAGAAATTCTTTGGCAAAGTATAACGTGCTGTGTTTATCATAAATTAAACTCTACCTGTTACCCACGTTCCTAGAAGTTGGAATTCGTACAATAAGCTGGTCATGATTTGAAAATGATAGCTGAAGATAGAAAGAGAGATGTTGAAGGAGGAACCTGGAAAAGAGAAAAAACCCCAAAGTATTAGGGAATTAATGTTGAAGGAAAGTGAGTTGCTGCAAGGAGTGCTTCATTTATTCAAATGATTGAAGAACTAGCTGCTGTGAAAGTGTTGTATCTGCCAACAGAAGATGCAGGAAAAATACCTTTAAAAAGAAAATAGTTACAAATATCTGAAATAAACAACTAGCTAGCCATATGTTTAGATCTCTGGAATTTCTCTGTAAAGTATAATAGGTAGATGTACACACACAAAGAGAAGCAAAGGCTGAAACTCTGACTGAATGCATACAAACAAATTTCTTCATGCTTTTTTATATATGTATTTAATTGTGAAGTTCATGATTCTGAATTTCGGTTCTCTGTTACAAGTAGTTGATGTTAAGAATCACAATGACTCAACAGAGATCAGGGATATTTTTTCTATTGTCAGCTGACATGTCAAGGTGGCTTTTTAAGCAGTTATGTTCACAGAGTGCAGGACACAGATATTTCTACACTTCTGTCACTTCATGTTTAACTTTAAAAGGAATATGTGAAGCAGAATTGGAAGATATGTAAGCAGCTGACATGTCATATGCACTTGGAAATGTGTCCTGAATACTAACAGCGTTGCTTCTAATCCGATAAACCTCACCCCTTGTAACAAGGCTGTCTGTAGTGAGGCCAGTCCTCAAATAAGAATGTCCTTTGCCCAAGTGCACTGAAACCCTGTGCAGGCACTATTTATAAACCTGTGCCACTGCAGCAGTCAGTGGAGCACGTGTGGGCTGGTGACTCAGAGTGCTGGGGGCTGCGGGCTCCCGATGCCACAAGACAAGGAAATGTCATTGACTTCTCACACATTGCCAAAGCAGGCTGGGGTTCCAGGGCTGCTCTCTTCTACAGCCCATGTTCAGAAACAGAAGGAAAACTTAATGAATCACACATGGCTGAACAGATCTCTGTCAGGGTAGCTAATGTTCCACAGAGTGGCAAACATAATTTGTACTTTTTATGTAATGGGGAATGTGTGAGTCAGTTAAGAATTGGCTTGAACCTTCTTTGGGGGATCAGTATGCTCAGAGGGTTTGGCAGTTTCTCTTAAGAGCTCTATATTGAATCCATACAGTTGGATTTCTAGCTGTCCCTAGTAGTTTTTTTGGTTGCTTCTTCTCTCTTTTTTCCTTCTGAGATTGCACACTGCCTCCAGCTTGTGAAGTTTCCACAATGGAGGAGTGAGGCAGAGTCTGCTCCAGTACCTGTGTAGCCAAAGATGCAACTGCTAGGAAGTCTGGTGTAAATAATAATACAGTGAGCACCCTAAAAAAAAGATGCCTTATTGCACTTACTGATTTAACTTGGCTGATGCATTTTTTCTGAACTCAATTCTGAACTCTAAATCGGGTCAGGCAAAGTACAGCAGTGAGATTCCCTGGCCTTAACCAGTGCTCCAAACTCCTGAATAACTGGTATGAAAAACAGGTTGATTATAGTATTTAGGATCGGGGGAGAAAGATACCATTTTGATGAAGAAGTTATACCAAAACTTTTCTCAGTTTTATTTCAGAAATGAACTTTCTGTCACCCTCCACTTAAAAATGCAAAGATGTCCAATGAATGCTAAAGCAGAATGTTTTCAGCTAAAATTAAGCAGATGTGCAGGTGCAACATGTTTTCTGTATGCAGCTGCTGTGCAATTAAATTTTTTAGATGTGATTAAAACACCTGGTCTGCCCCTGTCAATAAAAGATGTTCTTTTTCACATTGAATTATATCTTTGTAGTTATTCAAAGAAGTGTAAGGCCAAACTGTGGTCAGATAAAATAAATGACATTTTAGCAATTGGTTATAATTCAAACAGAATCAGATCTAGGAAAGAAGTGACAAGTCTTAACTTTCCTGTTAGTCTTCTTGGAAACTTAAATGCAAATTTTCTGTGTAGTTCTTCATTGGTGTGATGTAATTGTTCTTTTGCAGAAATATAGTGCATTTCAGTTTTAACTGCAGAGGACCAACAAATTCCTACCAGATTCAGTCATTGTTTTTGTGCTAATCACAGTCTATGCTGTGTCCATCTGCTTAGGAATGAGTGTGGCCAGGCCCAAGACAGCACCCTTTCTCTTGAAAAAAACATAAATCCTATGTATGAACTACTTTCAAGATATGAAATGTTACTGAAAGAAGGATGTATGATTTCAGACAAGTTTGTTCTCTCCCTGTCTTACTTGTTAACATAATTTGCACAGCTGCATTTTCTATGTGCCCTCCTATCCTCATCAGTGAATTTCAAGGTTCCCTTCATTATTATATATAAAAGTTTGTGAGACTAGAGTTTGACAGTATATAGTATATATGGTAGAAAATATATTAATTATAATTATTTTAGAATTAAGTATCAAGAATCTATTGACATTTCATTTCTCAGTATTGTTACATGTAAACTCAATAATAGTGTAATTGAATAATGTTTTATATGAGTCATGGACATGAGTTGTAACTTAAGATATGGAATTTAATATCCCATGGAAGTATTGCAGTTTATTCTGTGAACAGAGCTGTATACCATGTAGCATTTTTGATTGTTTTGAAACACAATAAAGAAGCAAGACTCCCCTAGTTTAAGAACAGCTTTTTTCTAAACATCACTTAGAGTTTTGAGGTAGAAAATCTGCATTTTTATGGTGCAGTTTTTGTCCTTATTTTATCTGACTACAATCTAGAGACTAAAGTTTACCAAATGTACTTTTCTTGATTGCTAACATAAAAATCCCTCTTTAATTTTTGCCATATACAGTCTTAATCTCAGAGGTCGTTTTTGCATGGCATCTAAAGTAGAAACCAAAATCTAATCAAGTCATTTCTTTGTATTCTTATCTGTTTAAAGCTTTTTTTCTGAAACAAAATAGGTGAATGTCCTCTTTTAAACAGCACTGGTTTTTTTTAGGAACTTGTGAATATAAAAACTCCAAGTAAAACTTAAAGACAAAACTATACCTTGGAGTACAGCTTTCATCTAATGTTACTAATCCAATGGTTTTACTGATTAGAGAAAGCACAATACTCTGAATGCTTCCCTTAAAAGAAGATAGAGAATAGGGATTGGTGAATGATCTAATTTCCAGTGATCATTGGTGAATACCAAGGTTGGGCTGTTATTTTTGTCAAGTGTTCTATAATTTGAAACAGAAAAAATATGAGAGTTCCATAAACTTTTGTATTAGGAAATGTTTGTTATTTTGGCCTCCATTTTGAATTAAATGATGATCTGTTTTTGTTTTGTCAGTATATTTTGCATAGTAAAGTATCTCTGCTGATAGTGAACAAGAAAAGGAAAGGTTTTGTCACAGAGTCCATATGAATTCCTTGGACACATTTTAGTGGTGTACAGATTCTTAGGGCTGAGCCAGCTCTTAGAACACATGTGGAAATATACTCTCTTTGCCACAGTAATAGAATAAATCCACAGTTCGTAGTGAAAAATCTCTGTATATTGTTTATCAATCAGTCTGTGAATAAATGTAGGTAGATGATGAAGTTAAGTAGTGACATTATTCATACTGTATCCATATCCGTCAGGGCATCTCCAGCTCATTATTTCAAATGTCGAACAAGTTTTATTTACTATTATGTCAAATTAGGGTTTCCTTGTTTTCCATTTGATTTCCTTGTTCTTTTTATTCCTCCTTTTTTTTCCTGATAGCTAGATTATAATCCAGACCCCAGCTCATATACAGTTAAGTATGGTGTGTTCAGGGAGTTATCAAAAGGAAGTCGAAGTCAGAAGATAACTTACCTTAGTGAATGGCTTTTAACATTTCTGAATTTATCATTCTTTTTCTCTTCCTTAGAAATTATTGGGATGGATATCAAATTTCTACCTATAGCCTGTCTTCTCTCCCAAGCCAGGTTACTTCTTCCAGCAGAGAGAGTGTAAAAGAAGACTCAGTATGAATAGTCTCAGTGGGAATGATCCACGTGTTTTGGGACAGGGATGACGAGTCAAAACTATTCATTAGTGCTGATAATTGTGGCTATTTTGTCACCTATGAGAAAGTTGCAGAGTTGTTTGCTGCATCCTTTTCTTTAAGCAAATGGCCAGGGAGGACAAGGAAAGGGTAAGATCAAAAATTCATATGCCTTTTCCCTCACCTTGTGTCAGTGCTTGTAACTAGCTACATGTGAGGTGGGAAGCAAGCTGCTTTATCAAAACAAGGGAAAGCTTGTGACAAAAGTGAAGATTTAGTGAGATCCCTGAGATGTGTGGCCTTTCAGGAAGACTCATTTTCCAGTAAGTCTTCATATAAGTTCTGTGACATTTATATGAATGGTGTATCATTATTTCATTACCTGAAAACCTGTTCTGCTTGAAGAACAGAGGGAATGGCCACCACAATTTTTTTTCCTACCATGTATCCTCTGTCATATGTCAGTTCTTGTTATCATCACAAACAGCTTCCACAAGATTTTCAGAGATGATATTATAAAGAAGTATTGTGAATACCCTTTCTTCCATTCCTGTAATATTCAGTAAGTGTGGGAGAGGAATATATCTCATGGGTCTATTTTTTTATTAGCTTTCACTGTACTCTGCACATTGTTTGGGTGTCAAGATCTGGTATTCCTATGGGAATGCAAAGTTATATTTAGTTTGATGTCAGTCTTCCTTAGAGTTACACTTATTATTAGGTCAGGTAGGCAGATTTTTCCTGAGTACTCCTGTAAAAAGAGTAGTTACCTGAGACCTCTGACATAGAAACATTCCTTGAAAGAAGACCAGCCAGCCTCCAATCAGGCAGGATAAAACTAGTGAAAATGGATGCCAAGATTAAATAGAAAACAAGCACCTAAAATTATTTGAGATTCCAGAATCTTATTTTGAACTGGGTTCAATAACTATACATCTTGAAAATTTTCTGGATATTTTTATTGTCACAGTTACAAATTCAGAAATTATGCTTCCCAAAATTTATAATTTTTTTTTGGGGGGGGGGAGGGGGGGTTTACAACTTAATTTGGGTGGGGAGGGTGTGGTGGCGGTGTTGGCTTTTTCCTAGTTGGAAAGTTGATTTCATTTACTCTTTTAAGTTCTGGAAGTTGGCATGTAGGGAAGAAGAAGAAGGAGGGAAATTAAATTCAAGCATAGTGTTGAGTGCATGTTGGGCATTTAAATTTTACAGTTGTGACACAGGGCTGTAATAAAATCAGAAACAGAAATTCACAATATTAATATGGCATAAGAAGCCACTTTCCCTCCTAGTACAATTTTTTGGTAGATGTTGCAAACTATTTTTTTCAGATTACTAAAGATAATCGACTGCTTTGAACATTTAAAATCTGCCAAGTCAGAATGCCTTCTGTGAGACTTACTAGCCCAAGGGTTGTTCTTTCTTTTGAGTGGAGATGCTGATGCAGAAGGTGTTCTCAGATAACTGCAACTTGACATTTATGCTAAGGTATTTGCCTTGAGGAGGAAAGGATAAAATATTATCTGTAAATTTTAAAGACAGTGATGAGCTAAAAAAAAGGGATTTCTATAAAGAAATGTCTTGTTATAACAATAGCTTTAGGGTGGATTTTTTTATAAGACAATAATCATATCTTTGGTTCAGATTGAAGACTCATTTAATGAGAAGCACCCTCAAGTTATTGTTTGGATCAACATATAAATTGAACCATCCTTATTTGAAAAGAAAGATGAGGAAAAGCATAAAACATAATATTAAGGCGGTGAAAGATAATTCTCTAAGAGCAAATGCCCTTAATGTATCCTCCTACCTTCTGTTCCCTCTTTCATCTTTCTTTCCTCTCCCCTCTTCTCTGCTTCTCTACCTTACTTTGTTTTCCAGTCTTTTTTTTTTCTTCTTTGTGTTAAGAAATACAGTCCTAAAGTTCATGCACCAGGGTGTATTTTCAAAGCTATCTGGAAGGGAATAACTGAAATTTACACAGTGGAGATGTGCTTTATCCAAAAGTTCTACACTCCTCCTGGAGTCCCAGGGAATGAAAAGTATAATATGATAGCATCCCTTAAGATAATATCCAATATTCTTTTCCTCCTGTACCTTTTCCAGGGATTTAAGCATCCCCAAGAAGGCAAAAAGAGCTCCTGATTTTGTCTTCTCTTTTGTGTTAGGAACATTCTTCTGTATAATGTGTTTACAGGCACATTGATTTTCACAGGCTATCTCAAAGGGTTTGATTTTGGGAATAGAAAATAAGAAAAAAAATTGGCAAGATGTGATAATAAGAAAACGGTCCCAAGCTAAAGCTCTGTTGTCATAAATCTGTATTAAAGGACTCTTGGTTTTTAAACCTGAGTGTCCACATGCAGACTGCTGTTGCCTATTTGAGACAGCACACAGTAACCCCTGGACATTGCCCAAGAACTGTTAGGGACTTTGCTATTTTTCAAGCCTAAAAACCATGTCAGGTGCCATTCTAACAATTTAGCAGCATAGACAGTTACATTCCAGTGGCATAAGAACATTTTCTGACAATATTAATTCTACTGACTAGAGTAAAACTAAAATAAGATTACTAAATAAGGTTTAAATTCCTGAAAGAAATCAACATGACCTCAGTAGGCCCAGTGGAACCAATCAGGAGAATAAAATGCCATTAGAGTATAAAGGCATTTTGACTTTTTTCATTTGTTCATCCTTAATTACTGAAGGATTGTTTGGTGCTAAGAATAGTACAGGTGAAGTTAGGCCTTCTTCCCCTTACTGTGATTTCCCATCATTCTCCCAACTTCACTGGTTACCTTGATGGGTTGGTTTTTGTTCCTGATTTCTTACTGTGTGTAGTCAGTCAGTTACTCTAATCAGAAAGTTGAGTCTGTGAAAGGAAGGCTCCTTGGGCTAACAGGAGAGTGTGGCTGCTGTGGGTGTCAGAGATGAGTGGTTTTGCACCCAGCCCTGTGCTGCTAAGAGCTGGGTGCTGCCACAGAGGAGGGGAAAATCTGCTGGGACCCAGCTCAAACCTAGAGAGGGCTGAAAGAAGCATTTGCCACCCTTTGGTGGCAAAAGCTGGGAGTACAAGGGACACAGGTTTGGGAGGTCATTGCATGCCAAAGTGTCAGTATGGAGGAGTCAGTTCACAAATGCTGCAAAGGTAGTAACTAGCAGGAAAACCAAGGTTTGCGTTAGGGCAGTTTATGGGCTGTGCCTTTGTTCACATTTGTTGTCTTTTCCTTCTATTACCAAGATATTTTCCTTTTCTCTCCAGTGGAGCATTAGTGAGGTTTTACAAACACAGATGGAGGACAAGGAGCGGGTTCTACCCATCTCCTTTCAAAGCATGTCTGACTTGCTGGTTATTTGCTGAGCAGAGGAGCACTGTGAACTGCATCTGATAGATTGCAGGATGTTTCTCCTCCAGCCTGATCACCTTCTACTCCTTGGTGTCATGATTCAGCCCTTAGCTTAGGTGAGGGTGGTTATTGTCTGAACACAGAGCTCATACAAGGCATGTCTGAGCAAGCAGGCAGGGCACACATAGTTCCAGGTACTAATTTGAATGTACCAGTGCATGTAACACAGAATTCCCTTGCCTGTGTCCTCAGGCAGCAGATGCTGTTGCCTGCCACAGTGATCAGAGATTTTACAGGCAATAATGTGTGCCATTTCCATACCCTGAAAAAACCTTTAACAGAGTTAACAGGAACACTGCTGAAAGGAGTACTTGCCATCATGTGCACTAATTTTAAGCCTGCCTGTTTTTCCCTCTCATATTCTAGTTTAGTACAGTCAGGCTGTTTCTGGGTTCTGGCCTCTTGGTGCTGCTTTTCAGTAGAAATAAGAAACATGAAAGCACATGTTAGAGGAAAACATGTAACAGAGGAGAAAATAGGTCAGATTTCACTTGCCAATGCCTCTTTAAGTTAACAGCTGTGGGTCAGAATACATTTTTATACAGAAGCACAGACAGAAAATTTAATCTTGCACACTGATGTCTCATGGTGTTCATAACCTTCATTTCATGACCTTTGATGCATTGTGTGGCAAGTGATCAAAGATAAAAAACGGGTTTTGTTGTTGTTGTTATTGCTTTAAGGGACTTAATTTGTTAGCTTTTTTTTATAATTCTGTATTTATATATACTGGGTTTTTTAATTAGCACAGCCTATGTAAAGATGTATTTTCATCCCTTAAGAAAGGAAAAGTAGGCACGTACCTTTTTTTTTTGTTCCTAAAACTCCATGAAGGATGGATTCTTGACTGCAAAGCCACATCGCTTTTATTACTTTCTTAATACTTTTCTTAGTAGTTTTTCTTTTCTCAGGTAAGGTCTTAAATGCCTATCTTTGTCTAAATATTTGGGGCCTGCATTGTTATTCACAAGTTGCCTGTAACTGATAGGTCACTGTTTCTATTAATCCTTAATAGCAAATTGTTCATTAAAAAGCAGGATTTGCTGCTCTACTTTCCTGCAAACTGTATAAATTCTAAGCCAAAAATGACTGTGCAATTTTTCTATACCTTCTCTATTTATATTTTATAGAAATATTAGCATCTTTCTAATGCATTTTAATAACATATTAAATCAGAAAGTATCTGGAAGTATTTTTGTGGTAACAAAACCATGTTCTAAAAGCATCATAAGGAGACAATTCTTTCAATAGTTATGAATAAGACTGTGGAATGTGTGAGATAGACAGGCAAGCCAGAGGTGTCACCAGCTTTGTAGGAATTAGAAGACTATATTCCCCTACATACAGTTCTATGAGGAAGCCACATGAAGGATGACTAATTTGGCTTATTTGGGTATTGCAATTTATCCTTGTTCTGCTACAAGGTTAGAGCCAAAACTGATTGACTGCTGCTCAAGGACAGTATTTCTGTTTATTTTTTTTATTGTTTATGAAACAGGAGAGTGCCTGTAGTGGCTGTGTCATCAAAGTTTATATTTTCCTTTTTTTTTTTTTTCCCTTACACTTTTTTTTTTTTTCAGTGATTCACCTTCTCTTGAATGGTGCTGACCTGAAACTTAAAACAGATCTGCTTTGGAATTACATAGAGATCCATTTAGAAATTAATTTTTTTCACAGTGCTTATATAGTAAGCTTTTTCAAGTGCAGGAATATTGCCAAAATAGTAAAATGTGCTAGAAATACAGAAGTGTTTTATGATAAATATAGTACTCATAGGTGGGGTTAATGACTCTGATATAGCTGTGTGCATTCATATTTATTTACTGCACAGCAATGAATCCCACATGGCTATTTTTGCCTTATTTACTGTAATCCCATCGAAGCAGCCTTATAGACAGCTGCTAAGGTTTTTTATTATTATTAGGTTAAGATTTCAAGATTGAGATGAGAAAAATCAAACTGTCACCTAGAAATGACCTCAAGGCGGTTTCACAGATTTGTCCAACATGATTTTCACATACTTCTACAGGCTTAGATGTATTCCTTGCCCCAAAGTGCTTCAGACTGTGGCTGCTCACATTTTCTAAAAAATAATGGTCTCATATATATGTTATGCTGTTTAACCTTTATTCAATCTAGCTTTTTTCAAAACAAAGTAAGGACCAAGAAAGAGAGAAATTGCCCCATATATTTTTCAGTAGGCATTGCATGATATATCAGCTGATCCACTGTTATGGCTTCAAATAATTCCTTATGCTGAGTGGCCCCTCACGTCCATAGCCATTGGACTTAATCTCAATACAATAATAACTATCATGAGATTTTTGGGGTGTACTAGAACAACTGATTTCCCAGAATGTTTCTTTTTTAAACAAGATCAAGTCTGTATCTTTCTTTAGCCAATATCCTGAGATAGTCTCTCTGAAAATTACCTGGACCTTGCTGCTCTGGAGGGAGGGAGGAAAGTGCTTATGGAGCAGAAAGCCCTTCCACTGGTGCTGTTGTTGTGCCACAGTTATCCAACACAAAGCAGAAACATTTAGGGTTGCCTTACTTTTTCATTTAAGTCAATGCACGCTGATAAAATTCTAATGAAAAGGAATCCAAGCACAGGAGTGAGTTATTTCTTATGGAGATTTCTGGTGATGTATTGTAATGTTGAATTTTCAATTTTTAAAAGTGGTTACATTCCTAATTGGTGAACAAAAAGGACCAATTTATCCCTTGCTGTGAGAAACATTTTTCTTATATATTATTCCCATGAAGCCTCTAATTCAACCAAACACATTATGTAAATGGAACCTATGAAACACTTTTTAAAATATATATCAGACTTACATTACTAGTGTGGTGTGTTAGATTGAGGAAGGGACCTTGTTATACTGTTGCAATTTTTTTTTATTTTCATAATATTCCTTTCTAAAATAAATTGTGTTTGGTTTAAGCAAGGCTTCTTGCTTCAATAACTCTTGGGGTTATCCTAAATTTACAAACTTCACCTGGGCATTGTGAACATAATCCCTACATCTTCATCTTTACTGATCTCAGGAACAAAACTTTGAACAAACCCCTTTGAAACTAGAATTGCGTTCTTTTGATACAAAATCTGCAAATGTTGGATGGCTGCAATTGTTTTAATGCCAAATGAATGTGGATAAATCTGCCTTGCATACTGATTGAGTTTGCCAAAGCCTTATGACACAGATAGCCTAGGCTGAAAAACTAGCAGGCAGTGTAAGAGCTATGAAAGCCAAGCTTGTTTTTTCTGACACAGTCAGAACCCAGATTTATATCTATTGTACACATTGCTTGGAGTCTGATAGTGTTAAAAGGTAGCACTTTTAAAGATAAAATATAGATGCAATTTATTTGTTTCATTTAAAATAAATTATTTCTTTTAAATACTTTATTTTAAATATAATGATATAAATATATTTTATATAAATATATATAAATACAACGAAATATTTAGCATATATTTCATATAATAATATATATTACTATTATGTAATAATTATATAATATAATATATTCATATATTATATATAAATAAGAATAAATATTAAAATAGAAAGTTATATAATATATATACATGTATTATTAAAATAATTAAAATGTTTGAATACTTATTTACTTTTTTTTTTAAATTTAAGATTAATTTAAATTAAGATGCAGTGTAAATATGAGCATGTATGGCTATGCCCCTTCTGATTTTAGACAGTTGTAATACATTAAGAAGCAAAATCAATTATCACAAAATAATTTATAGCAGAAACTGAGCTTAGTAGTTCATTTGCATAACGAAGTACTGATTTCTTACACGTTTAGGTGGAAATATTAATAGCACTATTTTAATTTCTGGCCTGGCTGTTTTAAAATACTCCACTTTTAATGGCTTTCTCATGCATCTCGCCATACACGTGTATTTTGTCTTTGAAGTGAAGGTCAATGAGGTGTGAATTTAGAACCAGGGAGCTTCCCACGGAACTAGAAAAGATACTCAGACACTGAATTAATACAAAAGAGCAATTAACGCTTAAAGTGAGATACCCATTAAAACTATAGACAAATTTGGTTATATCTGCAATTTAAGACAAAATATTGGGGATGTTTTTCTAAAGGTTACATTTGACTGGTGACCATAGGGACTTTTGCACTGTAGGACAAGATAAGCACTCCACTAGTTCTCCATTTGGTGGCCATCCAGAGCTAAACTCATAGAGATCAGCTTCTCATTTTGCCTTACAGCTGTCTTTTTAAAATTATTATTTGGTACATTCAGATCAGCAAGTGGGCAACTAATAAGGATTAGTAATGGGGAGGGTTTATTTAATTCAGTTTTAAGCTGCTTTATTGAAGAAAATCCTTAAAACACAGAGATTATATTTTTGGAGATACTAACACAGTGCCATGAATTCTATAGTATGTACAATAATAAAACATATTTTCATGGAAGATTAAATGTTCGTGGACAGTATGTGAAATTACTGATTACATTTTGAAGCTGAATTCCCACATTGAAGCCTTTGTGTTTTACTGTTTCAGGCGGTTTTCAAAGCATCATCCAGTAGGTTTTAGAGAAGATGTATCAGTATTTCTAATTCCAATGATTTTATGACAAGTCTTCCTGTATTTCATTTTGTATTCCAATACTTGTCTCCTGGAGTACCATAAATATATAAGAATTCATGATTTTATTTCTAATATTAAGTCTACTTTTTCCTAGTTACTAAGAAAAATGAAATTCATGGTAAATTTCTGCTTGTGTTTACTCACAAGCAAATTAAAGTAGTAAAATAATTCAGGATTTGAATGGGAATCTCACTTTTGTGTTCAA
Source organism: Erithacus rubecula (assembly GCF_903797595.1). Lineage (NCBI taxonomy): Eukaryota > Metazoa > Chordata > Aves > Passeriformes > Muscicapidae > Erithacus > Erithacus rubecula. Next base: position 73,915,828 of record NC_136685.1, read on the forward strand.
CTTAACACGTTTCTATTTTTGCCATTTTGAGACTTGAGTTTGGTAAAAGCTCTGAAAGACAAGAAAAATGTATAACACACTTTCCTTTGGAACAGACAGTTATGTCCATGAGGAGTTAGCAGAAGTTAACCTATAGTAAAGGAAAACCATGAAGTTTCATCAGCGTGTTCCTGCAGCAAATGCACATTTCATGTGTGCATAATATTTTCTGTGTTAGTCAAATTTTTTTTTCATCTTCAGTGTGCTGCTCCTGGGCAGGCTTTTGGAAACTACTGGCTCTCTGGCTCTCCAGACTGTGACTATCACTGGAGAGTGAGTGCAGGCCAACTCCAGAGAAAAATTGTTTGTTCTCAGTTATTCCAAGTGTTTCCTCTGCACCTCCACAAGCAGAATTGTGTCAGGCTTGGGATAGCCATATTTAGTTAAGTGTCTGCACTCCTGTAATGGTCCATGGAGACTTAGCCCATACAGGCAATGGAGCCACACTGGTGATTGAGCTCACCCTACTGCAGGTACCTGGAGGCTCATCAGCTCCAGGTTGCACTAGGTGTATTGAATTTCTCACTTCCCATATGGGTTGGTATTTATACCCAGCACTTAAGTTCAGGTGTCTCGCTCCCAAATTGATTCCCACACCTCTGACCAGAAGCTGAATTATTTATTAATACTAAGAGAATGCCATTTTTGCAGAGTTCAAATGGCTTCAACCCTGAGAGGCTGAAGGCACATGGTGGTTTTCACAAAATCTTTAGCATTCCTATCTTATCCTACCTATTGCCATGATGTTTGATGTTTTGCATATATGATCTCTCCTCACCTCATACAAAGGATATCTCTTACTAAAGGACTTTTCTTGCTTTGGGTTTTGGTTTACAGCAAAGTTTCAGTAAAGCTTTACTTCCATTTCCTCATGTCTGATTCATGTTAGAAACCATCTCCTTTTAAAAGTGCTGCAACATGCCAGAATAAATTGTATTATTATGTATATAATAATCCTGTGTACCATGAATTGAAAATTACTATTAAATTAGAAGTTTGAAATTAAGCTTTTTGTGGAGTTCAGTCCAGTCCTTGCTCATCACTCTCTTTGTCTTTAACAGGAGTCCTGTGCTTGTGTTCCAGTGTGTGCATCGCCATGTCATTTGCCTGGACTGCTTCCACCTGTACTGTGTGACCATGCTGAATGACCGCCAGTTCATCCATGACCCGCAGCTTGGCTATTCCCTCCCCTGTGTAGGTATGTTTCAGGTGATTTTTTTAAATTAATGGGTTTTTTAATGTGATTTTGATTTCTGGGGAAGATGCATTTTTTAAATCACCTATTAGTTTTGTATATGTAAGTGGAATTATGCTGCGTTCATAGGATTTGTTTAATTTGTCAGAGAAAATATTTGAATATTGAAGCGGATTTTGCTAAGCATCTGAACTAGAGAATTAACTGGATTTTAAAGGGCATTTCTTTTTAAATCAAATGTTTGCTTTCTTCACAATAGTATTTTATAATCATGAAGCACAAGCAGATGATAGCATTACACTCTGGTTAAAAAAAGAACAACAAGATGCCTTGACCTCAACATTTTCAATTTAAAATTAAGTTAATAATTAACTTTCTTGGTCTGTCTTCAAGAACTAATTAAAAAGCACTGCAACAGGAATTTTAAATAATCTTCCTTTTGGTGAAGTTATTACTGCTAATTATCACCTCACTGAATGAAATGTAGTTACGTGTTTTACTTGAGTAGGAAACAAAATCTGACTTAACAGTTAAATGGAATAAATGGTCTGTTTTGAGAATTGATTCAATTACACTGGCATGTGGACTGCAAAATTGTTTAAAATGTTGCTATGAAGGAGTATATTCTATACATAGCATTCTCTTTTCTTGGTGCTAAATTAGAATGGGAGCATATATGTTTGTCTTAAGTGCTGTATCATGGTATGAGAATAATTTTACAGCATAATAGAAGCTGTATAGAAGACAGATTTTCCTGGTTACCTGAATGGGTGATAAATAAGTTTCAAACCCCACTAGATGGGAGAAAAATTCACAAAAGTTCTTAGCAGATTGGCATCTGTTTAATCTGAGAACATGCCTTGAGGATATTAAAAGTACAGTAGTAGGAAATATTTAAAAGTATTTATTTTTAATTGCTTCATGAACATGCAAGTAAGGTTTCTTCACATTTCACTAGAATTGCTGTTTATGTGCTGTGTTGCCAGGTCTTCTTTTACTTCCCTCAAAAGAGCTACTGCATTTACACACTGATGTCATTCTACACAATGTAATTTTTAATATGTAGGAAAATTTTCATGAGAAACTGAACAGGAACTTTATACCCAGTGTTTCCTTGACCTTTACATTAGCATAGCACTGTGTGGTCAATCTTAGCCTCCTTCTCTGCTGCTCCAGAAGTTAATGCATTTGCTGCTCCCACACAAATTAATAAGCTGCTTGAGTAGAATCCTTCCTTTTTCCCCATCTTTTATTGATTTTCTTCTATTTTCTTCTGTTAGCTCCTTAGGTTAATCAGTTATGCCAGTGGTGCAGCAGGCAGCTCATCTTTCTCCACACTTGTGGGCCTCCTTGCTGCTGTGGCTGGTGTCACAGAGCTTCCTCCAGTTCAGGATGATGTGTCAAACTAATGACCCTTCTGCCTCTTCTGTCTCTAAACCCATTGCTAGTCATGCTGCACTAAACTTTTATTAGGATTTTTTCATATGTCTTCAACTCCAGTTGTTTAGTTGAGAAGTTCTTTTTTTCTCAGAGAGTAGGCTATAAAGTTTTCAGAAGTTTTTACCTCTGACTGGCAGTTGCCAGCCAGTCTTTTTCTCTTTGCTGAAGTTGAACATTATGGGAATTGAACATTATGGAAATTGAACAGTGTAAGCAGAGTAGAGATGGGATGAGGAGAACATGCAAGAAGATGGTGCTGGGGTGCTCAGGGTTGAAATTTCAGTCTTGGAATGGTGAGGAAGGTGCATGTGTTTGGTGAGGAAGGTTTGGGTTTGTATAAAGGATGCACAAAGGATGGGTGTACTTCTGTGTTCAAGTGACATAGAGTTCAGCTGAGGGAATGGAAAAGAAGCTATTGTTGCTGGTCTAGCCTCAACTGTGTTATACTCTAAGTGTTACAATAGCTAAATATGAGAAGACTAAAATATTGCTAATCTTAAAATTTCAGAATTCCTCAAATTGGAAAGTTGATTTCAAAATACTATACTTTAAAGCAGTTTTAATAGTAGTAGTAACAGTAATACAGTTGCAATACATTTTCTCCCATTGATTGCTACCTCTGTCAGTTGTCTCTGTATGTTAGCAGTTTTGCATTAAAAAAAAGAAAAAGAAAGTGCACTTGGAAGTATTCTCTTTCAACATGCTTTGCAGAATGAAGAATCTAAGCAGGACTGTTGTAACTTCACTGGTTCATTTCTGCAGCTGTCTGGACCTAACTTTCTGATATACAGATCATTTGGTTGTCTCTAGTATTAAGTTATACTTGAGTTAGGAACTAATGATTTTTTTTTTTTGTCTTTGAGAAAGTCATGAGACTAAGTTTCATCATACCTGGGAAAGGGAGGCATGCCTGCATTGTCAACCCCTTCCTACTATTCAGATCCAAGGGGTTTTTAGCCTCCTTCATAATATGGGTGCAGCAGCTCTCAAAAATTAATTCAGTTAAGAAACTTTTACAATAGTGTCAAGTGATTTTCTTTTCTACTTATGGTACTAATACTGGATAGCATAAGATGGCATTTTGGCAGTCTAAAGTTCACAAATTTTCTTTTGCTACTGCAATTTGCAGTTTGTATTTACATGTGGGTATGATAAAGCACTATTTGACACAGCCTTTTCTAATTACCTCAGTGAATCCTCAAATAAATTCTCCTTGACAGGAATGAACACTGTGGGACATGCCAAGAAAAGTCCTTTCTTGTTCTGGAAATGTGGGTTTAATACATGCTATATCTAATAGAGAATGACTCAAAGTAAAAAAAAAAAAAAAAAAAAAAAAAAAAAAAAAAAAAAAAAAAAAAAAAAAAAGTTAGGTTTCTGAGCTTTACTGAAAAGATAGAGGCTTGTTTTAGCCTTCTTCTAAAAGGAATACAAAACAAAGTCATGTTCACTCTGATGAGATTTATGTTTCAGTAGCTGACCAGGTTGTACAGACAGCTCTAAAGAGTCTGCATAAATACATGTATTTTTAAACACCACACACTAATGCTGAAATAGTGTTTGTGATGTCTTGAAGTTTGAGGTTTGGACTTTTTAAAAGCTATTTGATCATTTTCATGTGAGAGTAGATTGACTTAAAAACTAGCACATTTCTTCCAGGCATACGTGCACACATTGCCCTCAAATTGTACAGGAGGGTTTGATTTGTAATTAAGCATATTTAAATTGTTGGCACTTCCAATTAGTTCTGTTCATTCTAGTGTTTTTCAAAAATAGAGATAACATAATGAACATAGCCTGCAGTTTCCATTAACATTTGACTCACTGTTCCCGATTTTTATCAAGGGAATGTACCAACATAGCAAGTTTTTTATATCTTTTATTGGATCAACCTAGAGGTGAAAGCACCACACACACACAGAATAAAAATAAACAGCAGCTGCTACAGCAAAGGGTCACTGTGACAGATGAGATCAGTGTTATCATCACAAGTGTATGATAACTTGAGCTGGAAAGGATCTAGGGATTTCAGATAAACAGGGCTTCTCAAGTAGGTTTAATTTCTTGCTTTCTGGCACAGATGTGCCAGAGGATGCATTTTTTTATTGCATTCAGGTATTTTGTGTGGTTATATCCTTGCTTTGCTTTGATTTCTGTTATAGGGCCTAATTAAGCAGGAGATAAGAACTGTGCAAAAGAAAGCTACCGTCTCAGCTGATGGGCTATGATACATCACTTTAGTAGTGCCATAGCTTCACTTTGTTCCTAAACAAAACGTGTCATTGCTGTGATTTTGGAAGAACAACATTAATTCCTTAGTGTTCAGCTGCTAATCGAGTGCCAGGCAGTGCTGAGGACCAGAGCTCTGAGCACTGTAACTGGGGCATTGACAGGATTTGCTGTTCACGGGAGTGTGGCAGCAGCCCCATGACCCAAACCCTCTGCATCAGCTCAGAGGAAGCACTTGCACACAGGAGCCGGCCAAATTTCATTGGTCATTAAAATAAAAAAGTAAATGTTACAGATTATACTCTCTGCCCTTGTTAAATATCAACAAAAATCCATCCCATCTCTCTGTGTGGTGTCTCGTGTTAATGAGGCTTCATGCGTAGAAATTTCCATGAGTGGTGACCTCCAAGTATCTTTGAAAAAATTAATAAGGTGCTTAGAGGGATGGATTTGCATATGCATGAAAGATCATTTATGGTTATTTAGTTACTGTGCTAGGCAAAGAATCTTACAGCATTTCCTCACAGAAGGAATTGTGTACAAATATACAATATATTAACTCCTTTAAACACATTCTGTTTCTATGAACACAGTTGCACTTTTAAAAGAGCATTAGACCATTATGAATCTTGGTCCCTGATGTAAAATAGACTTCCATAGCTCTTTGGTAGTAAAAAAGTTGGTGACACCAAGGAAAGGCAAGGTTTTACGCTGCTGTAGGCACTTTGCAAAAATATCTTTGCATCACTTTATTTCTTCTGAGTAATCATATGCATGATGTATTTTAAAGGAATCCAGATAAAAGATGCAGTTCTCCTGATGACTGTAAAACACTATTGTATCTGGAAGTAATCTGATTTTACCACAGATTTATAAATAAATAAGGAAAATTACCCCAATTTGTATATGGAACTGCTAATAAAAAGGACTAAAGCTTTAAAGTATAATAAATTGCCTCAAGAACCACATTCCACTGAAGGAAAGCTTCTAGGGTTAGATTAAATTTTTTATCCACATTACATTCTATTTGTATAATAACAGTATGTCAAATGCAGTCATGAATCTCTGAATCATCTTTCAAAACCCTAGTACCCTTGTAGAAAAGGGAGAATGAACAGCTTAAGAAAAGTTTGCAAGTAGAAGGGAGGAGTAAAACTGTGATTTGACCACACCAGTAGTGTGTTTGAATCTTTTCTGTCATGGACAAAAGCTCCAATTAATTTCAGAAAGTGTGTATGCAAGGGGATTTAAAATGAAGGTCAGTGTTCTAGAAACAGAACCTTCTCAAGAATGTAATGTAGAAACATGCAGAGTTTGGTGGGGCCTAAAGTGAACCATTTGGTATAGAAATAAGAGTTTCCTTGTGTGAAGCCTCAATATGCCAACAGTTCCTGAAGTCTGTGCTCCCCAATAACCCTGTTTAAAATATTTGAGATACCTTAGGAAAGCATGAAATTTAGAAAATGCAAGTGATTATTAGAGGAATAAAATAAAAGGGATTGAAACACACACATTTGCGGATTTAGAAATTAATGCAAAGTGCTCTTCAGGTTTAATATTTGGGAGCTGTTAAGTTCTTGGCAGCAGTAAATTTTTTGTAATTTCTTGTTGGTATGACGCAAACTTCGACAGAGAAGGGAGTCAAAAACATATAGATAATCCAGATTTTTACTCTCAAGAGTTAGTTGAATTTGTGGAAGTTTCCTGAAATAGTTTCCTGAAGAATTTTTTATGGTCTTGTGCATTCTTCTCTCCCTGTGGTCATAAAATAAACATTAACTAACAGTGTATCAAGTGCTTTTTTGTGTTCCTTTGCTAGCACAAGCTCATGAGACTAGCTCAAAGGACATAGAAGTCACAGCAGCTCTTTCATTTCCATTTTCAGTGTTGACTGAAGTTCAAGCAGTGACATAGGAAGTTTGCTCCCTCAAGTCTTTGTGCTGTTTCTGTGGCTACAGATTGCCAGCTTCTTATCTAAACAGCCTCCAAATCTAAAAAACAAGTAGAGATTGATTCCATGGTATATTTGAAGCGGGTGTTGGATTCTTCTCGGGGAACAACTACAGTGAAATCATACAATGTGATACTTAGAGAAATCTAAGAGGCCATAATTAAATTCTACACAAGATGTCTTACCCATAGGTGTTCTTCCTTATCTCTCACTAGTCCTTCTATTGCAATATATTTCAGTTGCAACTTGCACAGAGATGACAGTGCACATAGGCCTAATCTGGTTAGCAATAATGAAGGACAAGAGATAATGAAAAAATCTTGCATAGAAATTAATTTACTTTAAAAGGAACTAGAAATTAACTTTGAAAGCACACTTCTTGTCCTATGAAATGAGCTGGCCTGAGTCAACATAAAACAAACATACTGGAGCGGTGGCAGAAATGTGTGTAGAGGGGTTTATCTGTCTTTCACTATTTCTGTGTCCAGCTAAAACAGAGGTGAATTTTTGTCTCCGTTGGAGTCAGTGAAAGCTATGACTTTTTGGAAATGAAAGATATTTGTTCTGACTGAAAGCACTTCAGCCCATATTTGTTTAGCTTACAATGATTAGTTGATGTGGGTATTTGGTTGACAAGTTATTTTTAAGTTGCCATCTGATTAGAAAACTCATCACATACATGAACAGTAAAATTAAGTCATATGGTTTCATTAGTCACCAACTTTACACTGAACTGCTTGGATGGGTTTTTAATTCAAGCTATTTTCTAATTCATCTTGTATAGGTGGTGTTATAACAGGTACAATGATTTTGACTGTATCCTCTTAATGCCTATTTTCTCCAGAAAATTAATTCTTTAAGAAAGAAAGGTGAGCTTCTGTAAAGGAACTTTTGTGATCATTCATGGCTGCAGATGCATTTTGAAATAGGACTATACTGGTGGTGTCCATGGATGGTGTTCCAAGTCCTGAGTGGCCTTGCTCAGTGCTCCCATTCTAGTCCATAGGCAGTTAATGTTCATGAGGAAATCTGGGTGAAAGATGGGAACAACTGAGATAAATAGAAGGAAGGAATAATAATAAATAATAATATAGGGAACAGTGGAAAGAAGGGTCATGAAGGGAAGGAACTGAGAGACCAGAGTTGTTGGGAATTAAGGAGGGGTGGTGGTGACTATTCAAAGCATGAAATAAGAAAGAGCTAAAAAGCAGGGGTAGGTAAAATGAATAATAATGCCTCCAGTTTCTCTCATAAAGCTGGAATTTAGCTTTCCATGACAGTAGTTCAGTAGTTTATATGTGGCCTGTTCTTGCCCAGACTGGAAACACATTTGTCCTAAAAATGTCCAAGAGACTGAGGAAGATGATTTTTACAGTTGGAATTCATTTGAGGTCTTTATCTTACACTCATGCAGCATGAGGGGAAGCTGACCTTTCATGTTTGGATAATTAGAGATTTCCTAATGGATCAGGTTTTATCCAAGCAGAGGGTTTCTTTCAGTATAACGCCATCCCTGAGGTGGGCTGTGCAAGCAGCAGCCTTTTTAAGAAATCATTGCTGTCTGCTAACTTATATACTCCATAAATAACCTGCTGGGACCAACTGTGGCCATTCAGCATGTGCTTAGTCTCTGAAGCCTAGTGATTAATATTCCCTGAGTCACTTTCTGAGCCTTGGTCTCCCACATGGCAGCATGTAGAGCTACTGCCATATCACACAACCAGCTAAGGACATTTCCCTTCAAGAAGGAGTTGGCTTTAATTAAATTTCTGTGTCTGGGAAGTGAAAATCTAATTTTCTTTTTGACATTTTCTATATTACTACTTAGACAAAATTATGAAAATAATTAATCCCTATGAAGCAGACATCAGCATTATAAGGGGTAAAAAAAATATTGCATATAAATAATACTACTAATCACCAATCTGTTATAATTTATTGATGCAAGGTCTTATTAAAACTCTTAAATCAGATTTGTTCTTCATGTAGCAGATGTGTCAAATGATTGCACAATGTAGGTGCAAGTGAGAGTTATAAAAAGCAACATGGTTCAAACTGCTTCTCAATAAATTCTGTCTCCCCAGAAATGTATTTCAAGAAAACATATGAATGGGGGAAAGGAGATAAGGTGTATCATTTAGGGAAGAGATTCGATTGTGTATCCGGGTCAAATTCAGTCCAATATAATGGTAAATGACACTATTTAGAGATGAAAGGCCTGTATGGAATAACAATATTCTCATTCTGGCCCATAAGGAATCCTTTTTCACATTATAAAAGCCATCATGTCACCTAGTGTCATTTGCTAGCCTTTTTTCCTTCCCTTCTTATAAGCATAGAAATTATTAACTATAATTATCTGTTGCTCATAGAAATTTGCCACCATGATAAAATAATAGTCTGATTTGGAAATAAGCCTAGATTCTTTAAGATAAGAAAATATGTGTGCTTATTCAAATGGTGAGTTTTAAAATGCTCTTATAAAGGAGTTATTAGGATACTTGCAATTAGATTTTTTACTTTGATGCCTGATAAATTTGGGCTAGTTGGAAACGTTTGTTTCATTTTCCCAATTTAAAACCAATGTAGCCTCATTATTTCAGTGAAACTAATAGGACAATAGGATTTGCCAGAACAATTTAATATCTATATTTACTGCATTTTTTAAAACATAAACACATAAATATCTGTAAGGAAACTAACTAGAGTTTGCAGAGTGAGGTGATTCTGTCAAGCAGAGCTGGACAGAATCAGGGACACCTTCTAAGAAAGGACTTTCCTACATTCAGTCTGATTCATAGCCAAGGTAGGAATAAAGGGACGTGAGTTACAGTTAGTTGAGAATGACAGTGAAATGTATATTTTACTTATACATTAAATAAGGTTGAATGAAGTTCTTACAAGATTTTCCCATTTCTGAAACACCTGTGGAAGTGAAACTTGACAGACCCTTGTTAGTCATGTCCTTCACTAACAACTTAAGTTCCAGTATTCACACTTTTCCTGTTAATACCTTTGCATACCTTGCTCACTGCAAATGCTCATAGATAAATTCCAATATTTAATAATAAATTAATATATTAATTAATAAATTCCTAAGACTACATAATGTGTGAAATGTTAAGCCTTAGGTGTCTTGAGCAGGCCTAGATTGAAGATGAATTCTATAATCCATTTACTTGTAACAGAGACCAGAATGTTAGGAACCAGTCATATTTGAAAGTGAGACCATCTATCAGCATCCCAGCGAGCACACTATCTGCCTGTCAGTCAGTACCTGTTTTCTTCTCTTCTCTGTTACCCTTTGCCCTAGATGTCTCTTTTTAAACCTCATAAAAAATGAGGTGCTGCTATAAAAGCAATGACCTGGCAAAGTGTGCAGTTCTTGCACTTGGTGCACACCTCAGCTACTCCACCTTCAGCTTTGTGGCTAACTCTGCATGAGATACCAGTGCTTTAAGAATGTTTTACTGTTAGGCTTTTACAGAAATAACCAAGATATTCATGACAGAGTTTGACTGTATTAATTCCAAAGTGGAAATCTGAAGAAATTCTCACCCCTATTTAAGATATTTGGTTGTGACTGTGAATTCATATATATCTGTATAAAACATATAAATGTGAAACATATGTGTATAGCTAGGTGTAAAACATAAATGGCTTAGTTGAAGGTGTTAAAAACCAGACAAATTACACAGCTGGGAAATGCAGTGACAAAGATGTGCCCATTAGAATTCTCCTGAATTCTTCAGTTGGTCTGATTTCTTCCTCTACTTGTTCCTTTTCTTTATTTTTCCCCAAAAATATTCCTGTCTTGATTCTACATTATTTCTTTTTATGATTTATTTATTTATTGGTTTCTGAGAAGTAAAATATATTTTCTATTCTGTCCTTCACTGCCATTCCCTTTGTTGTCTGCCCATCTCTGTTGCATTATTGGCTGATTCCTAAATATTGCTGGCACGCTCTCTGATTCTTTTCCACATTTTTCTCCTGCTCTTCATTTCTCCTTTTGTCTTTCTTTTCTCTCCATCACCTTGTCATGCCTTTCCATCTCCTGCCCTCTTTTATTCTGATTGAGATTCCAGTCACTCTTGATCTCTTCTGTAAAGACCACAAAGCAGTGAGGCCTCTGGGCAGATGAAAGCATTAGGAAAATTGACTCTGGAGGTGGAGTAATGAAAAGGAGTCGCTTCTGAGGGTCATTTTTTTGTCTGTGATCACTAGAAAAAGGGCATGTGGTATTGTCCCTCGGCTGCATAGGAGAACCAGCTAGGTTTGTATAGCCTGACCTTTTTCTTTCCCACTGGTGAGCAGGAATATTCACAGGCACGTGTTGAATGCCTGGCACTGTGGCCGTGTGTCCCCTGGAGAGAGGCAATGGGAGTAGTTGCAAGTGAAGGCAGGTGTGCTCTGATTACTTGGCCCAAGACAGCTGCTTGGGAAAGGAGACTTGTCTCAAATGGAGGATGGGGCTCCAAGGCCTGATTATTAAAAACACCTCCCTTCATTCTCCTTACCAGGTAAAACATAGCTAATAGGAATTTGGGGCTTTTTTTTCCTCTTTTCTTTTGTAGCCTTGTAAGCACTTAACCAGGCATAAGCACAGCCTTCAGCAGAATTTCTGCCCAGCTAAAACATGAAATAAACTACTAAAAAGTTATTTAGTTTGTTTTGCACTGTGTTTGGAAATGGAAAGAGTGCAATGCCAGGTAGGAAGGAAGCTCAACTTGTCATTAAATGGGCTCCCTGGCACATTTCATGATCCATGGCCCCTAGTAGTATCTGCTGTTGACATCACTGCTGGAGGAAGGCTGGAAATTATGGAGGCGTTTTTGGTAATAACTGCTAGCAGGGAGACAGTGTTTACCAGGAGTCTGCAATGAGACTCTCAGGTAAATAATAAGCATTTTAGAAAAACAACCTAATTATGTATTTAATCGCTTGGAGCCGTTCCATTCACTTGGGAAAATACTGTGCATTTTGTAAATCTGCCTAATTATTTATTTGAGAAGAAAGTAATTCTAGCCTCTGGGGTATGGAGTGTGAATTTTTTGATTTTCTGTAAAGATCTGATACGCTTGAGAATATATTTTTTAAAAAATCTGCTCTCCACTATCTCAAAATACCAAACCAAGACAATCCAAAAATGTTTCTAACACAGTGGGGTTTTTTTAAACTTTTCTGTCCAGTTCTCTAGTATTTCTCCAAAGGCTTCAAAATTTATTCTGTTTTAAAACAGCCATCTTCTTAATATGCTCAATAGAAAGATGAGCAGTAAAGAACAAGCAGCCATATTTCTGTATGGCATACTGTCTGAATAAGGAGTTTTGAGGCCACTAATGAATCAAGCTAAATGTAGTCAGCAGTTATTAAAAGCTAGAGCACATTTCAGGTTTGAAACTCCATAGCATCTTTGCAGTGGACGTGATGGTTTTTTCTTATGATGGTATGAATAATGAATTGCATACTTTGGCCATAACTAGTTACTAGCAAGAGAACTGAATGTCTAATATATGTCAGAATTAAAATAAGTAATTTTGTTCAGTGTGCATGCCAGTCCATAGGGAGTTGTTATTCTACTAGAATACATAGTTCACAGTCTCAATGTGTGCCTTTTACTCTGGGTTTTTCCTTAATCAAGAATTTATAGACTAGTTTCCTTTGACTATCATTAACATTGTCCAGAATTTACTTGGTGTGACTTTGTATTTGCTGTGCATTTTTAAGTGCTATGGAAGTCCACTTGAAAAATTTTTTTTTTATTTTTCTAAAATTTTAGAAATAAATTTTGGTTGAAAATACATCAAGGCAGAAGTATTTATAAATCATATATTTACCCTATTCAATGATTAATAGAATTTTCATAGTAAAAAATAGTCAGGAGGAGTTTCCTGAAGTAATCAATTTCTTGACATTGCATTTTCTTACAAAGTAAATATGGTGTCCTTTCTGCTAAATATGCAAAATACTATCAGCATTTAGAATATTTTCATTTTCATCAAAACAAATGTAAAATATTTTTCAGTAAAAAAAAAAAAAGCAACTTTATTGATTTGGAAGATTGGTCATGGGTTCTGTATCTCCTCTGGCCTTCGTCAGGATTTATGGGGATGTTACATGAAACCCTTTTCCCATGACAGAAACATCAAAAGCTCAGGATAAAACAGTCACCTTATCCCTATAATTGAACACTTCTTCTAAAGGGCCAAAATTCTTCTCCTGTGTTCAATGTTTTCCACAATAAATAGGAGCAAAAAAATATTAAAAAGAGTTCTTAACATCATTCTGCACGCAGTTCTGTGTTTCATTCCAGGGTAACTTCAAACACACATCTTCTTTCTCTTATTGCAGGTAACCTGCAGCTCACTCCTTTGTTTCCCTCCTTGCAGAAAAATCTGGCATTTCTGCTGATTATATTAGGTCCTTCACCAATGAAAGGAATATTGCTCTTCTGCACAGGAACATGCATAATTAGCCCATGCTTAACCTGGCTGGTTTGTATTCAAATGCTTATGTTTATGCATGGACCTGAATACTTTTCTGGATAAAGAAATTTTCATACATCAACCTCATTGCTAGATAGCATCAGTGTCATCAGGATGGACTGATTCAGTGAACTGGTTTATTATTTCTAAGTAAACCAATTTTCCTTGTATTTTTGCAGCATATATGAAAATACATCCTAACCTGAAAAACACTTTATTTCAAAACACATTGTATTCAAAAGTAATTTCAGCTCCTCATGCATTGTATGACTATCTGAATGTGTAGAAAGCATAATAATGGATTTTATGTACTGGATGAAGCTCATGAAAGTGTTTTCCTTCTTTTGTTACACTGCTTTTATACTAAGTCCCAGTTAAGCAGCACTCTATAATAGATTTGAAGTATAAAATTCTTTCAAGAAAACACCTTCCAGTTCACTGTATTATTCTAATTTTGTTTACAAAACAGTAGGCATTTACAGCATTTGTAGAACTCAAAAAAAAAAAAGGTATAACGCAGCAGATGATGTCTCACTCTTCAATTACAGACTGAAGCAGTGCAATGTTGGGATTTAGTGCAGATAGCAAGGTCCAGCCTTAGAGCAAATGTAAGATGGTTTTACCTGTGCTTTTGTTCTAGCCTTACTGGAGCCAGGACAGTAACTAAAATTTGGTAAGGGGAAAGTATTCCTTTAGTATAGGATATCTGTATGCTGCATTTGTTCTCTGGACGCCAGACAAGTTGTATAAGTGATGGCATTCAACAGGCTATGCAGTGAAATTCAGGGTAGCCCCTGCTCCTGTTGCACTGGGAGAGTTTCCTAACTTTAGCATGATCCTCATGTGGCTGCTATGGGTGTGTTAAGGTCACTTTCTGTGTCTCTCAAAAAGCAGCCAAAAGCAGTTGGCAATCAGTTAGTACAGATTGAGAGGAAAGTAGGATAATTTAAGTGATATTACGTGGAATATAAGGAGATTTATAATTACAGTTTTGGTATTCCAGAAATCAGGACTGCTGTGTGACCAAGGTTTTTCTCAAAGATGATTACTATGGTAACATTTACTATGGTAATTAAAAGTACCATGTAATTTATATTATCTGATAAGTTAAATATTTGAAAGAAACATGAAGTTGCAACTGAGAGAGCTTGTTTGTACTAGAAATCTGTATAGTCATTTTAGAGCAGTTTTCAGAAGTATAATGTATTATCCTACAATTACATAGTTGCATAATTTTAAAATGGCAGGGTTGTGATGGATGGCTCCCAGTGAAATTAATGTGAATTAGGAGTAGATTTTGGGGTTTGAAAAGAAAAACTAAAATACTCATGGTTTAAAATCCTTCCTCCCTAAAAAAGCAAGTCATTTGAATCTTGAAATTGAAAAGTATCTGGGATGGGGAAAATTTTTGATTTCAATGGAAACAATGAAATTCCTCCCAGTAGCACAAGTCTCCCAAATTTAAAAAGTTGGAGGTTGTATGTAGGAGGCTTCCTGACTAGTTCAATAGAGACCAGAAAACAAAGGATACTTCTTAGATAAATTCTTACCTTTGATACTACTGGAAAATGTGGATTTATGCCAACAATAAAGACAAAATTAGATTAAATGCTAGTCCTCGGAATTCAAAAGCACAGAAGAGTCTTCTTATGAATGACAATTCAGTATTTTTGGAGAGGTTTTAAATATAAAATGTTCTTTAGGCCATATGTTGTGATATATCCAAAGAACCTGCAAATATGGTCCTCTGTCTTTTCTAGTTTCTCACAGTTCTGGTATGATGACGTTCATTTTGAATTTACTCTGCTCTATTTTGAGAGGCAGTTTTCCATCTGAAATTAAGGCATAGTACTAACAATATGACACATACAGTATGGTATTGTTTGCAGCCAGAAAATGGTTGCTAATGCACCAGAAAAAAATTGGAAGAGAGAACACTGAAATCTTGGCTTGCTTCAGCCTCCCACTTACAAACTGCTGATCTGGCAGCATGTAGACATAGACTTACACCCAGATTTGGGCTAATCTAAGCAAAATTTAATGCAATGATTTATAGCTGCAAAGAGTAGTCCTGGCTTAACTTGCTTTGAGTACTTATAAAAGTAACTAAAATTACTCTAAATATATTTCTGATTCTTGTCTATCAAGTTTAAGATGTGTGCAGATATCTGTATTTTGCTTCCACTTTGTCATTTTAACTTCATTGCGTAAAAATTTTATTCTGGGTGGATAATGCAACTCAAATGCACAAGTACATATTTATTTAGCTTTGCATTATTTTTAATTTTTTTTTATTACAGGACATATATTATTTAGCTTTGTCAGGTAAATTTGACTATATTTACTTAATCTTTCTCTGACCTTTTTTTTCATCTAGTCACCCTACTGATATTGAATGTCTGTATATAACAATAAAATTTTCAAGCTGAAAGTAAAATATTATTACAATTAAACTGATTGTTTTTAAGGATGAATTATTACCATAGGTATTTGTGTTTAAACATGTATTATTGAAAGACAATTCTCTTAAGCACATATTGTATGTTCTTAAATTCTGTCACATGAGGCTTTCCCCTTATTTTAGAAGTCCTCTATTTCTTCTAAGTGGCTAGAGAAAAGTAATTTTTAGAATGGTTTTATTTTTGCCCATGGAAAAATGAGATTTTCAAGGCCTTTTGAAAAAATCATCACTCAGAAGCTGCCCTTCTCTAACAGTCTTAAATAATTTTTTTATGACAGACTTGCAAAATTTATTACCAAAACACTTGTTTCCATTTCTGTGTGTATAAAATAAAACTCTGGGTTTTGTTTATGGTATTTGTAATAGCTATAGGTAGCCTACACGTGGGAGGGCAAATTTAAAGTCAGGTTGTGGAATAAGCATGTGGGGCAGCTCCCAAATACCACAGTGAGCAGTTTCCCTCGTGTGCCTGCTCAGCCAGTCTGACTCCTGGAAAAGTCTCTTCTTGTATTTGAGTATCACATTGTGTAAAGTATTAGGTGTTCATGTGATCATTTACAAGTTGTGTGCGTCTAGCCACGTTTATCAACTCCCAGACTTCGAAACAATATCAAGTTGTGCAGGGTTTAGTACAGCTTGCAAGGGAAACATTTTTTGTTTGTTTTTCACATTTTGGCTTCTCAGAATGTGCACAAGCAGTGCTAAAAGTTAGATTTGTTGAAGAGCAGGTCTGGGCACAGTTCAGTGCTGGTGCTGATTAGAGATATCTTGCAGATCTAAGGAATGAAAATGGAAACTTTATGCTCTAAGGGAAGAGTCCTTGATTTCCATTGGCACATGCTTTTAGCTCACAGCAGACTTTAAGCTTATGACACTTTTTATATGTTGGAAATCTACTTTGCATAATTTGAGAGGTTTTAAAAAATATTATACTATTCCTGTCCCTCAGGGCCCTCTACAGTTGGAATCTTAGTACTAAAGAAGCCTGTTTCTACAGGCAGATGGATATGAAAAATAATGCTAATAAAATTTGTAAAACTCTTTTTAACATTTTTATAGGAATATATTTGTAAAATATATATAGAATACAGGATGAATGATGCCATTTTATGGCTTAATATTGCTCCGTTAGGATGACTTGCACAGCTCCCTCATGGTTTTGCCACTGTTTATATTATCCATTACAAACTCATGCATTTTATATAAACATAAATATTTGTATATGTGAAGGACTAGTATGCATATATATTCAAACAGAATACATATGTGTACATACTCATGCCCATAATTATATGTAGGAAAGTATAGCTGTTGGGTTAGAAGTCAAGAAATCTCAGAAACTGTTGTACTGTTTTCCTATTTCATCTCTTGTTTTCCTTTAAAGTATTTCTCTTCACAACTTAAAATGAAGCTATTTGGATATGATTCTTTATATTATAGTAGAAGAGCTAAACCACTGGCTATTAAGAAACTATAAAATTTGACATCATAATATTTATCATATATACTTCAGAAGTTGTCAGTTGCCATAAGAGTTTCTGCCTCTCTTTCTTGAAATTTATTTTTATATTTTTTTCTTACATTCTTTCCCCTTTTATGGAATATTATGTTCTTTTTGTCCTGTTTTTTTGTTTTGTTTTGTTTTAACACATTACACATTTTACTAAAAAAACCCCTGAGCTAACAAGGAAACAGACAAAACAAAACCTCAAACCCAAAACCTTGGGGTTTTTTACCATACTGTGGTACAATGTAATGTAAAACTCAGGTAGGTGTAGGAAAAGGAATGAAGATGAGAATAAATATTAAGATAAATAAGCAAACATGAAGGACTCCAACCATAGGAACAGCTACAGAAGTGAAAAAGAGAGTTGGCTGCAGGAAGAAGGCATGGAATTGGCAATGAGTCCTTCCATACTCTCAGAGGGTCACAAATGTGATTCAGTGGGATTACCTCAATCTGGGGAAAGTTGCAGTGTAGCTGATACTTTAGTTCTCTCCACCTATTGGTCTTCAGGGTTAAGACTGGAGAGATGTTCAAGTCAATGTGTGTTCTCTGAGAAAATGAAGGAGACTTTCAGACAGCTGTTGTTTTGCTGTGATTGCCTCTTCCCTTTAGCTGTTTTCTTAAGCCACTCCTTTAGTTTTACGCCATAGCTGCCAATTTTTTGTACACCCTACTATTTCCCCTTTTCTTCTGGACTATTTGGTCATTCACTTTTCTTCCTTCTTTCTTTCTTATCTCTTCTTAATAACACTTCTTCCATGCTCTAAAACTACATTTAAGGAATAAATGATATTTGACACTGGTATTCATAGTTTCTTCACATGTATCTGATTATTCAGAAACTATGCAGTTAACATAAAGCAAGGATTTGTTTTTCAATCTAGCTCAAAGGGAAGTTCATTGGTCCTTCCTATTATGAGCTTGAATCTCCACAAGTAATTAAAAAGGCAGTTAGAGGAAATCCTAAGGGGGAAAAACAGATGCAATTTATAAGACTGTAGAAAATGTTTTAAAAGGCAGAGATTCAGTGAGAACAATACTAAAATATGCAAAGGGAGATGAATCGAGCAACACAGGGTGGCAAGATTTAAAGATGACTGGATGAGTCACTAAACATCTGTGAAAAACAGAAGCAAAACTGTAATGCCATTAGATATTGTGGGAATTACATTGAGATAAATATAAGCACAAGAAAAAGTTGGTAGAAAATTATTCTGTCATCTAATTTTGCTGGCTAGTGAGAATCTATATGCCTATTAAGCTCTGAGTGGTTAGCATCTTGGAAACCCTGCTGAAGGACACGAAGACATCACAGTTATTAGAAGTGAAATGGGACACGATAGCTCTATTAGAACCCCCATTTCTAATAGTCCTTTCCTGCTCTCTGAAGCGGTCAGCATGGCATCTGTCTATTTCTTCACTGTAAATGGGTGAATATTCCCTGCAAATAGTGCAATCAACTACATTACTGATAATGCTTATAAAATCCTTGGTGGCTGGGAAAGGACTTTCATTACCTTGGATGTCAGTTCTAGGGGAAAATAGCATACATACATAACAGGTCCTGTTGTATATGGTGCTACAGCACCCAGAATGGAGCTAAGGCTTATAAAACATCTTATGACTCTAAAACAGCTTCATAAGCAAAAGGAATAGTTTAGAAATTTGGATGTCTGGCTTAGTTGTGAAGTAGGACACCTCTAAACAGTGGTCTAGCTGGGAGAAAGAACATTAGTGATAGATGGAAGCATCAACGAGATATGTAGTACTGAAAGAGTTGCCCATTGGGAAAGACATAGCAATTTCAAAACATGCTGTTAAAAGAGATTCTGGCATATTTTGGTTCTGTATGTCCATGTGTTTCAGGCCAACAAAATAGACCATTAATGAAATATTAGTCGAATGTACTTCAGGTTTCTTCTGAAATTACTTTATAACTTGCATTTGCACATTAGATGTGATATCAAACCTATAGACTTCAGAGCATAAACTGAAAATTGATTTAATTCTGTTACTTTATTATTTGCTTGCATCTGGTCACTCTACAGGATTATAGTGCACTTACACAAATTGTACCTTACTTGTCTTTTTTAATATACTTTATAATCAGAGTTAGTGGAAAACTCAAAGGAGTATGTGCTGGTATGTCTAGCATTGAGTAGATCATCTTACAAGTCATGCCATTGTGCCAATATACAGACATCCTGGAGTCCCTTGGTCTCATTACTTGGCATCCTTTCTGTGAGCATTCAGATCTTGCCAATTCAGCTTGCTCGGTTGCAGTATTTGCTCTCAGGTTTACTGGAATATTTAAATGGCAGGTGTTCTGTCAGTTCTCCAGTTTTAACATCTAATTGCTCCCTTCATTTTCTCTCTCCCACTCCTTTGTGTTTTTCCTGTTCATTTTTAATCAGCTGAGATGTTCTGATATCCTCAGTTCAGGGACAGTCTCTCCACTCTTCAATTCCCTCCCATGTAACTCTCTTTATCTGTGGTCTGTGTCTCATTTTATTTTTACTGGGTCATTTCTTTTCCATTCCTGATTGAACTTCACCAATTTTCTTTTCTCTCTTCTTTTCCAGACTCTTACTGTTTTATCACTTTGACAGCATGAAGAGTCTAATTTGCTTTCCATCCCCTTTTATAACTCCATTGGCCAGCTTTACCTTTTACTCTGTTCCTTGGTCATGTTATACCTCTTCCCTGCTTTTATAATCTACCACCTCCACTCTAATTGCAAATTCTGAAACAGTCAGCAATCAGCTTCATCAGTGCTAATGTCTTCTGAATGAGTCAGAACCTATGGAGTGAATGACATGCAGCCCAGTTTAATATGGTCAAGCTGTCCCTTTCTGGGTCCCAGTCATATTTCCTGATGTCACCATTTTCAGTGGCCTTGCAGGACAGTAAAGTTCCCCACACTGTTTCTTGGCACAGATACTGTCACCTGTACATTTCAGGGTTTGGGTTGGGTTTTATTTGGAAGGGAAAAGGTGGAGTGCAGTAAGGGAGTCTTAACCTTCTCTTTATTTTCTCTCTATTATTTTAATTCTGATCCCTAAATTTCATTATTCTCTTTCTAATGCCTTTAAAAAAAAAACATTATCACCTCTAAGGCAACAACAAGATAGTCCTGCTTATCAAACTTAAATTCCTTTTCTGGCAAGGTATCCCACCTTGTCAGACTAAGGGAAGGCAGCTATTGCAATATTTTTTGATATCAGCAAAGCTTTTGATACTGTCTCTCACCGGATCCTTCTGGACAAAATGCCCAGCTCACAGCTGGATAACACACCATGAGATGGGTGAGCAGCTGGGTCACAGGTCATGCACAAAGGGTTACAGTGAATGAGGTGACATCAGGCTGGGGACCTGTTCCTAGTGGGGTTCCACAGGGCTCCATCCTCGGGCTTGTGCCACTCATCTTCATAAATGACTTGGACACAAGACTGGAAAGGATACAGAGCAGGTTCACAGACGACACAGAGGAATTGTTGAGTCTCTTGATGACAGGGAGACCCTACAGAGAGACCTCGACAAATCAGAGAGCTGGGCAATCACCAACCATATGAAATTCAACAAGGAAAAGTGTCAGATTCTGTACCTGGGATGGGACAACCCTGGCTGTATGGACAGGCTGGGGAATAAGATGCTGGAGAGCAGTGCCACAGAAAGGGCCCCGGGGATCCTGGTCTATGGCAAGTTGAACATGAGTGAGCAGTGCCCTGGCAGCCAGAAGGGCCAACCCTGTCCTGGGGGCATCAGGCACAGCATCACAGCCAGGCAAGGGAGGGGATTGTCCTGCTCCGCTCTGAGCTGGGGCAGCCTCGCATTGAGGGCTGGGGGCAGCTTTGGGTGCCACAATGTAAAAAAGAGATAAAATGATTGAGAGTGGCCCAAGGAGAGGAACAAAGATGATGAAGATCCTTAAGGGGAAGCCATACAAGGAATGGCTGAGGTCACTTGTTCAGTTCAGCCTGGATAGAGGAGGAGTAGGCAGAGGGGTCTCTCTCAGGCGAAACCTCGCTGCAGTCACAACTTCCCTGTGAGGGGAAGAAGAGAGGCAGGCACTGATCTCTGCTCTGTGTGACCAGTGACAGGACCCAAGGGAATGGCATGAGTTGTATCAGGGGAGGTTTATGTTGGGTATTAGAAAAGGCTTCATCACCCAGAGGGTGACTGGACACTGGAACAGCTCCCCAGTGACGTGATCACAGCACCAAACCTCAAGACAGAGCTCAAGCATTTGGACAATGGTCTTGGGCATATAGTCATTGTGACTTGTGGGGATGGTGCTGTGCAGAGTAAGGAGCTGGACTTAATGACCCTTGTGGGTCCCTTCCAATCCAGAATAGTCTGTGAATCTATGAACTTTTGAAGAAGGGCATCTATTTTGACTCTGCATTAGGCAGGCTTGGCTTTGCAGTGATTTTTCTCAATTGCTGGAAACCATAGAGTGGTTTCCCAGGGCTTAGTGTGGTACCTGATCAATTGATTGTGATATCTGGCAAACACAGAAGCACTTACTGAAAAAAAGAATCATTTTAAAGTCAGTTATCTTGCTGGATTCTCTAGTGTCTAATATCTTATGAATTCTTATATACAGCATTCCCTTAGATACTTACCAGGTACCTTTCCTCTGTCTGTCTGCTTATTATTTCAGGACTTGCGATTATTTTAATTTGTACTTCTCTGCATAATCAGTCCATGTGTTAAATAACTGTGGATGTGTAGTATGGGAAGGTGAGAGAAGAGATTGTCAAATAATTTTTTAAAAGTCCAGCTCCTGAGGCATAATGTTAAATGTCCTAAATGTCTTAGCTTCAGCTCAGATTTTTTTTCTATACTGCCATTTTGCTGATGCAGGAAAAGGCAATTGCATTACTTTACCTGATGACTTAAGGTAGTAGTAATTACTAATATGATGTTACTAGATTCTCCATATCCTCCATTAGGACAGTTATGATTGACTTATTGATGGCTTCATTAATTCATTTCAGAGGACAAGAGTTTAAATATTACTTTTTTAAGGTTTTCACGTATAGGCTTGACACTGAAAGATATCTTAATGTCTAATTTACAGTTCTTTGAAATCACTAGCTTTTCCAAACTTATTAGTTTCAATGGTTATTAGGAAATAAAAGTCAATTAGCACTTCCAGTATATACCATGAAAAGATATTTCCCCAAGGTGTAAAATGTGTTACTTAGTAAGACTGCTAGCCAGTTAAATCTTGTCAGTACCCAGAATGAGAAAGCTCTGGATACATCTAAATAATGAGAAAATCAGCTTACACTTCACATACTGCAATAAGTCAATAAGGAAAACTTCCCAATATCCACTGGAAAGCTGTGAGATGCCCTGTGGTCTTCTCCCATTGAAAGGTGTATACCATAAAAGATTGTGTAACTTTTACGTGTACATATTGAGTGAATGGAGTGACTTTCATTGAATATATTGGTATGTTCTAACCTTCATAAAGTGAGATATTTAGTCCCTGGAGAGGAGAAAAACATTACTGAGTTTTCTAACTGGGCCAGGGAAAGTTGGTTGGTAGCATTAAACTTCTATCTATCTCATGCTTCTGTTGTGTTAGAGGAGACACGTCCTTTCAGCCTAGTTCCTGCTTTCATGCAGTTTCATCATTCCTTCTGGCTCCTTGGTCCTTTGGTCCTTTGGCTGTTCTTTTATATCAAATGAAAAGAGATAAGCTTTTCAGGATAAGTCCTTTGGTCAACCCAGCAATGTTCTGCCTTTGCTTTTAACTGCTTACTTTAATGTTTGGAAAGACCTTTGGTTTTCTGAAAGGAAAGAGTCATTGAGAGTGAATCCTCTCCTCTCTCCTCTCTCCTCTTTCCTCTCTCCCCTCTCCCCTCTCCTCTCCCCCCCCCCCCCCTCCCCTCCCCCCCCCCCCCCCCCCCTCCCCTCCCCTCCCCTCTCCTCCCCTCTCCTCTCCTCTTTTTTTTTTTTTCTTTTTTGTTTTTTTTGTTAAATTGTGTCTGGGGAAATAATCTCTTCTCAATCCATGGAAAATAGATGCATATGGATTTTTTTACCTTGGCAGTTTCACAGCAAAC
Source organism: Erithacus rubecula (assembly GCF_903797595.1). NCBI lineage: Eukaryota > Metazoa > Chordata > Aves > Passeriformes > Muscicapidae > Erithacus > Erithacus rubecula. The sequence continues at coordinate 73,939,215 of NC_136685.1, forward strand.
CCATTAGAAAAACCTGCAAAAGGTAACAAGCTCTTAATTAACATTGAGTTAAAAATGGCAAAATAAACTTGCTTTAGTTGAACCAGGGTCATAGAAGCCAGGATTTAACTTCCATAGATACGAGTCACCATCATGAATAAATGCAAGTAGCAATTGTTATTTAGTTGTCACAAATCAAAAGATGTACAGAGGCAGGCAAGATGATATGTTAAATGGTCATAGACTCAGAATCAGAGTAACAAAAAATATTGCTGTGATTTAAAAAAGCAGCTGAAAAATACTAGGGAAAGTTTTATCTTGAATGTTCTTTTATGTTTTTGCCTTTATATGAATTTGTGCGTGTGTGATAGAAGCTTGTGATGTTTGTGCATCTCTGGATATTTGCTTAACTGAAATAATAGCTATAGAATATATGCTTTTTAAATACTTGTACCTAGATAGTTAGGAATGTGGGAGGGTTTAAATTAAAAAATGAAGTATTAGGTGTTCTTCAGAATTATGTAAACTTTATTTTTCAGCCTGACTTACAAAGCTAAGAGATGTATTTTACTGACAGGAGAGGATAAAGAAGATTAAATGGCAATATTACCATTCTTATAATGAAGGTGATCAAACCTTGGTGTATGCTTAGCTAAGAAAGGTGAATTTCACCTTTATACAGACAGTCTTGTGGAAGACTGTTCCTATAGCATTGTGGAAGACTGGGTTTTTTGATTGGTTGTTAGCCATCATGAGCAAATGAGTTATAGTAACTGTCATGTAAAATGTAAGAAAATATTTAGAGATGGATTCTCCACTACCTTCCACTTTGTCCAGTAATTTCCATCTCTTCAGCTGTATATCCACTTAACAGAGCTGTAAAGATGGAAAAAGGCTGAAGCTCTGTGTCAAGTTTTCTCACTCCCCTTCTCCATCAGTAGTGAGTGTGGCTGCAGACCCACAAAGTCACATTAACAATGCCTGAGCTGTATAGACCAGAAACACTTGGGAACACATTTTTCTCTCCTGCTTATCAGTCTCAATTTGCAGTACTGCTGCTTAATTCAATTTCATCTATTCCAAATTTACCCTTTATCTTAATGTAATTAAATAAAATTCTCATCTGTATTTTTTTAAATAGCCTTCTACCTCTATTTTATCCATACTTCAAGTGTAGTTAAAAACTATTAATACTGAATTGCTTCTACTGAATGGGATATCACAGCAGAATTGTTCAAGTGTCTTGCTGTGGTGCTGACCTTGTCCTGAGCTTTTACTTTAACACCACTCTGTCATTGGGGACCTTGTCCTTTGAGCTAGGAAATCAATGGCTTCTACACACAACATCATCTGCATCATTTTATTGTGTGCTATCACCCACAGAAAGTGGCCTAAGTTGCTTGGTTTTTTTTAACCAGTGACAGGGAAATGGTCAAATGGCCTCTTGTTTGTAAGAGGCATTTTGTGTACATAACTGAAAGTATTTTGCATTTAATGTTTGGTTAGGGTTTTTTAAAATTCTATAAAAATTTTAACACTTGAGTAATTTTTATTCATATAAAGATCATGGTGTAGTAGAGCTCATCTCCCCTCACCAGCTGCTGAATCCCTATTAAGATATTTCTCCCACCTTTTAACTATATTTGTCATTGGAGATTTCCACCAAATTCCTTTAAATTCTGGTACTCTGCAAAGTAAATAGCCATGAAAGCACCATGCTTCTTAGCACAAATCCTCAATCCCCTGCTAACACCTTATATTACAGCTGTCTAATTACCATGTTCTGTAGTAACCTTGTGGGACTTCCATAGGTAATTAGAACTCCAGAGCATTTCTGCAATAATCCAGTAAGGACCTCTTAAGCAGAAAGAATTATGTGGTACTAATATTTTTGCACCTACACATTCTTCACAGTTAATTGTTTCAATTAATATTTGCCAGCAATGAAGAAATTCACAGAGGTTCATAAACTGAGAATTCTCAGGAAAACTTTTAAGGCAAATGAGTTGTAGTTGTGATCACTTAAAGATGCAGATTTTTTTTTAGAAAAAATAAAATTCCTAGCATGTCAAGGTATTTCAACAGCAGATTTTCATATTACTACTAGGAGAGATGCCTTAACTTGCCCCATTCCTTTAAGACCACAGTGTTTGGTAAATTATCTTTTATTTCCTTGGAATTTCTACCAAGTCATTGTAGATGAAAAATACTGTGTGAGTTTAAAAGCATGGTGATTACACTTTGATACTGTTCTACAGACATGTCTTTGATGACAGAGTAGAGAAAGCTGTTGAGATGTTTCTTTGATTGTGAATGTCTTTATTGCAGTTCAGTCTCACCCTCCCTTTTTTTTTTTCATTTCAGTTAAAGATAACACATATTATGCAGCTTTGAAGGCCCAGTGTACACTGCACACGCTGTTCACACCAGCACTGTGTGCTTCAAACATTGGCTTTACATATTATTTGCTGTCTTTACTAATTATTCTGATTCTTCACCTCTTTTTAGTCAGTGTCAGGCCAGTGGTATTTTTGTAGATTTATGGGAGTGTCATCTGTGCAAGATATTATTTAATCATTCATGAAGTACACAAGGATGTAGAAAAAGCTTTGATCCCAAAGGCACATGTCACTCCTCCCTGCTTCCTTCCTTCTCCCCCCAGCCTTTGGGCAGCTCTTCTGCACCCTCCCTTTGGTGCTTCCTAGGGGATCCTCCACCCCTTTGGAGTGGCCTCAGACACACACAGTTGTTGTGACACCAGGATAGAAGCAGCAGCCCAAGAAAGACCGGCGAGAGAGGGGGGGCATGTGAGGGGCATGGTGAGGGTAGGTGCATTTCTTCCCATGGTGCTCAGAATTGGTTCCTTTCCATGCTGCCCTTTCCACATTGTCAAGTGTGTCTCAATGTTGGACAGAAAGACCTAATGCTGTCCAAATCTGCGTGTCTCATCATAGGTACCAACCTGTTTCATGAGTTAGCTCCCAGTAGGGTAATGACTACAATTTATTACTTTACTGTCAGTAAGATAATGACTACATTTTATGGTTGTTTGCTATACCCTTTTAGTCTTAAAATCTCAGGGTTTTGTTCATGGCTGTTTTCTGCTCTCTGCGTAACTTTAATTTTTGTTTAACTGTAATATCCTGTAAAATAAGGAGAGGTCTGGAAGAAGTCATTGGACAGGTTGATTAGTAGGTCACTTATTTTTCTTACATTAAAAGGGCAGAAGAACAAATGCCATTCTAATTTATCATCATATGTAACCTTTGATGAAACAATTTTTTTCTTTATCAGTGTGCCTGGCTTAGGCTTCAGTGTAGATTACTGAAATTATGAACTTTAGCACAAAATAAAAAGTCATTTGCTTAGATGATTATTAAATTAAAAAGTCCAATCTGAAAGTCACCTTAATTCAATGTAAAATTGAGTCCACTGAACCTTTGTGCATTTTCAAATCAGAGCATGATGCTTCCCTAAAATATCATAAATTGCCCCTATTCCCCCAGTTAATTCTGTTGTTTTGCAGCCAAGATTATAAGTTAGGGTTGATTAAAATAAAATGAGCTGTTTCTTAAAATGTGATCCATGAACTCTAGTCAATACAGTCTTTTCTTAATATCCTTCCATCTATTACCAAGTTATGAATTTAGTTTAATTTATGTTGCAAAGTTTCCAAATAGTATGCATTATAACAATCTTAAAACTGTAAGAATAATAGATCTAAATTTATGTGATTTCTCATTGTACAGCTTTGAGAAGAGACTATATTTCCCCATTGTATGTCTTAGAGAGTAAAAGCAAGTACATAAGTGAGTAGGTGTGTGCACATGGAGAACCACATGTAGTTTTGCCATGAAAGTAGACAATCACCATGTAAAAATTCTCCCTACATTCTCAGAGAGGTAGTACAAAATGCTCTCAGAGAGAAAGTGCATCACCAAAAGAATCCCTCTATGGCACCGAAGGTTTGAATAATGTCCGTACAAATCACTATTCTTAGTGAATGGGCTGTGGGTTCTGTTTCTTACTGAACAAAAGAAAATTTACTGGCTGCCACACTGTGTGGGCAAAACTCAGATTTAGTGATGCCAGCAGCAAAGGCAGCAGAATTTACATGTTTCCACAGGATAGGATTTTGACAAGGTTTTGTATATTTGTGCAGCCCAAAGCAAGGACAGTCATTATGGCTGTATTGCTGAATAAATTCTTCATGATCACACTTTTTTCCTCCTTTGCTAATTTTTAATTTTTTTCATTTGTAGTCTTTGGAGATAAACCATTGTCATTAAATGCTAACATACTTATTTTTCTTGAAACAAATCTGTAAGATAAATCTGGTTGTAGGTGTGCAAAGTTTATAGATATTTACTGAACCTCCAAGAAATCTTAGCTGAAGATGTATGCTTTTTTTAATATGTGTGCATCTTGTTCTCCTATGACATAGAATTAAAATTTCCACAACAAATAACAAAGCAGTGCTTTTTGGTGTAGCAAAAGTGAGTGTATGCATTATACAGGAAGGATTTGCCTTCCATGTGAAATTTTATTTCTCTGGGACCAAACTTTGAAATTTCCTCATTTTCTTGTAATTCTGTTTAACAGCAAACAGAAACTATGTACCTGCCATTTCTTAAAGCTGAGAGTGGGGTGGGAGGGTGCTGGTGAATAGACACACACTGTTGATCCCTTTCATGGATCCTTTCTAGTTGTGGTGGTCCTGGGCAGCCTGTACACGTAACCCGTGCCAGCTCAGTCACAAGCCTCAACAGTGGTTCTTCATAGAACTACAAAATGGGTAGACAAATGCCCATTTCTTCCCATGGAAGGCAAACCTCCCTGGATGTATTGACACTGTGCTATGAAGAAAGTCTGTAGAATCTCCGCTTTGGAGGCAATCCAATGTTTTTGCAAGGCCTAAATGAACTACTCTCTAGACCCAGCTTTGTACAATTTGCTGAGCTCAATGAACTCTTTTCTTTTCTCCTTTCCTCCTCATACTTCTTTGTTACTTTTAACAATGTGTAGTAGAAAAATTGGCAGTTACTCAATGAAATCACTGTTCAGCTTACACCAAAAGGAAGATTTTTCTTGTGAATTTGCACTTCTAAGAAGATGTCACAGTTTTCAAACGAAGTGGTGAGACTCTGAGTTAATGCTTTTTGAATAGCTTGAATAAAGGGTTGCCCCTGAGTCTGTAAAACAGAAGCAGTGAGGCACAGTACCTCCTGGAGTTCCCTTTGCCCAGTTTGTCTTTGCTCTGCCCTTAACTTGGGTCTTTGTCTGCTGGGCACAATCTTGAGCAAAGTAGTCCTCAGTACAGCTTAGAAATATCAATGGAATGCAGGCTCTGACTGATTTATTCTTCCTTCTTTTTTTTTTTTGGTCTACATTAAAGCAGAGTTAGCTCTCAGTATTTCTTTGCTCCATCATTACTTTTCTTTGGATCTTATTAATTTAAACTTCAGGAGAAAAATCTACACATTTGCTTTTATCTTTTTTTTCTGCTTGTTTTTTGTTTTGTTTTGTTTTTTAAATTCTGTAATTGCTATATGTTTCTTGTCCCATACCATTTCTACCCCAATTTTATGTGGCTACCAGAAAAAACCCTGTTTCTTGATTGTATTATGCAAAAAGCATAATTAATGAAGCGAAGCAAAGTGACTTATAGGTGGCATTTGTTCTCCTCAAGATTAAGTTGACTTTATGAAAAACATGATGAGGATGTAAGAGAACAAAGGAAAGGAAAAAAATGTAGGTAGGATTTTGCATGTATGCTAAAAGGGAGATCTTCAGCAATATGCAACATGGCCTTTCCTTTCTAATTACCATTCCCCCCACCCCAGGCTCTGAAGTGTGAATGTATGCATTTTCTTCACCAAAGTGGATAAGGAACATGGGTGTCCAGTGAATGTGATCTTCATTAAAGTTATGGAAACCTTTTTGTTTTGTTGAAAGACCAAATTCATAGTGCTATCATTTGTTTTGTGCCACTGATACTGGAATGAAATCTGTCATTTTAAAAGCAATTCAGTGCTATTAAGGAGGTATTTCCAAGGCATCATTATAATCTACACCCATGATCCTTACCTCAGTGAAGCATTGACCATTAGAGAGAAGTTGAGTTGATCCATTTTTGCTCCTGATATTGTGAAATTAAAATATGACAACTGACCACATGCAATTCTTATGTCTAATAAAAACTAAGAAAAGAAGGGAGATCACATTAACAGGTGATCATAAAGATGTACTTTCTGGGAACATTGTATCTTTTCCCAAAAGAGTATTCTGGTAACACTAACATATAATAATTACAACAAAATTTTGCATAAATTATTTTATATTTTATTGAGATCCTCAACAGGATGGTGTTTCGTCAGTTTTGCCTAAGTACATATTTCTATTATTTTCTTTTGTTAAAAAAGAGAGTTGCCATAACAACTTCATGCAAATTTCATGTGACTTATATAGAATGCTATTTTTAGAAGTATTTAGAATTTTGGTTGCTTTAAACTGAAAAAAAATAATTATATATGTAGCACTTTTGTCTTAATCTCTTTTTCTTTCCTTGATAAAAGAATCCTGCATTTTGTTTCCTTCAATAAGCTGAAGAAATAAAAGTATCTAAAAATCACCAAAGAATTATTCCCCAAATCACAGTTGAAATAAGCAATCATATTTTCCAGATTAAAAAATCATCTTCATGGCCTTTGAAAGGTCTGAACATTGATTTGTGGAATCAAAAATAGTGAATAAAGAAGTTAGGTAGTTCCTTTCTGTTACTGCCAAATTATTAGGTCAGATTATCACCCACCCAGCACTAACGAGCCACATTTTTGTGTGGCTCAGCAGAAAGTCTCTAAGTGAAACAGGTATTGAGAACCCCTTAGTGTTCAAGGAATTCAGGCATTAGAACATTGAAATATGGATTGTAGCTGAATTTGGTGCAATTTTTTGATTTAGATTCAGGAAAAAAAAAATTAACTACCTTTTGCAAGACTATCTGCTGCATGTCCTATTTTTATACATCCTAGGGTAATTTGGCACTCTATTATGTGCTCGAAATGAGACCAGAAAAAGGAGAGGTGAAGTAGCTGTTGTAGCATTGTATCGTTATGAATTTTTTTAAATGTATTTGTTGTTGTGGCTCTCATTTCTTGAGGCTAAACCTTCTGGTGTACTGTATCAGTTTCCATCAGACTAATTCAATTTTCATAGATTTCAATATTTGTGGTACAGGATTTGTTTCCAAGTTCATGATAACTGTGCCCCTGTGCTATAGCAGAAAATACAGCAGAGGCTTATCTTTGAACTTCGGATGACTGTCCAAGTGGAAAGTTTGGCAGTTTGTTGTCCTGCATGTATTACTTGATTTTGTCACAGCTAACAATAAATGAATGAACTTTGCAAAGTTCACTCTGGTTTGAGGGATTTTTTTAATGTTTTTCTTTGATATGTATAAACTCCTATTTTATTGGCTTAATGTATTAGTGATGCTTTTATCTGCTTAATGTTTTGATGCCTTCACTACCTCATTTTTATCTTGTTCTTCTGCTACTTGTTTTTACAAACCATTTTGCTTTTGCAAAGAAATAGGATCTGTTTGCTCTGGGTGTATTTTTATTTGACTTCTAAGTAGTATGTGCCATAATCCAAGAAAATGAATGTTAAAAAACAATTTGCAATTTATCATAATGAATGTATTTTGTTTTTTTAAAGTAGGAAAAAAATTAATCTCTATCTTTGTGGTGTGTCACACCATTGATTTTTTCAAAGCAAAACCCACTGAAATCAATTTGGGGTGCTGCATATGAATCTATGCCACACTATGGTTCTTTATTTATGGATTTTAATTAAAAGAGAAAAGACATTGGAAATCTCAGTAAAACACTATGGAGGGCTTCAGGATTTTAATTTTTTTAAAGTTTCTCCCTTTGTATGATTCTATCAAAATGCCAAAACAAAATGTTTATCTAGACATGTAAACCAGATGTGGAAAGTAGATAAATGTAATAAATTGGAGAGCTTACAGCATCATTCAAGCAATTGAATGGATTCAGCATGACATCTTCCCTTCTCCATATCCCCACTCCACATTATTCTTATCTGCAGGATTAGAGTCCCTATTATGTCTTCTGATAAGCATCCTCCTCTTTCTGACTCACAATTCTCAGGGCACAAGGCCAAAGTATTGTGCCTATGGGTCCATATGTTATATCACATACTAAATCAGGAAGAGGATTCAGGTTGAGGTAAGGATTGAGCACAACCTTTGAGAATCAAGGCATGGAACTTCATTTTGAACTCTGTGTCATGTTTAGGTATTGAAGCATGTGCACTGCAGTGAGCTTAAAACACCACTTAATTGCTACAAATCAGTCCCTTATCTATGGTAACAAATCAGACCACGTTTTCAGGAAAATTAGCACATAAAACAGTCGTGTGAGATCCCAAGGAAAAATGAAATATATTGAATAAACTACTTTTTTAATGTAATTACAAATAATGTTTTTCTTGTGAATTTCAGTGAGTTTTGTTGGCTTGTGAGGTTTTGTTGTTTCTGGTTTTGTTTTGGTTCAGGGGTTTTTTTTCACTGATGTGCAGAATTTTCCACTTGAGCACTAGGATCTGTTGCAGCTATTTAGGTCAGCCATTGGGTTCACTGCAGTCAGAGGACTAAGGTCACTTAGAGATAAAATATCTCCTCACAGCCTGGAGGTCTCAGCTGTGACCAGGGGTCAGCTTATAGGTGAGTGGTGGATATTTAACTTAGAGAAAAATGGATGGAAATTTCCAGTTCTGTACAAACATAATGCCTAAATAAACCAGGGGCCATCAGGAGGTAGCCAGTATCAGCACACAAGAAAAAGTTTATGCTTTCTTTTTCTAGGACTGCACATTCAAAGACACAAATTATTATCTGTACTCATTTATGCACACACATTTTCATACTTTTTCTAAACCATGTATGTTGTGTCTCTATGAATTTGTATGTAGCTAATATGAATAAATTACAAGTGGTACTGCTTTCTGCCATTTTGGACACAACTATATGGGACATGTGTTCACTGATAAGTGGAGTTCTCCAGATGAGCTCTTGATCTTGTTGCAGTCTATAGAGATCACCCCTTTGATCTTACATCCCTCACCTATATATTTGGGTCCCTTAGTTACAGAAAAGATTTCTTTTCATTTCTGTGCAAAATAAGACTCTGCACCATCCATGGATTTCAAACAGCAGTTGTACAGTAGTAGAGTGATCCAATCAATAATTCTACAGAAATTTAACTCATAGTTCAGGGATGAAAGCACTTAATTTAGTTTTATGGTGATTAAGCTTCTGTTAAGTTACTGCTACTGTAAATGAAAGAAAACAAGTGCAAATTATCTCTAGTTAGAAGCAAATTAGTTCCAGTGATATTTCTGTTTTTTATCAACAATGAATTGGCTAATGTATCATCTTCCATTTCAAAAGGGCAATAATAATTTAATCACAATGGTATATCATGCCAGTATAAGCCAGGGAAATAAGGTTGATTTGTTTATAAGTTCCAGTTTGCATTACTTTTGTGACACGGTCTTTGACAGTAGAGAGATAGTTTATTGAATTGATCCTTAAGTTAAACCAAATAATAATAATTTTCTACCAGGAATTATATTTCTCCTCAGATTAATTTTTTTCCTCCAGGTTATAACCTGGAGCTGCTTTTTTTTTTTTTTCACGTCACATTATACAGACTTGTCAACACAGATTTTGTAAAGGGAAACTAACACCAAGTAGTTCTATCAGAAATTTATGGTTTAAAAGTATTGTGAATATCTGGGCTTTTTTTAATCTAATTAAATCCTTATAAATATATTAAAGATAGTCCAGGTACCACATGGCCACTTAGCATCACTAGCAGCAGCTATACAACATCTGAGGTATTAGTATTTCCTTCCTTAACTGAGTATAAGAGTTTAAACTTAACATTTTTTTTTCACTCATAATCAAATAGAATGATGTAGGATGTAAACATTTAAACAAAGGATAAGCAGTCCACCAGAACTGTGAGTAATGAGAAAAGAAAATTAAAAAGTTCATCATCATTAAAAATTTTTGGAAACAAAAGCAGCAATATCTGGAAAATTGAACACTCATTTGGGAGAGCTGTTCAGGAAAAATCTGTAACTAAACTGGATTGGTTTTAGAAATTGGATTTCAAAACTCTCTTTGTTCTTTCAATTGAAGCATAGTCATGTTTACTTAATAAATACTTGCTTCTCCATTTCTGTTTAAAGCTAGGAAATAAAAAGATGTTTGAATGGAAAAATGAGTAACTAATGTCAATTTTTGGGTCAGCATTCTGTTTTAGCTGTATGAGAAGCTAAGTAATTTTTTACTTGCTGCACAATTTTTTTCTCTGGAAAACACCCTTCATTCTCTAGACCTAAAATTCTGGCTGTTTTATGGGGTGAATTCCTTCCTATTGATATATGTTTGAGGGTTTCTTTGAAGGCAAAGCGTCTCTTTCTGAATGGAAATGCAGTTTTAGTTCAGAAAATGCAGACCAGCGTGGGTTTTGTCATCTTGTGATAAGTCTCACTTGAATGGGGGAAAGATGGACATGTGTGGTATCATCCACAGTTCTAAATTTGTGCCATCATAACTCATAAATTCTGTCGTTCAGGTATTCCTGGCAGTGTGCAGTAATGAAAAATGTCCAAGAAGTAATAGTGGAGGAGCTTCTTCTCAAAATTCTGCAGCAGGCTATCTATAATGGATCATTTCCAACAGGATTTGAGATTAATATGACTTTTCCTTTTACTCTTACACTGATGAGATGTCTCATTATGCTCAGCCCTTTCTAATACATGGGCCATACTACAAGATTTAATTTATTTATTGTGTAGGTGATTTCCATTTCCTTTTATTTACCCTTTAGGCAAAGTAGCTGACTACACAGCAGCCCCTGCTGTTTGGAAGGGACATGAATGGATGTGTGAAACTTAATTTATTTGGCATAAGAAATTGAGTCAGCCAGAGCAACTTCAACATGGCTTAATAAAAGAGAAGTAAATCCATGTAGAAAAAAATCATATTGACCATATATACAACACATCTTGTTTCATCTTGTTTAATTTAGGGAGATTGGTCACTGTCCCAGAAAGGTCTGGTAAAGCAGGTACAATTCATTGCTTTTATATTCAAATTGCTTTTTAAATGTCTAGATGGATGCTGAAATACTTTCTAGATACAAAGCTTCTTGAAATTACTGCTGTATTTAAAAGGTACAACCTCAAACAATCCCTTAAGATTCATTTATTTTTTATGATTTTTCATCTTTGAATTATCTGCCACCTAATTCTGGGGTTTAATGGCTCTTTAAATTGACAGACTGGGATTTTTCTAACGTGGATATAAGGATACATTTATGCCACATTGAAGAGTCTAAATATCTAATTTTCTACATTTATTATAAAATTATTAATATTTTCTTGCTTGTTGATAGAATTAGGGAAGTTATTAGTACTCACAGGGAGTATAGACTTTTGCACAGTGCTAGTCAGTTTTTCGTCTTTCCTTTCTAAAGTCCCTAACATTTTTCAGGTGTTCCAGATATTGCAATGTACTGATTTTAGAAAATGATTGAGTATTTAATATAGCCCATTTAATTCACTTGAAAAGATTCATTAGCTTTAACTTTTTCTATTCCATGGATACGATGTAATCATGCTGCAAATACATCAAACCCTTTCTGCTCATTTTTTGCACTGCCACCATATATGTCATTTGAAACAGAGAGGAAGCAGCCCAATTTCTGTTTGCATTCTCTTAAATCCATTTATAAACCAGTTTGGTCTATGTCCGTTATGGAACTTTTGTTTAATTGTTTATGGCAATTTCTCAGAGTCCATGAGCTTCAGCCTCATCAAATATGAAAAATCATACTCTTCATTGATGAAAACCCCCATGATTATTTATTGACTAGGTTCATTATCTCTCTTAATGTTTCATTACATTAGTAGCATTCTTTCCCCTGGTGGCACGTTTCTGTCCTGATGATGCTAGTTATTCTGTAGCTAATTAACAAAAAGTTGTTCATCTGGCAAAAAAAGCAGCAGACATTATTAATATTCTCCTTAGTAAACTGTCCTAAATAATTAATGCAAATAGACTTCCAGGGTTGTGAATTTTGATGAGAAGTTACTCTCAAAGATGAATTATTTGGTTTAGATATTTTTCCCTGCTAATCCACAGGTTTTTGTGTTGATTCATGTAAATCTGATTTTGCCTTAGTCTGTTGAGGAGGGAAGCACAAAATTTAAATTTTTTAACAAGTGAATGCCAAGAAAGTACAGCAGAAATCTAGATTGAGTTAAAACTCTTCTGCAAAGCTATAAGGCATTGAGTTTGCATGTGAAAGAGAACATGAATCTGCAGGGCTGGGAATTCTCACAGTAAGAACAGTTTCCCTACATTACTGTAATATTTGAGTTCCAGCTTTATGTTTGCTTAAAGGAAACTCAGTGCAAACACAAAATAAAGGACTGTGAAAGATTTACAAAGGAGATCACGTTTTCCCCTTTTTAAGCAATCTCTTGGGAGGGGAGGAGGAAAAAGAGTGCATTTTTGTGGGATGATGCATTCCATCTTTTCATCTATATAGTTTGTGGAATTGTTCCAGCTTCCCTGGTGTTGCACAAAAGCACACAATAATACACTTGTGCAGCTCAGAGGTCTGAGAAGAAAATGAACCCTGCTGATGCCAGCACCCTATCAAGCAACATATCCTGCAAGCTCAACATTGCACATTCACTTCACTTCCTTCCTGGGCATTCAGGCGCAAGTGAACTCCAAACAAATGCCATCAGTCGAGTCCAAAGTGTTGTAAAAGGCTTAATATAAATTCCTTGAGTCTGATGCTGTGGTTCACTTGAACTCTGGGAATTTATATGTATATTCTGCTGCCATTTTTTTTTCCTCCTTTCACTGAAGAGGGGGCACAGGGTTATTTTCCGTATGCCTGTATTCAGCTCTCATCTTTTTTCTTTTGTTGTTGTTGTTGTTTTTGCAGAAAGGTTTATTGGAGAAGGTTATTTTATGCACTCTGAAATCCAGCACACATCACTGGGTGTCTTGTAATATCAGATGCAGTCCTAGTAGAGGAGCTGATTTTACAAGACACCTGCCTTAATATTTGAGGGCAAGATCAAGCCCTGCCTTGATGACTGAGGACAGAAGCTCACTGCTTGTTCGTGGTGCTGTATCTAAATGTGAACAGGAGCTAGAAGTTAAGTTTCTTATGCCACAGGCTGTGTCCTATATGCTAATACAGTCCTGTCAAACTACTCAATTTTTAATGAATTCATGACAATTGTTTGGAAAAGTTCACACTTAAAACTTCTCAGAACTTATACATCTCTATTCAGAAATGCAAAAATACACTGAGTGTCTTCTATGGCACCATATATCAACTCTTTCATGTGTCATCAAAACATGCCTGTGTCACATAGCTGCCAGTATTGATGAAATTCATTTATTTAAAATGATTTCTGTAGGAAGGCCAAAGATATTGGAAGTATTTAAGGGGAGCTACACTTTGGAGAAACTTCTTAATATATGAGCTTGCTATCATTAACATGTTAAGAGCGACCTCACATATCTGCAAGTATAAAAATCTTTCATTTAGCATCCCCTTCTGGTGCTTTTTTACAGAAACAGCCAGTCAGAAGCAGGGTTTGAATCAATGTGTATTTGTATTTTCTTGTTTTCTTACACCAATTAGGAATTATGAGAAAATGGGGATAGGTATTTCTAATCTTTACCTATTCCTGAGGTAACTTAGCTCAAGTAAATTTTTATCCCAAGGGAGGATGACAGCCTATGGAAACATTAGATAGGGTGGACTGGAAAAGTAGTACTTTAGATTGAATCTAAATACATCCTCTGTCTTATGGAAGCAGCATCTTTTTTCTTCTTCTCCCCCACCCTCCCCACTTTCTTTTAGAAATGTCATCCCTTTTCTTTTGCACTCAGATTCTTCAAAAAGCAAAAGACAATTGATTTCCCTGGTTGGTGCCATTATCTGAGATGCAAGAAATTCTATTTTTTTGTCCAGGACAGAGCTAAGCGAAAGTAACTATAGTCTGTCTTTTGTAAGTTAAATTAGTAAGTGATGAATGGCTTCAATAAGGGGAAAAAAGTCATCTCTTCTGTTAAAGAAAATCTGAGTATTTGCCTTTCCTCGCTCTAAGTCCCACAATGTGACCTATGAAAATATTCAGACATAGAAGAAAGTTAGCTATTCTTTCAGTTGTAAGATTTTCCTAAGTGTTGCAGAAAACAGGCTTCATTGATTGATTTTCTGAAAAGTAAATATGTAGAAGTTTTTCAATTACCAAAATGTTTAACGTGTTGAACTTTGTAAGCTGTAGCACTATAATCTACATCACTGTCACTATGCAAGTGTGTGAAACAATCAGAGCTCATACACTGAAAATCCTTTCTTGTATGATATTTGCATGGATCGTGAAAGTATTTTACCTGCTAGGATAAGAAACTTGGGACTTCAGGATCTGCTTTTAAGTCTGCAAGCATCCAGAAAATACATGTCTTATATCAGTTCTCAATTTAACCATAATTGAGTTCTGGATCCTTTTTGGATCAAACATTTTCATTCTGGAAACTTCTGTTGTCCCCCAGCCACAACACAAAGACTTGACTGGTGCAGCATGTTGGGAGTGGGGTTAGGAGAAGCATCTCCTGGATCCACCATAAGCACTTCCTCTCCTGTTCTCCAGCCAGCTTTGGGAAGGGCAATGGACCAGTGGTTGCCTCAGCATGGGTTGAGTGGCAAAGATACAGGGCTTTTTTCTTTGCTCCCCACTCTCCCTCCCTTTCCCTTCTTTGAAATGAGAAAATAGGCCACCAATTTAGTGGGAACTGAGTCTGGCCAGGCAGTGCTGTGAGCTTTGTGTGCTCCATGGCTGCCCGCCATTTCCCAGACCATCAGCAGCCCTCTCTTACTGTTTTCCCTGGCTGCATAAAGAGAACATTGTGTCTCTTGGAAGCTCTGGCTCATACCCTGCCCTCTATGTGAGAAAAGGAAATGCTCCTTCTGTTCATGACTTAGCAACGGTTGGCAAAAATGATGTCATATCCATGGTAGCAGAAAGACAAAAAGAGAGAGAGGGACTGCTTTTTTAGACAGATTTTACACACCACACTGTTCCATGAAGGGCTGAACAAAGAACCGGCATTGAAATGCGCCATTTAGAAAAGAATACCAGTCTATTTTTTTTTCAAACTGGAAAGAAATGTGCTTTATTTATGACTGTGTTTGAGAGTCCCATTTAGTAACATTATAGTATGGTATATATGGGATTATTTCTCTCTAGGTTTGGGTCACTTCACTGTTCGCTTCAGACCCTTTATTAAAAGCACGTGCTGGTGTGCTGTCTTTTTCTTTGGTGCTACTAAATACAGGCTCATATTAAGTAAAAGAATATTGAAAATTGTGATTAAATGTTGCAATCACACAACTCCGTATTCTACTCTCAGTCCCTCTGATAATAACTCTATATTTTTATAATATAGTGTTATTAACACATTGATACAGACCTCAGTGAACTGAGTATCAAAATGTGGGCTACTCTTGGTCTGTAGTGTTTTTTATCTTTGTTCAGATATGCTGCACCATATCAGTGCTCCTGTATAACTAATATTTTTTGGAATAAACCTATTCAGAATGGTTATGTGCCTCTATGTGTCTGTTCAAGGCTAAAGGGGAAAGAGAGGAGGAACCTGGAAATTGCAGATGCCATATTATAAAGCCAATGACCCTACCCTCCAACTGAGATTTGAGCAAATTCTGAAGATGAAATTCAGGACTCTCCCTACCTTTGTGGTAGTTGATGCTATATGATCTTCAGTTATTAAAACTCTGACAGATTTATGATGAAAGCAAACACATTTAATCTCCCACTCCATCTCTGTTCAGTAGGCCTCTCTCTGGAGAGCAAGGGGTAACCCCCCTTGGTTTTACAGCAAAATTTGGAAACTCATCTATATAGGGACTGTCCTTTTATGAGGTGCTCTGATGCTGAGCATCTTTCCCTGACTTGGAGCACTAAGTTCCATCCAGCACGGATTGAATCCAGGTACAAACCAGTGCTCTGTATGCCTAAATCCCAAACCTGAGCTGAAATAATTTTTTAAAATACATGTGCCTCCTTTTCCTGCTTTTCATGCTTTTTGTTGTATATGTTCTTCTCACTTTTATTTTGCTTATAGATGATGTGTACTGCTGCCCCTGGGGATACCTTAACGATGTCCCCAGATGTAAGGTGACCAGGTCATGGACAGGTGTCACAGACTCTGTTACTGTCATGATCACTGCTCTCTCAAGTACTTTCTAAACTTTTCTAAGAATGAGAAATATCACGGGAGATTTTAGTGTGCCTTTGGGAATCAAATGAATATAGCTCAAAAATGAAACAAAAGTTTAAAGTGGGCTTCTGTGAACAATGTAATATTAATCTTCATTAGCTGCTTGTCCAGTCTGATTTTCCCTTGTACAGTAAGGCATGGATTTGTTTTCCAGGTGATTCAAATATTTCTATGAGCATCTTGTCTTGAAATAAGGAAAAATTCAGTTGGATCCTGAAATACTTGTTGCCAGCCAGTTTGGTATAGAGCCTCCACAAGCTCCTATAGCATTTTGTTTATTCTTGCTGCAAAACAAAATGAACCTCTTTGGAATAGACATTGCCAGCCCTTCTTGAATCAGGTTTGAAATGACTTTTAGTGCTGCTGTAAATTGATTTGGAAGAGAATTTCATTTCTGTTTTCTGCCAAAATGTTGATGTCATTAATCTCTACTGACTTGAAGCTCAGTCATAAACAACAGCTCTGGCATGTGTAAGGAGGCAATCTCCCAGGTACACAAGGCACTGGGAATGGGCTCCAGAGACCCTTAAGCATCAGCTACAGATTAAGTAACACTATTTTTGTGTTTGCTCTGCTTATAATAAGGTCTGCTAAATTTGGTATCCATTCCAACACTTTTGAATTAAGCTGTAGCCACAACAGCAATTTTTAGTAGTATAATTCTTTCTGAGATATCAGAGAGAAATTGCACAGGTGGCATATGGATCCAAAATTAGCATTTGAACTTTGTAGAGAGCTGAATATGTTCATTTCTTGTAGCCATGTTGAGAATTTTTTTCTTTCGTTAAGGGAAATGCTTTCTGAGTTTTTGCTATTTTTCTATTTTGGATAAAATTGTTACTCTCTTCACTCAAATTCTTTTGTGAATGTTCTGATGAGCATTCAAGGATAAATAAACAAAGGTTCTCAAAGTGTGTTCAGCTTGTTAATGGGCTATGTCAATAGCAGATGGACATTTCTCCCTGTCCACACGTCCTTATGTGCCTATGCCTACAGCTCCTTCCTCTTGCTGCAAATTCAATATCAGCCAAAATAACAGAAGAGAAAATGTCCTGCTATTGCAACATTAATCTTCTCTGAAGGATTCTCTGATGACAATAAATTAGGTTATTTTTCTCAACTGCCAGATAGCACGTGCTTATCTAAGGAAGGAACACAAGGTTTTTCCTGTGCCTTTTCAACAACACCTGTGGAAGAGTTTGGGATACATAAACATTGTGTGGGAGATAATGCAAAAGTTTGGATTATTTAGTTTGAATGAGAAGGCTGAAAAGAAATACATATTATTTACTCTTGAAAAGGAGGGAATAACTATTTCTAAAATTACAAAAAGGAGGAGTCCATTGCCCAAACTTCTAATTAATTTGATTTAGAGAACATTTGTGTTCTCCTGAAAATAGACATAATTTTAAAAGTACTAGGCAAACTACACCAAATTGAATATGGTGCATCTTGACCTGAATACAGTCTTTCCAGATCTCAATTTTCCTAAAGGTAGGGATTCCACCATATCACAGAAGCTGTAAAAAAAACCTGTCCTCTCAAAGAAGGAGTGTAAGAACACCTCTCATCTTTTAGAATATACTTAGAGTTCTGAAAGTTATCTCCTCATGAAGACAATATTTATATCATCAGACTTTTCTATATCAGCCTTTTAATCTGAACATCTTCATTCTCTTATGAAAGGTTACTGGCATTTCTGTGAATGCTACCTTCTGTGCACCCAGGTGGAAATTGTCAGGTTTTTTCTGAAAGAAACTGGGTCATGGGAGAATCCTGACCACAGTGCCCTACTTTTGCAACCAAGGGCTGTGAGCTGACTGTCACAAGCAGGCCCCATTCTGTGACTTCACTGGACTGAGGTGTAATGACAAATCTTGCAGCTGTGGCACAGTGTATTTACTCTCTGATTTATTTATCCTCAGGAGCATGCCTGTCCTAGATGCCATGTAATAATGAAAAATGCAGCAGTAAAGGAAGCAAGTCTTTCCTTAAACAAAGTCAAGACATTTTCTTATCTCATGTAAAACCAAACCTTTTGACAATTCTTACAGCATGCAATGCTTCTGAGGCTGCAGGGCAAGATATTTGAGTCAGCCAATACATTAAAATGCAACTGAGTTGTGCTTCCAGACAGTGTGTTTTGTTAGACTTTGTAGTACAAGATAGTACTTTACCATATGTGTACAGGTGCAGTCAAACAACTGTTGTTCTGATACATCTGATCTTGCTGTCAGACTTCAGAAGTCCCAACCTCCTACATTTACACTGTTGAACTCTACTTCGTGTGAACTTCTGCATCCTTCCAAACAGATATTCCTGTTTATTCTTACCTCCTCTCTTGTCCCTGTATATCCACTGCCTTTTTATGTTACCACTAAATCTGATGCCTTATTAACATTACTGTTTGTGATATGAGCCACTTCTTTTCTTACATTTTAGCATGATCCTTGCTTTACCTCTGCATTTCCTTTGTTTGTTTCCATGTTGACATATTACAATGGGAATGTTTCCTAGTTTTGGACGGGACCCTGAGGTTACTCTCTACTACCTCACATCATTGCTGAGGGTGAAGAGAAAGGAACTCTGGCTTCTGAGAAGAAGACTGTGGCTTCTGGTCCTAAAACAAGGACATTTTCAGACATTGTTCATTGTCTCAAGGTCCATGTTGAGCATTTTGTATGTGGGTCATTGTCTCTATTGTATACTTTTGTTATTAATATTGTACTGTCCATTTCCTTCTTTCGTTGCTGTTTCCACTAATTTGTTTTTATCTCAGCCCATGATCTGCCTTTTGTGCCTCCTATTGTGGTGGGTAGGGAGGGAGAGAAATGGCTCATGGACTTTTTGGTGGGAGTATTAAATAAGGAATACCATTCCAAGACCAGGACAAGAATGTAAGCCATTTGGGACAAGAAGCCTTTTCAAAAACCATGAAAATGGTGGGAAAAATAGATTACTTTAGAAATACTTTTTAGTAGTCTAGTGTGCTAGAGTCTGTCAGGGAACATAGTATACTTACTGTCCTCTTGGCTGTGGTGGGTTTTGCATTCCAGATTTGTTGCAGAAGTTCTCCACAGTGTAAAAAATATCATGTTATTAGCATGAAATTGCATGATAGCATGAATGTCAGCAATTTGAACTTGGTACTCTTTTTTTTTTTTTTTTTTGTTTTTTTTTTGTTTTTTTTACCATAGCTCTCGGATATAAATATTCTGAAAAATGCTGTTGCTTGTTAATTGACCATCTTATTTGGCATGCATCATCAGGGACAAGAAAGATAATGCCCAACGAGCATACACCAGATATTCATTTTCAAGAGTGGACCTCAAAGCTTTAAATTCAGGAGAAAATAAGCCAACTTACCTTGAGAGTTAATCACCATTCAGTTCTGAATTTTTTTAAGCACAACTTCTGCATTCTATCTTTGGCGATATCTGTCATTTCAGTCAGATATGGGGTTTAATTTAGTTTCATTGTAGCATATCTTCAAATGCCTTTCAGTAATTTTTATATTTTTTTGTTTGATGGAACAAAGTCTCCACTTACTGCCAAGCATATCAAGATACCATCATATGTGGCTCTGGGTTTAGTTGAACCTGCTGTTGAGCAATTTCTTTCTCAGTAGTTTGCTAGCTGTGTCCAGGACCTTTCAGTTACTTTTTAGAAAGTTCACAGAATTAACAGCATTCCCTCATTTGCAGAACAGACTAATTCCTGATGCTTAATTCTTGCAGTTTCAGTACTGGATGAAGTATCTGTTTGAGAGAATGTATTACCAACGCATTTTGGCTTGTTGCTATCACTTTCCCCAAATCAAGCCAATATTTCAAAACTAAGCTTGCCAGTGTCTTTGGCACTCTGTTGTCCTGGCACCTGATGTCTGTACTGCTAAGTACTTGATACCTTGGCTGCAATTCTGCTATCTATCAAATCTGGACCAGCAGTATCAAAAAAACAAAGTAATATTTTGTGGCAGTTATTTTGAGAAAATTAAGAGTAGTATTTCATGAAATCATCTAATTACAAATGCTGTTAACGGTTGTGGTTCCTGCTATTGAAATCAGGTGTAGAATCTAGGTATAGCACAAAGCCTGACATCATCCATGAGAAATCACGTAAGCTTAAAGCCCATAAAGTGTCTAAATTTTGTTTGTATTTGTGATTGATACACTTTGACATTAAAGTGAACAGATGTAGAACTGCTTATGGGAGCAACACTAGTTTCTGCCTAGACTCAGTTATTAGGTGGCTTCATGAAAACATAGAAATTGCTCTGGGAGACAGAGGTTGCTATTTTTAAGAAGTAAATGCTTCAATCTTGGCATTCAGAGACTCAGCTCTGTGGGAAGCCAAATCCTGTAAATTTAATATCTGGAATAACAGAAAAGCTCAAGGAGTGTTGCCAGGTGCATTCATGGCATGTCTCTGAAGTCCTCGGGTGAGATTGATATCGTATGAGCGCACGTTCTATTGTATTGTATCCAGAAATTAAAAGCTATTTGTTGTGATTTAACCCCAGATGGCAAATAGTACCACACAGCTGCTTGTTCACTGTCTCTCAGCAGTGGGACTGGGGAGAGAATTAGCAAGGTAAAAATGAGTAAACTCATGGGTTCAGGTAAGAACAGCTAAATAATTTAAACAAAATACTGTAATTGTAGTGATAATAATAAATTTTCATGAAAGGCGAATAACAAAGAGAAATAAAACCCAAGAAAGACAAGTGATACAAATGGAAATGATTGCTCACCACCAAATTACCAATGCCCAGGCAGTCCCCAAGAAGCAGCTCCCTCCACCAAGCTTCCCCCAGCTGCCTGTGCTGAGCAGGACCACAATTAGTCTTGCATATCCCTTTGATCAGTAGGGATCAGCCATCCCAGCCCTGTCCCCTCACACCTACTTGTGCATCCTCACCCCCCTCACTGATGGGGCCCTTGATGCTGTGTAAGTGGTGCTCATCAATAACAAAAACATCCCTGTGTTATCAGCACTGATTACAATAAAATCCAAATCACAGCCTCTTACCAGCTACTGTGAAGAAAATTAGCTGCACCCCAGCCAAAACCAGCACACAGTTGGAACAATGCTTGCATTCTTGCTGAAATTCTCAGCCAGAACTACACCGCTGTTGTTCTGGTTTTGTATCTATTATTGTTCTGTTCAAGGTACTGAGGAATAAATGGTTAAAATGTTAATTGAAAAATTTGTGCTGTTGTAAGGTGTATTTTGAGGGAAGTTCCCATGGAGCCATCTAGTTGATGCTACTTAGTTACAGTAAGAAATGTCTGAATGATTAAAATAATTATTTTTAGACAAAAGTAAAAACTGCCCTTTTCTTGAACAGGAGGAGACATTATTCATTAAGATCCTCTGTAACCCTCCATTGTTGCTTACTTGGCTACAATATTGTTTCTGTCAGCTATTGATTCCATGCAGAAGAGGTCTTTTAGCTCTCTTCACTATTCTTTCAGGTATAGTTGTTCTGCTTCACTTTATGAGGCATTAGTGAAGGTTGTATATCTGTTGTGTGTGTATATTCTATGTACCTCTGTATTTGTATTCCTCACATCTTCAGGAGCGACTTGGCAGCACTGTTACTCTACTGTGTTCTAATATAATATACTGCTATCAGTTCTTACACATGTTGGCTTATATTCATTATTCTTGAGACAGGGTGAGTAGGACAGGGATCTGCTGCAAGAAATGTGAGCGCTGCCATGTACTTCATCTGCAGACATTCAGACAAGAGGTAGATCCATGCATACCACAAGGATATCAGGTTTCTTTTTTGTCTCATAAAGTTTGGACCCTTGTTATTTTCCTCCAGGAATTCTTAACATAGTCCGTCATCTCTCTGCCATAATGTATGCAGAATTGCATTTTTGAACATGTTTACTGTGATTCCATTTGTTGGAGAAGGGCAAAAGAAGGGAAAAATTTATAAAATGAAAATGTTTGCCTGTGAAAGATGATTCTTTTATGTCAAGTAAAATTCGAGTGATTCGTTCTGCATTTGTTACTTTTTATGAAGTCAGTCCTATCTATAGGGTATGACATAAGTACAAATATACTACATGCTGATGTAGATTTATCTGAAATCAGTCAGTGGATATCATTATGTTTGCTGAAGAAGAAGATTAGCATAGAAATAGCTGTCTTTATAAAATGGAAGGGTTAGATAGACCCATACAGCAATTTTATCTATTTGTTTGATCCTTGTATTACTCTTTGTTAGTAAACAAGAACATGTTGAAAAAGCAGTTGGAAACACAATGTCGTTCTTAACTTCTTCACTTACATGCTCATGAGGCTACATCAATAGGTCAATATCTAGGCTACATCACACATGGTATAGTTAAGCTCTGTTGTTCAGGTAAGCTAAGTAAAAAACTAGACTCCAGTTACATTGCCATAAAAATTCTACGTTTTTAAAGTTTTTTACGTAATTTTAAAGTTTATTTTTTTCTTAATTCTGTCTTTCCTTATAACCATTAAAAAGAATTCTGCAAAAAATGGCAGGTTTGGTACATTTCATATCTGCCTTGTGGCTGATCACAAATTGCTGCTTTCTTTCACAGCCATATTTCATACATTTGAAGTTGCAGTCACAGGAATACCTACTTTTTGCCTCAAACTTCAGAGAGAGGTCTGTGTTCCTTTATCTTAGACAAATTCTTGAATTGCAAGTAGAAGGAAGCTCTAAATTCTTACTTAGTAGACATGACCCAACAGAAAGAGAACTAAGCCACAGGTTTAGGGTTGCTTCTGCCTATTAATTGATAATAGGAAAGAGTATCTTTTTGCAGATGTATTTACTCTTTTGTGTTCTTATACAGCTTCCATTACTGCTCTTAAATTGCACTCATTAAAAAGGCAATATCAGTATTCCTATTTTACTGATGGGAAAATGAAGCATTGAATCTTGGTCGTGGTCAAAGTTAGACCAACAGCTGAGTAGATCTCCTGAGGAGAATTTTTGTAATTCTCAAATCTGGAATCACTACTTCACGGCCCTGGAATTATTCATTTCCCATTGAAAATAATTTCCACAGAGGACTTAGGCATTTCCAAGGCTGCTACCAGTAGAACACAAGCATGTCATAGTACAGTTTCTATCAGGCCTGTCTAAGACTCTTTAAAACCTATTTCATGTGTTGCATATTATGGATTGCCCTTTGCTGTTTCCATGTATTGCATATGAAGTGCATACACAGAAAAGAAATAATGGATACATATATTGCATCAAAGAGAGATAAAGCATAACCAAATTTATTAAAAGATATCTTGGCTGGGAAATTACAGTATTCCAACAACAGCAGCCCAAACAAGCACTTTTCTAGGGGAAATTACTTCTTCATCTCTGATATGAAAGTTGAAATTCTTTGCTGTTTGTTGGTAGTAATATATAAAATGTAGTTCTCAAATTGAGTAAACAACAATTTTACTACACAAGTTACTATAGATGTTTCTCTGATATGTCAAGTAACAAAGACTGTGAAAATACACATATTCAAGTGGTTTTTTTGCTGATGATTTTTTTTCTTACACAGGTAAATGTTCAAGATAAATTATACAATTAATTATGCTTCATTTTCTAACTTATGGTTAGATTTGATTTTAGGAAGTTTTTAAGGGATAGCAAAATTATTTAATATGTGTAACACCACATTCATTGTCCTCTGTTTTTCAGTCTCATAAAGCAAATAGAAGTGAGAAACTGCTACGTGGATAATTATTTATGTGCATGTGGTGTGATGTAAGAACCTCTGTGTTCTAGACAATGAGGTCTTGCACATCAGCACAATACAGAGCATGGTAAAAATAAAAAGAGAGTGAATTCATGACTCTACAGTGCAAATATAAAAAATTGAGAATTGAAAATTAATGCCATGGCTAAGAGTGGTCAGGAGAGAAGCCATGGGCTTGTATATGTGAAATTCAAAGAGTACTTTCAAGACAAGATAAAAAACTCTTCAGAAAGGAATATCCAAGGATGTCAGAAATCATTCTTGCCTTTACTACTAAGGTTTCAGGAATATTATTTAGAGCAGTGAATTTGTTATGTCAGTGAAATTGTTATTGGTCAAATCATGACATTCAGAAACATCATTTTGATGTATTTGTTACAAACTTTATTTGAAAATCACAATTGTTCTGTAGAGCACAGGTTAGCTACCTGTGTGTTCCTATGCCTGAGTGAAATTACAAATTTAGGGAATGGTACACCTGTGTTCCAAACTGCAGAAAAAAGAATTTCCTTAATTCCTAGGGGAATGCTTGCTCTCATTTACCACTTTAGAACAGGACTAGAAGTGCTGGCTTTGTCTCAGTGTGCTATTATCTACCAGAAATGGTAATAGCATCAAACTATTCAAAACCAATCACCACTGTGTGCCTGATGACTCTGCTGACTTACTGAGCTCTTAATGCCTTTGGCTGAGCACCTGATGCTGGTGGCTGGCCATTCCACCAGACTTTTTTACTGTCTGGCTTAATAATTCAGTGGAAGTTAGCAGTAAGAGATAAAACATGGTAAAATTTGAAGAATTTCAGATTACTTTTTATTTTGTGAATTGCAGTGCATCACCTGAGCTATGGTCAGTGCCCTGGATGTGCTCTTAGCCCAGCTTTGCTTGACCTTTTCAAGTGTTTGCAGCACCACTTTGCAAAGACTGGGTGGACCAGTTATCACAGCACTGCTCTCACTGATCAGCTGAGTGTCAGCTGATGATATCACACCTACATGTGCTAACTTTGTGGTATATATGAAGCCTTGTACAGTAACAGACAATTACAGTGTCAGATGCTAAAGTAATTAAAAATAAATGTAAGACGTTGTGTGAATTTGTGGGCAAACTTTTATTTCATTATAGTCTGGGCAGGTGCTCACATTCATACCACATGTTCTGGTTGCTAGCTCAGGAAATCTGATGTAACCAACATATTGCAAGGTTGAAAGGAAAGTGGGAGTGAAGCCAAAAGAATTTGGTTCATTTAACCTAGAAAAATGAAGATCTGAGAGGGAATATAACTCCTGCCTACAAAATGTAGCAGATATTGTAACTATTAGAGCATGAGAAGAGCTAAAGAACTATGTTGACATAAAACGAAATAGGGATAAACTGTCCAAAGATCAGTTTAGGATTCAAAGTATAACTCTGCTAACCATTGCAAGCTGCTTTTCTAGAACAAGTTTTTTGTGGGTGTTAACAGCCTTAACCCTTTTATAATACAGCATGATAAATTTTACATAAAGATTTTAAGAAGTAGCTGCTTATGGATGTAAATATTCATACTTGGGGACTTGGGAAATATGTTTGTGATGTGGTTTAACTTTAATTTTTATTTTATTTATTTATTTGAATTATTTATTTTTCTATTGTTTCTGGCATTTTTTTTCCCAAAATTCAAAGTAAACAGGGTAAAGAGATAAAAACATATGGAAAGCAATCCTGAGATTTCTAAATTTTGTTTCAGAAGTGGCACAGCAGTAGATTTTCCTGTATTTTTGGGGGTTAACTGGAGGTTATTTTTTAAAACTTTTTCCTTTGTTGACATATGAGGTTCCACTTTTAAATAAACCAGGATATCAATACTGTATCAAAATTAAAGTAAACAAAATATAAGATGTAATTCAATTATTAATAGGCTGGTACCATATTAATACAATATTCAATCATTTTTATATTCTGTATTTGGTGAAGTTAATGGAATTTTCTCTGTTAAAAATGCTGGTGAGATGGGATGAATAAAAAATATTCAAAGTGTTCAAAAGTTAGGAAAAAATTTGATCCAGGACCTGAACTTTGTCTAGTTAATTTTTACATAGCAGCCTTAAGAACTCGTATGCTCCAAAAAGATCAATTTTTCTGTACTAGTAGATATGTTATTGTGGTAAATTTGACCATTTTAATTTACTATACAAAGAAATTTGTTTTCCAACATAAATCTTGAAATGGGAGTTGATTTTTTTCAAATCACTGCTTAATGCAACTATATTGTTTTATATTGGGGAGAATCAAACTCTTACATGTATTTAGCTCACAGTATAAAACTATTAGATCAAAATTCTTCCATTTACACTTATGCAACCACACTGAATTAGTAACTCAGTAGATTAATATTTAAAGTGTTGCAGAAGGACTTTGTTGCATAAATCCTATTAATTCCTAGGCACTGTGTTGGAAATGTACCTTTAAGTGTCTGTCAGACCAGCAATTCTTATAAAAACTTATAAGCCAATTTAATTTGGAAGTAGCAGTCTAACCCAGTGCAAATGTAAAGTTATTAAATATTAATTCTTTAAGAAATTAGTCTCAGGCTTTTCATCTAGAAAATAATTGTTGCCAATATATCTTCCATTGATCTAGGAATCTTCTCTATGTTATTTCAAGGGACTGTTTGTTTTTTACTACCTAAGCATATGTTTTCTGTTGATTTAACTTATGTGTTATTCTCATCTGGGAATTTTTTTCTTACTTATGTACTCTTGAATATGTAGAGAAAAATTAGCCAAAAATGTTGTGTGTAAGATGTTTAGTCATCTTAAGCTATATTAATAATACATCTTTGATTGTTAATATATTAAGAAATATTTATTTTTCTGTTTCCAAGTTAAACATGCTTTTGAAAAATGGACAGTGCCAAAATATATCCTTTTTTTGCAATTTTTGTTAAGATGTAATTAATAATTGCACTTTGGAACATGCTAACAAGACTGATATGTAACGGTAAGTGGTCTCAAAGCTTAGAGAAGGAAACATGTTAATGACCACAGTCATAATATATTTGATAAAAATAAAAAAAAGAAAAAGCAGATGCTACTGATTCATAGAGGTAATTTCCATGCAGCAAACCTCAAGTAAAGATAATTCAAACAAAAAAGAGAGGCCTAGGTTGAGTAGTGCAATTGCATTGCAGCTTAGAAAATGTAGTTAGAAAGGTCTTTAAAAGAGGGGTAGAACAGTAAGTTTTGTTTGGACAGGGTGTGTACAGTATTGGTTTATCCCAAATGTGCTTTATCGGTGCTAACTCTGATTCAGCCCTACATTCTGCTCTTGTTCTGGTTCATTTTCTAATGCAAAGTTTGCTTTCAAGTTTTCTAACATCTTCCACTTATCAAGACAACAAAAGCAACAACAAAAGTTTTTATTGTTTTTTGATATTTTTCTTTTGGAATGGTATCAGATGGTATAGGTTGAGCCTCTTGTGTCACAACCTTACTTAAAAGGAACTAGCTGAGAAGCTTTGCAGACTCTTAATGCTCATACAAAAGAAGGTTTGGGGAACCATTTTAAAGGGAGGAGCAAACTAATTAATGCTTCAGAAAGGAAAAGCCAGAAAACTCAGTGACTGAAGTTCTGTAATTTTGCTTTCAGACTCAAGTAATGGAGACCTAAAGAAAGATAATGTTAAAAACAACTGAAAGTTTCTTGTGGAAAATCTATTTTAATTATTATATTTAGCATTTTCATGACATTAAAGATTTTGTTAGAAAATTAATAATTTTGAAAAGAAACAGGCTTTTGGCATACTTTAGTAAGGCAACATATCTTGATATAATAGAGGAGCACAAAGTAAATGGCACCGTTTTTTGGTTATTTGGTGAAAGGTCTCAAATGTCAAATGAGGACTTAAAGTCCTAGATTATTACAGAAACATGATGCTTAAGATAAAATATTCTTGGTTGTATTTAAATTTTATGAAAGAAGCAATTACAGAAAAATTATTGATTAAGCAACTGTAAATAAAGAGAGAAAATATCAGTGATTCAGGACAATCTTACTAAGTTGACAAATTAGGAAAAGAAGTGTAGGCATTTCATTAGGGAAATACATCTGGAAAAGGAACATTAATTATATTTATAAAAACAAGGAATCCATTCCTCAAAAGTGCTTAGTCTGGAAAATATCAATGGGTCATATTGAATAATCAGTCTGACACTGGTCTGTGTGCAACTCTATGGTACTCAGAGCTAAAGTGTTCCTATATAATCAGGTGGATATTGCAGAAAGGGGGGGGGGGCGGGAAAAAAGGAAAAAAGAACCTTTACTCCCATTTTTGGCAGTGTGCTAAGAGTTTCAGCCGTTCTTCTGCAGAATTTCTGTAGTTCTGAATTCAGTGCTCTAAAAAGTTGAATACGGTGCAGGCTTCAGTAAAGAGTCTCATAAATCTCATCAGAAGAGATAATGGATGTCCAGATGTACAGGAAAATAGTTTCATGGAGAACAAAGTGGCCAAGTCTTCTTAATTTAGTTATGAAAATCTCAATATATGACTTAGTTGGTATAGCTATATGTTTGGGAAACAGAATTTTGATAGTAGTGGGTTTTTGCTGTATCAGGCAGTGGCACTAAGGACAAGAAAATACAGCATTTTGAAGAGTGAAGGAAGTTAAACATTATTTCATGTTATCAAGGTTTGTGATGGATTTTTCATCTTTAAAGTAAAAGCTGAATGTTTTCTTAGGGATCAAAATTGTGTTTGACTTGAAGCAGTGTTAGCTGAGTAAAGTTTTTTGGAAGGTGTAGCAAGCCACATGTACGTAGAGATTCTTTGTATTTTCAAATATGTCAGTCATTTAAACATAATTTCTGATTACTTCATGGGCTTTCTACAAAAAGCATATTTATAGCCCCATTTTAAAAGTTTATGTATGATTTTCTAAATTTTTTTTTTCTCTTTTTGAAGTAAAAAATGTTTCCTAGTCTCACTTTGCATTTAAGCACTGAAAGGTGAAATGGCTTTATCAAGCTCTCTTTATTCCCAGGAGAGTTTCCTACAGCACCCTGTGTCCAAAGTATCACAAGTCATATTATTTCTGTAAGAAGTCATATTCTTCAGAGGAATCAGGCATTTATGCTTTTTTAGGCCAACACTTGATTGAAAAGAAATTATTTTTATGAACATTGTATACTTATTTGAGTTGTAAGTTGAATAAAGACATGCTATTTCATGCATTGAGTGGCAGAAAATCACAGACAAGATTAACAAGTGAAACTCTTGTTCTTTCCTCTTCTTCACCATTGGAAAAAAAAACCCAAAACAAAACCATGAAGAGGTAAAACACATGGACTATTTCAAGAATTCAGAGTAATTGATGTCTTTCTAAATTGGTCAAGCATTTTTCCCTGCGTACTATTGAGTGGTGTAGTAATTTAGCTCATGGGAGTAAATCTTCTGTGTAAAAGGAAAATTGCATGATGACTCTATCTTATTTTAGCAACGCTGTTAGACATAGTCACACTTATTTCTCATTTGATAAGTTCCGTGCCTGTCCTTTACTAGCCTTTTTAATTTCTACATGTCATTGCCAAAAAACTGGCTTTATGTAGTACTGCTCATATAATCCACTGGTTTTCCACGGAATACTCTTAGAAGACATTGTCAATCTTTAACTGTGCTTTTATCCTTTCACAAAGTAAACTCCACAATTTGCAGGAACAGTATTTACCTGCCAAGGAATCTTTATTGATCCCACTCAGTGCTTGCTGCCTTTGGCACTAGTGGTAATCAGCAGACTAAAAAGTGCTCCTGAAGCACTCCCTTGGTCTTCATGACCCTCAAGCTACTGCTTGCACTAAAGCAAAACCACTGTCTGAAAATAATTTTGCACTTTATGTTTCTCACCTGACAGGCCTAAGTTTATAATTTTTTTTTCTGAATTTTCCCTGATTTCAAATAAATAGAAATTTAATCTACACAGAGATTAATTTCTAAATTCTCTGGCTACTTATAGGCTTTAGTTGTGCCCAACTTTGAATAAAATGAAGATGTTTAGAAATTTCCCACAGTAAATTTTGCTATCTTTTCAAAGTTTGGGCCATGCTTGTGTTGTCACAGAAGTTCCTATTTGCTTATGATTTTCCTCACCATTTCTCTTTTTCATAATTATTATTGGCACACAACAGTTTCTTCTCAACTATATATCTTTAAGCTAGGGCCTTTGAGTGTTTTTGTTTGGTTTTTTTTTTCCCTCTGAGCCAGCCTCTTATTTTCTCCATTTTTGTTTGTGAGCAATGTTGGAAAAGACATACTGTTCTGCTTTGCAACCAAGAGTTCCTGGAAATGTAGTTCCTTAGTTAGTTGCTAAGGAAGAACATTTATATGATAGATTGCTGACAAGGATTTTTCCAGCCTGTATACGCTTAAACTTTACAGAATATTATTTCATTATATATTTTTAAATATGCTTCTTATTTACCTCTATTAATCTCTGTGAGTCTCAAAGGAACCACCTATGCATTCCTATTGGCCAGGCTCTAGGACATTTAGCTGTTTAGATTCCTATTTCATACAAGGAATTATAATCATGAAGCTAAATATTGAAGCATGTTTGTAACCAAGCTGTTTTAGAGGATTTTGTTGCAATTTATGTAGCTCTTGTTATCATTGTCAATAACAATATTATCTGGACAGTAAAACAAAGGGGAGTAGAGCAAAGTTTAGAAACACGTAGATCCTACAGCAGAAAACTATATTTCACTTTGACATTGACAGACATTCCCTTAATCACTGTCCCTAGCTGATATTTAATTAAAGCATACGTGCAATTTGAATTAAATGCATAGTCAATTTGAAGGTCATGTCAAATTGAGGTTTTTTTGTAGATAATGGGCTAGTGAAATATGTTTTATAGTGATTGTTACTGGTGTGAATGATAAGAGAAAAAAGAACAATGCATATACTGAATCATGCATTTGTGTATATGTGTGTGTGTGTGTTTATGCAGAAATATGTTTGGACTCTTTCTGAGTTTCAGAGGGGTGTAAGTGTACCCAAAAATATAGACTAAGTAGTGCCTTATATCAAAAAAGGTCATTTTCTGTCAGAGAAGTCCTTGGCATGTAGGCAGCTGCCTGTCCACAACCTCTATGTGAATGCCAAGTAAACTCTTTAAGCAAGTTAAATGTCTGTAGGGTGTCCAGCATAAAATCCCTGCTTTCAGTGTTTAATATAGCCTCCTATAAAGTCTTTAATGTCTCTAAGGCTTACTTTTCACAAAAGCAATTCTTGTACTGAAACCACAAATTCTACTCAAGTTAGTCTTTATCAAAGAAACCAGACTTGGCCTCTGAGGAGGAGAGTTTTGTGCAGCATAAAAACAGTGCTCCCTCCCCACTCTTATTAGTTCTTAATCTTTTCCATTCTTCACAGGAAATCTAGATCATGCTTTAATAGGCTAAATATCATATGAAACATTATCAGTGGAATTCCTACTAATTATGAAATGCTGTAATCTATTAATTCTGAATTCTCTGGTTTCTGGGAGATCCTGGTTTGCTTCCTTCTTTCCTTATCATGGTGGGATTTTCAAAGTTATCTGTATTTGTTGTTTGTGTGGACACCATACCTTACTGTTGGAATTGTGTTATCTGGCACATTAAGGCACCTCATAAACTCATTCAGAAGAGACCTTCACCTTTCTCCTGAGAAGATGAAAGCCATTTTCTCTAGAAAAGCTATTTAAGTCTAACTGGGAGGGTGGACTTAGAAATTCTAGACATCATTCCAATGCATGTTTAATTCTGAAATATCCAGCTAGTGATGAAGAAAGATAGATCTGGGAAAGAAATGAAAATGAAGCTTGCAGCTAGCTGCTTAAAATTATCAGAGCAAGTGAAAACTCAGTGGCTTGTTTCCCAGATGCTATTGCTCATCAAGGCTCCAGGCCAATGAAGAGGAAGCATTATAGAATTTGGTTAATAAAGTTATATATGGTGTATTACAAAACCCCTGTAATACGTCTTTGCAGAACTGCTTCTTAGCAGTTCATTTGAAGTTGAATCCATATGTGACACCTTCCAAAAGTAATTCAGCTCCACTGAAACCAGCATCATTAAACAAAGTGTTCAAATACATGCAGACAAAAGAGTGTATCTAGGGTTAACTTTAGTATTAATTTGCATGCATTCAGAATGTCCTAACTCCCAAGCACTGTTGGGAGGTTTACTTGTGCTATAAAAATTGTAGAATGCATGCTCATTCAATCAAACAAGAGTCTGACACTTAGCTTCCACTTGCAGCAGCAGTTGCTTTGAAGTCTTGAATTGGCCAGTAGAAAAGTTTTGCAAGCCTTAGGACACTCCTCATTGTAATTGATATCCGATATAAAAAAAAGGAAATCAGATTAAGCTCTCTTTCCATTGAGGTTTCCTTGGAAACATTTTCTCAGTACTTCAGCACAGTAAATTCTCCTGTGTTTACAGAGAATTAAGGATTTCTGAGTTTTTCTCTAGAATCTCAGGTTTTCATTGCAGAAGTGAATTTGCTTGAGTAGACTATAAGAGAAGAAGCAGGTTAGTCCTGATTAGACAGGTTGGAAGGAAGATTGTTGTTGAATCCTGTAGGTTCATTGTTGCCCAGAAGTCTAGTGGAAAAAAAAAAAAATAAAAAGGTTTCTGTGATGATCTGAATGGGCTTTGGATCAATTTTTTGGCCAAATGATAAAGAGGAGCATTGATTTCAGGAATGTAGGAGAAAGGTGTAAAACAGGGCTAATATTTTTTAAGTTTTTGGGCTCTTAGATGGAGATGTGATAGGGTACTGCAGAGGCTTTTTATGGACTCCATCCTTGACATTGGCCTCAGAAAAACAAATTCCAGTTTATACTCCTGCATTCAGCAGGAACAAGGATTTTAATGTGTTCATTCTGTGCTGGCTCTTTATCTGTCCAAGGAGCTGGCAGTGGCAGCTCACACTGTTATTAGTTCATCCCTGCATAATGAGGTCATGCTGGCAAATCACAAAGCTGCCAGTCCTCTGATACACAGGTAGTGTGTCCTGCCAGGTGCAGAATTACTGATAGTTGCCTCGTTCCAAAGGTTGTTCTATGATTCATTCACAAGAAGTCACTAAAGAGTTTGTGCTCCTGAAACAACCACCACGAATGTGGAGTTTGTGTAGCACCCTGTATGTTATGTTTGCACTCTGAATAATGAAGCAATGGTGATTCTGTGCAGTCTTTATTGTGGTTCTGAGTACTACTAAATATACCATCTGCAACTAAACCATTTTCTTTAGAAACACTGAAAATTCGATAGTTAGCCCACGATATGAAAATAAATGTTGGTTGAATGCCTTTTTTGTTATTATAGCTACTGGTTTAAACTTCCTCCAACCATTTTCTTCTTGCCTCTTCCACAAGATTCTTCTGATAGACATTTCTGATCCTCATATTTCTTCCTATAAAGATCCAGAGTCATGACAGTTATACAACTTATTGCAAGAAAAATTAAATTCACAGTCTTGCAAAAATGTTCTTTATTCTGTGTTATTTGGAGAATAATCAGGAAATACCTACAGTGAGACTATTGAAATAATGAGACTGGGAAAGAGATGTTTATCTTCAATAGCATTCCCCATTTCCCCAGTACATTAGGCTGATCTTGCAAAGATTTTATTTCTAGGACACATAGGTAAATAATCTTATTATTAAGTGATAATACTCTGCAATTGTAAAACTCATTGTTTTACCAGTGACTAGCACAATGGTAGACCTGTATCGAATAATTCCAGTTACGAATAATAAACATGAAGTATTTCATTCATCCTTGAACTGAGCTTCAATAATGAGTTAAGAACTAAAATCTAATAAAGACAGTAGAATCTCGATAAGTTGACTGTGGAACAGTATAAAATTCATATGGAGTCACTTTTGTATTACAGAGTTGCACTTTGCAAGTTTTTTTTTAATGTCCTTAACTGCATCTTGCAATGGCAAATTCAGTTTAATAGGCACCTGGCAAAATTAGATTATTTGAATGCATAAACTGAATTTGTACACTTTTATGGGAAGAAGGAACTATTACAATTAAGCCAGTATAGGGTTTACGTGTGCAATTAGCCACTGATTTCACATGCACATTTCTTTTCACAATGTATTTGGGAATCAGCAGATTAGATCCTTTTGTATGAGGTAAATTGAGCATGCAAATATTATTTCTTTTGAAATGCAATAACAAATAGCTCATTTACTTGCATAATGTTAATGGGCTATGTTAACCACATTGTGAATGCACATTTTATCTTTGCTACTTGTTCCTCTAATTTTTATAGTACTGTACAACTGTAGAGTACATAGTCCTAAACAAAGGATCTTATCCTTTATATTATGCTTTATAATAAAACAATAAACAACATTGGGTCAGACTTTAAAAATGACTACATAATGCTGCAGCTCCAAGTCAGGCATCTAGTACAGAGAAAATTTTCAAAAGTGCTCAGCACCCAGCAGTTCCCACTGTGAATGGTGAGAGCTGATGAATAGTAAGCATTTTTGATACTGAAGCCTCTTGTTTATATCAATTGAATTTAAGTTACATTTGAAAAAAAAAAAAAAAAATCTGTATTGTCTTCTGTGCAAAAACACTTCGTCCAAGAGATTCATTATTCCAAGTGTTACAGCTGTGAACCTGATTCTTTTCTATTTGAAGAAGTAACTAACTAGTGTAACAGATGGGGCAGGAGGAGGTGAAGTAACTGTCATGCACCTAGCACAGAAAATGGAAGAAAACTGATTATTTCACCAGAAGCTGTTTCCTGTCCTGCTTTTGCATATGTATGCTGAATCTGCCCTTAAATGAAAACTTCTTTAATGAAGTTTTAATTGTACAAGTTCTACAGTAGTTTTTATTGAGTTTTTTTTTTTACATATATGCATAATTTAGCTCAGTGCATGTACATATACTTTTCCAAACCTTACAACAATTTTTCTGGTTGGTGGAATTAGATATTTATAATGTAAAATCTTGCATTAGAAAACAGGGTCAGAAAACCTGGAGGATAAAGATTTGTATCCATTAACAAAAAAGAAAAGTAATGACCATGAATCCCAGTAATTTCCTACATTAGTGAGCCAATGTGTTTCAACTCTGAACAAGAACTGTCTTCTGCAATAAAAGAAATTAGTCTATTTACAGTCACTGGCTGGTTTCTTCAGTGAGCTGGCAGATATCAGGGTTGGAAAATTTTTCTTGGCTAATGAAAGATGAAGAATGCCTTCAGGAAATAGTGATTTCAGTTTTCATGATCCAGTGATGTGAAATTTTGTTATTTGTATTTGAAATTCTGGCTTAAAATGACCCTTCTGTTTTATTCTGAAAAATGAAGAGAATACTTAGTCACATTTAAATTTGGCAAAAACTGTGCTAGAAAACTGGCATTTGTTGATCTTGTTTTCAACTAATACACCAAAACTTTGATTTTGTCCTTCTCCTTCCATTGATTTCTTAGACTGACCCATAGTAATGTGAGGAGCTCTTCTTGCAGCCTTTTTTGTCCTATACATTTGTTATCATGACAGGAACATGTAATTTCTGTACATACTGGTATTAGCTCCTCATCAAATTAATTTAAAAAGCACTGAAAAAGAGCTAAAGAAAAGAAATAAATACCCTGATTTGCTAGAGGTCACAGCAATTTTGCTGTATGTGAAATAAGAAATAATGCATAAAGCAAGTCTGAGGTAAAAGAAATATAATTCTCTCCTCACATTGTGTAGCTACCTTTCAAACGTTGAGAAAACTTTCTTTTCAAAATCATGGCTGAGATAATTTTTGTTTGACCCTATTGTACTCTGCTTTTAAGTAATTGCTCAGTTTTAGTAATGTTATTCAGTACCAACTATTTTTATTAGAAGAATAATGTTGAATTTCAGTTAAGTCAAGTTCCCAAGAAAGTATACTTTTCTTTCATGAAGGATACTCCTTTCATGAAAAGATAATGTATTATTTTCAAAAATATCATTTCTTTTCAACAAACTGAAATATAGGTGATTTGTAAAGTAAAATTGCTAACAGTTTAGCCATGAACTAATTCAAAAGGAGGGCAAACAATGGGTATTTAAAATTAATTTATAATGTAGTGTTTTTCTGTCAAAAAATCAAAGGAGCAAAATTTACAGGGTTCAGAATGCTGAATTGCATGTGGCAGAAGCAGCTTTGAGTGTTTGAAATATTAACAGCAATGGCTAAAGAATTGTAACAAAACTACTGAGTATTTAGATAAAATTTGTGGATTCTATTATTTTTGTTCCCATACACAAGAAAATCTTCAACTTTGATAAAATGACAAAAGGAGGAACAGTAATCAGATAGTAAATGGCCTGTAATTTGGAAAATTATATCTTTACTTGACATATCCAATTACCAGTCATCTTGCTTTTGGTACCTTTGAGAAAATAAGACTTAATTTGGTAATTTTTTAAAAAGTAACAAAAAATGTTAAGACTATTATTT